>NC_092051.1:40681558-41881558 GCF_003086295.3 Arachis hypogaea | reverse complement strand
TACAGTCGAACCCATACAAAATTAATTACGTTAGGTGTTCATAAAACATTTATCACTAAATTAATCACTCTTATAAATTATATATACGGGTCTACATTATCCATTAGCCCGGTTTTTTATTCGTCCCTCCGTTGCTGAAGCTTACTTTATCTTTGTTGACTGGCTTTTAAGTTTTAACAAATTTCCATTTTCCAAAACGACCTTATGAATCAGTTGATGAATTATGAGTCGTTTTCGAGTGACTACCAGAGTGAGCACGTAACTACAAACTCACAATTAATGATATCTATTTTATATATTAATTAGTCCATGCATTTTTGGGAAAAAGAAATGAAGGAAAACGCGCGTAGAATTGTTGACCCAAACTCTACTACATACTATTTAATTGACCAGAGAAAAATATGGATAGCTATTAAAACAAAACGCTAGAAATTAAAGAAGAAACAGTCAGCTGAAGCCTGAAGGATATTTCCGACTATATGTATCTTCCCTTCGTCGAAAGAGGCAAAAGTATTATATTGAATTATTGATTCAGATTCAGGGAAAGTCTACGTACTTTTACATTTTCTTTCTCCTTTTGGGAAGTTTCTCTTGACTAAAGCGGATATTATCTTTGGGCTACTATACTAGTCAGTAGTCAATGTTGGATGTTCTAAAATAAAATATGATTTAAATAACATATGTCTTAAGAATATATGTTAAAGTCATTATTAATAAAAATATTTAAATATTTAATCTTTATAATTACATAAAAAATGTATTAAAAATTGAAGTTTTATTAATTTTTTGATAAAATATTTTTTTATTTATAATTTTAATATATGTTGTTAAAACACATTTTAATCAATTAAACTCAATGACATATTGGATGATGAAAACTTATGGATTTTATCACTGTATAGCTGCATTGGAACTTGGAAGCTCTTTTAGAGTCCATTCTTATCGATAAGACGTACGTTAGAACTTAAAATAATTGAATTAGCTAAGTTGGAAAGAATAACTAGTGTGCTTGTCGAATTAAATTTTAATTTAATTCTTAAATTTGGTCCGATATTTAAAGTAATTCCTATAACTTTTTTGTCACAACTGAAATTTCGAAATTAGTAATTTTGATATTGGGTTGTCTCTACGATTATCTTCATCATTAAAAAGATAATTTAGTACAATTATATGGCACAGTAGACACAATTAAAACCACGTCGTCTCACTTTTACGTTCAAATAAACCCACTCATTAAGTGACGTTGTTTCAGTATTGTTGGAGTTCTAAACTATCCACCTTGATACTGAGATGATCATAAGTTTAAATACCAATAAAACTTTGACCCTTCTTGTTTTTCTTTTTTTTTTCTTCTTTTCTTGAATGCGCTCTTGTGAAACCCCAATGCTCTCCTTGCAGCTATTCTAGAAAGCTATTCGAACTGATAATAGTTGGCGAGACTGAATAAACTATAGGCGCATATCTCCATTCTTCACATAGAGGTTAGTCACAAAACCTATTATCCTCGACATTGTTCCATTCTGTTTTACCTCTATTTTGTTGATGATTTTTTTTTTTTGTATTTTGTGTTCCACTGCATTAAATTAATAAACTGTTGTGTTTAATTTATGCATTCAGTTTAGGATTTAGGATTCGCTGCTAGGATTTTTTTGCTTTGCTAGGAAGTTAGTTATTTTGATCAGTCAGAGTTTGATTATTTTTGGACTGTGTGTTGTATGTAGTTAATATTAAAATGTCTTTGCAGATGGAGGATCACATAATCATAGTATTTTACCATGGAGGTAGGTTTGTTATCAAGGAAGATGGTTCTGTAGTTTATGTCATAGACAACACTGATGAGTTGGTTGAGTTAGATGAAGACACAATGGATGTATTTTAAATTAGAGACTACTAAAAAGTTCTAAGATATGATAACAGAGTATAGTCTGGGTGGTTGCATCCTGGAAGGCCTTTGAAGACTGGGTTGAGAGTTATTTCACATGATGCTAAGTTGCTGGAGATGTATTTTCATGCAAAGGATAACCAAGGGATTGTACACGTTTACTTTGAACACGGAATGTCCCAACCAAAATTTAATGATGATTGTCCAGAGTTGTGTGAGATTTTTTCTAGCCCCATTCCCATACCAAACCCAAGTAAGAATGACAAGATGACCTCACCTAAGAAGAATGTCATAAACCTAGACACAAGTAGCCCTAAGACAACCACAAAACCTAATGTTAATGCTACACCAATAGCCCCAACCTCTAATACAGCAATAAAACCAAATGGTGAACTGCTGCAACTACAAATTCCCCATTCAATGTATTATCTAAGCCCCCAACAAAGTCAACACCCACAAATGACAAACCCAAGTCACATGCCACACCCACTTCAGCCAATTCTCACTCATCTAAGCCCACTTCTGCAAAGCCACCTCTGCCATGCCCACCACTACCAAGCCTAAACCATGTGAGCCCACTACTTCTAGGCCCACCACTACCAAGGCCACCATTTCCAAGCCCAATTCATCTAATCCCACCATTATCAATTAAACTTAACCCAAGCCAAAGTCATCTAAACCTACTACTACAAGAGTTACACCAAATACTTCCAAGCTAAAACAAACCGAGAAAAATATTATCAATGCCAATCACCTTATAACCAAATCAATTACTAGATCAACACCTAGAGTTGTCCAAAGTGAACTTAGTAGTGAATCTGATAGTAGCCATAGTAGTGATTTTTATGAGAGGGCCAAAGACTCACTTTACAAGTTTGGGGTCATTAACAGCTCAAGTGATACTGAGACTGACAATGAAAAATTTGAGGCAGCGAAGAGAAATCATAAGTTGAAATATGAACCTAGGTCTGCTTGGAGTAAGAAAAAACAAAAAATGCTACTTGAAGAAAAGATGCTAGTAGTTAATTCTGATGAGGAGGTTGACTAGGCACAAGTGTTATGCAAGAGCACTACAAAATAGGGTGGAGAATATGATACATATGACCTTTATTTTGGAGATTCTAATGGAAATGACTCTTGGCACTCTGAAGAGATGAAACCATCCCAAATTATAAAGAGGAGAAAAAAAAAGATGATAATGATGATGTGTTCCTATAATTCAATGATGTTTCAAGGTTTAGGAAGTGTAACATTCAAGTTGGAATGAGTTTAACACTAACCAAGATTTTATTAAAGCAGTCAGAAAATTTACTATACAAGAGGGGAGGCAAATCAAATGAAGAAGAAATAAGAGCTATAGGTGATTTGGGAAAATCGATTCCGCACAAACTAACCGGCAAGTGTACCAGGTCGCATCAAGTAGTAAAACTCACGCAAGTGAGGTCGATCCTACAGGGTATTGATGGATCAAGCAATTTTAGTATAGTGATAAGTCTAATCAAGCTAACAAATGATATTTTGAGTGAAATTGGATCAGCAGAAAGTAAATTGCAAGAAATTAAAATGCTGAAAGTAAATTGGCTGAAACTTAAATAGCAAGAAAAGTAAATTGTTGAAACTTAAAGAGCAAGAAACTAAAAGGGCTGAATCTTAGATTGCAAGAAATGTAAATAACTGAATCTAAGAATGCAAGAAAGTAAAATTGCTGAATCTAAATTGCAATGAAACTTAAATTGCATGAATTAGAAAGGGAAATAGGATGCAAGAAATTAAAACAGCAGTGAACAAGTTCAGATTAAAGTAAATCAAAGAGATCTAAATTGAAGAAATTCAAAGAAAGTGATTCATCAGGGATTGGAGATATCGTAATCCATCATGAACCAATTAAGTCTCAACTCCTTTCTCAATCATATGAGTAGATCTATGACGGATTAAAATTGATTGGATCCCAATTCCTTGGTAATCCAATCTCTCTATTCACAATCAATCTTGCCAATTCCTTGATTTAATTGTCATGAGAAGAGTTAGAGCACATTCTCTTATCCATAAGCCACACAGATTTTCAAAACCTCAATTCCTCCTGAATGGTGTTGGTTAGGAGAATTGTGAAGGATAGAGCTCCAATTCTAATGTAGATGATTCTCCTTCCGAGACTCACATCCACATTAAATTGAATTAAACCCCCTTCCAGAGTGAATAATTCACAATCAAAACAGAAGATATCCTATAGCTACACAATTGAATTGAGAAGAAGAAGAATTTCATTGATTCATTATGATTACAATAGAGCTCCTCCCCCTAATGAATTTGGGGTTTAGTTCATCATTGCTCAAATCAAAACAGAAAACAAAGAAGTTGCAGAAAAATGTAGAAGAAAAAATATAAAGAGAATTGAGTGCAGAGTTTCCCAATTGGGATCCTGACTCTCTAGCCTCTCAGATCTCAGATCTGCTGACCCCTTCTAAATCAAATTCTTCTCTATTTATACACTTTCTAATTCAGTCTTCAAGTCCTTGAATTGGGCTTTTTGGCCTTGTTGAAGCAAGCTAGAGTGGGTCTCAGTGATGTTGAAGAGGGGGTAATTGGTAATTCCTGTTAGTGATCTGTATGGGTGCTAAATTTTACTGGTGCTGGTGTCAACGTTGGTGCTCAACGTTTGTAAGAAAACATTGAGTCAAACGTTGGCTTGAAGAAGGATTTCGCAAGGAATGAGCGTTGGCGCCAACATTTTTCCATCCATGCGTGTGTGTCGCCCACTCGCATGCGTCGAAACAGCGTTTTACACGTGTGCGTCGCTCACGCGTTTGCGTGTCTGGCCAAAATCTGCATCCACGCGTACGCGTGGCCCACGCATATGCGCGATACAAGTTTTCCAACTCTACGTTTTGGGCTTCCTATTGCGTACGTTGGGGGTAGCATTTGTCCACCAACGTTACCTCCAACGTTGGCTTGGTCACGCGTACGCGTGACCCACGCGTGTGCGTGAATGGTAAATTTTGCCATTTCACGCATGCGCGCAGCTCATGCGTATGCATGAATTGCTCTTCCACGCGTACGCGTCGCCCAAAATTTTTCCAACTCCAGATTTTGAAAACTATCGAAGACGTTAGAGGTAGAATTGGTTCTCCAACGTTGGCACCCATAATTGCACTAATGTTGCCTGCCCCCTTTCCAACGTTTGAAGTAACGTTGGTGAGCCAACTTTGGCCACCAACGTTACTTCTTCTACTTTGCTTCTTCCTCTGCTTTTTCCTCTTCTTTCTTGCCTCTTTTTCACCTATTATTCATCAAACAATTGCATCAAAGTACGCTATAATCAAAAGGTAATTGCATCATTCATAACATCAAGTAAAATTAGCATAGAACCTTATGAAGAAGCACATAAATACCCATGTCTGATTGAACTAAGAAATGCATAAAATTCCAATCCAATTACTTACTTATGGTGTAAGAAAGTGCATGAAACCTAATGAAAACAAGTGAAAAATGCTTGTGAAACTAGCATAAGATGACTTGTCATCACAACATCAAACTTAAATCTTGCTTGTCCCCAAAAAAGCAGTAAAACAATGAGAGAAATGAATGAAAACAGATAAGCATATATGTCCTTATTTGAAAGCATTCAGTCTAGGTTCATGTGGTTTCATGCAGGATCTGTTTGAAGCTCTACTTTTATTGGTTTTCAGGTTTGAATTGTCCTTTTAAGTGTTAACTATGGTTTGCTACTGTGAGCCTTGTTATTCATCCATCCTTGGTGGTTGATTTTTCTGTTTTTCTTCTGCTGAGAAACTTATTCCTCAATTGCAGCTTAGTATCATGTATTGCAGTAGCTTTTTAGCTTGTTTTTTTAGTCAACACATATTCACCACAGACACTTGGCTCACAATTCTTCTTAAGACATTGGTGCCCAACACCTCTTTGGGTTACTAAATGCCTTGTAACTAGGTTGCTCTTGATGGTAGACTTTCGGTTGATAATCCCGGGTTAATTAACCCAAGTTACCAAGTTTTAAAATACTCCTCAAAACCTAATTATCCAAGCAAATCCTAGTACAAAAAGAACCATAGGCATGTGTCTTAAGGTCCAAGCCATTGGTGTCTAGCTTTATTTTTTTGTTTCTTTCATTTTTGTTGCTAATTCTTGGCTTTTCTTCCTTTCCTTCTTACTCTTTCTTTCTTCCAAGGATATTTATTTACTAAGACTTCACAGACAGCAGCTAAGTTCATACTTAAAAAGGATACTCTACCCTTCATCTTCATTAGTGAGCTTACTAACAATCAAGCACATACCACCACTGAACTTTATTCTCATTCCTATCAAATTGGACAATTTGACTTCCTATTTTAACATTTTCTTTTATTTATGCAAAGAGGAACAAGACATGGATTCAAGCGGATGCAAATGAAGCAGACACTCCGGCTAGACCACTTGATTGAAGGATAAAAGACAGTAAACATACAGAATGTAAAAAACTTAAACTAATCAACAAGGGTCCATTTAGACTTCCAACTAAAGCATTTCAAATCAGAGGGAATTAAGTAACAATACAACTTCTTGGTGGTGTCTTCTAGCTCTCCCTTTGTCATCATCATCCATAGCTTTGTCTTCTTATTTGTGTCCTTGGATGATGGTGCATAGTTCTTCTAAGAGATTGATTGAATTTCTGCAAAGTTATTGGAAGTTGCTTGTTCCCCAAGCACTTGAAAGATGGTTAGCATGTATGAATGGTTGTAGGCACTTGAACTTACTTTGGTGTGTGAACACCAAATTTGGTTTCTTGCCAAAGTCTCTTATGCAGCAGATTAATCACATATATGAAACCTTGTGCTTTTATTAAAGAAAATAGGCTATAAACTAGAAAGCAAATGATGGTTAAGTAGTTTCCTTGATTGTTTGGAGCTAGTGACTAATCATGCTGAGGGTTGAAATGTGTTTTAAATGAAATTTTTTTGTGGAACACCAAACTTAGCATCCCACATTCACCCCTGAATTGTTTTGGTGTGCAACACCAAACTTAGCTCCTTGCAATACATATAAATATACTTAACCCTTTTATTGAAATAGAAAAGAGAACTACCTCTGGTTGGGTTGCCTCCCAACAGGCGCTCTTTTAGTGTCATTAGCTTGACATCCTCCATTCTTGTTTAATTCAGTTCATGAATGCTCTCCTCCTTGTTTCAAGGCCCTCCCAGGTAATGCTTAGCTCTGTGCCCATTTGCTGTGAATGCGTCCTTTGTAGCTTCATTCAGAAGTTCAAGGCTTCCATGTGGGAAACCTTAGTCACCAGATAAGGGCCAGTCCATTTAGACTTGAGTTTCCCAAGAAAAATCTTGAGCCTAGAGTTGTATAATAACACATGATGTCCTGGCTCAAACTCTCTTCTTGAGATTTTCTTGTCATGCCATCTTTTAGCTCTCTCCTTGTATATCTTAGTATTCTCATAAGCTTCCAATCTGAACTCATCCAAATCATTGAGTTGCAATAGCCTTTTCTCTCCTGCTACTTGAGAGTCAAGATTGAGGAGCTTAGTGGCCCAAAAAGCTTTGTGTTCGAGCTCCACAAGTAGGTGACAGGATTTGCCATAGATCAGCTGGAACGGTGACTTCCCAATTAGAGTTTTAAATGCAGTTCTATATGTCCATAGAGCATCATCCAGCTTTCTTGCCCAGTCTTTCCTTGTGATCCCATTGTCTTCTCTAGGATTCTCTTCAGCTCCCTGTTTGCCAATTCAGCCTGGCCATTAGTCTGAGGATGATATGGTGTGGCCACTTTGTGAATTACTCCATATTTGTGGAGCAGCTTTTTCATTTGTCTGTTACAAAAGTGGCTGCCACCATCACTAATAAGGCCTTTAGGCACCCCATATCTAGTGAAGATGTGTTTCTTAAGGAATTGAAGAACAATTGGTGCATCACAGGTAGTTGTTGCTATGGTCTCTACCCATTTGGAGACATATTCCACTGCTACCAATATATATTTGAAGGAATATGATGGGGGAAGTGGTCCCATGAAGTCTATGCCCCAGAGATCAAACAGTTCCACTTCCAGAATGAAGTTTTGAGGCATTTCGTTCCTCCTTATTAATCCTCCAGCTCTTTGAGATTTATTGCATTGGTGCACAAATTCTCTGGCATCTTTGAATATGGTTGGCCAATAAAATCCACTTTGAAGCACTTTAGCTGCTGTTCTTTCTGGCCCAAAGTGTCCACCATAAGCTGAACCATGACAGTGCCACAATATATCTCTCATTTCATTTTCAGGAACATACCTTCTGATCATTCTATTTGGACATCTTTTGAACAAGAAGGGCTCATCCCACAAGAATTTCTTGGCTTCATTGAGCAACTTCTTCACTTGTTGCTTGGTGAACTCTTGAGGAATTATTCTTCCCACCTTGTAATTTGCAATATCAGCAAACCAAGGTGCTTGCTGGACTTGAAGAAGATGTTCATCTGGGAACTTCTCATTCACTGGTTGTGGTGCATCCTGATTGATTTCTTGTGGTAGTCTAGACAGATGGTCTGCAACTTGGTTCTCACTTCCTTTCCTATCTCTCACTTCAATGTCAAATTCTTGTAGCAACAGCACCCACCTAATAAGCCTTGGCTTGGAATCCTGTTTAGACATGAGATACTTGAGAGCATCATAATCAGTATACACTACAACTTTTGAACCAATCAAGTATTGTCTAAATTTATCAAATGCATATACAATTGCCAAGAGTTCTTTTTCTGTAGTGGTATAATTTTTCTGCGCTTCATTTAACACCTTGCTTGCATAGTAGATTACATGATGCAGCTGGTGCACGAAATTGTGATCTCAGGCAACGGCGCCAAAAACTCTGTACGCACGTCTTAATAAATCTTTTTTTATTCACAACTTCGATACAACTAACCAGCAA
This sequence comes from Arachis hypogaea, assembly GCF_003086295.3. NCBI lineage: Eukaryota > Viridiplantae > Streptophyta > Magnoliopsida > Fabales > Fabaceae > Arachis > Arachis hypogaea. Next base: position 41,872,775 of record NC_092051.1, on the reverse strand, counting down.
GTGCACCGGGTCGTCCAAGTAATAAACCTTACGTGAGTAAGGGTCGATCCCACGGAGATTGTTGGTATGAAGCAAGCTATGGTCACCTTGTAAATCTCAGTCAGACGGATATAAAATAGTTATGGAGTTTTCGAACATAAATAATGAATAGATAGAAAATAAGGATAGAAACACTTATGTATATCATTGGTGAGAATTTCAGATAAGTGTATAGAGATGCTTTCGTTCCTCTGAACCTCTGCTTTCCTGCTATCTTCATCCAATCAGTCTTACTCCTTTCCATCGCTGGCTTTATGTAAGGACATCACCGTTGTCAATGGCTACTTTTTATCCACTCTGGAAAATGGTCCGATGCGCTATCACTGCATGGCTAATCGTCTGGAGGCATCACCCTTGTCAATGGCTGCATCCCATCCTCTTGTGAAAATGGTCCAAATGATCTGTCACAGCACGGCTAATCATCTGAGGTTCTCGATCATACTGGAATAGGATTCACCCTCCTTTTGCGTCTGTCACTACGCCCAGCACTCGCGAGTTTGAAGTTCGTCACAGTCATTCAATCCCAGAGTCCTACTCGGAATACCACAGACAAGGTTTAGACTTTTCGGACTCTCATGAATGCCGCTATCAATCTAGCTTATACCACGAAGATTCTGATTAAGAGATCCAAGAGATACTCATTCAATCTAAGGTAGAACGGAAGTGGTTGTCAGGCATGCGTTCATAGGGAATGATGATGATTGTCCCGTTCATCACATTCAGGTTAAAGTGCGAATGAATATCTTAGAAGCGGAATAAGTTGAATTGAATAGAAAAACAGTAGTACTTTGCATTAATCTTTGAGGAACATCAGAGCTCCACACCTTAATCTATGGAGTGCAGAAACTCTACCGTAGAAAATACATAAGTGAATATAGGGTAAGCATGGCCGAGTGGCCAGCCTCCCATGGAGGTCTAGAGATCTAAAAATGATCAAAAGATGATCCGAAGATGTCTAATACAATAGTAAAAAGTCCTATTTATACTAAACTAGTTACTAGGGTTTACAGAAGTAAGTAATTGATGCATAAATCCACTTTCGGGGCCCACTTGGTGTGTGCTTGGGCTGAGGTTGAATGTTACACGTGTAGAGGTCAATCTTGGAGTTGAACGCCAGTTTGTAACGTATTTCTAGCGTTCAACTCTGGCTTGTGACGTATTTTTGGCGTTTAACTCCAGATAGCAGCGTAGAACTGGCGTTTAACGCCCTTTTACGTCATCTAAAATCGACCAAAGTATGAACTATTATATATTCCTGGAAAGCCCTAGATGTCTACTTTCCAAAGCAATTGGAAGCGCGCCATTTTGAGTTCTGTAGCTCCAGAAAACCCACTTTGAGTGTAGGGAGGTCAGAATCCAACAGCATCAGCAGTCCTTCTTCAACCTCTGAATCTGATTTTTGCTCAAGTCCCTCAATTTCAGCCAGAAAATACCTGAAATCACAGAAAAACACACAAACTCATAGTAAAGTCCAGAAATATAACATAAAAACTAATGAAAACATCCCTAAAAGTAACTAGATTCTACTAAAAACATACTAAAAACAATGCCAAAAAGCGTATAAATTATCCGCTCATCACAACACCAAACTTAAATTGTTGCTTGTCCCCAAGCAACTGAAAATCAAATAGGATAAAAAAAGAGAATATACTATAAATTCCAAACTATCAATGAAACATAGCTCCAATCAGATGAGCGGGACTTGTAGCTTTTTGCCTCTTAAATAGTTTTGGCATCTCACTTTATCCATTGAGGTTCAGAATGATTGGCATCTATAGGAACTCAGAGTTCAGATAGTGTTATTGATTCTCCTAGTTCAGTATGATGATTCTTGAACACAGCTATTTTATGAGTCTTGGCCGTGGCCCTAAGCACTTTGTTTTCCAGTATTACCACCAGATACATAAATGCCACAGACACATAATTGTGTGAACCTTTTCAGATTGTGACTCAGCTTTGCTAAAGTCCCCAATTAGAGGTGTCCAGGGTTCTTAAGCACACTCTTCTTTTGCTTTGGACCTTGACTTTAACCGCTCAGTCTCAAGTTTTCACTTGACACCTTCACGCCACAAGCACATGGTTAGGGACAGCTTGGTTTAGCCGCTTAGGCCAGGATTTTATTCCTTTAGGCCCTCCTATCCACTGATGCTCAAAGCCTTGGGATCCTTTTTATTTACCCTTGCCTTTTGGTTTTAAGGGTTATTAGCTTTTTGCTCTTGCCTCTTGGTTTTAAGAGCTTTTGGCTTTTTCTGCTTGCTTTTTTTTTTTTCTATTTTTTCGCTATTTTTTTTCTGCAAGCTTTGTTCTTTGCTGCTTTTTCTTGCTTCAAGAATCATTTTTATGATTTTTCAGATTATCAAATAACATGTCTCCTTATCATCATTCTTTCAAGAGCCAACATATTTAACATTCTTAAACAACAACTTCAAAAGACATATGCACTGTTCAAGCATTCATTCAGAAAACAAGAAGCATTGTCACCACATCAATATAATTAAACTAAGTTCAAGGATAAATTCAAAACTCATGTACTTCTTGTTCTTTTGAATTAAAACAGTTTTCATTTAAGAGAGGTGATGGGTTCATAGGACATTCATAACTTTAAGACATAGTTACTAACTACTAATGATCATGTAATAAGACACAAACATGGATAAGCACTTAACATTAAGAAAACGAAAAACAGAGAATGTAAGAACAAGGAATGAGTTCACCTTAGTGATGGTGGCGTTTCCTTCTTGAGGAACCAATGATGTCCTTGAGCTCTTCTATGTCTCTTCCTTGTCTTTGTTGCTCCTCCCTCATTGCTTTTTGATCTTCTCTAATTTCATGAAGGATGATGGAGTGCTCTTGATGTTCCACCCTTAATTATTCCATGTTGGAATTTAATTCTCCTAGGGAGGTGTTGATTTGCTCCCAATAGTTTTGTGGAGGAAGATGAATTTGAGGCATCTCCATGATCTCATGGTGATGAGCTTCATGCGTCTCTTGAGATCCATGAATGGGCTCTCTTGCTTGCTCCATCCTTTTCTTAGTGATGGGCTTCTCTTCCTCAATGGAAATGTCTCCTTCTATGAAAGCTCCAGCTGAGTAACATAGATGGCAAATAAGATGAGGAAAAGCTAGCCTTGCCCCCAGGAGAGGGCTTTTCGGCTATTTTGTAGAGTTCAATGGAGATGACTTCATGAACTTCTACTTCCTCTCCAATCATGATGCTATGGATCATGATGGCCTGATCCACAGTAACTTCAGATCGGTTGTTAGTAGGGATGATGGAGCGTTGGATAAACTCCAACCATCCTCTAGCTACAGGCTTGAGGTCCAGTCTTCTTAATTGAACCGGTTTGCCTTTGGAGTCAATCTTCCATTGAGCTCCTTCCACACATATGTCCATGAGGACTTGGTCCAACCTTTGATTAAAGTTGACCCTTCTAGTGTAGGGGCGTGCATCTCCTTGCATCATAGGCAAGTTAAACGCCAACCTCACATTTTCCGGACTAAAATCTAAGTATTTCCCCCGAACCATTGTAATATAATTCTTTGGGTTTGGGTTCTTACTTTGATCATGGTTCCTAGTGATCCATGCATTGGCATAGAACTCTTGAACCATTAGGATGCCGACTTGCTGGATGGGGTTTGTTAGAACTTCCCAACCTCTTCTTTGAATTTCATGTCGGATCTCCGGATACTCATTCTTCTTGAGCTTGAAAGGGACCTCGGGGATCACCTTCTTCTTGACCACAACATCATAGAAGTGGTCTTGATGAGCTTTGGAGATGAATCTTTCCATCTCCCATGACTCGGAGGTGGAAGCTTTTGTCTTCCCTTTCCCTTTTCTAGAGGATTCTCCGGTCTTGGGTGCCATCAATGGTAATGGAAAAACAAAAAGCTTATGTTTTTACCACACCAAACTTAGAATATTGCTCGCCCTCGAGCAAGAGAAGAAAGAATGGATGAAGAAGAAGAAGAAAATATGGAGGAGAGGGGGGAGGGGTGTATTCGGCCAAGAAGGGGAAGAGAGGGTTGTGTTGTGTGAAAATGAAGAAGAATGGAGGGCTTTATATAGGGAAGGGAGGGAGGGTAAGGTTCGGCCATATAGGGTGGGTTTGGGTGGGAAATTGGTTTTGAATTTTGAAGGTAGGTGGAGTTTATGAGGTAGGTTTATGGGGAAGAGTGGATGGATGTGAGTGGTGAAGTGGTGATAGGGAAGAGAGATTGAGGTGATTGGTGAAGAGTTTTGGGGAAGAGTGTTTATGGGATTGTGTGAAAGAGGGGTGAGAAGAAGTGAGTGGAGGTAGGTGGGGATCTTGTGGGGTCCACAGATCCTGAGGTGTTCAAGGATTTACAACCTTGCACCAAATTAGGCATGCAAAATGCCCATGCATACAACTCTAGGCGTTCAGCGCCAGATTGGTGCTTGTTCTGGGCGTTGAACGGCCATTTGTTGCCCATTTCTGGCGTTGAACGCCAGAACCATGCTTGTTCTGGGCGTTCAGCGCCAGCTCTTCTCCAGGGTGCAATTCTGGCGTTCAAACGCCCAGATGCTGCCCATTTTGGGCGTTCAGCGCCAGAACCATGCTCTGTTCTAGCGTTGAACGCCAGCCAGATGATCATGAACCTAATAAAACATGAAAGAACAAGAAAAATAAAATTAGATAAATAAAAATTGGGTTGCTTCCCAACAAGCGCTTCTTTAATGTCAATAGCTTGACAGTGGGCTCTGATGGAGCCTCACAGATGTTCAGAGTATTGTTGAGACTTCCCAACACCAAACTTAGAGTTTGGATATGGGAGTTCAACACCAAACTTAGAGTTTAGTTGTGGCCTCCCAACACCAAACTTAGAGTTTGACTGTGGGGGCTCTGGTTGACTCTGTTTTGAGAGAAGCTTACTGTGCCTCTTTTCCATGTTTACAGAAGGGTAACCTTGAGTTGTAAACACAAGGGAGTCCTCATTCAATTGAAAGACTAATTCACCTCTGTCAACATCAATCACAGCTCTTGCTGTGGCTAGGAACGGTCTTCCAAGGATGATGGATTGATGAGCGGATATTTTATACGCTTTTTGGGGTTAATTTCATATAGTTTTGAGTATGTTTTAGTTAGTTTTTAGTCTATTTTCATTAGTTTTTAGGAAAAATTCATATTCCTGGACTTTGCTATGAGTTGTGTGTTTTTCTTTAATTTCAAGTATTTTTCTGGCTGAAATTGAGGGAGCTGAGCAAAAATCTGATTTAGGCTGAAAAAGGACTACTGATGCTGTTGGATTCGGACCTCCCTGCACTCAAAGTGGATTTTCTGGAGCTACAGAACTCGAAATGGCATTCTTCTAATTGCGTTGGAAAGTAGACATCCAGGGCTTTCCAGCAATATATAATAGTCCATACTTTGTACAAGGATAGACGATGTAAACTGGCGTTCAACGCCAGTTCTCTGCCCAATTCTGGCGTCCAGCGCCAGAAAAGGATCAAAAGCTGGAGTTGAACGCCCAAACTGGCACAAAAACTGGCGTTCAACTCCACAAATGGCCTCTGCACGTGGATTGCTTAAATCTCAGCCCCAGCACACATCAAGTGGGCCCCAGAAGTGGATCTCTGCATCATCCATCATAGTTTACTCATATTTTGTAAACCTAGGCTACTAGTTTAGTATTTAAACAACTTTTAGAGACTTATTTTGTATCTCATGACATTTTAGATCTAAACTTTATACTCTCTGACGGCATGAGTCTCTAAACCCCATTGTTGGGGGTGAGGAGCTCTGCTGTGTCTCGATGAATTAATGCAAGTATTTCTGTTTTCCATTCAACACGCTTGTTCCTATCTAAGATGTTCATTCGCGCTTAACTTTGATGGAGGTGATGATTTGTGACACTCATCACCTTCCTCAAATCATGAACGTGTGCCTGACAACCACCTCCGTTCTATATACGATTGAATGAGTATCTCTTAGATTCCTTAATCAGAATCTCCGTGGTATAAGCTAGAACTGATGGCGGCATTCATGAGAATCCGGAAAGTCTAAACCTTGTCTGTGGTATTCCGAGTAGGATTCAAGGATTGAATGACTGTGACGAGCTTCAAACTCCTGAAGGCTGGGCGTTAGTGACAGACGCAAAAGGATAGTAAATCCTATTCTAACCGGATCGAGAACCAACCGGTGATTAGCCGTGCTGTGACAGAGCGCGTGAGCGTAGTTTTCACTGGAAGGATGGAAGGTAGCCATTGACAACGGTGATCCACCAACACACAGCTTTCCATAGGAGGACGTGCGTGCGTGAACAAGAAGACAGAGGGAAGCAGAGATTCAGAAGACAAAGCATCTCCAAAACTCCAACATATTCTCCATTACTGCATAACAAGTAACCTTTAATCCATGCTCTATTGTTTATTTGCAATTCAACTGATAAACATAATTGGCTTCCTGACTAAGATTTACAAGATAACCATAGATTGCTTCAAACCAACAATCTCCGTGGGATTCGACCCTTACTCACGTGAGGTATTACTTGGACGACCCAGTGCACTTGCTGGTCAGTGGTACGAGCTGTGAAAAGTGTGATTCATAATTCGTGCACCAAGTTTTTGGCGCCGTTGCTGGGGATTGTTCGAGTTTGGACAACTAACGATTTATTTTGTTGCTTAGATTAGGAAAAATTTCTCTTTTTTTGTTTAAAGTCTCTTTTTATTGTTGTGTTAGAATCTTAGAATCCTTATTTTCTTTTTAAAATCTTTTTCAAAAAAATAATTTTTCTATTAAATCCTGTGCCAAACTTTAAGTTTGGTGTTTTCTTGTTGATTTTTCTGTGTTTTTCGAAAATTTATGTTGGTTTTCTAAAAATTTTAAGTTTGGTGTTCTTCCTTTGTGTCTTGATCTTAAAATTTTTAAGTTTGGTGTTCCTTGGTATTTTCCCCCCCAAAATTTTCGAAAATAAGGAACCTCAGATCTAAAAATTTTTAAATTCTGTGTTATCTTATTGTTTTTCTCTCTCCTTTAAAAATTCAGATTTTTATTTCAAAATTTAAAACCTTTTTCAAAAATCATCATATCTTTTTCAAAATCTCCTAACCACTTTCTCTCTCCTCACTTTTTCGAAAATCTTTTACTCATTTTTATTTATTTTATTTTGATTTATTTTATTTTCGAAATAAATTAATAAATAAATAAATAAAAATATTTTTTTTTCTATTTTACATTATCTCCCTTTCTCCATCATGGACCTAAGTGGAAATGAACAGTCCAGGAGGACTCTGGGGTCATATTCTAACCCCTCTACTGCTTCATATGGGAGTAGTATCTGCATACCCTCCATTGGAGTCAGTAGCTTTGAGTTGAATCCTCAGCTCATTATCATAGTGCAGCAAAGCTGCCAGTATTCCGGTCTTCCACAGGAAGAACCTACAGAGTTTCTGGCACAATTTTTACAAATTGCTGACATAGTACATGATAAGGAAATAGATCAAGATGTCTACAGACTATTACTGTTTCCATTTGCTGTAAAAGATCAAGCTAAGAGGTGGTTAAATAACCAACCTAAGGCCAGCATAAAGACATGGAAACAGCTGACAGAAAAATTCCTGAATCAATATTTCCCTCCAAAAAGGATGACACAGCTAAGGCTGGACATCCAAGGCTTCAAGCAAGGAGATAATGAATCTCTTTATGATGCCTGGGAGAGATACAGAGAGATGCTACGAAAATGCCCCTCTGAAATGTTTTCAGAGTGGGTTCAGTTAGACATCTTCTACTATGGGCTTACAGAAGGAGCTTAGATGTCTCTAGATTACTCAGCTGGTGGATCTATCCACATGAGAAAGACAATTGAAGAGGCTCAAGAGCTCATTGATATAGTTGCCAGGAATCAGCATCTGTACCTAAGCAGCAACCCTTCCATGAATGAAGAGGTTAAAACAGTAATTGCTGAACTCAGTCCTACAAAACAAGCTGCTAAATTCAATCAGCAATTGGATTTTCTAACAAAGCAGCTAGCCGAATTTAAAGACAGGTTACAAGAGACAAGGATGGCTAATATACATATGGACGAACAGTTTAAGCAAACAAAGCAGCAGCTGTCAAGGCAAATAGCAGAAGAATGCCAAGCAGTTCAACTAAGAAGTGGGAGAACATTAAATACCCCACCTCAAGGCAGCAAAAAGCTAAGAAATGAGCAAACCACCCAAAATTCACCTGAGGACAGTAAGAGCCCAGGGAAAAATAATTCTGGCGCTAAAACGCCAGAAAATTGGTGGAAGGCTGGCGCTGAACGCCCAGACCATGGCCAAAACTGGCGTTCAACGCCAGAAACAAAGCAGGACTGGCGTTGAACGCCCAAAATGGGCAAGGATCTGGCGTTGAATGCCCAAAATGGGCAGGATCTGGTGCTGAACGCCCAAAATGGGCACAATTCTGGCGTTCAAACGCCAGGAACAGACAAGGAGTTAGCTTCTCACGTCACTCCAGCTTCTAACTCTGGCACTCAATTGCCAGTGAAGGATCAGACACACACAAATGCTGATAACAACCCCTCTAAAAAGGCTTCTTCAACCACTTTTGTAGGCAATAAACCTGCAGCAACTAAGGTTGAAGAATATAAAGCCAAGATACCTTATCCTCAAAAACTCCGGAAAAAGGAGCAGGATAAGCAATTTGCTCGCTTTGCAGATTATCTCAAGACTCTTGAAATAAAGATTCCATTTGCAGAAGCACTTGAGCAAATACCTTCTTATGCCAAGTTCATGAAAGAGATCTTGAGTCATAAAAAGGATTGGAGAGAAACAGAAAGAGTTCTCCTCACTGAAGAATGCAGTGCAGTCATTCTGAAAAGCTTTCCTGAGAAGCTTAAAGACCCTGGGAGTTTTCTGATACCATGCATATTAGAAGGTAATTGCACCAAGACAGCTTTATGCGATCTTGGGGCAAGCATCAACCTAATACCTGCATCCACTATCAGAAAGCTTGGCTTAACTGAAGAAGTTAAACCAACCCGGGTATGTCTCCAACTTGCTGATGGTTCTACTAAATACCCATCAGGCGTGATTGAAGACATGATTGTCAGAGTTGGGCCATTCGCCTTTCCCACTGACTTTGTTATGCTGGAAATGGAGGAGCACAAGAGTGCTACTCTCATTCTAGGAAGACCCTTCCTAGCAACTGGACGATCCCTCATTGATGTCCAACAGGGGGAAATAACCCTGAGAGTCAATGATGATGAGTTTAAGTTGAACGCTGTCAAGGCCATGCAGCATCCAGACACATCAACAGACTGTATGAAAGTTGATCCTATTGACTCATTGGTAGAAGAGATCAACATGGCTGAGAGTCTTGAATCCGAGTTGGAAAACATCTTTAAAGATGTTCAGCCTGATTTAGAGGATTCAGAGGACATGAAAGAGCCTCTGAAATTTCTTCTGGAAGAGGAGAAACCTCCTAAACCCGAGCTCAAGCCATTACCACCATCCTTGAAATATGCATTTCTCGGAGAAGGTGATACTTTTCCAGTGATCCTAAGCTCTGCTTTAAATTCACAGGAAGAGGAAGCACTTATTCAAGTGCTAAGGACACATAAGACAGCTCTTGGGTGGTCCATAGGTGACCTTAAGGGCATAAGCCCAGCTAGATGCATGCACAAAATCTTATTGGAGGATAATGCCAAACCAGTGGTGCAACCACAGAGGCGGCTAAATCCAGCCATGAAAGAAGTAGTGCAGAAAGAGGTCACCAAACTACTAGAGGCTGGGATTATTTATCCTATTTCTGATAGCCCCTGGGTGAGCCTTGTCCAAGTCGTCCCAAAAAAGGGAGGCATGACAGTGATTCATAATGAAAAAAATGAACTGATTCCTACAAGAACAGTTACAGGGTGGCGCATGTGTATTGACTATAGAAGGCTCAATACAGCCACCAGAAAGGATCATTTTCCTTTACCATTCATAGACCAGATGCTAGAAAGACTAGCAGGTCATGATTATTACTGCTTTTTGGATGGATACTCAGGCTATAACCAGATTGCAGTAGATCCCCAGGATCAAGAGAAAACAGCATTCACATGTCCATCCGGAGTGTTTGCTTATAGAAGGATGCCATTTGGGCTATGTAATGCGCCTGCAACCTTCCAGAGATGCATGCTCTCTATTTTCTCTGATATGGTGGAAAAATTTCTGGAAGTCTTCATGGATGACTTCTCAGTATATGGAGACTCATTCAGCTCCTGTCTTGATCACCTGAAACTTGTTCTGAAAAGATGCCAAGAGACCAATCTAGTTTTAAACTGGGAAAAGTGTCACTTCATGGTGACTGAAGGAATTGTTCTTGGGCATAAAATCTCAAACAAGGAAATAGAGGTGGATCAAGCAAAAATAGAGGTAATTGAAAAATTACCACCACCTGCCAATGTTAAGGCAATCAGAAGCTTTCTGGGGCATGCAGGATTCTATAGGAGGTTTATAAAGAATTTTTCAAAAATTGCAAAACCCCTAAGCAATCTGCTAGCTGCTGACACGCCATTTGTGTTTGACACAGAGTGCCTGCAGGCGTTTGAAATGCTGAAAGCTAAGCTGGTCACAGCACCAGTCATTTCTGCACCAGACTGGACATTACCATTTGAGCTAATGTGTGATGCCAGTGATCATGCCATTGGTGCAGTATTGGGACAGAGGCATGACAAGCTTCTGCATGTCATTTATTATGCCAGTCGCGTTCTAAATGATGCCCAGAAAAATTACACAACCACAGAAAAAGAATTACTTGCAGTGGTTTACGCCATTGACAAGTTCATATCATACTTAGTAGGATCAAAAGTGATTGTGTATACTGACCATGTTGCTCTTAAATATCTACTCACAAAGCAGGATTCAAAACCCAGGCTCATCAGATAGGTATTGCTTCTGCAAGAGTTTGATATAGAAATAAGAGACAGAAAAGGGACAGAAAACCAAGTAGCTGATCATCTGTCCCGGATAGAGCCAGTGGAAGGGACGTCCCTCCCCTTTCTTGAGATCTCTGAGACGTTTCCTGATGAGCATTTATTTGCCATTCAGAAAGCACCATGGTTTTCCGATATTGCAAACTATAAAGCTGCAAGGTTCATACCCAAGGAGTACAACAGGATACAAAAGAAGAAATTAATTACTGATGCAAAGTATTACTTGTGGGATGAACCTTATCTCTTTAAGAGATGTGCAGATGGAATTATCCGTAGGTGTGTGCCTAGAGAAGAAGCATAGAGGATCCTGTGGCATTGCCACGGATCTCAATATGGAGGCCATTTTGGAGGTGAGCGAACAGCCACCAAGGTCCTCCAATGTGGCTTCTATTGGCCCACACTCTATAAAGATTCCTGAGAGTTTGTACGTAATTGTGACAGTTGCCAAAGAGCTGGTAATCTGCCTCATGGTTACGCCATGCCTCAACAAGGAATCTTGGAAATTGAGTTGTTTGACGTATGGGGAATTGACTTCATGGGACCTTTCCCACCATCATACTCAAACACTTATATTCTGGTGGCAGTTGACTATGTATCAAAATGGGTTGAGGCTATTGCCACACCCACCAATGATACTAAAACAGTGCTGAAGTTCCTCCAGAAACATATCTTTAGCAGGTTTGGTGTCCCTAGAGTACTAATCAGTGATGGGGGCACTCACTTCTGCAATAAACAGCTTTACTCTGCCATGGTTCGGTATGGAATTCGCCACAAGGTGGCCACTCCATATCATCCACAAACCAATGGGCAAGCTGAAGTCTCTAACAGAGAATTAAAGAGAATCCTGGAATGGACAGTAAATACCCGTAGAAAGGATTGGGCACGGAGCTTGGATGATGCTCTGTGGGCTTACAGGACAGCATTCAAGACCCCCATAGGGACATCTCCATACCAACTCGTGTATGGTAAGGCATGTCACCTGCCCGTGGAACTGGAACATAAGGCCTACTGGGCAACCAGATTCCTAAACTTTGATGCCAAATTAGCAGGAGAAAAACGATTGCTCCAGCTAAATGTGCTAGAGGAATTCAGATTCACAGCTTTCGAAAATGCCAAGCTTTATAAAGAAAAATAAAAAAAATGGCATGACAAAAAGCTGTCATCTAGAATCTTTGAACCAGGACAGAAGGTCCTGTTGTTTAACTCTAGACTCAGGCTATTCCCCGGGAAACTGAAATCCCGGTGGAGGGGACCATACGTGATTACAAGCGTATCACCATATGGTTATGTGGAGCTTCAAGATATTGATTCTGATAAGAAGTTCATTGTCAATGGACAGAGAATCAAGCATTATCTTGAAGGCAACATTGAGCAAGAATGCTCAAGGCTGAAGCTAGATTAAAAGCTCAGCAAGGTCCAGCTAAAGACAATAAAGAAGCGCTTGCTGGGAGGCAACCCAGCCATGGGGCAACAATCCTCTAAGCATTTTGCCCTATTTCTATTTTTATTTTTATTTGTTTATATAGAGTTCATTGATAACAAGGTAAATAATCATTTACAGAAGACCTCGGCACACAAAACAGAGAAAAAGAGCTCACTGGCAAGAAAACGCCAGTAAAAGTATATTTTGGGCGTTCAACGCCCAAAATGGGCATCCACTGGGCATTGAACGCCAGTAATAGTAGCAATCTGGGCATTCAATGCCAGAAAGGGGCACCCACTGGGCGTTGAACGCCAGTAATGGCAGCAGCTGGACGTTGAACACCCAGAAGAGCAGTATTTGGGCGCTGAACACCCAAAACAGGCAGTGTTTGGGCGTTCAAACGCCAGGAAGGCAGGGAGGAGCCAAATTCATTTTTTCACACGTATTTCCATTTTAATTTCAAATTTTATGTTTCAATGCATGATTTTTACATGAACATGTTAAGAACCCTGATTTCTAAAATCCTTAATTTCTAAAAATCCCTCTTTCCAAATTCAATCCAAACTCTTTTCAAATCTTTTCTGAAAACAAATCTATCTTTTTCACTCAAAAATCTTTTCAACTAATCCATATCTTTTTCAAATCTCCATATTATCTTTTTCAAAATTTAGATTTATCTTTTTCAAAAATCTATCATATCTTTTCAAAATCAAACTATATCTTCTATCTTATCTTTTTCAACTCAATCTTTTTATCTTATCTTTTCCAATTTTTCAAAAACCCACCCCCCCATCCCTTTAAATTTGGGTTCGGCCTCCCTCCTCCTTCATTAACAATTGCACCTAGCTCTCCTTCTATCCCTCTCCTTTCTTTTGTTTTGCTTGAGGACAAGCAAACCTCTAAGTTTGGTGTGTTTATCCGAGATCACTAAGATCATGGCTCCTAAAGGAAAACAACCCACTCCAAGAGGCAAGAAAGAGAGGGTTCCAAAACCACTTTGGAATCAAGGGAAGTTCTTATCTAAAGAACATTCAGACCATTATCTCAAAGTAATGGGTCTGAGATCAGTGATTCCGGAAGTTAGATTCGATCTGAAAGAAGATGAATATCCGGAGATCCAGGAGAAAATTCGAATCAGGAACTGGGAAGTCCTAGCTAATCCTGAAACGAAAGTAGGAAGGAACATAGTCCAGGAGTTCTATGCTAATATGTGGCAGACTGACAAGCAAAAACTATCTGGAACTGCCTTTTATGAATTTCGGACCATGGTCAGAGGAAAGATTGTTCATACCACCCCTGACAAGATCAGAGAGATCTTAAAGCTACCTCAGCTAAAGGATGATCCAGACTCCTTCAACAGGAGGATGATGAGAGCAGACATTGACCTAGATAAGATTCTAGAGGACATATGTATCCCTGAAGCCAGGTGGACCACCAACACAAAGGGTGTCCCAAATCAACTCAAGAGAGAGGATTTCAAACCAGTCGCCAGAGGATGGCTGGACTTCATTGGGCGTTCTCTGTTGCCTACTAGCAACCGTTCTGAAGTCACAGTTAAAAGAGCAGTGATGATCCATTGCATCATGATGGGAAAGGAAGTGGAGGTTCATCAGCTGATTTCAGCTGAACTCTACAAAATTGCTAACAAAAATTCTAAAGAGGCCAGGTTGGCTTATCCAAGCGTGATTTCTCTGCTCTGCAAGGACGCTGGAGTAAGGATGGGAATAACTGAGTATATCCCAATTGAGAAGCCAATCACCAAAGCATCAATGGAAAAACAACAAGCACAGGAGGATCCTATCAAGAAGAGAGCACAGGAATTCCTCCCAGAGATCCCTCAATCTGAATACTGGGAGTATCTTGAGATGTCTGTTACCAAGATACGGGAAGCTATGGAGCAAATAATAAACGAACAGAAGGAACACAGTCAAATGCTGACCTATATGTTTAAAGAACAAGAGGAGCAAGGGCGTGACTTAAGGGAATTGAAGCGCCAAAAGTCTTCTCTTGTAGGACCAAGCACCCCAAGGATCAGAGAAACCCCCGTTCCGCCAGAATAAAGGTTGTTAATTTCCAATTTCTGCCTTAACTCTGTGACAGTGTCCTTATAGAAGTTTACCTTAGGAGTCATATAATAGTAATTAGTATCTATTTTGATTTTATCTCCAATTAAGCTATAGTTTATTTTTCTCATCATCAGCAAACATGAATAAAGTAGTAGATCTTTTGAATAAGAGGCAATAAAATTTCGAGTTTTAATAAGAGAAATTCTAATTAGTTAAATGTGGTGGCAATGCTTTCTATCTTCTGAATGAATGCTTGAACAGTGCATATGTCTTTTGAATTTGTTGTTTAAGACTGTTAAATATGTTGGCTCTTGAAAGAATGATGAACATGAGACATGTTATTGATAATCTGAAAAATCATAAAAATGATTCTTGAAGCAAGAAAAAGCAGCAAAGAACAAAGCTTGCAAAAAAAAAAAAGGCAAGGGCAAGAAAGGATCCCAAGGCTTTGAGCATCAGTGGATAGGAAGGCCTAAAGGACTAAAATCCTGGTCTAAGCGGCTAAACCAAGCTGTCCCTAACCATGTGCTTGTGGCGTGAAGGTGTCAAGTGAAAACTTGAGACTGAGCGGTTAAAGTCAAGGTCCAAAGCTAAAAGAAGAGTGTGCTTAAGAACTCTGGACACCTCTAATTAGGGACTTTAGCAAAGCTGAGTCACAATCTGAAAAGGTTCACCCAATTATGTGTCTGTGGCATTTATGTATCCGGTGGTAATACTGGAAAACAAAGTGCTTAGGGCCACGGCCAAGACTCATAAAGAAGCTGTGTTCAAGAATCATCACACTGAACTAAGAGAATCAATAACACTATCTAAATTCTAAGTTCCTATAGATGCCAATCACTCTGAGCTTCAATGGATAAAGTGAGATGCCAAAACTGTTCAGAAGCAAAAAGCTACTAGTCCGGCTCATCTAATTAGAATCTGAGCTTCAATCAAAAACTCTGAGATATTATTGCTTCTCAACCTATTAGTCTTCTATTTTATTTGTCTAGTTGCTTGAGGACAAGCAACAGTTTAAGTTTGGTGTTGTGATGAGCGGATATTTTATACGCTTTTTGGGGTTGATTTCATATAGTTTTGAGTATGTTTTAGTTAGTTTTTAGTCTATTTTCATTAGTTTTTAGGAAAAATTCATATTCCTGGACTTTACTATGAGTTGTGTGTTTTTTTGTAATTTCAGGTATTTTTCTGGCTGAAATTGAGGGAGCTGAGCAAAAATCTGATTCAGGCTGAAAAAGGACTGCTGATGTTGTTGGATTCTGACATCCCTGCACTCAAAGTGGATTTTCTGGAGCTACAGAACTCGAAATGGCATGCTTCCAATTGCATTGGAAAGTAGACATCCAGGGCTTTCCAGAAATATATAATAGTTCATACTTTGCATAAGGATAGATGATGTAAACTGGCGTTCAACGCCAGTTCTCTGTCCAATTCTGGCGTCCAGCGCCAGAAAAGGATCAAAAGCTGGAGTTGAACGCCCAAACTGGCACAAAAACTAGCGTTCAACTCCATAAATGGCCTCTACACGTGGATTGCTTAAATCTCAGCCCCAGCACACACCAAGTGGGCCCCAGAAGTGGATCTCTGCATCATCCATCATAGTTTACTCATATTTTGTAAACCTAGGCTACTAGTTTAGTATTTAAACAACTTTTAGAGACTTATTTTGTATCTCATGACATTTTAGATCTAAACTTTATACTCTCTGACGGCATGAGTCTCTAAACCCCATTGTTGGGGGTGAGGAGCTCTGCTGTGTCTCGATGAACTAATGCAAGTATTTCTGTTTTCCATTCAACACGCTTGTTCCTATCTAAGATGTTCATTCGCGCTTAACTGTGATGGAGGTGATGATCTGTGACACTCATCACCTTTCTCAAATCATGAACGTGTTCCTGACAACCACCTCCGTTCTATATACGATTGAATGAGTATCTCTTAGATTCCTTAATCAGAATCTCCGTGGTATAAGCTAGAACTGATGGCGGCATTCATGAGAATCCGGAAAGTCTAAACCTTGTCTGTGGTATTTCGAGTAGGATTCAAGGATTGAATGACTGTGACGAGCTTCAAACTCCTGAAGGCTGGGCGTTAGTGACAGACGCAAAAGGATAGTAAATCCTATTCCAACCGGATCGAGAACCAACCGGTGATTAGCCGTGCTGTGACAGAGCGCGTGAGCGTAGTTTTCACTGGAAGGATGGAAGGTAGCCATTGACAACGGTGATCCACCAACACACAGCTTGCCATAGGAGGACGTGCGTGCGTGAACAAGAAGACTGAGGGAAGCAGAGATTCAGAAGACAAAGCATCTCCAAAACTCCAACATATTCTCCATTACTGCATAACAAGTAACCTTTAATCCATGCTCTATTGTTTATTTGCAATTCAACTGATAAACATAATTGGCTTCCTGACTAAGATTTACAAGATAACCATAGATTGCTTCAAACCAACAATCTCCGTGGGATTCGACCCTTATTCACGTGAGGTATTACTTGGACGACCCAGTGCACTTGCTGGTCAGTGGTACGAGCTGTGAAAAGTGTGATTCATAATTCCTGCACCATGGATTCATCCTCATCCTTCCCAGTATCAAGGATTATGAAATCAGCAGGGATGTAAAGGCCTTCAACCTTTACTAACACGTCCTCTACTTGTCCATAAGCCTGTTTTCTTGAATTGTCTGCCATCTCTAATGAGATTTTAGTAGCTTGCACCCCAAAGATTCCCAGTTTTTCTATTACAGAGAGAGGCATGAGGTTTATCCCTGAACCAAGGTCACACAGAGCCTTTTCAAAGATCATGTTGCCTATGGTACAAGGTATTACGAACTTTCCAGGATCCTGTTTCTTCTGAGGAAATGTCAGTTGATCCAGATCACTTTGTTCATTGGTGAACAAGGGAGGTTCATCTTCCCAAGTCTCAATACCAAATAATTTGGCATTCAGCTTCATGATTGCACCAAGGTACTTGGTAACTTGCTCTTCAGTAACATCCTCATTCTCTTCAGAAGATGAATACTCGTCAGAGCTCATGAAGGGCATAAGGAGGTTCAATGGAATCTCTATGGTCTCTAGATGAGTCTCAGATTTCTTTGGTTCCTCAAAAGGAAACTCCTTATTGATCACTGGACATCCCAGGAGGTCTTCCTCACTGGGATTTACGTCCTCCTCTTCCTCTCCAGGTTCGGCCGTGTTGACTATGTCAATGGCCTTGCACTCTCCTTTTGGATTTTCTTCTGTATTGCTTGGGAGAGTACTAGGAGGGATTTCAGTGATCCTTTTACTCATCTAGCCCACTTTTGCCTCCAAATTTCTAATGGAGGACCTTGTTTCATTCATGATACTTACAGTGGCCTTAGATAGATCAGAAACTAAGTTTGCTAAATTAGAGGTATTTTGTTCAGAGTTCTCTGTTTGTTGCTGAGTGGATGATGGAAAAGGTTTACTATTATTAAACCTATTTCTTCCACCATTATTAAAGCCTTGTTGAGGCTTTTGTTGATCCTTCCATGAGAGATTTGGGTGATTTCTCCATGAGGGGTTACAGGTGTTTCCATAAGGTTCACCCATGTAATTCACCTCTGCTATTGCAGGGTTTTCAGGATCATAAGCTTCTTCTTCAGAAGATGCCTCTTGAGTACTGTTGGATGCAGCTTGCATTCCATTCAGACTCTGAGAAATCATATTGACTTGCTGAGTTAATATTTTATTCTGAGCCGATATGGCATTCAGAGTATCAATTTCAAGAACTCCCTTCTTCATAGGCGTCCCATTACTCACAGGATTCCTCTCAGAAGTGTACATGAACTGGTTATTAGCAACCATGTCAATGAGTTCTTGAGCTTCTGCAGGCGTTTTCTTTAAGTGAATAGATCCACCTGCAGAAGTATCCAATGACATTTTAGCTAATTCAGACAGACCATCATAGAATATGTCCAGGATGGTCCATTTTGAAAGCATGTCAGAAGGATACTTTTTGGTCAGTTCTTTGTATCTCTCCCAAGCTTCATAGAGGGATTCGCCTTCTTTCTGTCTGAAGGTCTGAACATCCACTCTAAGCTTACTCAGCTTTTAAGGAGGAAAGAACTTGGCTAAGAAAGCCTTGACCAGCTTATCCCAAGAGTTCAGGCTATCCTTAGGTTGAGAGTCCAACCATATTCTAGCTCTGTCTCTCACAGCAAAAGGGAAAAGTATGAGCCTGTAGACTTCAGGATCTACTCCATTAGTCTTAACAGTATCACAGATCTGCAAGAATTCAGTTAAGAACTGAAAAGGATCTTCAGATGGAAGTCCATGAAACTTGCAGTTCTGCTGCATCAGAGAAACTAATTGAGGTTTCAGCTCAAAATTGTTTGCTCCAATGGCAGGAACGGAGATGCTTCTTCCATGTAAATTGGAATTAGGTGCAGTAAAGTCACCAAGCATCCTCCTTGCATTATTATTATTTTCGGCTGCCATCTCCTCTTCCTGTTCAAAAATTTCTGAAAGGTGCTTGCTGGATTATTGTAATTTAGCTTCTCTTAGTTTCCTCTTCAGAGTCCTTTTAGGTTTTGGATCTGCTTCAACAAGAATGTTCTTGTCCTTGCTCCTGCTCATATGAAAAAGAGGGACAGAAAAATAATAATAATAGGGGTCCTTTTTACCACAGTATAGAGGTCCCTGTATGAGTAGAAGAAAAGAAGAAGAAAAGAATGTAATGTAAGGAAAGAAACACAAGGGTGAGGAGAGCAGAGATGTGAGATGAGAGAGAGAGAGAATTTTCGAAAATTATTTTTGAAAAAGAGTTAGTGATTTTTGAAAATTGTTTTTGAAAAAGGTTAGTAATTTTCGAAAATTTAGAATCAAAAATTAAAATAATTAGTTAATTAAAAAGAAATTTTGAAAAAGAGGGAAGATATTTTCGAAAATTAGAGAGAGAGAGAGAGAGTTAGTTAGGTAGTTTTGAAAAAGATAAGAAACAAACAAAAATTTAGTTAGTTAGTTGAAACAATTTTGAAAATCAATTTTGAAAAGATAAGAAGATAAGAAGTTAGAAAAGATATTTTAAAATCAAATTTTTGAAAAAGATATGATTTTGAAAAAAGATAAGATAGAAAGATATTTTTGAAAAGATATAATTGAAATTAGTTTTGAAAAAGATTTGATTTTTAAAATCACAATTAATGACTTGATTCACAAGAAATCACAAAATATGATTCTAGAACTTAAAGTTTGAATCTTTCTTAACAAGTAAGTAACAAACTTGAAATTTTTGAATCAAAACATTAATTGATGATGTTATTTTCGAAAATTAGGAGATAAAGATAAGAAAAAGATTTTTGAAAAATATTTTAAAAATTTTCGAAAATAAATAAGAAAAATGAAAAAGATTTGATTTTTGAAAAAGATTTTGAAAAAGATAAGATTTTTAAATTGAAAATTTGATTTGACTCATAAAAACTAGATTTTAAAAAGTTTTGAAAAAGTCAACTCAAATTTTTGAAATTTATGAGTGAAAAAGGGAAAGATATTTTTTTTTAATTTTTGAATTTTTAATGATGAGAGGGGAAAAACATGAAAAAGACTCAATGCATGAAAATTTTGAATCAAAACAATGAATGCATGCAAGAATGCTATGAATGTCAAGATGAACACCAAGAACACTGTGAATGTCAAGATGAACATCAAGAACTTATTTTTTTGAAAAATTTTTAATGCAAAGAAAACATGCAAGACACCAAACTTAAAAAATTTTTCATGTATAGACACTATGAATGCAAGAATGCATATGAAAAACAAGAAAAGACACAAAACATGAAAACATCAAGATCAAACAAGAAGACTTACCAAGAACAACTTGAAGATCATGAAGAATACTATGAATGCATGAATTTTTCAAAAATTTTATGCAAACTTTAAAACATGCAATTGACACCAAACTTTCAACTTGACTCAAGACTCAAACAAGAAACATGAAATATTTTTTATTTTTATGATTTTATTAAATTTTTTTGGATTTTTCGAAAATTAATGTGGAAAAGAAAAATAAGGATTCCAAAATTTTTAATATGAATTCCAGGAATCTTGTATTCTTAGTCTAAAGCTCCAATCCGAGGGTTAGGCATTGCTTAATAGCCAGCCAAGCTTTAGTATGTAACTCAGACATGCCACGGCTGACATTCCAATTAACTTGCCTCTATGCTGATGGTTGGAAGCCCCTATCCAAAAGAATTAGACATGGCTTTACAGCCAGCCAGGCTTCAACATGCTTCATGAAACTCTAGAATTCATTCTTAAAAATTCTAAAGAAAAATATATTTTTGAAAAGATTTATTTTTTTTTTCGAAAACAGATGAGAAATTTTTGAAAGGTTTTTGAAAAATTTTTGAAAATAAAACAAAAAGAAAATTACCTAATCTGAGCAACAAGATGAACCATCAGTTGTTCAAACTCGAACAATCCCCGGCAATGGCGCCAAAAACTTGGTGCACGAAATTGTGATCTCAGGCAACGGCGCCAGATACTCTGTACGAACGTCTTAATAAATCTTTTTTCATTCACAACTTCGATACAACTAACCAGCAAGTGCACTGGGTCGTCCAAGTAATAAACCTTACGTGAGTAAGGGTCGATCCCATGGATATTGTTAGTATGAAGCAAGCTATGGTCACCTTGTAAATCTCAGTCAGGCGGATATAAAATAGTTATGGAGTTTTCGAACATAAATAATGAATAGATAGAAAATAAGGATAGAAACACTTATGTATATCATTGGTGAGAATTTCAGATAAGTGTATAGAGATGCTTTCGTTCCTCTGAACCTCTGCTTTCCTGCTGTCTTCATCCAATCAGTCTTACTCCTTTCCATGGCTGGCTTTATGTAAGGACATCACCGTTGCCAATGGCTACTTTTTATCCTCTCTGGAAAATGGTCCGATGCGCTGTCACTGCATGGCTAATCGTCTGGAGGCATCACCCTTGTCAATGGCTGCATCCCATCCTCTTGTGAAAATGGTCCAAATGCTCTGTCACAGCACGGCTAATCATCTGAGGTTCTCGATCATACTGGAATAGGATTCACTCTCCTTTTGCGTCTGTCACTACGCCCAGCACTCGTGAGTTTGAAGTTCGTCACAGTCATTCAATCCCAGAGTCCTACTCGGAATACCACAGACAAGGTTTAGACTTTCCGGACTCTCATGAATGCCGCCATCAATCTAGCTTATACCACGAAGATTCTGATTAAGAGATCCAAGAGATACTCATTCAATCTAAGGTAGAACGGAAGTGGTTGTCAGGCACGCGTTCATAGGGAATGATGATGATTGTCACGTTCATCACATTCAGGTTGAAGTGCGAATGAATATCTTAGAAGCGGAATAAGTTGAATTGAATAGAAAAACAGTAGTACTTTGCATTAATCTTTGAGGAACAGCAGAGCTCCACACCTTAATCTATGGAGTGCAGAAACTCTACCGTAGAAAATACATAAGTGAATATAGGGTAAGCATGGCCGAGTGGCCAGCCTCCCATGGAGGTCTAGAGATCTAAAAATGATCAAAAGATGATCCGAAGATGTCTAATACAATAGTAAAAAGTCCTATTTATACTAAACTACTTACTAGGGTTTACAGAAGTAAGTAATTGATGCATAAATCCACTTGCGGGGCCCACTTGTTGTGTGCTTGGGCTGAGCTTGAATGTTACACGTGTAGAGGTCAATCTTGGAGTTGAACGCCAGTTTGTAACGTATTTCTAGCGTTCAACTCTGGCTTGTGACGTGTTTCTGGCGTTTAACTCCAGACAGCAGCGTAGAACTGGCGTTCAACGCCCTTTTATGTCGTCTAAACTCGGCCAACGTATGGACTATTATATATTGTTGGAAAGCCCTGGATGTCTACTTTCCAACGCAATTGAAAGCGCGCCATTTTGAGTTCTGTAGCTCCAGAAAATCCACTTTGAGTGCAGGGAGGTCAGAATCCAACAGCATCAGTAGTCCTTCTTCAACCTCTGAAGCTGATTTTTGCTCAAGTCCCTCAATTTCAGCCGGAAAATACCTGAAATCACCTAAAAACACAAAAACTCATATTAAAGTCCAAAAATGTGAATTTAACATAAAAACTAATGAAAACATCCCTAAAAGTAACTAGATTCTACTAAAAACATACTAAAAACAATGCCAAAAAGCGTATAAATTATCCGCTCATCAGCAGCTTATCCTTTTTCTGTCCCAATACAACACCAATTGCAAAGTTACTTTCATCATACATGAGTTCAAAAGGCAATTCCCAATCTGGGGGTGTGATGATTGGTGCTGTAGTGAGTTTATTTTTGAAAGTTTCAAAGGCATGCTGACAGCTATCATCAAAGACAAAAGGATTGTCAACCACTAACAAGTTTCTTAGTGGTTTAGCTATTTTTGAAAAGTCTTTGATGAATCTCCTGTAAAAACCAGCATGCCCAAGAAAAATTCTCACTGCTTTTACATTGACTGGTATAGGGAGCTTCTCTATGATCTCTATCTTGTCTTTGTCTACCTCTATACCCTTGCTTGAAACCTTATGCCCAAGAACAATACCTTCTGGTACCATGAAATGGCATTTTTCCCAATTCAAAACTAAATTTGGTTCTTGGCATCTTTTCAATACAAGGGTTAGATGATGCAGACAAGCGTCAAAAGAGTTACCAAAGACAGAGAAATCATCCATAAAAACCTCTAAGAATTTTTCTACCATGTCATAGAATATGGAGAGCATACACCTTTAAAAAGTAGCAAGGGCATTGCACAGCCCAAAGGACATTCTTCTGTAGGCGAAGACTCCAAATAGACAGGTGAAGGAGGTCTTTTATTGGTCCTTGGGGTCCATCGCTATCTGATTGTACCCAGAGTACCCATCCAAGAAGCAATAGTAAGCATGGCTAGCCAACCTTTCTAGCATCTGATCAATGAAGGGGAGAAGGAAGTGATCCTTCCTTGTGACATCATTCATTCGTCTATAGTCAATACACATTCTCCATCCTATCACTGTCCTTGTAGGGATGAGTTCATTCTTCTCATTAAAGATGACATTCATTCCTCCTTTCTTTGGTACCACTTGCACTGTCACCCAAGGGCTGTCAGAGATAGGGTATATAATTCCAGCATTCCACAGCTTCATTACCTCCTTTTGAACCACTTCCTTCATGGTTGGGTTAAGCCTTCTTTGAGGTTGCACCACAGGTCTTGAGTCCTCTTCTAGCAGGATCTTATGCATACAAATTGCAGGACTTATTCTCTTGATGTCATCAATTGTCCACCCTAAAGTTGTCTTGTGAGTTTTCAATACTTCAATAAGCTTTGTTTCATCTTCCATGCTTAAGGAGGAATTGATGATTACTAGCAGGGTCTTTTTTCCTACAAGGAATGCATATGTGAGCTGAGGAGGAAGGGACTTCAACTCTTGCTTTGGCGCCTCCTCTGTCTTGTCTTCACAAGAGATTTAAATTTCATGTTCTTCCCTGACATCTTGATCCTCTTCTATCTTTTCTTCTTGTTCCTCAAGAATGCTTATTTCAAGCACTTCCTCCACCAAATCTTCAATCATCTCCACTCTCATATGCTTTTCTTTTTTTGGGGGATATTGCATTACTTTAAAGACATTGATGATCATTTATTCATCATGCACCCTGAGGATCATTTCACCTTTCTCCACATCAATGATGGCTCTTGCTGTGGCTAAGAAAGGTCACCCCAAGATAATTGAGTTGTGTCCCTCTTCTTCCATGTCTAAGATGACAAAGTCGGCAGGAAAGATGAGTTCTCCAACCTTCACCAATAAGTTCTGTACAACTCCATTAGGTATCTTGAGTGAACTATCTGCCATTTGAAGTGACATCCTGGTAGGTTTAACTTCCTCTATTGCAAGCTTTTTCATCATTGAGAGAGGCATCAAATTGATGCTGGCACCTAAATCACAGAGAGCTCTTCCCAATGTCATGTTGCCTATGGTGCATGATATGATGAAACTCCCTGGATCTTTGAGTTTTGGTGGGATGCCTCTTTGAATCACTGCAATGCACTCTTGGGTCAAGATCACAGTTTCCTTTTCATTCCAGCTTCTCTTCTTATTGATAAGTTCCTTGAGAAATTTTGCATACAATGACATTTGCTCCAAAGCTTTAGCAAGTGGAAGGTTAATTTTCAGCTTCTTGAAAACCTCTAGGAACTTGGAAAATTGCTGGTCTTTGACCTCCTTTTTCAGCCTCTGAGGATATGGCAGAGGAGGGGTGTAAGGCTTCACCTCCTTCCTCTGTTCTTGTGGATGCTCTTCCATGACTTGTTTTCCCTTCCTTGGAGCTTGTGGCTCTTCCTCATTCTTCTTGAGCTTTTCCTGGTCCTTCTCTACTTGCTTCTTGCTAGCACCTTTGTCATCTTCTAAAGTCTTTCCACTCTTGACTTGAAATTACCTTCCATTATTCTTTGGGATTGGGAATGGTATCACTTGGGAAAGCATTGTTTGGTCTTTCAGCTGGCTGTTTGGACAATTGTCCAATTTGTCTTTCTAGATTTCTCAGTGAGGCTTCTTGGTTCTTGTTAGCCAATTCTTGATGTTTTATCATTTTCTCAAGCATCATCTCTAAGTTGGAGATTCTTTGGGATTCTTGTGGTAATTGTGGCTGAGTGTGGGATGCAGATGGTGGATGAAAGTTATTTTGGTTAGTTGGTGGGTTATTTAATGGATAGTAATTAGATGGGGGTGATTATTTTTTGGTTAGTTGATTGATGATTCTGGTGGTTTGTGTTGCGGAAGTTGCTTGGGTTGGAATTTCTTTGCCATGAGTTTTGGTTTTCTCCCCACTTCAGATTGGGGTGGTTTCTCCAGGAAGAGTTATAAGTGTCTCTATAGAACTCATTTTGTCCAGCACTTTGGTTGTGCATATATTGCACTTATTTAGGTTGTTGATCTTCATAGCTCTCTTCCTGTTGTCCCCACACAATTGGTGGTTGATTGGATAAGCTCACTGCTGCAAGTTGAAGTACATCTATTCTCTTTGCCATCATCTCCATTTGCTATTGGATTTGCTGGTGCATCAATTTGTTCTGTGCCAAGATAGTGTCCACACTTTCAAGCTCTAATACACTTTTCTTTAGAGCTGGTTGGCGTTGCCTTTGGTGAGCATAAAAGTACTGATTGTTGGTCACAATGTTTATGGGATTTTGGGCTTCTTCAGCTGTCTTCATTAGCTGTAGTGAACCTCCTGCTATGTAATCTAGGGCCTCTTGAGCTTTTAGAGTCAAGCCCTCATAGAAATTCTGGAGTTTGTTCCATTCACTAAACATCTCAGGTGGACATTTTCTAATCAAAGCTTTGTATCTCTCCCATGCCGCATAAAGTGATTCTCCATCCATTTGAGTGAAAGTATGCACTTCTGTCTTCAATATGATGATTCTCTGAGGTGGGTAGAACTTGACTAGGAATTTTCTCACCAAACACTACAAGAAAAAAGGCATATGGCCATGCTTTTTTCTTGCCACGCTTTAAAAGCGTGGCCAAAAGTGGTCAATGGCCACGCTTTTATGAGGGTGGCGATAGATTAGAGATTTGGCCACCTTTTTTTGAAGCGTGGCGAAAAGGATCAACGGCCACGCTTTTTTAAGGGTGGCAATTGATTAGAGAAATGGCCACGTTTTAAAACTGCCACACTTCAAAAGCGTGGCCATAGAGAGCAACAAGGACGTTTTAAAAGCGTGGCGAAAGGGTTTCATTAAGGCCACGCTTGGAAAACGTGGCCACATCCTGTTCCTCTTTTGACACGCTTTAAAAGCGTGGCCAAAAGGTTTTTTCTGCCACGCTTCGAAAGCGTGGCCGTAGAGAGAAAAAGTTACGTTGTAAAAGCGTGGCGAGAGGGTTCCCAACCCATTGACACCAACCCGGGCCGCAACCCGCCTCGCAACCCGGTCCCCAACCCGTTAGACACTAACCCTAATCTTCTTTTCCCTTCGAAACCACACTCGCCTACTGGAAGAGCTCCTATTCCCTTCGTCATTGTTCACCCTTCGCCCTTCGCCCTTCGCCTTCGTCCTTCGCCCTTCGCCTTCGTCACTGTTCGCCTTCTTCTTCATCTTCTTAATCTTCATCTTCTTCTTCATACTCTTCATACTCTTCATCTCTCTGTTCACCTTCAAGCTCTACCAACATGGGCGACGGCAAGGTATCCCCAACGGTCTCTTCTCCTCCAAGCCCTCCGATCCCAAAGGTCTGATCTCTTCACCAAATGCTTCTATTTTTTTATTTTCTCGATTTTTTCCGTTGGGGTTACTTTTAGGGCTTTCACTTTCCATTTTCATTTTTCCCTGATTCGTTCCCCTGATTCATGTTCCTTCTTGGTTAATTGATAATGGTCACAATATTAGCGTTGTTTGCGACGTGGTTTTTTTTCTGGTGCACTCTGTTTTGGTTATGACTTAAGCATTGTTTCAGTTTGGGCTAAAAACAGAAAAAAACAGTGTGTTTTCTTGCTGGTTTTGGTATTCCTTTTATTCTCACTGTTTTTTCCCTCCTCTCTTTTATGTATTGCTATAAAATTATATTATAGTATCTTGAAGCTCTAGTAAAGTTGTTTTATCCTTACTATGTTAATGTGTTATTGTTCCTTAGGTGGTGCTCTAAAGCCAATAGATATTGACACATTATGAGTTCATGTCACTTGTGCTTGGTTTCGGCCTGAAGTGGCTTTTGCTAGTGATGAGAAGATGGAGCCTGCTTTGGGTATTCTTAGTATTCCGTCAAGTTCTTTTGTTAAGGTGAGATATCAATACCCAGTTTGTTTAGAAAATGTAATTGTAAAATGATATAGACTACAGGTTTCCTAAATGGTTTTCATGTGACATCTCTTGTTCCTTCTTTATGCCTATGTTAATCTAAATTGTGTTTGTTGAATTTCAGATTCGTGTTATTTGTAAGCAAATTCATGGTTCATGCACACAATGTTGCAAGTGTTCTACTTATTTCCATGCCATGTGTGCATCAAGGGCTGGCTACCGAATGGAGGTCAGATCAACTCTGGTTTTTATTTTTTATTTATTATTTCGGGCTTCCATTTGCGAATTGTTGTTAACCTCTTACAATTTGGATTTCAGTGTTATGCATCATGACTAATGTTTAGTTGACATGTTGCATTTTCTTATAGATAATTTAGAGACTTTTTTTCTCTAAATTTTCCTGCTTAAATGCAATTGCACATTTCGGAGAAAAATGATAAACAGACAACAAAAATGGTTTTCTATTGTGCTTATCACAGGTATAGAATCTTCAATTACAACAAAAGAGACAATACTTTCTTCTTTGTCCCTTTATACGGTTTCCTTTTCAGAGTTTGCTTTTGCCACAATTTTTACTCTTTTTTGAATTCCTCAAGTATGAATTTAAGATTCATTTGAATCTTACTGTCAGCTTTTTGTTTTAATATTACTTGCAGGGCTCCCAATCCAGACACTGTTTTGATTATGCAAACCCCTCTTGGGGTCATTTCAACTAAAAGTCTTCTACAAACTAAGAAAAAAACGGGTTCCAGGCTAATTTCCTCTAGAAGAACAAAGGTAGAAGAAACCCGTCAAGCAGATGATAGTGCTTATTAGTGCTCTTTTTTGTCATCCAATTTATTAATGTTAGTGTGTGTGTATGTGGCTTTTCAATCCCATCATTATTCAATTATTCAAGATGATGCACAGAAATTCTCAAAGGCTCTTATTCCTACTTCTCTTTTCTGGGTTTCTCTTATCTTCTTTCTGCTTCTGCTGTACCTGCAACCAGTAAGACAGGCCTTCAAAGTTGTTAATGAATATTATTGTGTCTGTTCTGTTTTATTATCAGTTATTATAGCAATTGGATATATCATGGAATTAATATATTTAGAGTGACAGAAAATTAAAAGAGAATGGAATTAACATATTTAATATGATGAATAATTAGGGATTAATTTGATTTAATTTGTGTGATTTAAGGACCCAGAATTTGGATGGTGAAGAATCTGAAGATGCATCACTTCTACTTTCTTTAGCTAAGGCATCACTTGTTTAATATTGTTGGTTGGTTGGTTTTGTTTATGTCCATTTAAGCGTTAAAATTCTGCATTTGAACATGATCTTTTATTATCATTTATTGCCCCTTGGAACTTTTCTTGTGTTTGTTTTACAACCATGCATGTTTCTTTTGTCCCTTGTATAAAGATAAATGGTTGTTGGTGTTCAAAGTTGGAGTGTGGGATTTTGTTAGGTCTTTGTTTTGTTTCTATTTCCTTTTTCATGTTCACATCTCCTATTATTGTGGGCTCTCATGTTTTTTTTTGGTTCTCTTCCTATTATTTGGTTGGTATCTTTAGTCTTTAATAATAACAATAATAATATTATTGTAGTGATTAGTCTCTTATATGCTACTGTATGTCATTTTCTTGTGTTCTCAGTGGAGTGTGTATTTTATTTCCACTTTGTTTTGGTTAGATTATGAAGAGCTTGGGCACGATGGTAACAGAACAGTTGCTAATGGTGTTGACAAGGAAGGGCCAGTGCTTTCAAAGCTTGGTTCAAGTTCCACAGCTAAGCTTCACCCCAAAAATAGAGCTCAAAGTGAGTCCAAACCAACCAACATGCCACCTACTAGTGTTATGACAAGACTCATCTTGATCATGGTTTGGAGGAAGCTGATTAGGAATCCCAACACTTACTCTAGCCTAATTGGCCTCACATGGTCTTTGATCTCATTCAAGTATGCAATCTTTACTCATTTTAATTGTTGTTATACTTAACTAATGTTTTAATCTTAGACTTAGGAATTGTTAACTTTCTTAGGAATTGTTTCTTAATCCCAATACTTACTCTAGCTATTATTTGCACATTGCTCATGCATTTTGACCTGCTTCTCTTTATTTGCACACCCTATTTATATTGGTGTGTTAAATAAATAAAAATAAAAACATGGTGTTAAATAAATCCTATGTGAACTAAGCTTTCTTACCAAACCTCATTTAGCTGCTTCCTAGTTCTTTTCAAGTGGCCAGTGATTCAAATCCTACCTTTTGTAGTTTATTGCTTTTTGTTTCAGGAGTCGTTCAAAGTTCAAAGACTTATTCTTTGATTGATTTGATTAGTCTCTGAAAATGAAACTGTAGGGTCACACATTGCTGCAAAGAGCAGCACTAACTACTTTTCCTTTCAATTTCACCTCTAATGGCACCACCACAACCCTAACTCTCTCTATCTTTTGATGCCACCAAAGTCTTCCTCATAAACGCCTCAGATTCATTCCCACTTACACCAACACGGGACCCTCGCCACGTGTTGATGTCAATAACAACCAGTTACAGCAAGGAGAGCAAGATGATCTAGAAGTCCGCGTTGAGAAGGTAATATAATCAACAAAGTTAGTTTTCATGATCTTTATTTGACTTAGCATAATTGCTTTCTAATTTATTAGTGATGAAACTTTTAATTTGCAGATTATATATAGATGCCGCTTTTTGGCTACTTTTGGAGTCTTTGGTTATTTAATTGTGGAAATTAATCGTGAATCGGGTGACGACATTTTGTACTATTTAAAGAATTTCATTTTTGTTGTTAGTTGATAGAGGACAAGCATAGAATTTATTATATATAACGTGACTTGTAATTTTGAACTCTTAAATTCCTTCCGTTCTTTTATCCATATAAAAAGAGTTCCCTAGTGTTTTCTTTCTCCGTGGGACATATATATGGAGATGATGCTTTGGCCATTTGATTATTGCTATTATACTCTGGTTGAGAAATAAGAATTTTGAACTCGAGATACATTATGTATGAGTATTAATGTATAAAATAATTATAGTATAAATTATGTCACTAATTACTATTTGATTTGTCTTGTAATAAAAATTACATTATATTTATAGGTTTTGGTAATAAAAAAGGACTAAAAATTTATATTGTGCAGTGATAAAAGAAAAATTAGAAAAAAAAGATTTTTTTTTTAAATTTGATAAGGCTATTGCCACGCTTTTAAAGCGTGGCCGTATCTCTAGTTATGGCCACGCTTTTAAAGCGTGGCCTGATGGGATATTTTTGTGGAAAAATGAATTTCTCCAAAACACCCAAATCTAACCGGCAAGTGCACCGGGTCGCATCAAGTAATAATAACTCACGGGAGTGAGGTCGATCCCACAGGGATTGAAGGATTGAGCAATTTTTGTTTAGTGGTTGATTTAGTCAAGCGAATCAAGATTTGGTTGAGAGATTTGTGATTTGCAGAATTTAAATTGCATAGAAAGTAAAGGAAATGGGTGAATTGCATGAAATTAAAGAGAACTGAAATTTAAAGTGCTGAATCTTAAAGAGCAAGAAATTAAATGGCAGAAACTTAGAACGCAAGAAAGGTAAATTGCAAAATCTTAAAGTGCAAGAAATGTAAATGGCTTGAATTGTAAAGGGAATTGGGAGTTGGATTTGCAGGAATTAAACAAGGAAAAGTAAATTGCAACAAACAGAGAAATAGAAGATGTCTTGAATCTAATCGGATCTTAAACAGAAAAGTAAATGAGCATGGAAAGCAGTAAACAGAGGATGTAAAATTGGAATTCAGATCTCAGGACCCAAGAGACTAGAAAACCAAGTCTAGATCTCAATGCCTTCCTAGATCCAACAAGAATAATTGCAAAGGAAATTGTAAATTGCAAAGAAAGTAGATGAAGAAGCAAGTAACCGAAACTGAAATTCAATTAAGCAGAAAATTAAACAAGATCCCAAGGTGAGATTGAAACAGAATTTCTTCAATTCTCCACCCAAAATCCAAGACAAGAAAAATAAAGAGTGCTGGGCAAGAACAAGGAAGAAGAGAGATCAATTCTCCTCCCAAATTCTCTTGAATTAAAACAACAATGCTAAGAAAAAAAATAAGTGAGCTCTAAGCAAAATTCAAAAGAAAGCTATTCTGAAAAACAAAAAGGGAAGCTCCCCGAAAAACTTGAATTCTATCCTATTTATACACTTTCTTCAAATGATCTTCAAGCCTTGAGTTGGGCCTTTGCTCTTGGTGGAATTGGGTTGAGAGAGGCATTGGTTGATTGCTCTTGGAGTTTGGAGAGGAACCAAAGTGAACCAATTGAACCGGGTTGAAGTTTTGCAAAAGTTTGAGTAAAAGTTTGAGTAAAAGTTTGAGGCTAACTTTTACTCTAACTTTTACTATCAGCCTCCATGCTTTGCTGCTATCCACGTTGGGGCAAAAGTTAGGGGTCTAACTTTTGCTCCAACGTTGGCCTCCTTATGTGTACTTATGGCGCCAACGTTAGCCCAAAAGTTAGAGGCTAACGTTGGCGCAAACTTTTGCTCCCCCTTTGTATTGTTCATGTGCCAACGTTAGCCCAAAAGTTAGAGGCTAACGTTGGCGCAAACTTTTGGTGGCCAGGGGGTGTTTTTCTCATGCCAACGTTAGCCACAAAGTTAGGGGCTAACGTTGGCGCAAACTTTTGGTGCCCAGGGGGTGTTTTTCTCATGCCAACGTTAGCCACAAAGTTAGGGGCTAACGTTGGCGCAAACTTTTGGTGCCCAGGGAGTAACTTTCATGTGCCAACGTTAGCCCAAAAGTTAGGGGCTAACGTTCGGGCTAACTTTTCACCCAAAAGTTTGTGCAAAAGTTTGAGGCTAACTTTTGGTCCAGCTTTTTGCTTCCTGGTTCATTTTCACTTATTCCATTGTTCTCTCTTTACTCCTAGCCATTCCTTCTTGCTTCAACCTTTCTTCAAGCTTTCTTCACCTATCATTAATCAACCAAACACATCAAAGCTATGCTTAAAATCATGAGATATTCATTTTATCATAATATGTGACAATTATAGCATAAAACCTCATGAAATAGCATGAATTCATACATGGTTGATTCAATCAAAGGAAGCATGAAAATCTACCCAAATTAGCTTACTTGTATCTCAAGAAAGTGCACAATTCAAGTGAAAACAAAAGAAAAAGACTAGTGAAACTAGGCTAAGATGACTTGTCATCACAACACCAAACTTAAAGCTTGCTTGTCCCCAAGCAAGAAAAAAATTTATTGAGAAGAAAGGATGAAATGGAAGAGGATGTTCATGCTAGCAGAGTATTATTGATAGTTCATGGGATTTTGTGTGGATATGTAAATACTCACTTCTTATTGACTCCTAGGCCTAGAAAGTCTCCTTCAAGCTTCAAGCAACATACTGCTATGACCTCTCATTATTCCTTTATCCTTGGCTATTACTTTTTTCATAAGCTTTAATTGAGTGTCATGTGTAGCAAGTTCATTTCCTTTTCTTTATACTTGACACATTATTCACTATAGACACTTGGCTTACATTCCTTCTTAGAACATTGATGCCCAGCACCTCTTTGGGCTGCTAAATGCCTTGTAGTTAGGTTGCTCTTGATAGTGGACTTTCAGCTGATGATCCCGGGTTAGTTAACCCAAGTCACCGAGTGTTGATGCACTCCAAAGAGCTTAATAATCCAAGCAGATCCTAATACAAAGACACCACAGGCATATATTCTAAGGTTCAAGCTATTGGTGTCCAGCTTTGTTTCTTTTTGTTTTTCTTTTGTTCTGCCACTTCTTTTTTTCTTTCTTTTTGTTTTTCTTTCTAACCAAGGATTTTTATTCGATTGAGATTCATAGACAGTAGGCCACTCTATACTTAGAAGGAGATATCCTGGCTCTTTATTCACTAAAAGTGAGCTATTATACAATCACACACATACCACCACTTACTTTTATTCTACTTCTATCTAACAGAGACCATTCTACTTCACATTCAAACTTTTCTTTTATTGAACTTAAAGATGCAGGGGACAAAACATGCTTTTTGCTAAGTGAAAGTAAACACACAAGCACACACATAGACTAGCTTACTTATTTTAAAACAAACATAATGCAAAGACTATTGATTAAAAGAACTACATAAAGATGCAAAGACAACTTAAAACAGATAGAATGCATGTTTTTTTCTTTGTAGTGATGAACAAGGAGCAAGTCCACCTTTCATTTGTCATGCTTTTTCTTTCTCCTTTCATACACTTGGTTGTTAGTGTTTCCACCATCCGTGTTTGTTGTCTGTTGGCCTCGCCAGAATCCAGCCTTATTCATAGCCTCCTCTACTCTATCTTCAAGTCTCATAGCATTGCTTACCTCTACGGCTCTACCTCACTTCTCTTTTTGAAGAATTCATCAAAAGTTGGGAAAGCCGGATCCATGTTGTGGAAATGTTCTCCAATATAGTTTAGTTTGATTTGGCTATTGATGTTGTAATCGGCTTGTACTTCATACCTTGCATCTTGGAGAGTTGTAAACTCATTGAGAGCCCTCATGGTTTCGGCTTGCATCTGTGCCATCTTTCCAAGTGCTTCGTGAGATTGAAAAGCATGCTCTTCTTGCATCACAAGAAATTTTGCCTCAAACTCACTTTGTTGGTTCATCATTTTTAGTTGCCATTCTTCTTGATCATGTTGATACTTCAAGTATTGTGAATGGTACTCTTCTTGCCTTTCTTGAATTCTTGTGTACTGTTGTGATAATCTTCCAATTGCTTCTTGAATTTGAGTCATATCCATATTGCCATGTGGGAAAAAGTGCGGCTGTTCCTCCTCCTCTCGTGGCTCTTCTTCTATGTGTGGCTCATCTTCTTCCATTGGTTCTTCTCTTTGCCTTCTTCCATGTGGCCTTCGGCCTTGATGTGCTTCAGGAGCCATTGTCATTCGTTCAATGGTTATGGGCATGCCTTGGCTTAACCACATTGGATTATCTTCTTCCATTGGCACTTTAGCCTTTGCACACAACCTCCAAATGGTACTTGGTAGTATAACCAAGACCCGGCCGAATTCTTCTCAGCAAGCTTTTGGATGTTTTTTGCAAGGATTTCATGAACTCTTATCTCTCCTCCCACAATGATGCAATGCAACATCACGGCTCTCTCCCTGTTAACTTCTGAGGTGTTCACTGTGCCCAGAATTGATCTTTTCATCAGCTCATACCATCCTTTTGCTTCTGGGGTGAGGTTACATCTCTTCAGATACTTATATTTGTTCTTGTCATCTCCTTCCCACTCTGAGTTCTCCATACAAATATCTCTCGCAATTTCATCATAATCCTGATCTTCATTCAATCTTTGTTGGTATCCCGGTTCACTAAAGCGGACTGACTTTAGTCCCAAGACTTTCTTGATTGCATCCGAGCTAAAGTCTACTTCCACCCCCCGCACATAGCTCTTGTACGTTGGGGGGCTCACGCATGTCAAGCCTTGAGACATTTGCATAGAACTCTCTTATGATATTGGCATTGATTCGGGTGGCTGGTGATGCAAGTTCCTCCCACCTCCTCTTTCGAATTTTGTCCTTCATTTCTTGGCATCCATCATCCAGCAACAAGAGTGGAATTTCAGGATAGATCTTTTTCTCGTTCATCCATTCAATTTGCATTTGATGGTACCAAGACTTGAATCTCCATTGGTCATATTCATGTGTGTCCTCCTCCACCATGGGATCTTTCCTTTTTCTTCGTTTGGTTCTTGAGGAAGAGGCCATGATCACTTGGTTGGTTGAGTCTTGTGAGGTTAGAGGGAGTGTGAAGAATGTTGGAGAATTTGATGTGTGTTTGGAGCAAGAAGAAATTGAGACCAAACTTGCTATGACAAGAAATGATGAAGGAAAGTTTAAATGGTTGGAGTTTAAAGCAAGAGAAATGTTGAACCGAGCTTGTTATGTTGAGGAGTGATGAAGGGAATGAAGTTTCCAAGGTTGGAGTGATTCGGTCATGTGCATGGCTTGAGGTGGTACGTTTGAGCAATGAAAGGCTAGGATGCAACTAGACACTATGGGGATCAAAGGTGTGCATGTAAGGATGAATGAAGACAAAGCTTGCTTCTTCACTTGCCTTTGCCGTGATCATTCTCAAGGAGTGGCAGATTTCTTTTTCGAAGCATGTGATGAGATTTTGTCCTCATGCTATGCTTTCCTTTGTCTTGTCTCTTTCATTGAAGATTCTTTGACCACCTAGTCATCACAACATACATTAGTTTTGTCCAACTATGGAAAGAGTATTCCTTTTATTAATATTATATGAATCATCAATTCTTATATCCAATTGAACCGTGACTCATCTTTGGAGGATACCAAACTTAATGTTTGGTCATGTATGAAGAAATTGTGTCTCTTCCTCCAATTAGTGAAATCCCAATGTCACTCTTAGTTAAATGTTTATAAGAATTGCTTTCATCCTAATTTTCTTTTTCTCTCTTTTTTTTTTCATGAAGGGTCAATTGTGTCCCTAAATCGGTGCATCAAAGTTTGATGAACACCAAACTTGTTTCTTGTCAAAGGGTACATCACAATTGATGCCTTCATTACCGAATAAGAATTTTTCCATTTATAAGATTTTGCAAAACAACAATTGTATGATTATTGATGCATGAATTTCTAATTTTCATGAAGCTATGTGGACACCAAACTTTAGTGTTTGGCCATATGCTTTGTCAAGACACTCTAAGCTTGCAAAACGGAATTATTTGTAATGTTGGTTTAGTGTGCTTAAAGGCACACCAAACTTAGAATTCTCAGCATATGTTTCAAAACAGTGCATGCAGTCAATGGACATGTTCATGAAAAGAGAAAAGAATTCATGCTCAAATGATCATAACTTATTGAATTTAAAATGACATGAATCTTAAATCATGGGTTGCCTCCCATGGAGCGCTCTTTTATTGTCATTAGCTTGACATTGAGGCTTTCTTTTATGGTGGTTGGTGCTTGTAGAGCCTCAATTTGTCTCCCCTGACTGTGATCCTCTTCTTTGTTCCCTGGTGTTCAATTTCAGCATGCTCTAATGAGAGTATGTTGCTGACAGTGTAGTAGTCCTCAGTTTGTTGGTTTGCCCCCAGCTGTTGATATATCAGTTGCACTTTGTCACCTTTGGAAAGCCCCTCTGTTGGGATTTTCCTGTTCTTCCAACCCCTTTTTGTTTTGTTTCTCCGTTTCATCTTTCCTTTTGTTGATCTTTCTTTTCTGGCCATAGGCTTCCCTTGGGGACCTCTCTTCTCAGTGGCTAATACTCCAATATCCTCTTGGGCCTCTTCATCAATCTGCACAATCCTTAGCCTTGGGATGTTGCTGTGACTCTCTTTGTCATTTTCTTCCTTCAACTGTGATTCTCCCTTGTCAATTTTCATATAGTCTTTCTTCTCCTTGCTAAATTGTGCCTCTGGTAATACCTTCAGAGTGACACTCTTATCATACATTCTAAGAGTTAATTCTCCTTCCTCTATGTCTATTATAGCTCTAGCAGTGGCCAAGAATGGCCTTCCCAGAATAATAGAATCACCATCATCCCCTTCTGACTCTAGAACCACAAAATCTGCAGGGTATATGAAGTTGTCCACCTTGACCAGCAGGTTTTCAATCATACCCCTGGGGTATACTGTTGACTTATCTACTAGCTCTAGAGATATTTGTACTGGTTTAACTTCCTCTATATGCAGCTTTTTTACCAAGGAGGATGGTATTAAGTTGATACTTGCTCCTAGATCGCACATTGCTTTAGTGATGGTTAATTCCCCAATGGTGCAAGGTAGCAAAAAGCTCCCTGGATCTTCAAGCTTAGGGGGAAACCCTTTTTGAATCAAAGCCCTGCATTCCTCAGTGAGCAGTATGGTTTCTTTCTCATCCCAACTTCTTTTCTTGTTGATAAGCTCCTTCAAAAACTTGGCATACAGAGGCATTTGCTCAAGTGCTTCAGCAAAAGGAATATTGATTTCTATCTTTTTGAAAGTTTCAAGGAACTTGTGAAAATGCTGGTCCTTGGTTTCTTTGTTGAACCTCTGGGGATATGGCAGTGGAGGTACAAAGGTTTTCTCTACTTGTTGCTTTTGATTCTTGGTTGGCTTTTCAACTGATTCATTCCCTTTTTTTGGAATTTTTGGTTGTTCCTCCTTTGCTTGAGTTTGCTTTGAGGCTTCCTTGCTTGCCATTGCATCATCATCATTGGCTTCCTCTGTGTGTGTTGGCTGTTCCTCTTCTATTGGTCTTTTGCTGCTCTCTACTTGCTTCTTAGTAGTGTCATTGTTGCTCATCAATGTTCTCCCACTCCTTAATTGTATTGCCTTGCATTCTTCCTTAGGATTTGGGATTGTGTCACTCGGTAGTGAGCTTGAAGGTCTCTCAAGAGAAATCTGCTTGGAGATTTGCCCCATCTATCTCTCTAGGCTCTTCAGGGATGCTTCCTGATTCTTGGTTACCATTTCCTGGTGTTTCAACATTTTGTCTATCACGGCCTCCAAGTTAGTAATTCTCTGGGCTTCAGGTGATACTTGAGGTGGGTTATGAGATGTGGGTGGTGGATGATAGGCATTTTGGTTGGAGGGTTGGTTATTGGATTGGTACTGGTTGGGGTTGGGGTAGTTGTTTTGAGGTTTTCTGTAGGGGTTTTGGTTAGTCTGCTGCTGGTTGTGGTTTTGGTTGCTTCTTGGGTTGTTTTGATTTGAGTTCCTATGCCATGGTTGTTGGTTTTGGGTATGATTATCTCCCCATCTGAGGTTTGGGTGGTTCTTCCAGGATGGATTATATGTATCACCATACACTTCATTTGGTCCTTGGTTGTGCATATACTGTACTTGCTCTTGTTGTTGTTCTTCTTGAGTTTCTTCACTATGTCCCCATGTGGTTGATGGTTGGCTAGTGTTAACTGCTGCAACTTGGAGACTATCAATCCTCTTGGCCATTTGCTCAAATTGTTGTTGAATTTGCTGCTGCATCATCTTGTTTTGAGCCAAGATTGAGTCCACTCCTTCTAGCTCCATTACTCCTCTTCTTTATGATGGTTGGCGGTTTCTTTGATGAGCAAAGAAATATTGGTTGTTAGCCACCATATCAATGAGATTTTGAGCTTCCTCTGCAGTTTTCATGAGTTGCAAGGAGCCTCCAGCTGAGTGGTCAAGTGATTCTTGAGCCTTTAGGGTGAG
Organism: Arachis hypogaea; assembly: GCF_003086295.3. Taxonomy (NCBI): domain Eukaryota; kingdom Viridiplantae; phylum Streptophyta; class Magnoliopsida; order Fabales; family Fabaceae; genus Arachis; species Arachis hypogaea. The sequence continues at coordinate 41,834,364 of NC_092051.1, read as the reverse complement.
TCCTTCATAGAAGTTCTGTAGCTTGTCCTACTCAGTGAACATTTCTGGTGGACATTTCCTCAGCAGAGCCTTGTATCTCTCCCATGCTTCATACATATTTTCAGCATCCAATTGTGTGAATGTTTGTACCTCGGTTTTCAGCCTGTTAACCCTTTGAGGTGGGTAAAATTTGGCTAGAAATTTAGTCACCAAATCATCCCAGCTAGTGATGCTTCCTTGAGGAAAAGTTTCAAGCCATTGTGCGGCCTTGTCCCTTAATGAGAACGGGAACAGCAGAAGCTTGTAGGTCTCAGGATTCACGCCATTGGACTTGACAGTGTCACAAATCCTTAAGAAGGTAGATAGATGTTGATTTGGATCCTCCAATGGTCCTCCCCCAAACGAGCAGTTGTTTTGGACCAATGTAATGAGTTGTGGCTTTAATTCAAAGTTATTTGCATTGACATTAGGGGTGAGAATGCTGCTTCCATAATGTCTAGCATTTGCAAAGGTATAGGAGGCCAAAACTCTCCTCTGGGGTGGATTGTTATTGTTGTTGTCTGCTCCACCTGGTGGATTGGTTGAATGTTCCTCCATATCTTGGAATTCTTCTTCTGATTCCTCTTCTCCAACAATATTTTTCCCTCTTTCAGCTCTTCTTAACCTTCTAAGAGTTCTTTCGTCTTGTTCATGAAAGATGGGTGTATTTCTTCTTGTACCTGACATACAAGCAGAACATAAGAAACACACAAACCAGTGACACTTCAATCTATTGCTAGAATGAAGTTTTAGTTAGCTTAAGCAAAAATTCAAACAGTTAGTGGGTTAGCCAAAAATTAAAGAAACAGGAAATAAAAATGCTAGATCTAGATCACCACCTCACTTAATCATTGTCAATCTAATCAATCCCCGGCAACGGCGCCAAAAACTTGATGGGATATTTTTGTGGAAAAATGAATTTCTCCAAAACACCCAAATCTAACCGGCAAGTGCACCGGGTCGCATCAAGTAATAATAACTCACGGGAGTGAGGTCGATCCCACAGGGATTGAAGGATTGAGCAATTTTTGTTTAGTGGTTGATTTAGTCAAGCGAATCAAGATTTGGTTGAGAGATTTGTGATTTGCAGAATTTAAATTGCATAGAAAGTAAAGGAAATGGGTGAATTGCATGAAATTAAAGAGAACTGGAATTTAAAGTGCTGAATCTTAAAGAGCAAGAAATTAAATGGCAGAAACTTAGAACGCAAGAAAGGTAAATTGCAAAATCTTAAAGTGCAAGAAATGTAAATGGCTTGAATTGTAAAGGGAATTGGGAGTTGGATTTGCAGGAATTAAACAAGGAAAAGTAAATTGCAACAAACAGAGAAATAGAAGATGTCTTGAATCTAACCGGATCTTAAACAGAAAAGTAAATGAGCATGGAAAGCAGTAAACAGAGGATGTAAACTTGGAATTCAGATCTTAGGACCCAAGAGACTAGAAAACCAAGTCTAGATCTCAATGCCTTCCTAGATCCAAAAAGAACAATTGCAAAGGAAATTGTAAATTGCAAAGAAAGTAGATGAAGAAGCAAGTAACCAAAACTGAAATTCAATTAAGCAGAAAATTAAACAAGATCCCAAGGTGAGATTGAAACAGAATTTCTTCAATTCTCCACCCAAAATCCAAGACAAGAAAAATAAAGAGTGCTGGGCAAGAACAAGGAAGAAGAGAGATCAATTCTCCTCCCAAATTCTCTTGAATTAAAACAACAATGCTAAGAAAAAAATAAGTGAGCTCTAAGCAAAATTCAAAAGAAAGCTATTCTGAAAAACAAAAAGGGAAGCTCCCCGAAAAACTTGAATTCTATCCTATTTATACACTTTCTTCAAATGATCTTCAAGCCTTGAGTTGGGCCTTTTCTCTTGGTGGAATTGGGTTGAGAGAGGCCTTGGTTGATTGCTCTTGGAGTTTGGAGAGAAACCAAAGTAAACCAATTGAACCGGGTTGAAGTTTTGCAAAAGTTTGAGTAAAAGTTTGAGTAAAAGTTTGAGGCTAACTTTTACTCTAACTTTTACTATCAGCCTCCATGCTTTGCTGCTATCCACGTTGGGGCAAAAGTTAGGGGTCTAACTTTTGCTCCAACGTTGGCCTCCTTATGTGTACTTATGGTGCCAACGTTAGCCCAAAAGTTAGAGGCTAACGTTGGCGCAAACTTTTGCTCCCCCTTTGTATTGTTCATGTGCCAACGTTAGCCCAAAAGTTAGAGGCTAACGTTGGCGCAAACTTTTGGTGGCCAGGGGGTGTTTTTCTCATGCCAACGTTAGCCACAAAGTTAGGGGCTAACGTTGGCACAAACTTTTGGTGCCCAGGGGGTGTTTTTCTCATGCCAACGTTAGCCACAAAGTTAGGGGCTAACGTTGGCGCAAACTTTTGGTACCCAGGGAGTAGCTTTCATGTGCCAACGTTAGCCCAAAAGTTAGGGGCTAACGTTGGGGCTAACTTTTCACCCAAAAGTTTGTGCAAAAGTTTGAGGCTAACTTTTGGTCCAGCTTTTTGCTTCCTGGTTCATTTTCACTTATTCCATTGTCCTCTCTTTACTCCTAGCCATTCCTTCTTGCTTCAACCTTTCTTCAAGCTTTCTTCACCTATTATTAATCAATCAAACACATCAAAGCTATGCTTAAAATCATGAGATATTCATTTTATCATAATATGTGACAATTATAGCATAAAACCTCATGAAATAGCATGAATTCATACATGGTTGATTCAATCAAAGGAAGCATGAAAATCTACCCAAATTAGCTTACTTGTAGCTCAAGAAAGTGCACAATTCAAGTGAAAACAAAAGAAAAAGACTAGTGAAACTAGGCTAAGATGACTTGTCATCATGGCCGTATCTCTAGCTATGGCCACACTTTTAAAGCGTGGCAGTATCTATTGCTATTGCCACGCTTTTAAAGCGTGGCTGTATTTTGTTACTGTCACACTTTAAAAGCGTGGCCGTATCTCACACATATGGCCACGTTTTTTAAGCATGGCAATCCACAAAAGTGTGGCAAAAAATAAAGCATGGCGGTAGGTCACCAAAAGTGTGGCGATAGAGCAACCGCCACCCTTAGACAGGCCACCCTTTCAAAAGCGTGGTTGTAGCTCAAAAAGCGTGGCGAAAAGCTATCGCCACGCTTTTTTCAACTTTTCGCCACGCTTTAAAAGCGTGGCAATAGAGCTATTTTCTTGTAGTGAAATCATTCCTGTTATTGATGCTTTCTTTAGAGAATGTCTCCAGCCATTGGGATTCCTTATCCCTCAAAGAGAATGGAAATAACAACAACTTGTAGATATTCGGATGCACACCATTTGTCTTGACTGTTTCACATATCCTTAGGAAGACAGACAAATGTTGATTCGGGTCTTCAAGAGGACCCCCTCCATAAGAACAATTATTTTACACCAAAGTGATAAGTTGAGGCTTCAACCCAAAGTTATTGGCATGGACATTTGGAGTGAGTATACTGCTCCCACATTTTCTTGGGTTGGGGAAGGTGTAAGAGGCTAGAACTCTCCTTGGAGGTTGGCCATTGTTGTTGGCCACCTCCTCTGGTGGATTAGGGAGGTTACCCTCCACCTCTTGATCTTCCTCTTCTGATTCTTCTTCTCCAATCACTCCTTTCCCTCTTGCATTTCTTCTTAGCCTCAAGAAGGTTCTCTCTGGTTTAGAATCAAAGGAGGTGGATGCACCTATTCTCCCTCCTGGCATATAACACAAACAAACCAAAAACAAAAGCAGAACACCCTATTGCTAGAGTGGAATTACAGTTAGCAAAAACAAAATCTCAAACAGTTAGTTTGCTTAACAAAAATAAAGAAAAATGCTTAATCTAGATTATCACCTACTTAATCATTGTCAATCTAAATCAATCTCCGGCAACGGCGCCAAAAACTTGATGCGGGAAAATCGATTCCGCACAAACTAACCGGCAAGTGTACTGGGTCGCATCAAGTAGTAAAACTCACGCAAGTGAGGTTGATCCCACAGGGATTGATGGATCAAGCAATTTTAGTATAGTGATGAGTCTAGTCAAGCTAACAAGTGATATTTTGAGTGAAATTGGATCAACAGAAAGTAAATTGCAAGAAATTAAAATGCTGAAAGTAAATTGGCTAAAACATAAATAACAAGAAAAATAAATTGCTAAAACTTAAAGAACAAGAAACTAAAAGGGTTGAATCTTAGATTGCAAGAAATGTAAATAACTGAATCTTAGAATACAAAAAAGTAAAATTGCTGAATCTAAATTGTAGTGAAACTTAAATTGCATGATTTAGAAAGGGAAATAGGATACAGGAAATTAAAACAGCAGTGAACAAGTTCAGATTAAAGTAAATAAGAGAGATCTAAATTGAAGAAATTCAAAGAAAATGATTCATCAGGGATTGGAGATATCATAATCCATCATGAACCAATTAAGTCTCAACTCCTTTCTCAATCATATGAGTAGATCTATGGCGGATTAAAATTGATTGGATCCCAATTTCTTGGCAATCCAATCTCTCTAATCACAATCAATCTTGCCAATTCCTTGATCTAATTGTCATGAGAAGAGTTAGAGCACATTCTCTTATCCATAAGCCACACAGATTCTCAAAACCTCAATTCCTCCCGAATGGTGTTGGTTAGGAGAATTGTGAAGGATAGAGCTCCAATTCTAATATAGATGATTCCCCTTCCGAGGCTCACATCCACATTCAATCGAATTAAACCCCCTTCCGACGTGAATAATTCACAATCAAAATAGAAGATATACTATAGCTACACAATTGAATTGAGAAGAAGAAGAATTTCATTGATTCATTATGATTACAATAGAGCTCCTCCCCCTAATAAATTTGGGGTTTAGTTCATCATTGCTCAAATCAAAACAAAAAACAAAGAAGTTGCAAAAAAATGCAGAAGAGAAAATACAAAGAGAATTGAGTGCAGAGTTTCCCAATTGGGATCCTGACTCTGTAGCCTCTCAGATCTCAAATCTACTGACCCCTTCTAAATCAAATTCTTCTCTATTTACACACTTTCTAATTCAGTCTTCAAGTCCTTGAATTGTGCTTTTTTGACTTGTTGAAGTAATCTAGAATGGGTCTCAGTGATGTTGAAGAGGAGTAATTGGTAATTCCTATTAGTGATCTGTTTGGGTGCTAAATTTTACTGGTGCTGGTGTCAACGTTGGTGCTCAACGTTTGTAAGAAAATGTTGAGTCAAACGTTGGCTTGAAGAAGGATTTTGAAAGGAATGAGCGTTGATGCCAACGTTTGACTCAACATTGGTGCACCAAAGTTTTTCCATCCACACGTGCGCGTTGCCCACGCGCACGCGTCGAAACAGCGTTTTGCGCATGTGCGTCGCTCACGCATTTGCGTGTCTGGCCAAATTCTGTATCCACGCGTACGCGTGGCCCACGCGTACACATCGATGCAAGTTTTCCAACTCCAAGTTTTGGGCTTCCTATCGCGTTCATTGGGGGTAGCGTTTGTCCACCAACGTTACCTCCAACGTTGGCTTGGTCACGCATACGCGTGACCCACGCATGCACGTGAATGGTAAATTTTGCCATTTCACGCGTGCGCGCTGCTCATGCGTATATGTGAATTGCTCTTTGGTGCACGAAATTGTGATATCCAGGCTCGAACAATCCCTGGCAACGTGAGCAACTTGGTACGCGTAATCGTGATTACACTTTAATTATGTAAAATTCATGGCTCTTTCTTTCCCTGGCAATGGCGCCAAGAATATGGTGCCAATACCATGGTTCACAACTTCGATACAACTAACCAGCAAGTGCACTGGGTCATCCAAGTAATACCTTACGTGAGTAAGGGTCGAATCCCACGGAGATTGTTGGTATGAAGCAAGCTATGGTCACCTTGTAAATCTCAGTCAGGCAGATATAAAGTGATAATGGTGTTTTCGAATATTATATAATAAAATAGGGATAGAGATACTTATGTAATTCATTGGTAGGAATTTCAGATAAGCAAATGGAGATGCTTTCGTTCCTCTGAACCTCTGCTTTCCTGCTATCTTCATCCAATCAGTCTTACTCCTTTCCATGGCTGGCTTTATGTGATACATCACCACTGTCAATGGCTACTTTCGGTCATCTCTCAGGAAAATGATCCAATGCCCTGTCACGGCACGGCTAATCGTCTAGAGGCATCACCCTTGTCAATGGCTTCATCTTATCCTCTCAGTGAATAATATGCTCACGCACCCTGTCACGGCACGGCTATTCATCTGTCGGTTCTCGATCATGCTGGAATAGGATTTACTATCCTTTTGCGTCTGTCACTAACGCCCTGCAATCGCGAGTTTGGAGCTCGTCACAATCATTCATTCATTGAATCCTACTCGGAATACCACAGACAAGGTTTAGACCTTCCGGATTCTCTTGAATGCCGCCATCATTCTAGCTTACACCACGAAGATTCTGGTTAGGAGATCTAAGAGATATTCATTCTAGCTTATTTCATGTAGAACGGAAGTGTTTGTCAGGCACGTGTTCATAGGGGAGAATGGTGATGAGCGTCACACATAATCATCACCTTCATCATGTTTTTGGGTGCGAATGGATATCTTAGAAGCGAATTAAGATGAATTGAATAGAAAACAGTAGTACTTTGCATTGATCTTTGAGGAACAGTAGAGCTCCACACCTTAATCTATGGAGTGTAGAAACTCTACCGTTGAAAATACATAAGTGATAGGTCCAGGCATGGCCGAGATGGCCAGCCCCCTAAAACGTGATCAATAGTCTCCTAAGATGAACAATGGATTAAAAACTGAGACCAAAGATGTCTAATACAATAGTAAGAGGTCCTATTTATAATAAACTAGCTACTAGGGTTTACAGAAGTAAGTAATTGATGCATAAATCCACTTCCGGGGCCCACTTGGTGTGTGCTTGGGCCGAGCCTGAGTGTTTCACGTGTAGAGGTCCTTCTTGGAGTTGAACGCCAGCTTTTGTGCCAGTTTGGGAGTTCAACTCTGGTTTTGGCACCTTTTCTGGCGCTGGACGCCAGGTTTGGGTAGAAAGCTGGCGTTGAACGCCAGTTTACGTCATCTATTCTTGGCCAAAGTATGGACTATTATATATTGCTGGAAAGCCCTGGATGTCTACTTTCCAACGCAATTGGAAGCGCGCCATTTCGAGTTCTGTAGCTCTAGAAAATCCACTTTAAGTGCAGGGAGGTCAGAATCCAACAGCATCAGCAGTCCTTCTTCAACCTCTGAATCTGATTTCTGCTCAAGTCCCTCAATTTCAGCCAGAAAATATCTGAAATCACAGAAAAACACACAAACTCATAGTAAAGTCCAGAAATGTGAATTTAGCATAAAAACTAATGAAAACATCCCTAAAAGTAACTGGATCCTACTAAAAATATACTAAAACAAATGTCAAAAAGCGTATAAATTATCCGCTCATCACAACACCAAACTTAAATTGTTGCTTGTCCCCAAGCAACTGAAAATCAAATAGGATAAAAAGAAGAGAATATACTATAAATTCCAAACTATCAATGAAACATAGCTCCAATTAAATGAGCGGGACTTATAGCTTTTTGCCTCTTGAATAGTTTTGGCATCTCACTTTATCTATTGAGGTTCAGAATGATTGGCATCTATAGGAACTTCAGATTTCGAATAGTGTTATTGACTCTCCTAGTTCAGTATGATGATTCTTGAACACAGCTTTTTTATGAGTCTTGGCCGTGGCCCTAAGCACTTTGTTTTCCAGTATTACCACCGGATACATAAATGCCACAGACACATAATTGGGTGAACCTTTTCAGATTGTGACTCAGCTTTGCTAAAGTCCCCAATTAGAGGTGTCCAGGGTTCTTAAGCACACTCTTTTTTTTTTTTTTGCTTTGGACCTTGACTTTAACCGCGCAGTCTCAAGTTTTCACTTGACACCTACACGCCACAAGCACATGGTTAGGGATAGCTTGGTTTAGCCGCTTAGGCCAGGATTTTATTCCTTTAGGCCTTCCTATCCACTGATGCTCAAAGCCTTGGGATCCTTTTTATTTCCCTTGCCTTTTGGTTTTAAGGGTTATTGGCTTTTTCTGCTTGCTTTTTCTTTCTAATTTTTTTTCTATTTTTTTTTTCGCCTATTTTTTTTTCTTTTTTTTTTCTGCAAGCTTTGTTCTTTGCTGCTTTTTCTTGCTTCAAGAATCATTTTTATGATTTTTCAGATTATCAAATAACATGTCTCCTAGTCATCATTCTTTCAAGAGCCAACATATTTAACATTCTTAAACAACAACTTCAAAAGACATATGCACTGTTCAAGCATTCATTCAGAAAACAAGAAGCATTGTCACCACATCAATATAATTAAACTAAGTTCAAGGATAAATTCGAAACTCATGTACTTCTTGTTCTTTTGATTTAAAACATTTTTCATTTAAGAGAGGTGATGGATTCATAGGATATTCATAACTTTAAGACATAGTTACTACTACTAATGATCATGTAATGAAGACACAAACATAGATAAGCACATAACATAGAAAACGAAAACAGAAGAAATAAGAACAAGGAATGAATCCACCTTAGTGATGGTGGCGTTTCCTTCTTGAGGAACCAATGATGTCCTTAAGCTCTTCTATGTATCTTCCTTATCTTTGTTGCTCCTCCCTCATTGCTTTTTGATCTTTTCTAATTTCATGAAGCATGATGGAGTGCTCTTGATATTCCACCCTTAGTTGTCCCATATTGGAACTCAATTCTCCTAGGGAGGTGTTGATTTGCTCCCAATAGTTTTGTGGAGGAAAGTGCATTTGAGGCATCTCCGGGATCTCATGGTGATGAGCTTCATACGCCTCTTGAGCTCCATGAATGGGCTCTCTTGCTTGCTCCATCTTTTTCTTAGTGATGGGCTTGTCCTCTTTAATGAGGATATTTCCCTCTATGTCAATCCCAGCCGAATTGCATAGGTGGCAAATGAGGTGTGGAAAGGCTAACCTTGCCATAGTGGAGGACTTGTCAGCCACCTTGTAGAGTTCTTGAGGTATAATCTCATGAACTTCCACCTCTTCTCCAATCATGATGCTATGGATCATGATGGCCCGGTCTATAGTAACTTCAGACCGGTTGCTAGTGGGAATGATTGAGCATTGAATGAACTCCAACCATCCTCTAGCTATAGGCTTGAGGTCTAATCTTCTTAGTTGAACCGGCTTGCCTTTGGAGTCAATCTTCCATTGAGCTCCTTCTACACATATGTCCATAAGGACTTGGTCCAACCTTTGATCAAAGTTGACTCTCCTTGTGTAGGGGTGTGCGTTCTCTTCCATGTTTGGCAAGTTGAACGCCAACCTCACATTCTCCGGACTAAAATCTAAGTATTTCTCCCGAACCATTGTAACATAGTTCTTTGGATCCGGGTTCCTACTTTGATCATGGTTCTTGGTGATCCATGCATTAGTATAGAACTCTTGAACCATTAGGATGCCGACTTGTTGGATGGGATTTGTTAGAACTTCCCAACCTCTTCTTTGAATTTCATGTCGGATCTCCGGATACTCATTTCTTTTGAGTTTGAAAGGGACCTCAGGGATCACCTTCTTCTTAGCCACAACATCATAGAAGTGGTCTTGATGGGCTTTGGAGATGAACCTTTCCATCTCCCATGACTCGGAGGTGGAAGCTTTTGTCTTCCCTTTCCCCTTTCTAGAGGATTCTCCAGTCTTAGGTGCCATCAATGGTAATGGAAAAACAAAAAGCTTATGCTTTTGCCATACCAAACTTAGAATTTTGCTCGCCCTCGAGCAATAAAAGAAAGAATAGATGAAGAAGAAGAAGAAATGGAGGAGAGGGAGAAAGTGATGTGGTTCGGCCAAGAAGGGTGTAGAGGGGTTGTGTTGTGTGAATTTGAAGAAGAATGGAGGGCTTTATATAGGGAAGGGAGGGGGGAAAGGTTTCGGCCATATGGGTGGGTTTGGGTGGGAAATTGGTTTTGAATTTTGAAGGTAGGTGGAGTTTATGAGGTAGGTTTATGGGGAAGAGTGGATGGATGTGAGTGGTGAGGAGGTGATGGGGAAGAGAGTTTGAGGTGATTGGTGAAGGGTTTTTGGGGAAGAGTGTTTATGGGGTTGTGTGAAAGAGAGTGGTGAGAAGAAGTGAATGGAGGTAGGTGGGGATCCTGTGGGGTCCATAGATCCTGAGTGGATTCTGTGGGGTCCACAGATCCTGAGTGGATCCTGTGGGGTCCACAGATCCTGAGGTGTTCAAGGATTTACATCCCTGCACCCATTAGGCATGTAAAAATGCCTTTGCACACAACTCTGGGCGTTCAGCGCCAGGTTGGTGGCCATTTTGGGCATTCAACGCCCATTTGTGTGCCATTTCTGGCGTTGAACGCCAGAACCATGCCTGTTCTGGCGTTCAGCGCTCAGAAGCTACCCATTTTGGGCGTTCAGCGCCAGAACCATGCTCTGTTCTGGCGCTGAACGCCAGACAGATGCTCTTCCAGGGTGTGATTTTTCTTCTTCTATTTTTGATTCTATTTTCAATTTTTATATTTATTTTGTGACTCCACATGATCATGAACCTAAAAAGACATATAACTAAAAAAATATAGTTAGATAAATAAAAATTGGGTTGCCTCCCAACAAGCGCTTCTTTATTGTCAATAGCTTGACAGCGGGCTCTCATGGAGCCTCACAGATGTTCAGAGCATTGTTGAAACTCTCCAACACCAAACTTAGAGTTTGGATATGGGAGTTCAACACCAAACTTAGAGTTTGGTTGTGCCCTCCCAACACCAAACTTAGAGTTTGACTGTGGGGGCTCTGGTTGACTCTGCTTTGAGAGAAGCTTTTTCTGCTTCCTCTCCATGGTTGTAGAGGGAGATCCTTGAGTTTTAAACACAAGGGAGTCCTCATTCCATTGAAGGACTATTTCACCTCTGTCAACATCAATCACAGCTCTTGCTGTGGCCAGGAAAGGTCTTCCTAGGATGATGGATTCATCCTCTTCCTTTCCAGTATCCAGGACTATGAAATCAGCAGGGATGTAAAGACCTTCAACCTTTACTAACACGTCCTCTACTTGTCCATAAGCCTGTTTTCTTGAACTGTCTGCCATCTCTAATGAGATTTTAGCAGCTTGCACCCCATAGATTCCCAGTTTCTCTATTACAGAGAGGGGCATGAGGTTTATTCCTGAACCAAGGTCACATAGAGCCTTAAAGATCATGGTGCCTATGGTACAGGGTATTATGAACTTTCCAGGATCCTGTTTCTTCTGAGGCAATGTCAGTTGATCCAGATCACTTAGTTCATTGATGAACAAGGGAGGTTCAACTTCCCAAGTATCAATGCCAAATAATTTGGCAGTTTGCTCTTCAGTAACATCCTCATTATCTTCAGAAGAGGAATACTCATCAGAGCTCATGAAGGGCATAAGGATGTTCAATGGAATCTCTATGGTCTCTAGATGAGCCTCAGAGTCCTTTGGTTCCTCAGAGGGAAGCTCCTTATTGATCACTGGACGTCTCAGGAGGTCTTCCTCCTTGGGATTTGATGAGATATTTTGGAGGAAAAATAAATCTCGTCCAAAACACCACAAATCTAACCGGCAAGTGCACCGGGTCGCATCAAGTAATAAAAACTCACGGGAGTGAGGTCGATCCCACAGGGATTGAAGGATTGAGCAATTTTAGTTTAGTGGTTGATTTAGTCAAGCGAATCACGATTTGGTTGATGGTTTTGTGACTTGCAGAATTAAATTGCATTGAAGTAAAGAGAACAAGAAATAAATTGCTGAAACTTAAAGAACAAGAAATTAAATGACAGAAACTTAAAGTGCAAGAAATGTAAATTGCGGAATCTTAAAGTGCAAGGAATGTAAATTGCTTGAAATGTAAAGGGGATTGGGATGTGGATTTGCAGAAATTAAACAAGGAAAAATTAAATTGCATCAAACAGAAGAGTAAAAGGGAATTGGGATTGAATCGGAAATGAAGCAGAAAAGTAAATGAACATAAGAAGCAGTAAACAGGGAATTGAAATGGAAATTAGATCTCAGGACCCAGAGACTAGAAAACCAAGTCTAGATCTCAATGCCTTCCTAGATCCAACAAGAACAATTGCAAGGGAATTGTAAATTGCAAAGAAAAGAGATGAAGAACAATGAACCGGAAATGGAATTCAATTAACAGTAAAGAAACAGAGAGATCCAAGATTGATATTGAAACAGAATTTCTTCAATTCTCCAATCCAAGATCCAAGACAAATGTAAAATGAAATTGAAAGCAATGAAAACAAGAAATTAAAGTTCACTCAAGTTCAAAATCTCTCCGAAAACTATTATGAAAATTCTAAAAGGAAAGCTCCCCGAATAACTTGAATTCTCTCCTCTTTATACACTTTCTTCAAATGATCTTAAAGCCTTGAGTTGGGCCTTTGCTCTTGGTGGAATTGGGTTGAAAGAGGCCTTGGTTGATTGCTCTTGAAGTTTGAAGAAGAACCAAAGTGAACCAATTGAACCGGTTTTGAAGTTAGCCAAAGTTGGACCAAAAGTTTGAGCCAAAGTTAGGGGTCTAACTTTGGCTCCAACGTTTCATAGCAGCAAACATAATTTACTGGTATGGACGTTGGTGCCAACGTTAGGGGTCTAACTTTGACCCTAACGTTGGCAATGCTTTGTGTGCTAGTGGCGCCAACGTTAGCCTCCAAGTTAGGGGGCTAACGTTGGCGCAAACGTTGGCCCTTCTCCCTTTGTAATTCATGTGCCAACGTTAGCCTCCAAGTTAGGGGGCTAACGTTGGCGCAAACGTTGGTGCCCAGGGGAGATCTTCTCAAGTTCCAACGTTAGCCTCCAAGTTAGGGGGCTAACGTTGGGGCTAACGTTGGCCCTTCTCCCTTTGTCTTCATGTTCCAACGTTAGCCTCCAAGTTAGGGGGCTAACGTTGGCGCAAACGTTGGATGGCCAGGGAGGAAAATTCAAGTTCCAACGTTAGCCTCCAAGTTAGGGAGCTAACGTTGGGGCTAACTTCATGCTTCCTGGTTCAATTTCACTTATTCCATTGTCCTCTCTTCACTTCTAGCCATTCCTCTTTGCTTCAACCTTTCTCCAAGCTTTCTTCACCTATCATTAATCAACCAAACTCATCAAAGCTATGCTCAAAATCATGAGATCTTCATTCTTTCATAATATGCAATAAATATAGCATAAAACCTCATGAGATGGCATGAATTCATATATGGTTGGTTCAATCAAGGGAACCATGAAAATCTACTCAATTAGCTTGCTTGTAGCTCAAGAAAGTGCATAATTCTAATGAAAACAAAAGAAAAAGACTAGCTAAAATAGGCTAGGATGACTAGTCATCAGGATTCACGTCCTCCTCTCCCTCTTTGGGTTCGGCCATGGTGCTTATGTCAATGGCCTTGCACTCTCCTTTTGGATTCTCTTCTGCATTGCTTGGGAGAGTACTTGGAGGGATTTCAGTGATCCTTTTACTCAGCTGGCCCACTTGTGCTTCCAGATTTCTAATGGAAGATCTTGTTTCATTCATGAAACTTACAGTGGCCTTAGATAGATCAGAGACTAAGTTTGTTAAATTAGGAGTATTTTGTTCAGAGTTCTCTGTCTGTTGCTGAGTGGATGATGGAAAAGGTTTATTATTGTTAAACCTGTTTCTTCCACCATTATTAAAGCCTTGTTGAGGCTTTTGATCCTTCCATGAGAAATGTGGATGATTTCTCCATGATGAGTTATAGGTGTTTCCATAAGGTTCACCTAAGTAATTCACCTCTGCTATTGCAGGGTTCTCAGGATCATAAGCTTCTTCTTCATGAGAAGCCTCTTGAGTACTGTTGGATGCATCTTGCATTCCATTCAGACTCTGAGAGATCATATTGACTTGCTGAGTCAATATTTTATTCTGATCCAATATGGCATTCAGAGTATCAACTTCAAGAACTCCCTTCTTCATAGGCATCCCATTATTCACAGGATTCCTTTCAGAAGTGTACATGAACTGGTTATTAGCAACCATGTCAATGAGTTCTTGAGCTTCTGCAGGCATTTTCTTTAGGTGAATGGATCCACCTGCAGAAGTGTCCAATGACATCTTTGATAGCTCAGATAAACCATCATAGAATATATCCAGGTTGGTCCATTTTGAAAGCATGTCAGAAGGACACTTTTTGGTCAACTGTTTGTATCTTTCCCAAGCTTCATAGAGGGATTCACCTTCTTTCTGTTTGAAGGTTTGAACATCAGCTCTAAGCTTGCTCAGCTTTTGAGGAGGAAAGTACTTGACTAAGAAAGCCGTGACCAACTTATCTCAAGAGTTCAGGCTGTCTTTGGGTTGAGAATCCAACCATAATCTAGCTCTGTCTCTTACAGCAAAAGAGAAAAGCATGAGCCTGTAGACTTCAGGATTTACTCCATTAGTCTTAACAGTATCACATATCTGCAAGAATTCAGTTAAGAACTGAAAAGGATCTTCAGATGGAAGTCCATGAAACTTGCAGTTCTGCTGCATCAGAGAAACTAATTGAGGTTTCAGCTCAAAGTTGTTTACTCCAATGGCAGGAATGGAGATGCTTCTTCCATGTAAATTGGAATTAGGTGCAGTAAAGTCACCAAGCATCTTCCTTACATTATTATTATTTTCGGCTGCCATCTCCTCTTCCTGTTCGAAAATTTCTGAAAGGTTATCTCTGGATTGTTGTAATTTAGCTTCTCTTAATTTTCTCTTCAGAGTCCTTTCAGGTTCTGGATCTGCTTCAACAAGAATATTCTTGTCCTTGCTCCTACTCATATGACAAAGAAGGGGGCACAAAAAAATAATAATAATAGAGACCCTTTATACCACAGTATAGGGATCCCTTTGTGAGTGGAAGAAAAGAGGGAGACAAAGAATATGATGTAAAGAAAGAAACACAACTGTGAGGATGGCAGAGATGTGAGATGAGATGTTAATAAATAAATAAATAGAATAAGATGGGAGAGGGAGAATTTTTGAAAATAATTTTTGAAAAAGAGTTAGTGATTTTTGAAAATAGTTTTTGAAAAAGGTTAGTATTTTTTTTTTCGAAAATTAATATTAAAAATTAAAATAATTAATAAATTAAAAAGAAATTTTTGAAAAAGAGGGAAGATATTTTCGAAAATTAGAGAGAGAGAGTTAGTTAGGTAGTTTTGAAAAAGTTAAGAAACAAACAAAAAGTTAGTTAGTTAGTTGAAACAAATTTTGAAAAGGTGAGAAGTTAGGAAGTTAGAAAAGATATTTTTAAATCATATTTTTGAAAAGGATAAGATAAGAAGATATTTTTGAAAAGATATGATAGAAATTAGTTTTGAAAAAGATTTGATTTTTAAAATCTCAATTAATGACTTGATTCATAAGAAATCACAAGATATGATTCTAGAACTTAAAGTTTGAATCTTTCTTAACAAGCAAGTAACAAACTTCAAATTTTTGAATCAAAACATTAATTGATTATGTTATTTTCGAAAATTTGCTATAAAAATAAGAAAAAATTTTTTGAAACATATTTTTGGAATTTTCGAAAATAACTAAGAACTTTGAAAAAGATTTGATTTTTGAAAAAGATTTTGAAAAAGATAAGATTTTCAAATTGAAAATTTGATTTGACTCATAAGAAACAACTTGATTTTAAAACTTTTTGAAAAAGTCAATCCAAATTTTCGAATTTGATGAGAGAAAAAGGGAAAGATATTTTTTTGATTTTTGAAAAAAATTTTTTTGTGAGAGAGAAAAACACTAAAAAGATGCAATGCATAAAATTTTTAGATCAAAACAATGAATGCATGCAAGAATGCTATGAATGTCAAGATGAACACCAAGAACACTATGAAGATCATGATGAACATCAAGAACACAATTTTGAAAAATTTTTAATGCAAAGAAAACATGCAAGACACCAAACTTAGAATTCTTTAATGCTTAGACACTAAGAATTCAAGAATGCATATGAAAAACAAGAAAAGACACAACAAAAAATCATCAAGATCAAACAAGAAGACTTACCAAGAACAACTTGAATATCATGAAGAACACTATGAATGCATGAAATTTTCGAAAAATACAAGATGCATATGCAAGTGACACCAAACTTATAACAAGACTCAAGACTCAAACAAGAAACACAAAAATATTTTTGATTTTTATGATTTTCTAATTTTTTTGTATTTTTTTCGAAAATTCTTTGAAAAAGAAAAATAAGGATTCCAAAATTTTTAATATGAATTCCAGGAATCTTGCATTCTTAGTCTAAAGCTTCAGTCTAGGAATTAGACATGGCTCACTAGCCAGCCAAGCTTTCAATGAAAGCTCCAGTCCAAAACACTAGACATGGCCAATGGCCAGCCAAGCTTCAGCATGTAATTCAGACATGACACGCCTGACATACTCATTCCCAAAGGAATTAGACATGGCTTTACAGCCAGCCAGGCTTCAATATGCTTCATGAAACACTAGAATTCATTCTTAAAAATTTTGAATAAATTTTTTTTTTCGAAAACAGGTGAGAAAATTTTGAAATATTTTTGAAAAATTTTTGAAAATAAAATAAAAAGAAAATTACCTAATCTGAGCAACAAGATGAACCGTCAGTTGTCCAAACTCGAACAATCCCCGGCAACGGCGCCAAAAACTTGGTGCATGAAATTGTGATATCCAGGCTCGAACAATCCCTGGCAACGTGAGCAACTTGGTACGCGTAATCGTGATTACACTTTAATTATGTAAAATTCATGGCTCTTTCTTTCCCTGGCAATGGCGCCAAGAATATGGTGCCAATACCATGGTTCACAACTTCGATACAACTAACCAGCAAGTGCATTGGGTCGTCCAAGTAATACCTTACGTGAGTAAGGGTCGAATCCCACGGAGATTGTTGGTAGGAAGCAAACTATGGTCACCTTGTAAATCTCAGTCAGGCAGATATAAAGTGATAATGGTGTTTTCGAATATTATATAATAAAATAGGGATAGAGATACTTATGTAATTCATTGGTAGGAATTTCAGATAAGCGAATGGAGATGCTTTCGTTCCTCTGAACCTCTGCTTTCCTGCTATCTTCATCCAACCAGTCTTACTCCTTTCCATGGCTGGCTTTATGTGATACATCACCACTGTCAATGGCTACTTTCGGTCATCTCTCGGGAAAATGATCCAATGCCCTGTCACGGCACGGCTAATCGTCTGGAGGCATCACCCTTGTCAATGGCTTCATCTTATCCTCTCAGTGAATAATATGCTCACGCACCCTGTCACGGCACGGCTATTCATCTGTCGGTTCTCGATCATGCTGGAATAGGATTTACTATCCTTTTGCGTCTGTCACTAACGCCTTGCAATCGTGAGTTTGGAGCTCGTCACAGTCATTCATTCATTGAATCCTACTCGGAATACCACAGACAAGGTTTAGACCTTCTGGATTCTCTTGAATGCCGCCATCATTCTAGCTTACGCCACGAAGATTCTGGTTAAGAGATCTAAGAGATATTCATTCTAGCTTATTTCATGTAGAACGGAAGTGTTTGTCAGGCACGTGTTCATAGGGGAGAATGGTGATGAGCGTCACACATAATCATCACCTTCATCACGTTTTCGGGTGCGAATGGATATCTTAGAAGCGAATTAAGATGAATTGAATAGAAAACAGTAGTACTTTGCATTGATCTTTGAGGAACAGCAGAGCTCCACACCTTAATCTATGGAGTGTAGAAACTCTACCGTTGAAAATACATAAGTGATAGGTCCAGGCATGGCCGAGATGGCCAGCCCCCTAAAACGTGATCAATAGTCTCCTAAGATGAACAATGGATTAAAAACTGAGACCAAAGATGTCTAATACAATAGTAAGATGTCCTATTTATAATAAACTAGCTACTAGGGTTTACAGAAGTAAGTAATTGATGCATAAATCCACTTCCGGGGCCCACTTGGTGTGTGCTTGGGCCGAGCCTGAGTGTTGCACGTGTAGAGGTCCTTCTTGGAGTTGAACGCCAGCTTTTGTGCCAGTTTGGGCGCTCAACTCTGGTTTTGGCACCTTTTCTGGCGCTGGACGCCAGGTTTGGGTAGAAAGCTGGTGTTGAACGCCAGTTTACGTCGTCTATTCTTGGCCAAAGTATGAACTATTATATATTGCTGGAAAGCCCTGGATGTCTACTTTCCAACGCAATTGGAAGCGCGCCATTTCGAGTTCTGTAGCTCCAGAAAATCCACTTTGAGTGCAGGGAGGTCAGAATCCAACAGCATCAGCAGTCCTTCTTCAACCTCTGAATCTGATTTCTGCGCAAGTCCCTCAATTTCAGCCAGAAAATACCTGAAATCACAGAAAAACACACAAACTCATAGTAAAGTCCAGAAATGTGAATTTAGCATAAAAACTAATGAAAACATCCCTAAAAGTAACTGGATCCTACTAAAAATATACTAAAAACAATGTCAAAAAGCGTATAACTTATCCGCTCATCACTCTTCCACGCATACGCGTCATCGACGCGTACGCGTCGCCTAAACTTTTTTCAACTCCAGATTTTGAAAACTATCGAATTCATTGGAGGTAACGTGGGTTCACCAACGTTCCTTTCAACGTTGGCACCCAGAATTGCACTAATGTTGCCTGCCCCCTTTCTAACGTTTGAGGTAACGTTGGTGAGCCAATTGGAAAAATTTTTGACGACGCGTACGCGTCGATGATGCGTATGCGTGGAAGAGCAATTCACGCATACGCATGAGCTGCGCGTTGGAGGTAAGGTTGGTTCACCAACGTTCCCTGCAATGTTGGCACCCAGAATTGCACTAATGTTGCCTGCCCCCTTTCCAACGTTTGAGGTAACGTTGGTGAGCCAACTTTGGCCACCAACGTTACTTCTTCTGCTTTGCTTCTTCCTCTGATTTTTTCTCTTTTTTCTTGCTTCTTTCCTGCCTCTTTTTCTCCTATTATTCATCAAACAATTGCATCAAAGTTTGCTATAATCACAAGGTAATTGCATCATTCATAACATCAAGTAAAATTAGCATAAAACCTTATGAAAAAGCACATAAATACCCTTGTCTGATTGAACTAAGGAATGCATAAAATTCCAATCCAATTACTTACTTATGGTGTAAGAAAGTGCATGAAACCTAATGAAAACAAGTGAAAAAGGCTTGTGAAACTAGTATAAGATGACTTGTTATCAAGAGGGCTAGAGCAGTCTGTAAGTGGAAGAAAGAGGGATGTAAGTGGGTGGCCTATACAAGCAAGGATTGTGAGGAGACTTGCTAACAAATGAAGATATTTTACAGCGACCACACATGTCCTAGAAGAAGCAAAACAGAACTGCAAACAGGAAGTAGCTTGCTGGAAAATTATTTAAAAATCTTACGAAATACCCAAAACTAAAGCATAACGAGGGATCATCATATTTTAAGAGAAGATGTTACTTAAACCTCAACAAGTCATCACTGACTAGGGCCCTTACAGATGGAAGGAATGTGATGTATGGTGATGCAGCTGCGCAGCATCTAAGATTGAGGGATTATACAAAGACTTTGCTTAAGAGCAATCATGGGTCTACTATTAAGATTAGTGTTACTTCGTAACTCGATTCAGATCCAATTTTTAATAAAATATATGTTTGCCTTAATGGATGCAAAATGGGGTTCAATGTCAGGTATTGACCACAAATCAGCCTAGATGGAGCATTCTTGAAGACATATTTTGGGGGGCAAATTTTGGCTATTGTTGGCTAGGATGCCAACAAGCATTTTGCATCATTATTTGGGCCATAGTAATAGTGGAGAACAAAGAGAATTGGAGATGGTCTTCGGAACTTCTTGTTGATGATCTTGGTGACCATCATCAACATGGGTGGTGCATAATGTATGATATGCAAAAGGTAATAAAATGCATCTTACTGTAATTTACTCGAGCTTGCTGAAAGTCTTGCTTGATTTTATTAATTAACATTGAAGAGTTTATTTGAGTTCATTAATAATATTTGAGGGGTGATCATTTTGATGTACGATTATTAAATTTATATGTTCACACAGGGGCTGATACCAGCAGCAAAAAGGGTAATGCCAGGGGTCCACCATAGGTTCTATTGTCTGGCACCTATGGAGGAACTTCAATAAGCAATGGAAAGAGTTAGAGCTTAGGGGTTTTCTATGGGATTGTGCTAGAGAAACTACAAGACATAGATTTGAGCAAAAAATCTTTCCAGTGCGTGCGTACTCACAGCTATGATGCGTACACACAAGCCCTATTTTTTACCTAAAATCCTGTTTTTAACTATTTAACCTCCCTAACAAGCTTGTAAACTTCTGTAACACTTATTTAAGATCTCCTAGCTAGTATTTAGACTTTGAAATAAAGGAGAGTACAATAGGTGAATTAAAAAGGTTATTTTGTTATGAGATTAGAGCCGGTGACCTAGGTTTAGAAAATTTTGTGGATGGATTAACTTGTGTAGACATGGTGGGGTGTTATATTGATGATGATTGAGAAATGAATATAAATTGAGAAATGAATGAGGTTAAGCAATATTATATATGAATAGTTTATGAACTTGGAAGAACTTGAGAAATGAGGATGAATGTGATGAGTTGAAACAATGAAGGTTGATGAGAAATTAGAGAAGATTGAGGTTGATGAATTTGTTGAAGTACGAGTAGTAATCACTAAATGATGATTATGATATTCATTTATTGGTAAGTTGCTATGCACCTAATAAAGATAGTGGTTTAATCCAGCTTGTCGAGGTAGTGGCGCCGGCATAGGGGTTGTGACAGTCTCCCATCTATGTTCATATGTGAGGGCTAAGGTAGTATCCCGCTTGCATAACCATTCTTGCCATAAGAGTGAGCCAGGCATTATATCCCAAGGTTGAGAGTGAGCTGAGTACTATATCCCAAGGTTGCACATATTAGTGAGCCAAGCACTATATCCCAGGGTTGCGCATAAAAGTGAGCCAAGCATTATATCCCAGGGGTGCACACAGTGAGCCAGGCACTATATCCCAGGGATGTGGCAAAAAGGCGACATCCGAAAGGATGTGCTGGTTAGCAACTTTAAACCGACAAGTGATATCACAAGCCAAATTGGGTAGGCATTCATCATATGTATTTTTCACATGCTTGCTTTCTTTAATTACTTGAGTTATGCCTAATTGAATAATATGCCTAATTGCTAATTGATTTACTTGCTGTATATGTAAATTAATTGTGCTTTACTTGTTTGCATTTATTGTGTTGTGCTGGGATTAAGGAAGATTAGTAGGCGGTGGTGATGGGATCGCATGGAGGGTAGGTTGGCGAAGACTGTGGGATAGCGATGGCTATTGTTAGAATAAAAATCCTTAAGTTAGAAGTTCTAGGATTGACTTTGCCTTCTCGAAACCTTATATCTTATCTACTGATCATTGTTACCATACTGAGAACCCGGTTCTCATACCATATGTTGTTATTTTTCAGATGCAGGTCGCAACTGATGCGAATTTTTAAATACCCACAAACTAACTGGCAAGTGCACCGGGTCGTATCAAGTAATACCTCAGGTGAGTGAAGGTCAATCGCACGAGGATTGATGGACTGAGCAATAATGGTCGAATGACTCACTTAGTTAGGCAAGCAGAGAGTTGTGTTTCGATAGTTGTAAAGCATGGCAAAAAAAAGCGTGGCTATAGGCCTTTTTTCTTGTACTGCTATTAGATTTTTATAGCTAGACAACGTAAATGATTATACTTTTTTCCCTATTTTAATTATAATTCTTTGAATTCTTGTATACGGTCATAAAATTATTTTTCTAAAAAATTTAAATTAATAAAATAACACATGAATAATTTATTTTTAATTCATTTTTTATGTAAATTTTTTTTTTTTAGATTTTGCATAAGTTTACATAAATTTTTAAATTATAAAAATTTTGATATATCATATAAAAAATTTCATAAAAAATTTAAACAAATAAAAAAAATACATACATAGTTATATCTCAAATATATACTACTACGATATCACAAATCTAAAAAGATCAGATTCCTTCGTACGTATAAATGACTAAATGTAGATTCATGGTTGACTTGAATATTCTTTACTATCCACGCAAGAATAATTCTACTTAGCTCGTGACTGGTTTGTTGAGATTGAACTCTCTGGACTGATAAGCTTATTATATTATTAGCTTGGTAGGTTTATAATGAATGGTGATATAAAACGAATTTAATTAATAAATAAATACTAGATCCGATCACATGCATGTGGATCAGCTGGCTCTGTGCTATGCTATATTCTACTTTAGTTTAAATTAAATAATATAAAATTGTCCTATGACCAGCGTCGCTATTTTAAACCTAAATTATATTAATAATCAAACTGATGGAAATATTAAATGATCACATGTGAATAAAGACTTAAAGCGGTCATTGTTAACTTTTGGTTTCCTATGCTACAGCCTGGTGATCATGAATCATGATGTTCATATAGCCCATTCCACATCTTAATTTAAGATTTTCTCTTGTAAATTTCTTTATCTATCTGTCTTATGTAACTGTTCCAGGATATAATACTAATTTAATGGAAAATAACATAAACTTGTTAGGAAATGTGATGCATACTTTTGTACATAACCACTTTTTTTTTTTCGTTCATAAATGAAGTATCTATCATTCATAAGACAACTAATTTTTTGCTAGCATTAAACACTTCCATAGCTAGTTCGAAGTTTTAAAATTTCTTCATGTCTAAATTAAAGTGTGAATCTTTCAGAGTTAAGAGAGGATAAATTCCTTTCATCAACTACATCTCTAAAGTAGTATTTAGAAGAAAAATTGTGATTGAGAAACAAAAATTAAAAGACAAAATTTAAGAAAAAATGACTAATTAAATTTATGTATTGTGTTTAGTATAAAATATATAAGACTGAATTATATCTTAATATCTTATTTAATTTAAGATAAAAATAAAAACTTAAATAAATAAAACTAAAAAATCTCCTAATTAAAAATTTTCTAGTTCTTTTTCTTTTTCTCTATCTATATATATATATATATATATATATATATATATATATATATATATATATATATATATATATATTTCCCTTTCTTTCTTCAATGATAGCAAATAAGAAACAATGGTGGATTTCAACATTTAATCGTACAACTTTCAATTGATGATGAAAGAAGGTCACAAGTACCTCTTCGGTCTCAATGAAGTCGTCCTTAAGAACATCAACGCCTGCAAGTAGCTCTCAATCATAAGTTGCAAGCAGCTCTCCAGCCACAGTCATGTTCGTTCTGACCTGTGTTCCGTCACATCGCAACCATTCCTTGTTCGGTGATGGTTTAAGTGCTAAAAGACATCTTGGTAAGGATTGAGAGTTAAAGTTTCCTATCCAAGTTATCATTAACCAAAAACATGATAATTAAGAAGAGTTAATCCGACTTCGTCTGTAACACCCTACCACACAGAGCATTATGCTTAAGTCGTAAAACAGAGGTGGTGTGGTGTTACGACCTCTAAAATAAAATATATACATAATAATATTGAAAAGGATACAGTATATGAGGAGCCTTGAAAAGCGGATAAAGCAAAATCACAAAATAAAAAGCGCAATGCTCAGAAAACAAGATTACTTACGTGCAAAGAAAACTAAGGTTCGTAAGCATAACTAAATAGAAAGTAGGAATAGAGGGTCAAGAATACAAAACAACATGCTCCTAACTCAGCCTGCGAAGCTAAGGCAGGCCAAAGAATATTTACATACATATATACATAACCCGAAGTCTAAAATACATATAAACCCTAGTTCTCCTTAATCCTCTACGAGGTACAAAATAAAGCAAGCTGTTCGGAAAGTTAAGTATATAAGATTAAGCAAAACTATACACCAAAATAAAATCCCAGAAACCACTTCGCTGCAGAACTCCAGACGCCTAGCGAGGTACCTCTCGACCTGCATCTGAAAAAAAACAACATAGTATAGGATGAGAACCAGCAGTTCTCAGCATGGTAAATGTGCCACGCACATAAGATATAAGATCCTGGAAATGCCAGAGGCAATCCTAGAACACCAACACTCAGATTATAAAGCTTAAGGTACTAAAACAAAAACCTTAACGGGTGGTCTTCTAAGATTTCAGCCTAGCCAAACCTTAAACTAGATTAAACTTCCTAACTTCCCCGCCTTTCCTCCAATCCTCCAACACCAGTGATAGTGCACAGACAAACAAGCAAGCAAGGGCAAACACATTTAGTATACAAGTACTGCAATTAGCAAATATAACAATTGACATAATAATTCACTTAGGCATTCTCAATTAAAGCACAACCAAGCAAAGCAAACAATATGCACATGATGTATGCCTATCCTATGGCTGATGAGTCTTATCTATCGGTTATCAAGCTAGCCCGACAAGTCCAGCTACTAAACCCTGGACTGTCTGCTGTCGCGCATCCCATGAGTCTATGCATAGCTTTTTCTCTTTTTATTCATAATTCATACATATATAAAATTTTACTCAACGGGGGTCAACCTTCCCGGGAATTTATAAGTGCCCAGTCACCTCTTACGATGTAGGATCAACAGAGTATCGAGTCTCAACCTGGAACACGTGGTGGCAAGCCACGGTACTTTACCCAGGAAAACTTGTGTCCCGGATAATAGAGTGTGTAAGCCAAATAAACATTCATAATCATTTGTAATTATTGCATAATCATATCATTTAAGCCATGGTACCATATACAATCCAGATATACCCATTTTCATATATAATTCATCACTTTTCCAACTTTGTTTCACCTCCAACTTACCTCCATTTTCTAACTTCATCTTATTACAAGGCTTACTACCATAATCTAGGGTTAAAAGAATGAAAATAGAGTTTTAGAGGTTCAAAATTGGGTTTAAAACACAAAATATTCATTTGCTGAAAAACAGGTCATGGTATACGTACGCATATGTCTCCTTTTTGGCCCAAGATGCGTACGCATACACCTGTCCGCGTACGCATGTACACTGGACAGAATCGCACTCTTGCGTATGCCCTATGCTTGCGTATGCATAGATCCCTTTTTGGGCAGTATGCATATGTATACACATGTCCGCATACGCATACATGCCAAACAGAAACGACCCTTCGCGTATGAAAGTCTACAGAATTTTAGTTTTCAACCCCAAACTTCCGACACGCATAACGTTTTTGTTTTAAATCATTTTTCATCCGTTCTTTGAACGGCGTAAACTTCACGAACCCAGTTTTCGTATGAAATAAGTTTGAAACCATTTGGGAGTCCTGAAACTGAGTTATGATTCGCCGAAGTTCGGCCAAAAATTAATTTTTCACAAAAACCTCAACCTAAATTTTCACAAAAACCAAAATCAACTCCTACTTTCTTTACATATATTCAACATAGCAATATACCATTTAAAATGCCAGAACGTCCACATCCTAACTCAATCAATTAAACCTCAACATATACATAGTCTCATACCAAACATTCATTACTGAATCAACAAGATTCATCAACAAATCACCACAAACACATATTCATCCTTCTACTTTATCAAGCATCATTAATTTATCATTTAGAATTCCAACACCCATATTAACAATAGACTAAAACTCACCCTTGTTCAAGATATATCATTTAAAGTACTAAATAGTTTACATACTCAAGCATTCATTCTTATCCTAAGGTCATCTAGCCTAAGTTTTCGTAGAACATTATATATTAAATACGTGAAACCTAGACCATACCTTAGCCAATTTTCACATATTTTCCAAGGCAACCCACCAAAGCCAAACACAGCCCCAAGGTCCAAAATCACCAAAGCATTGACACCCAAACTCCACCAAGTTTCCAATGCCCACAATTCAAGCTCCAATATATATATATATATATATATATATATATATATATATATATATATATATATATACACCTAAATTCACATTACCACACACACACACACACACACACACACACTTACAAGGTGGAGTAAAACTAGCCTATTCAAGGTATTCAGGTTTAGAGAAGGTGTCCGGCTATCAATCATCTACACTTTGCAGATGACTCTACCCTTTTCTGTAAGGCTACAGAAGAGTCGTGCAATAACATTTTGGAACTGCTCTACGCCTACAAAGCAATCAATGGCCAGAAAGTAATTCTCAACAAGTTTGCAATTTTCTTTAGTCAGAATACACCCGCATACTCAAATAGCAATTGGCGGATAAACTGAACATAGAGCATATCAGAGCTCGGGATAAATATCTCAGCCTACCTTCAATTGTTCACAGGTCAAAATATGGTAATTTTGGGGCTATCAAAGATAACTTTTAGAGGAAAGTTTAGGCTTGGAAAAAGAATCTTCTATCAAAGGGTGGTAAGCATATCCTAATTAAGACGGTAAGAGAAACTATTCTTATGTATATTTTGTCTTGCTTTAAGCTTCCAAACACTTTTCTAAATGAGATTCATAGAATATTAATGCAGTTTTGGTAGGGGTAACTGTGTGAGGATGGAAGATGGCATGGGTTAGTTGGGACAAAATGACCAGGCCTAAAAAGGAGGAAGGATTGAGTTTCAAGAATCTAAAAGCTCAAACTTTAGCACTGTTGGAAAAGAAATTTTGGAGATTGGCTACCAATCCTAACTCTCTATTCAGTTGTATACTTAAAAGAAAATACTTTCGAGATAATTCACCACTAACAACTGAAAAGGGGACTCACTCGTCCTGGGGATGACAAAGTCTGCTAGAAGGTTGCAAGATAGTGGAAAAAGGAATGTGTTGGAGCATTGGGTCTAGGGAAGAGGCCAGTATTTGGCATGACCCATGGCTTTCCCCTTATATGTAGTTAAGGACTAACTAACGGTAGCACGCAGGTAGAATCATGACCTAATTAATGCTATTTTTCCCCCATATTCCGAATCCTAGCTACACTTGTGAATAATGAAGGCAGAGACAAAATAATATGGTCTTAGAATAAGAAACTAGAATATGACGTAGCATTAGATTACTTAATAGCCTATGGGTTTTCACATGGCTTAATGGAATATTTTTTTCCAAATTATGCAGAATATAACCATCTGGAAGAGAGTTTGCGCCCTAAAAATATCTTCAAAAATCAAAATATTTGTTTGGAGAGTGTTGCATGGAAAGCTACCTATGTTGAGCTTGATTCATCAGAGGTTTCCCTCGACCCCTCCCTTTTGTCCTTGCTGTGGAAGTGAAGCAAAATCAATATACCACTGCCTTCAATGATGTGGCTAATGCGTGAGCATCTTTTCTTTATTTTCTTATTACTTTAGATATGAATTTATTGAGTTTTATTGAGATTTTAGTGTTCGAACCCTATTTAGATGCTACTGTGAGTCCCTCTATTGTTTTAATTATTTTAGGTGAAGTTTGGATCAGTTTGACAGAGTTCGTGTACAAGTAAAGAGAAGAATTCTAAATCTGTTGAGCTGGTGCTAAACGCCACATATAGCGTTTAGCGCCTAAGTGCTTTGTAACGCGTGCAACCATTCTGTTCGAGCGATGCTAAATGTGGACCTGAGCATTTAACGCTAGGTGCCTCGTAACGTGTGTGAGCTCACTACCTCGAGGGACGCTAAACGTCGAGCCTGGCATTTAGCGCCAGGAAGACAGCAACGATTGGAAGCTCACTGTCTCAAGGGGAGCTAAACGCCGATTTTGGCATTTAGTGCCAGTAGCACGGATCCAATTTTTATGAAGGGGCTTCATTAGTTCGATTTGGGTTATATTTATTTTATTTTATTTTGTTTTGGTTATTTTTATTTATAAACACAATCTTTTAGGCTTTACAGTTATTATTTTATTTTATTTTCAAATCAAATTAGGTTAGTGATGCGTGTGGTTATTGTCGGTCTAGGATTTCACAAAATATAGAGTCTCGTTGCAAGCATAGCCTAAACCAACAATTACCTCTCACAATCAAAGTTTGAATTCAAGAAGATGTCACTATTAAGAACCAATTCAATTCCGGGAGTGTTTAGTTCCTGGGTTGTCTCCCAAAGACACTTGAGACCAATAAGTGTACAATTTCGGTTGTGATGCTCATGGGGTCTTCGATGAAGAGAAAAGCATATAAAGTAATAAAAGAACATGCAAAATTGTAATAAATGAACTAATAAAGGAATCAACGAACTAACTATGCAATATAGACAAGTAAGGTATAAAGGAGTCAATGTAAATGTGTAGGAAGAATTTAAAGCATAAAAGGTGTCTTGGCTTGGAATGAGCTATGGTTCCTTTCCTTGTTAGAACCACAACTATGATAATTAGAATGGATTAATCTCACTTGATCAACCCTCACATCGGAGAGTAAGTTAAATGAGCATAAGTGTTCTTAACCCACAAATCCTAAATTGCTTGCTAATTGCCTTAGCAACAAATTAGCGTTAGTGGGAACAAGAACAATTAACAATCCAAGAATTGACACTAAATATTGGACATTCCAACTCAAGGAACTTAATTGCTCATTTTTCCCAAGCCAAGAGATAGAAAACTAGCCCAAAATCATAATTGACATTTTGTCAAACATTTGGTGGGCAAAAACACTAAATATGGGAAAAATAAGAAAATGCTTAAAACTAAAAGCAACAAATGATCTCAATCAATAATAGCAACTCAAGAAAGTATATAACAATCATCAATCATCAAATTCATCAACAAGAAACTGAAATTGCAAGAGAGAAGTAAAATTGAACTATAACTTGAAGTATAAGAAAAAGTAAGAACAATGTAGCTATAAAGTGTAGTAACAAAGAGATACTTACGATGGAAGCTAGCAAAATCCAAGATCAAAATTGAAAATGGCACTTGAATGTAAAACTCTAGAATAAACCCTAATAGAGATGATAAAAAACTTAGAGAAAAACTATACTAAAAGCTTCCTACTACTACTCCTAAGCTACTCTAATGATATGCTATGTTCCTCCTTCATTTTTTCCTTCATTATGAGCTAAATGGCTTCAGAAGTGGGCCTCCAATCCACCAAAATTGTGAGTCACGTGCTATTTTAATGAAGGCATGTACAGCCACCTGTGCGTATGCACAGACGTGTGCGCACGCACACTCTGCCAAAATCTCTTCCTGTGCGTACGCACGGGAAGGTGTGCGCACGCACATTAAGCAATGCTCAAATGGACGCGCGACATACACGATGCGGCTCACGCACACGCGTGGCTCTGATCTGGAGGCTGTGCGTATGCACCTGGGCCTGTGCGTACGCACACATCGCTGTGCTCTTCTCCTTTGATTTTTCATGCTTCCTCCACTTTGCATGCTCCTCTTCCATTCTTTCCAAGCCATTCCTATCTTATACATCTGAAATCACTCACAAACAATATCAAGGCATTGAATGGAAGGCAAATGGGATAAAATTAATCAAATTAGGCATAAAAGCGTATGTTTTCATAATTAAGCACAAATTAGGAGGAAAGTTCAAAAGCATGCTATTTAAGGGAATAAGTGCAAGTTTATATGATAACATCCCATTAGTACTTGGCAACAATAAACAGTACACAAGATTAGTAATCCAACACTTATAATGAAATACAAAAGTTAAACAAAAATTAAACTAACAAACTTAAAGAAATGGTGTTATATAGTGTTTGGTAGTGTTGGATGAGGGTTAGGAGAAGGGAAGAAGAAAGAAGAAGGAAAGAAATGGAAGGGAGAGAGGAAAAGAAGATGGTTGATGCAGGGCAGCCCACGCGTACGCGTCAATGGCGCGTGCGTGTGGAGTGGTGAAATAGAAGCGACGCGTACGCGTGCGCGTTGATGGGTTATTTCGAGAGCGACACGTACGCGTGAGGTACACGTACGCGTGAGTTGGCTTGCGCGTTTTGCACAGTGTTCGCGCGCTGTTCGCACAACTCTCAGGAAAATGGCTTGGAGATAAAAATTTTGAATCCATGCGTAGGCGTGCATGACGCGTGCGCGTGGATGGTTGAAAATACTTGGGGCACACGTACGCGTGGATTGGTGCTCTGTTTTTCAAAATTTTTCAAGTTCTTGCACCAAACCAAGCATTTCAAGCCTCCAAACAGCTACCAAAACAGCATAAAACCTTATTTAACATACTAAACTACCAAATAAACTCAACAAACTCAACAAAACTTGAAATTAAACTACTTTTATCAATATTTACAAAAGAGAAAATGAAAAGAGTTGACCATGGTGGGGTGTCTCTCACCTAGCACTTTTGTTTATTGTCCTTAAGTTGGACTTATAGGGAGCTCTTCATCAAGGTGGCTTGTGCTTCATCATTCAAAGTTAATAACTCCAAGCTTTGATGGAGTTCTTCACAAACTATAGGCTCCCAAAGTTGATCCTCCTCTAGTAATCCGGGATCCCATACCTTGTTTTCACACCTATCGTGAAGTTGATCATGATAGTTCCCTCTGGGTGGTAAGTTAGCCGAATTCTCACTAAGTCACCAAGAAATCCTCTAGATGCATCTAATTGAGAACTACACCAACTCATGCTCTTCAACTTTGAGCTTCCAACCATAATGAGCCTAGACTTACAATGCCAACCACTAAGCATCCTCCTTTTACGCTTAATTCTGCAAAGCTCCCTAAGTTGGCCATCTGTTTCAAGCAAACCAAATTTAAGTGGGATAATAAAGCTAAGAGTTAGAAGTTTTACCCACTCAAATGAAGGATTAGATGACAACCTAAGTGGAGGAGTTTCCAACGGTCTTGACAAAGCACGCTCCACTCCCGTCCATCCTCTTCTAGAGGGATCCACCACTTGCCAAGGTTCTTCAAACTCTACCTCTTGCTAAGCTTCCACAAATTCACATTCTTCTTCACCAAATTCTTCTATCTCTTTCCCATCACTCAAATCATAAATAGGAGATTTAGTGAAGTCCACCTCATCATTAATTTCAATCATAGTAGAGAAGGACTCATCATGCTCAAAAGGATCATATGTTGATGCGGAATTATCATAGATAGGAGGGTTTATTGCTTGGAACACTTCTTCCAATTCTTCACTCATAATATGCCTTGGAGATTGCACATCCTCCTCAACATTGCTTTCTAGTCCAACGGAAGAAGGCTCAACAAGATCATCAAGGGGATTGATCAATGTGGACAAAAAATCACCAATGATGGAATCTACTTCTTGATCAATTTCCCTCAACTCTCTATCCACTTCTTTAACATCACTCTCCTTCTCAACACCAATTTCACACTTCTTGGAAGAAGGCTCTTTAACTTGAGATTCCTCTATGTACTCAACATATCCTAAATACCCAATCACTACTTCCTCTTGTTCAACAATCTCTACCTCATTCTCTTATTGCACTTCTTGCTTTAATTCCTCTTTTTTCCCTTGAAGCTTCAAGTCCATTCCCCCACTAAGCTCTTTGGGTGCTTCTCCACATTCAACAATGGGATTGCTTTGAACGCTTCTTCATGATTCGTACACCTAGCTAGAAGTTCTTGTTGCTCTCGCATTAGCTCTTCCGATGAAGGTGGTGGTGGAAGAGAGGGTTCATTTTTTGAGGGGAAGGTATTATAGTTAGAAGGTGGTTCATATTGGTGAAAGTCTTGAGGTGGTGTATACGGGATTTGTGGTTCTTGGGAGTGTTGGTGTTGGAATGGTGATGTCCCTAGATATGGTTCATATGGTAGTTGGTATGGTGGATATGGGTTAGGGTCATATGGATATGGATGGTGGTATGAGGCTTGTGAGTATGGTTGTTGAGGGCTATGTTGAGGGAAGGGGTCATATGTATGTGGTGGTTGTGGTTGACAATCACAATAAGGGTCATCACACACATTAGATTGATATGCATTAGGATTTGGATTATACCCATAAGAGTTCGGAGAGTAGTCATGTTGGGGTGACGCTTGAACGGCTTGGATGGAATAAAATGCCTTTTGGTCCTTGAACATCTCCGTGAGGAGAGTATTCATGTTCCCAAGCACTCTTGTCAAACTTGATTCGGAAGGAGGTTGTTGCCAAGAGGATTTTCCATAAGCTTGGGGCTCCTTCCACCTTCGATCTCCAAATCCTTGATGCAATTTCTCATTAAAGCTTCCATTTCCTACAACATAGTTTGAACAAAGCTCATAGCCAAAGAGGTGAGAATTCATAGTAAAAGAGAAAATAAAAACAAAAGCTAACAGAAAATAAGGAAGACAAAGTCCTTCATGTGAGAGATTAAGTGTCGGTCTAAAATTTCTCTTATAGAAATAAGAACTTCGTTGTAAGCATAGCTCCAAACCAACAAACAATTCTCACATAAAAAATTTAGTTTTGTCACAAGTACAAACCCCAATGAAAATTAACCGAAGTATTTAAACCTCGGGTTGTCTCACAAGGAATTGCAATAAAGTGATCAATTATTGGCTTTGAAGATACAAGGGGGTTTGATTTGGTAATTAGCAAGAAAATAAATGATAAGAAAGTAAAATAACAAGAACTAATAAAGAAATGGGAAAGAACTCTTGGCTAGACATAGGTAATTGACATCACCATCCTTGTCTACAAACCATATATTGACAATTATGAGGAACAAAGCTCATTAAGTCTACTTACAAAAGCCTTAAGTACGTAATATCTACTCCTAGGCTTGAAGTACGTCGAATGGCTTGATCAACATCAATCCACAAGTCATAACCTAGCTAACAATTAGATTAGTAGTAGGCTAGAGTCAATGGTTATCAAATTGACCACTAAGGGTTCTCAAATCACCAATTCAATGAGACCCAATGACTCAAAGTTACTTAATTCCCTTAGCCTAGGCCAAGAGTCAAGAAAACTACTCAAAAACTAATGAAAATATTTTATCAAACACCTAGTGTGCAAAAAAAGTAAACATCACAAAATGCAAGAATTAAAGAAACCCACAACTAACATAAGCAAGAAATCAATAACAACAATCAAGATCAACATAAAAGAGACATGAAAACATAAAATTGCATTAAAAGAAATCAAGATCCAACAATTGTTCATCAACATAAGAGAGAGCAAAATAAGAAATTAACAAGAGAACTAAGAGAATGAAGGTGTAGAAGCAAGAATTCATAAAGGAAACAAGATGAAAGCATGAAATTGGACCTAGATCTAAGAGAAATTAACTAATCCTAACCTAATTCTAGAGAGAAGAGGGAGCTTCTCTCTCTAGAAAACTAACTAAAGGTTCATCATGACTAACTAAGTGCTTCCCCCTTACTCTAGCTTGAATTCTGCATGAAATACCCTCAGAAACGAGTTGGAATTGGGCCTGGACAGCTCAGAAATTGCCCCCAGCGATTTCACTTTAAATGGGTCACGTGCGATCATCGACGCGTGCGCGCACCTGACGACTGGCCAAAAACTCTGTTCACGCGTACGCGTGCGCGTGGCTTGCGAATCCTCAATGCACGCGTACGTGTGCATGATGCGTGTGCGTAGTCCTCAATTCTCCATTTTGCTCATTTCTTTATGAATTCTCCACTTGCATGCTTTCCTCTTCATTTCTTCCATCCAATACTTGCCTTATGAACCTAAAATCACTCAACAAACACATCAAGGTATCGAATGGAATTAAAGTGAATTAAAATCACCAATTTAAGGGCCTAAAAATCATGTTTTTACACTTAAGCACAAATTAAGGGAGAATTACAAAACCATACTATTTCATTAAATAAATGTGGGAAAAGGTGATAAAATCCCCTAAAATAAGCACAAGATAAACCACAAAATTAGGGTTTATCAAACCTCCCCATACTTAAACCAAGCATGTCCTCATGCTAAGAATAAAGAAGGACAAGAAAAGGGGTATGAACATTTATTTAATGCAAATAAACTATATGCTCCTATCTACATGCATGCAACTAAATGTAATATGACTCTATCTACTTGGTTAAAAGTAAATCAATCTCCAAGAACATATATAAGCAAGTAGGGCTAAGATCATATGAAGATTCATGAATCCTACCAATTTGAATATCAAAATAAAGTACAAGTAGACTTGTAAGAAGAAAGCTCATGAAAGCCGGGAACAAGGAATTGAGCATCGAACCCTCACCGGACGTGTATCTGCTCTAGTCGCTCTAGTGTATAGGGTTGATCACTCAATTCTCTTCTAATCATGCTTTCCATGATTTATTTTTCATCTAACAATCAACAATTATTCAATGCATGCATACATTTATCATAAGGTCTTATTCATAGGTTGTAATGGGGCTAGGGTAAAGGTAAGGATGCATATGGTCAAGTGAGCTTGAAATTTGAATCTTTGATTAACCTAAGCTTTCACCAAACACATATAACAACCTATACAATTCTAATACAATGCTTAGCTACCCATGATTTCCACTTTTTTCACATACTCATGCATTCTCTTTAATTCACATTCCATATGCATTGTTATTGTTACTTTACTTTGGGGCATTTTGTCCCCTTTTTATTATATATATATATATATATATATATATATATATATATATATATATATATATATATATATATTGTTTCTTTTATTTTTCTATTTCTTTTTCTATATATTTTTTTCACACATTAAAGTACATACAAACGTATCAATGCATATGGTTTTACATATTTAATGCATAAGCATGTACCCAATTCCCAACATTTTCAATAAAAATACAAAGTACACTTTTACCTCAACCAATGTCCCAAGTTTCCCATACCTAAATGATACACACTCTCACTAGCCTAAGCTAATCAAAGATTCAAATTAAGGGACATTTATTGTTTAACACTTAGGGGTAGTGATGTGCTAAAATTAAGAACAAAATGGATTAAATAGGCTCAAAATTGGCTAACAATAGTTGATGGAAAGTAGGCTATTTGGGTAAGTGAGCTAAATGAAATGATGGCCTCAATCATATAAATGCATGTATACATGGAATAATGGACATATAGAATCAAACAAATCAAAGATTACAATCATAGAAAGAGAAAAATGCACACAAGAATGGAAAATAAGTGGTTATAAGATGTAACCACACAATTGGGCTCAACACTCACATGCTTGTGTTCTTAGCTTAAAAACTATGTTCCAAAATAAATTTTTCAAGCAAGTTCAACAAAAAAATTTTCAAATTGGTAGGGTGCCCTAAAAATAGTTTCTTGGAAAAGAAATAATCACCCTCACCAAGTATTCCTAACATAAAAGGGAAGTGGTGAAAATATGTACAAATTCTAACTAACATGCAATCTATCATGCAATGCAACAACTAATCTATCAAAGGCAAAAATTGAAAAATTGGTGTTGAAAAAGAAAATTGTTACCCATGGAGATCGGTCAGACGACCTCCCCACACTTGAATATTGCACCGTCCTCGGTGCATGCAAAGAAGAACAATATGGATGGGTTGCTACAATTGATGAGCTCCTTCAAAAGGTTGTACGGATGAACTTGTTTGTTGCCCCATTTGAAGCTTATTCTTCCCTCTTGGTGGCCAACCTAAAAAGAAAGAAAAAGAAAGAGAATTAGGCCTACAACAAAGATAGCAAAGCAAGTAGAACATAGGCGAGGGCTAATGCCAAATAAGAGTAATGTTCTCACTACATGTTAGCTACGCATGTAAGTGAGAGAGCAATCTAGGCAAAGGGCATATCAACTAATACTTAATGTAAGAAGACAATCAAAGCATGAGGAGCATGTTGAGCATCAAGTTCAAACAGAAATTGACACAAACAAGATTAGGGATAAGCATGAGAGTATTTGGCCCTATCCTAACACAATGACAATAATGTACAAAAATAAGGGATCATAAGTTAGGAAGGACTAAAGCACTAATCTTGTGTGTAGAGAAAATATTATAATTAATGCCAAACAAGTCACAAAGCACCAAGATTAACCAAAAAATTCTCAACAATTGAGTAAAAGAATTCAACACCGTTATTAAAATAAAACACTTAGAAAATAAAAGGGAAAACAAGTTACAAAAAAATAAAATTGAAATGCAATGAATGAAAATGAACAAATGCAACATGCTAAAGGAGACTGAAAAATAAGAAGTGGAAGTTTGAAGAGAGTGAGGAGAAGAAAGTAAGAAAGGAAGAAGAAAGAAGAAAGAAAAGAGGAGAAGAAGGGAATAGAAAATAGGGCAGAAAGAGGGAAAAACAGGGAGCGGAAGGCGACGTATAAGCGTCGCCCACGCGTGCGCGTGGGTGGCAGGGTAGACAAGCGACGCGTAGCCGTCATGCATGCGTATGCGTATATGAAGAGAGTACGAACCGACGCGTTCGCGTCATGCACGCATGCGCGTAGCCCTCAATTCTCCATTTTGCTCATTTCTTCATGAATTCTCCACTTGCATGCTTTCCTCTTCATTTCTTCCATCCAATACTTGCCTTATGAACCTGAAATCACTCAACAAACACATCAAGGTATCAAATGGAATTAAAGTGAATTAAAATCACCAATTTAAGGGCCTAAAAAGCATGTTTTTACACTTAAGCACAAATTAAGGGAGAATTACAAAACCATGCTATTTCATTGAATAAATGTGGGAAAAGGTGATAAAATCCCCTAAAATAAGCACAAGATAAACTACAAAATTGGGGTTTATCAGTCCTACAACTAGCAAAAACCAACAAACAAACCAAAAATCAAGCTATTCACAATATATACAATAGCCAATAACATAGCACAATTGCAATTCCCCGGCAACGGTGCCATTTTGATAATGAAATATTGTCGTATGGTTAGGAATTTCACACAAAATAATTCTCATTGATAGTATAGATCCCAACCAACTAACAATACTCAAATAAAAAATTTGGTTTTGTCACAAGTACAAATCGCAATAAGAATTAACCGAAGTATTTAAACCTCAGGTCGTCTCACAAGAAATTGCAATGAAGTGGTCAATTATTGGCTATGAAGATGCAAGGAGTTTGATTGATAAAGGGCAAGAAAATAAATGACAAGAAAAGTAAATGACAAGAACCAATAAAATAAAGGAAAGGAACTCTTGGCTAAGACATGGGAAATTGAGATCAACATCCTTGTCAACAAACCATATATTGACAATCATGAGGAACCGAGCTCATTAAGTCTACTTTCAAAAGCCTTAAGTACGTAATATCTACTCCTAGGCTTGAAGTACGTCAAATGGCTTGATCAACATCAATCCATAAGTCCCATCCTAGCTACTAATCAACTTAGTAGTAGGATAGAGTCAATGGTTATCAAATTGACCACCAAGGGTTCTCAAATCACCGATTCAATGAGACCTAATAACTCAAGGTCACTCAATTCCCTTAGCCTAGGCCAAGAGTCAAAAAAACTACTCAAAAACTAGAGAAAATATTTCATCAAACACTTGGAAGGCATAAAAAGAAAGAATAACAAATCGCAAGAAATAGTAAAATCTACTAACTACTAATTGCAAGGAAAGTAAGATCACAACTCAAACGAACAATCAAAAGAACATCAAATATTAAATTTCATTAAAAGGGATTCAAATCCAACATGAGAATTCATAAATATAAAAGAGGCATAAAAGTAAAATTAACATCACAAACTAAGAGAATAAAAGTGTAAGAACAAGAAATCATAAAGAAAACAAGATGAAATCAAGTAATCAATTCTAGATCTAAGAAAAATTAACCTAATCCTAACCTTATTCTAGAGAGAAGAGGGAGCTTCTCTCTCTAGTAACTAACTAAAGGCTCATCATGACTAACTAAGTACTCCCCCCTTGCCCAAGCTTGAATTCTGCATGAAATAGCATCAGAAATGAGTTGTGTTGGGCCCAAAATGCTTCAGAAATCGCTAGCCACAAGTTGCCTTTAGTGAGTCACGTGTAGCTTCCCACGTGTATGCGTGATGCACGTATACGCATCCCTAAATGCCAGGCAACTATGCAAATTTTATATTATTTTGAAGCCTCGGATGTTAGCTTTCCAACGCAACTAGAACTACCTCATTTGGACTTCTGTAGCTCATGTTATGATAGATTAAGTGCGAAGAAGTCAGGGTTGACAGCTTTGCAGATCCTTCATTTCTTCATGAATGGCAACGGGTAATGGTCCTTCCGTGTTGCTTGATTTATCCGGCGGTAATCAATACACACTCGCTAAGTATTTTGAATCCGGGTTGCAACGAGCTCTCCACTTTCCGTTTTCACCATGGTTACTCCGGATTTCTTCGGCACTACTTGGACCGGACTTACCCACTCATTGTCTGAAATGGGATGGATGATATCTGCTTCCAGCAGGTGAGTTACTTCTTTCTTGAATACATCAAGGATTGTGGGGTTTAGCCGTCTTTGCGGCTGTCGGACCGGCTTAGCACCTTCTTCCAAGAAAATCCTCCTATGATGGCACACTTGAGGGCTTATTCCCACAATGTCACTCAGGCTCCATCCAATCGCCTTCTTATACTTCTGGATAACCTCAAGAATTTGTTGCTCCTCTTGATTGGAAAGATCGGTTGCCACTATCACTAGAAATTTGTGTTCCTTGTCAAGGAATGCATATTTGACATGGGGTGAAAGCGGTTTCAAATCTTTCCTTACTTCTTGGTGTGGTAGCTTATCCTTTTGGTCAGGGGGAATTGGTGAGGTACTTTTATCTTCTTCATCCTCAAGTTCTCCCTTTTTTGAACTTCCTTCATCAATTGAACCTTTTTGGATTTCATGGTGATTGCCTACCATAAGTTCATCCCCTCTTCCATGCTCAACTAAGTTCTCACCCCCATTAATGGATTCCTCTATAGTAAGAGTGGATTGAGAGTTTATCTCTTCAAGTGGCTCACCTCCCTTTGGGTTTATAGCATCAATGCTTGACTTTAGAGTTCATGGAGGCAGCAAGGGTGGACCACTAGGTGTAGAGTGGGGAGGTGTTAGACGGGACAAGACCTCGGCAAGAGTTGCCATGCAATTATCTTGTTTTCTTTGAAATTCCCGCTGTTCTTGGATGAGGGCTTGAAACTTATGCTCCTCATAAGGGAGATTGATGTTAGTGGAAAGGTAATGAGGGCTAGGGTGTCCCAAATATGGTGATGGGTAAGTTGGTTGAGAAGAAGTTGGTGGTGAAAATGGTAAAGGGGTTTAAGGGTATAATGGTTGTGTATCATGTAGAGGGTATGGAGTATGAACATATGGATGGAAAAAAATTATAATGATGATGTGTTCCACTTGGTGTGAGAGGTTAATGGACATTAGGATCATAGGGTCCTTGCCAGGGTCCTTGTTGCCAAGAATTGCTTGCTTGTGACCCTCCTTAGAATTGGCCTCCCATACCTCGATGTGAACCAATGTTGGAATTGCTACTCCCTACAACATGATAGCAACTAGACTCCAAGCCAAAAGGGTGATAACTCATGATGAAAAGAAAAGATAAAACCCAACAATACTAATAGAAGCAATAAACAAATGAATATATACTCTAATTATATTTATTTACCTAGAACTAAACAAACAAGAATGTTAGTTACTACCACTACTTAGATAGAGGCGTGATGAGCGGATAATTTATACACTTTTTGACATTGTTTTTAGTATATTTTTAGTAGGATCTAGTTACTTTTAGGGATGTTTTCATTAGTTTTTATGTTAAATTCACATTTCTGGACTTTACTATGAGTTTGTGTGTTTTTCTGTGATTTCAGGTATTTTCTGACTGAAATTGAGGGACTTGAGCAGAAATCAGATTTAGAGGTTGAAGAAGGACTGCTGATGCTGTTGGATTCTGACCTCCCTGCACTCAAAGTGGATTTTCTGGAGCTACAGAACTCGAAATAGCGCGCTTCTAATTGCGTTGGAAAGTAGACATCCAGGGCTTTCCAGAAATATATAATAGTTTATACTTTGGCCAAGAATAGACGACGTAAACTGGTGTTCAACGCCAGCTTTCTACCCAAATCTGGCGTCCAGCGCCAGAAAAGGATCCAAAACCAGAGTTGAACGCCCAAACTGGCACAAATACTGGCGTTCAACTCCACAAATGGCCTCTGCACGTGCAACACTCAGGCTCAGCCCAAACACACACCAAGTGGGCCCAGGAAGTGGATTTATGCATCAATTACTTACTCATGTAAACCCTAGTGACTAGTTTATTATAAATAGGACCCTTTACTATTGTATTAGACATCTTTGGATTATCTTTGATCAGTTGTATGCTATCCTAGATCACGTTTAGGGGGCTGGCCATCTCGGCCATGCCTGGACCTTTCACTTATGTATTTTCAACGGTAGAGTTTCTACACTCCATAGATTAAGGTGTGGAGCTCTGCTGTTCCTCAAAGATTAATGCAAAGTACTTCTGTTTTCTATTCAACTCATCTTATTTTGCTTCTAAGATATCCATTCACACCCAAGAACGTGATGAAGGTGATGATTATGTGTGACGCTCATCACCATTCTCCCCTATGAACACGTGCCTGACAAACACTTCCGTTCTACATGAAATAAGCTAGAATGAATATCTCTTAGATCTCCTAACCAGAATCTTCGTGGCGTAAGCTAGAATGATGGCGGCATTCAAGAGAATCCGGAAAGTCTAAACCTTGTCTGTGGTATTCCGAGTAGGATTCAATGATTGAATGACTGTGACGAGCTCCGAACTCGCAATTGCAGGGCGTTAGTGACAGACGCAAAAGGATAGTAAATCCTATTCCAGCATGATCGAGAACCGACAGATGAATAGCCGTGCCGTGACAGGGTGCGTGAGCATATTATTCACTGAGAGGATAAGATGAAGCCATTGGCAAGGGTGATGCCTCCAGATGATTAGCCGTGCCGTGACAGGGCATTGGATCATTTTCCCGAGAGATGACCGAAAGTAGCCATTGACAGTGGTGATGTATCACATAAAGCCAGCCATGGAAAGGAGTAAGACTGATTGGATGAAGATAGCAGGAAAGCAGAGGTTCAGAGGAATGAAAAGCATCTCCGTTCGCTTATCTGAAATTCCTACCAATTAATTACATAAGTATTTCTATCCCTTCTTTTATTTATTATTCGAAAACACCATTATCACTTTATATCTGCCTGACTGAGATTTACAAGGTGACCATAGCTTGCTTCATACCAACAATCTTCGTGGGATTCGACCCTTACTCACGTAAGGTATTACTTGGACGACCCAGTGCACTTGCTGGTTAGTTGTATCGAAGTTGTGAACCATGGTATTGGCACCATGTTCTTGGCGCCATTACCAGGGAAAGAAAGAGCCATGAATTTTACATAATTAAAGTGTAATCACGATTACGCGTACCAAGTTGCTCACGTTGCCAGGGATTGTTCGAGCCTGGATATCACAATTTCGTGCACCAAGTTTTTGGCGCCGTTGCCGGGGATTGTTCGAGTTTGGACAACTGACGGTTCATCGTGTTGCTCAGATTAGGTAATTTTCTTTTTATTTTATTTTCAAAAATTTTTCAAAAAAAAAAAACTTTTCAAAAACTTTTCTTTTGTTTTCGAAAAAAATAAAACTATTTTCAAAAAAAAATTTATTCAAAATTTTTAAAATGAATTCTAGTGTTTCATGAAGCATGTGAAGCCTGGCTGGCTGTAAAGCCATGTCTAAATTCTTTTGGACTAAGGCTTCCAAAAGATCAGTTCATGAAATTGGATGAAGAATCAACTGTTACATGTCTGAATCTACATGCTGAAGCTTGGCTGGCCATTGGCCATGTCTAGTGTTTTGGACTGGAGCTTTCATTGAAAGCTTGGCTGGCTAGTGAGCCATGTCTAATTCCTGGACTGAAGCTTTAGACTAAGAATGCAAGATTCCTGGAATTCATATTAAAAATTTTGGAATCCTTATTTTTTTTTCTTTTTCATATAATTTTCGAAAAATACCAAAAAAATTAGAAAATAAAAAAAATCAAAAATATTTTTGTGTTTCTTGTTTGAGTCTTGAGTCATGTTATAAGTTGGTGTCAATTGCATATGCATCTTGCATTTTTTCGAAAATACCATGCATTCATAGTGTTCTTCATGATCTTCAAGTTGTTCTTGGTAAGTCTTCTTGTTTGATCTTGATGATTTTTTGTTTTGTGTCTTTTCATGTTTATCATATGCATTCTTGAATTCTTAGTGCGTAAGCATTAAAGAATTCTAAGTTTGGTGTCTTGCATGTTTTCTTTGCATTAAAAAATTTTTCAAAATTATGTCTATGATGTTCATCTTGACATTCATAGTGTTCTTGGTGTTCATCTTGACATTCATAGCATTCTTGCACGCATTCATTGTTTTTATCTAAAAATTTCATGCATTACATCTTTTTAGTGTTTTTCTCTTGCATCATAAAAATTCAAAAATCAAAAAAATATCTTTCCCTTTTTCTCTCATCAAATTCGAAAATTTGAGTTGACTTTTTCAAAAATTTTTAAAATCAAGTTGTTTCTCATGAGTCAAATCAAATTTTCAATTTGAAAATCTTATCTTTTTCAAAATCTTTTTCAAAAATCAAATCTTTTTCAAAATTCTTGGTTATTTTCAAAAATTCCAAAAATAATTTTCAAAAATCTTTTTCTTATTTTATATCATAATTTTCGAAAATAACATAATCAATTAATGTTTTGATTCAAAAATTTGAAGTTTGTTACTTACTTGTTAAGAAAGATTCAAACTTTAAGTTCTGGAATCATATCTTGTGATTTCTTGTGAATCAAGTCATTAATTGAGATTTTAAAAATCAAATCTTTTTCAAAAACTAATTTCTATCATATCTTTTCAAAAATATCTTCTCATGTTATCTTTTTCAAAAATTTGATTTCAAAATATCTTCTCTAACTTCCTAACTTCCTATCTTTTCAAAATTTGTTTCAACTAACTAATTAACTTTTTGTTTGTTTCTTAACTTTTTCAAAACTACCTAACTAACTCTCTCTCTCTAATTTTCGAAAATATCTTCCCTCTTTTTCAAAATTTCTTTTTAATTAACTAATTATTTTTATTTTTATTTTTATATTTTTTTATTTTTTATTTCAAAAAAAAAATTTCGAAAATTACTAACAGTTTTCAAAAACCATTTTCGAAAATCACTAACTCTTTTTCAAAAATATTTTCGAAAATTCTCCCTCTCCCATCTTATTCTATTTATTCATTCATATCCTAACATCTCATCTCACATCTCTAGCCTCCTCACAGTTGTGTTTCTTTCATTATATTACATTCTTTGTCTCCCCCTCTTTTCTTCTACTCACACAGGGATCCCTATACTGTGGTATAAAGGATCTCTATTATTATTATTATTTTTCTGTGCCTTCTTCTTTGTCATATGAGCAGGAGCAAGGATAAGAACATTCTTGTGGAAGCAGATCCAGAACCTGAAAGGACTCTGAAGAGAAAATTAAGAGAAGCTAAATTACAACAATCCAGAGAAAACCTTTCAGAAATTTTCGAACAGGAAAAGGAGATGGCAGCCGAAAATAATAATAATGTAAGGAAGATGCTTGGTGACTTTACTGCACCTAATTCCAATTTACATGGAAGAAGCATCTCCATTCCTGCCATTGGAGCAAACAACTTTGAGCTGAAACCTCAATTAGTT
The DNA here is from genome assembly GCF_003086295.3 of Arachis hypogaea. Lineage (NCBI taxonomy): Eukaryota > Viridiplantae > Streptophyta > Magnoliopsida > Fabales > Fabaceae > Arachis > Arachis hypogaea. Next base: position 41,790,858 of record NC_092051.1, on the reverse strand, counting down.
TCTCTGATGCAGCAGAACTGCAAGTTTCATGGACTTCCATCTGAAGATCCTTTTCAGTTCTTAACTGAATTCTTGCAGATATGTGATACTGTTAAGACTAATGGAGTAGATCCTGAAGTCTACAGGCTCATGCTTTTCCCCTTTGCTGTAAGAGACAGAGCTAGAATGTGGTTGGATTCTCAACCCAAAGACAGCCTGAACTCTTGGGATAAGCTGGTCACGGCTTTCTTAGCCAAGTACTTTCCTCCTCAAAAGCTGAGCAAGCTTAGAGCTGATGTTCAAACCTTCAGACAGAAAGAAGGTGAATCCCTCTATGAAGCTTGGGAAAGATACAAACAGTTGACCAAAAAGTGTCCTTCTGACATGCTTTCAGAATGGACCATCCTGGATATATTCTATGATGGTTTATCTGAGCTATCAAAGATGTCACTGGACACTTCTGCAGGTGGATCCATTCACCTAAAGAAAACGCCTGCAGAAGCTCAAGAACTCATTGACATGGTTGCTAATAACCAGTTCATGTACACTTCTGAAAGGAATCCTGTGAATAATGGGACGCCTATGAAGAATGGAGTTCTTGAAGTTGATACTCTGAATGCCATATTGGCTCAGAATAAAATATTGACTCAGCAAGTCAATATGATCTCTCAGAGTCTGTATGGAATGCAAGCCGCTTCCAATAGTACTCACGAGGCTTCTTATGAAGAAGAAGCTTATGATCCTGAGAACCCTGCAATAGCAGAGGTGAATTACTTAGGTGAACCTTATGGAAACACCTATAACTCATCATGGAGAAATCATCCAAATTTCTCATGGAAGGATCAAAAGCCTCAACAAGGCTTTAATAATGGTGGAAGAAACAGGTTTAACAATAATAAACCTTTTCCATCATCCACTCAGCAACAGACAGAGAACACTGAACAAAATGCTTCTAATTTAGCAAATCTAGTCTCTGATCTATCCAAGGCCACTGTAAGTTTCATGAATGAAACAAGATCTTCCATTAGAAATTTGGAAGCACAAGTGGGCCAACTGAGTAAAAGGATCACTAAAATCCCTCCCAGTACTCTCCCAAGCAATACAGAAGAGAATCCAAAAGGAGAGTGCAAGGCCATTGACATAAGCACCATGGCCGAACCTACAAGGGGAGTGGAGGACGTGAATCCCAAGGAGGAAGACCTCCTGGGATATCCAGTGATCAATAAGGAGCTTCCCTCTGAGGAACCAAAGGACTCTAAGGCTCATCTAGAGACCATAGAGATTCCATTGAACCTCCTTATGCCCTTCATGAGCTCTGATGAGTATTCCTCTTCTGAAGAGAATGAGGATGTTACTGAAGAGCAAACTGCCAAGTTTCTTGGTGCAATCATGAAGCTGAATGCCAAATTATTTGGCATTAATGCTTGGGAAGTTGAACCTCCCTTGTTCATCAATGAACTAAGTGATCTGGATCAACTGACATTGCCTCAGAAGAGACAGGATCCTGGAAAGTTCATAATACCTTGTACTATAGGCACCATGATCTTTAAGGCTCTGTGTGACCTTGGTTCAGGAATAAACCTCATGCCCCTCTCTGTAATAGAGAAACTGGGAATCTATGGGGTGCAAGCTGCTAAAATCTCACTAGAGATGGCAGACAGCTCAAGAAAACAGGCTTATGGACAAGTAGAAGATGTATTAGTAAAGGTTGAGGGCCTTTACATACCTACTGATTTCATAGTCCTGGATACTGGAAAGGAAGAGGATGAATCTATCATCCTAGTAAGACCTTTCCTGGCTACAGCAAGAGCTGTGATTGATGTTGACAGAGGTGAAATAGTCTTTCAATGGAATGAGGACTCCCTTGTGTTAAAAACTCAAGGATCTCCCTCTGCAACCATGGAGAGGAAGCAGAAAAAGCTTCTCTCAAAGCAGAGTCAACCAGAGCCCCCACAGTCAAACTCTAAGTTTGGTGTTGGGAGGCCACAACCAAACTCTAAGTTTAGTGTTGAACTCCCATATCCAAACTCTAAGTTTGGTGTTGGAGAGTCTCAACAAAGCTCTGCACATCTGTGAGGCTCCATGAGAGCCCACTGTCAAGCTATTGAGATTAAAGAAGCGCTTGTTGGGAGGCAACCCAATGTTTATCTAATTCTTATTTTTATTGTTTTTCATGTTTTTTTAGGTTCATGATCATGTGGAGTCACAAAATAAATAGAAAAATTGAAAACGGAATCAAAAACAGCAGAAAAAAAAATCACACCCTGGAGGAGCATCTGCCTGGCGTTCAACGCCAGAACAGAGCATGGTTCTGGCGCTGAACGCCCAGAACAAGCATGGTTCTGGCGTTCAACGCCAGAAATGGCAGCAAATGGACGTTGAACGCCCAAAATGGCCACCAACCTGGCGCTGAACGCCCAGAGTTGTGTGCAAGGGCATTTTACATGCCTAATGGGTGCAGGGATGTAAATCCTTGACACCTCGTGATCTGTGGACCCCACAGGATCACCTCAAGATCTGTGGACACCACAGGATCATCTCAGGATCTGTGAATCCTACAGGATCCCCACCCACCTCACTCTCTCTCTCCATTCATGACCATCCCTTCTGTTCTCCATTCACCACTCACATCCATACACAGATCCCTCCATCTCCTCCATATCTTCTTCTTCTTCTATTCTTTCTTCTTTTGCTCGAGGGCGAGCAACATTCTAAGTTTGGTGTGGTAAAAGCATAAGCTTTTTTGTTTTTTCCATAACCATTGATGGCACCTAAGGCCAGAGAAACCTCTAGAAAGAGGAAAGGGAAGACAAAAGCTTCCATCAAGGGTCTATATCTCAGTAGTAGAACATTTGACTGCAAATCAAGAGATCCCTGAGATACCTCAGGGGATACATTTTCTTCCACACAATTATTGGAAGCAACTAAGGGTGGAACATCAAGAGCACTCCATCATCCTTCATGAAATCAGAAAAGATCTAAAAGCAATGAAGGAGGAGCAACAAAGACAAGGAAGAGACATAGAAGAGCTCAAGGACATCATTGGTTCCTCAAGAAGGAAACGCCACCATCACTAAGGTGGATTCATTCCTTGTTCTTATTTCTTCTGTTTTTCATTTCTATGTTATGTGCTTACCTATGTTTGTGTCTTCATTACATGATCATTAGTAGTTAGTAACTATGTCTAAAAGTTATGAATGTCCTATGAATCCATCACCTCTCTTAAAATAAAAACTGTTTTAAATTCAAAAGAACAAGAAGTACATGAGTTTCGAATTTATCCTTGAACTTAGCTTAATTATATTGATGTGGTGACAATGCTTCTTGTTTTCTGAATGTATGCTTGAACAGAGCATATGTCTTTTGAAGTTGTTGTTTAAGAATGTTAAATATGTTGGCTCTTGAAAGAATGATGACTAGGAGACATGTTATTTGATAATCTGAAAAATCATAAAAATGATTCTTGAAGCAAGAAAAAGCAGCAAAAAAAAAAACAAAGCTTGCAAAAAAAAAAAAAAAGAAAAAGCAAGCAGAAAAAGCCAATAACCCTTAAAACCAAAAGGCAAGGGAAATAAAAAGGATCCCAAGGCTTTGAGCATCAGTGGATAGGAGGGCCTAAAGGAATAAAATCCTGGTCTAAGTGGCTAAACCAAGCTGTCCCTAACCATGTGCTTGTGGCGTGTAGGTGTCAAGTGAAAACTTGAGACTGAGCGGTTAAAGTCAAGGTCCAAAGCAAAAACAAAGAGTGTGCTTAAGAACCCTGGACACCTCTAATTGGGGACTTTAGCAAAGCTGAGTCACAATCTGAAAAGGTTCACCCAATTATGTGTCTGTGGCATTTATGTATCCGGTGGTAATACTGGAAAACAAAGTGCTTAGGGCCACGGCCAAGACTCATAAAGAAGCTGTGTTCAAGAATCATCATACTGAACTAGGAGAGTCAAAAACACTATTTGAAATCATAAGTTCCTATAGATGCCAATCATTCTAAACTTCAATGGATAAAGTGAGATGCCAAAACTATTCAAGAGGCAAAAAGCTATAAGTTCCGCTCATATGATTGAAGCTATGTTTCATTGATAGTTTGGAATTTATAGTATATTCTCTTCTTTTTATCCTATCTGATTTTTAGTTGCTTGGGGACAACCAACAATTTAAGTTTGGTGTTGTGATGAGCGGATAATTTATACACTTTTTGACATTGTTTTTAGTATGTTTTTAGTAGGATCTAGTTACTTTTAGGGATGTTTTCATTAGTTTTTAAGTTAAATTCACATTTCTGGACTTTACTATGAGTTTGTGTGTTTTTCTGTGATTTCAGGTATTTTCTGACTGAAATTGAGGGACTTGAGAAGAAATCAGATTCAGAGGTTGAAGAAGGACTGCTGATGCTGTTGGATTCTGACCTCCCTGCACTCAAAGTGGATTTTCTGGAGCTACAGAACTTGAAATAGCGCGCTTCCAATTGCGTTGGAAAGTAGACATCTAGGGCTTTCCCGAAATATATAATAGTCCATAATTTGGTCAAGAATAGATGACGTAAACTGGCGTTCAACGCCAGCTTTCTACCCAAATCTGGCGTCCAGCACCATAAAAGGATCCAAAACCAGAGTTGAACGCCCAAACTGGCACAAATACTGGCGTTCAACTCTACAAATAGCCTCTGCACGTGCAACACTTAGGGTCAGCCCAAACACACACCAAGTGGGCCCAGGAAGTGGATTTATGCATCAATTACTTACTCATGTAAACCCTAGTGACTAGTTTATTATAAATAGGACCCTTTACTATTGTATTAGACATCTTTGGATTATCTTTGATCAGCTGTATGCTATCCTAGATCACGTTTAGGGGGCTGGCCATCTCGGCCATGCCTGGACCTTTCACTTATGTATTTTCAACGGTAGAGTTTCTACACTCCATAGATTAAGGTGTGGAGCTCTGCTGTTCCTCAAAGATTAATGCAAAGTACTTCTGTTTTCTATTCAATTCATCTTATTTCGCTTCTAAGATATCCATTCGCACCCAAGAACGTGATGAAGGTGATGATTATGTGTGACGCTCATCACCATTCTCCCCTATGAACACGTGCCTGACAAACACTTCCGTTCTACATGAAATAAGCTAGAATGAATATCTCTTAGATCTCCTAACCAGAATCTTCGTGGCATAAGCTAGAATGATGGCGGCATTCAAGAGAATCCGGAAAGTCTAAACCTTGTCTGTGGTATTCCGAGTAGGATTCAATGATTGAATGACTGTGACGAGCTCCGAACTCGCGATTGCAGGGCGTTAGTGACAGACACAAAAGGATAGTAAATCCTATTCCAGCATGATCGAGAACCGACAGATGAATAGCCGTGCCGTGACAGGGTGCGTGAGCATATTATTCACTGAGAGGATAAGATGAAGCCATTGGCAAGGGTGATTCCTCCAGACGATTAGCCGTGCCGTGACAGGGCATTGGATCATTTTCCCGAGAGATGACCGAAAGTAGCCATTGACAGTGGTGATGTATCACATAAAGCCAGCCATGGAAAGGAGTAAGACTGATTGGATAAAGATAGCAGGAAAGCAGAGGTTCAGAGGAATGAAAAGCATCTCCGTTCGCTTATCTGAAATTCCTACCAATGAATTACATAAGTATTTCTATCCCTTCTTTTATTTATTATTCGAAAACACCATTATCACTTTATATCTGCCTGACTGAGATTTACAAGGTGACCATAGCTTGCTTCATACCAACAATCTCCGTAGGATTCGACCCTTACTCACGTAAGGTATTACTTGGACGACCCAGTGCACTTGCTGGTTAGTTGTATCGAAGTTGTGAACCATGGTATTGGCACCATGTTCTTGGCGCCATTACCAAGGAAAGAAAGAGCCATGAATTTTACATAATTAAAGTGTAATCACGATTACGCGTACCAAGTTGCTCACGTTGCCAGGGATTGTTCGAGCCTGGATATCACAATTTCGTCTCCCAATGACACTTGAGACCAATGAGTGTACAATTTTGGTTGTGATGCTCATGGGGTCATAAATTAAGAGATAAATATATAAAGTAATAAAAGAACATGCAAAATTGTGATAAACGAACTAATAAAGGAAATAACGAACTAACTATGCAATATAGACAAGTAAGGTATATAGGAGTCAATGTAAATGTGTATGAAGAATTTAAAGCATAAAAGGTGTCTTGGCTTGGAATGAGCTAAGGGTTCTTTCCTTGTTAGAACCACAACTATGACAATTAGAAATGATTAATCTCACTTGATCAACCCTCACATCGGAGAGTAAGTTAAATGAGCATAAGTGTTCTTAACCCACAAATCCTAAATTACTTGCTAATTGCCTTAGCAACAAATTAGCTTTAGTGGGAACAAGAACAATTAACAATCCAAGAATTGACACTAAATGTTGGACATTCCAACTCTAGGAACCCAATTGCTCACTTTCCCCAAGCCAAGAGATAGAAAACTAGCCCAAAATCATAATTGACATTTTGTCAAACACTTGGTGGGCAAAAACACTAAACATGGGAAAATGAGAAAATGCTTAAAACTAAAAACAACAAATGATCTCAATCAACAATAGCAACTCAAGAAAGCATATAACAATCATCAATCATCAAATTCATCAACAAGAAATTGAAATTTCAAGAGAGAAGTAAAATTGAACTATAACTTGAAGTATAAGAAAAAGTAAGAACAATGTAGCTATAAAGTGTAGTAACAAAGATATACTTACAATGGAAGTGACGGGGGAAAAATCGTCGGTAAAGAATTCACAAAAATAAGCACGTTGTAAGTATAGATCTAAACCGACAATTAAACCTCAATCAAATTTAATTTGTTTGTCACTTAAGCAAACCCAATAAAATTAAAAGAAGTATTAAACCTCGGGTCGTCTCTCAAGAAATTGCAGGAAAGTGTACTTATAATTGGTTATGAGATAATATATTTTTGGGTTTTTAAATGTTGGACAAGGAATATAAATGACAATGAAAATAAACTAATAATTAAGAAAAGTCCTAGCAAGGATTGATAATCGGAATTCCTATCCTCATTATCATAGTCACTTGTGATGGTAATTGCCTTTCGCTCTCACTTAGTTAACCTCTATCAATTGAAGGTAAGTCAAGTGAGAGATTCAACTTCAGTTCACAAGTCCTAATCAAAGATTAGAGTTAGTGAAGCTTAAGTCAAATAGCAACCTTCAAACACCAATCAACAAAAGACTTTTGATAATTCAAGAGTCTCCAAATAATCAATCCAAGTTAAGAATGTAAAAAGCTAAATTAAAATCCATCCAAGCATTTTATCAAACACTTGGTGGGCGCAAAATAAAAGCATAGAAAAACAATAGAGAATATAAAATCTAAACCCAACAATTGCAAGCATCGATGATAACAAAAAAGGAAGAAGCAATAAACATGAAATACCTCAAATTGCATTAAAAGGGAAATCAAATCTAACATGAGATTTCATAAACTAAAGTGGCAACATAAAGTAATCAATAAGGGGAATAAATAAACTAGAATGCTAGAACAATTAAAAGTAGAAGAGAAACTAAATTGAAATAAGATAGAATTCAGAAATTGAAAAGAAATAAAACTAAGAACCCTAAAACCTAGAGAGAGGAGAGAGCCTCTCTCCCTAGAAAACTACATCACAAACCTAAAATTATGTGAATGAATGTTGAATGATTGATTCCTTCACTCTGTAGTCTCTAATCAGTGTTTTCGGGCTTGAAACTGGGCCAAAAATAGCTCAGAAATTGCCCTCAGCGTTTTTTGATACGTGCAGCACGTGGCTCTGTCACGCGTACGTGTCGCCCACGCGTACGTGTCGCTGAACTATCGCAAGGTCACGCGTACGCGTGATCCACGCGTGCGCATCACCTAACTGCATGGCAACTATGGTAAATTGCATATCATTTTGAAGCCCCGAATGTTATCTTTCAAACGCAACTAGAACCGCCTCATTCGGACATCTATAGCACAAGTTATGATCGATTTAGTACGAAGAGGTCAGGATTGACAGCTTAGCAATTCCTTCAATTTTGTTGTACTCCTTCCACTTTTACATGCTTCCTTTCCATCCTCTAAGCCATTCCTGCCCTATAAACCCTGAGAACACTTAACAAACATATCACGACATCGAATGGTAATAAGAGAGGATTAAAATTAGTAAATTTAAGACCAATGAAGCACGTTTTCAATCATGACACAAAATTAGGAAGGAAAATGTAAAACATGCGAATTCTATGAATAAGTGTGAGAATAGTGGATAAAATCTACTAAATTAAGCACAAGATAAACCCTAAAAATGGGGTTTATCAATCTCCCCACACTTAAACATTAGCATGTCCTCATGATAAGCTCAAGAGAAGCTATAAAGGAGTGAAGAGGAATGATAAAACTTATGAAATGCAACCTATCTATATGAATGCAACTAAATGCAAAATGCTCTTTCCTACTTAGTTTAAAAGTAAATAGATTCTCCAAGAATAAATATAAGCTAGTTTCCACTAATCCAAATCTCAAAATAAAGTACAAGTAGACTTGCAGAAGAAAATCGCTCATGAAAGCCGGGAACAAAGAATCGAGCATCGAACCCTCACCGGAATTGTATACACTCTAATTACTCAAGTGTTTAAGGTTCGATTCTCTCAATTCTCTACTAACCCTTCTTTCTAAGGCTTGATCTTCTTCTACCAATCAACAAATAATTTGATGCACAAATACACATATCAAGAGGTCTTTCATGGGTTGTAGTGGGGTTAGGGTCAAGGTAGGATTGTATTTAGCTAAGTGGACTAAAATCTGAATCCTTAATTAACTTAAACTTTCCACCTAACTTAAGCCAATCCATGTAATCAGAATACAAAACCTAACTATCCATTAACTATGTTTACCACATATTCATGCATCCCAATTTGAGTACAACTCATATGCATTGCTAACAACATTTACTTTGGAGCATTTTGTCCCCTTTTTATTGTTTGCTCTTTTTTTTTCTTTTCTTTTTCTCTTTTTTCTTTTTATTTTTCTTTTTTTTTCTTTTATTTTTCTCAATGCATATGATTAAATTATTGAATACAATAATATGTGCTCAACTATTATTTTGCACATTTTCACAAGAATATACAACACCCAATTCTCAAACCAAATATTTTCAAATCCAACTTTCCCACACTTAAATCATGAACACCCTCACTAGTCTAAGCTAATCAAGGATTCAAATTAAGGACATTATTGTTTTCCGCTTAGAGTTATTGATGAGCTAAAGTAAAGAATAAATGGGGTTAAAAGGCTCAACATTAGTTTACAAAGGATAATGAAAAGGTTAAGGCCATATGGGTATGTAAGCTCAGTGAAACAAGGCCTCAATCATGTAAGTGCATGCATACATCAAACAATGGAAATATAGAATTAAGCAAGACAAAGATCACAATTTTAGAGAGAACAACACACACCAAAATTAAAATATTGGTTGATAAAATGCAACCAATCGAATAGGCTCAAAATCTCATTGGTTTTTGTGTTCTAGCTCTAAACCATGTTCCAAAATAAATTTCTTCAAGAAAGTTTAACAAAAATTTTAATTCAAATTAGTGAAATGCTATAAAAAGTTTCTTGAAAAAAACTCCATCACTTCAACCCAGTAGTAGTAAAATATGCACAAAATCAAGCAAACATGCAATCAAACATGCAAATGCAATAATGAACTAACAAGAAAATAAAACATTGGTGTTGAGAAGAAAATAACTAACCCACGGAAGTCAATATCGACCTCCCCACACTTAAAGATTGCACCGTCCTCAGTGCATGCTGAGATGTGCAAGTGGACGGGTTGCTACACTGATGCTTTTCTCCAAAGATTGTGCAGATGGACTTGTCTGTCGTCCCATTGAGAAGCTTTTCCTTTCCCTTCTCGGTGGCTATCCTGAAAGAAGAGGAAAAAGAAGAAATGTAACCCAGAAATAAAGATAAGAAAACAAATAAAGTATGGATGGGTTAATGCCCAATAATGAGGGTCTCAATTACATGGTAGCTACAACATGCAAATGAGAAAATAGTAGAAGCACATGGGATATCAATAGTGCAAAAATTGCAACAAAGGGGAAGAGAGATATTCAACAGTTGAGCAAGAAAATTCAACACCGAAGAAAAAGTATCAAATTTAGAAAAGAAAATAAAAACATGCACAAAATTAAAATGCAATGAGTGAAGGTATGCAAATGCAATAAGGAAAATAGAATGAAAGAGAATAAGGATGAGAAGTTAAAGAAATGAAGAAGAAGAAAGTGAGAAAGGAGGAAGAAAGAAGGAGAGAGGATAGAAGAAAGGAGAAGGGAATGAAAAACAGGGCACGATGTACGCGCGTGCATCACGCGTATGCGTGAAAACTGAAGTAGCCATGCGACGCGTAAGCGTCGCCCACGCGTGCACGTGGATGGCGAAAAATGCATTCTGATGCATGAGCGTCGGTCACGCGTACGCATGACTACTCACACAACTCCAGCACCATGGCTGCACAACTCTCTGTTCAATTCACTCTTTCACGCCGATTTTTATGCCCATGCGTACGCGTCGCTGACGCTTATGCGTGGATGGCGGAAAACGCAAGAGACGCATACGCATGGGGTGGCCTGTGCGCCTGGCACCCCTCCCGCGCGTCTCCATCGTAACTCTCTGTTCATTTTATTAATATTGCGAACCTGCATGTGACGCATGCGCATCATCGACCCTTACGCGTCGATCGTAGCTTTTTTTTAAGACAACTAAACCATGAATTAAACGAAATAAACATATCTAAAAACAAAAATAAAAATCTAGCTTATTACCAATATAAATAAAAGGGAAGCTAGAAATAATTTACTATGGTGGGGTGTCTCCCACCTTGCACTTTTAGTTAAAGTCCTTAAGTTGGACATTTGGTGAGCTCCTTGTCATAGTGGCTTGTGCTTAAACTCATCTTGAAACTCCCACCAGTGCTTGGACTTCCAATAAGCTTTAACATCTCCAAATAAATTCACCAAGCCGTGATGAAGTTCTCCACAAGCTTTGAGTTCCCAAAGTTGATCCTCTTGTATGCCTGGATCGCAAATCTTGTTTCTACACCCATCTTGAAGTTGATCATCTTTGTTCCAACCTGGTGGCAAGTAGTCTGAATTCTCAATGAAGTACCAAACTCTTCTCTTAGATCCAACCAAATGTTCACTAGTCCCACCTTTGCATCTAGCTCTTGAAGTCTCAACCTTAACGAACCTTGATTTGCAACTCCAACCACTAAACATCATTCTCTTACGGTTAATTCCACAAAGCTTCCTAAGTTGGCCGTCCGTTTCAAGAGTACCATACTCAAGTGGGATAGGAAGGCGAATAGAGATAAGTTTTACCCACTCAAATGAAGGAGTAGATGGCAACCTAGGTAGAGAAGTTTCCAACGATCTTGACAAAGCATGTTCAACTCCCGTCCATCCTTTCCGAAGGACTGCCACCTTCTGAAGAAATTCTTCACTTTCAAGCTCTTCCTCACCGAATTTATCAAACTCTTCTCTGTCATTCAAATCATAACCATGAGGTTGAGAGAAAACTACCTCAATGTTGCTTTCAATTTCATCGGGAGAAGGTTCTTCAATTTCATCACCAAGGGAACTTACTTCTTGAACTATTCCATCCAATTCTTCATAGGGAATATGCCATGGAGGTTGTGCACTAGCCTCTTTGACATCAATTTCAATCTTCTTGGAGAAATACTCTATAACTCTTGATTCCCATGGAGGTTCGGCATCTCGTAAGTCTTCAACCACTTCTTCCTCTTCGACTATTACGGCTTCCTCCACTTGTTCCAATATGAAGTCATGTTCCTCATTGTCCACCGGAGTTTCTAGTGTCTCCTTCATGCTATGCTCTTCTATTGATTTTCCACATGTAGCCATGGGAGTGCTTTGAGTGTTGACATGTAGAGAGACTAAATTACCCACTACCTCAGTCAAGGTAGCTATGAATTCTTGTGTCGTCCTTTGCATCTCTCTTTGCTCTTGAAGAAGAACACTTAGAGTGTCACCCATTGAAGATTGGAATGGATATGAGGGTTCATTGCTTGGGAGAAAAGGTTCATGATGAGAGGGTGGTTCATCATAATAAGGTTGTGGCGGTTCAACACTCACCATCTTTTCCACTTGTTGCACAACACACTTCAGTCCTTGGTTCTCACATGGGTCAAACTCTTGACGGATGGTTGCTTGAAGTCGATCCATTGCTTCCTTAAGATGATCCTCTGACTCTTGTTCCACTTGGCTAACATAATTAGGATCTTATGGCTCCTGGATTGATGGATATGGACATGGTGTATATGAAGGTGGTGGTTCTTGGGAGTAATTGGGTTGGAATTGGGGTGGCTCTATGTATGGTTCATATGGCTCATAGGGTGGTTGGTATGGTGGATTAGGGTTAGAATCATATGAAGGTGTTTGGTAGTAGGGGGCTTGTGAGTATGGTGGTTCAAAGCTATGTGGAGGAGGTGGTTCATAGGTATATGGTGGGGCTTGTTGGTAACTACTAGGGGGTACTCCATATCCATTGTCTTGGTATGCACCTTGGAATGACTCTTGCTCATAGTAAGTAGGTGGAGGTTGTTGCCAAAAGGGTTGATCAAATCCTTGTGGCTCCTCCCATCTTTGATTGTCCCATCCTTGATGCAAGCTTTCATTGTAATCTCCTCTTCCTACAACATGATTGTAACCAAACTCATAGCTAAACGGCTGAGAATTCATAGTATCAAGAGAAAATAAAAACAAAAACTAATAAGGAATAATGAAACTAAACTCCTAGAACTAGAAACAACTAACAAAGAAATGAAAAAACAAATGTATTCACAATATTCACAATAACCAATAATAAGGCACACTGTTGCAACTCCCAGACAACGGCGCCAAAAATTGACGGGAAAAAATCATCGGTAAAGAATTCACAAAAATAATCGCGTTGTAAATATAGATCTAAATCGGCAATTAAACCTCAATCAAATTTAATTTGTTTGACACTTAAGCAAACCCAATAAAATTAACTGAAGTATTAAACCTCGGGTCGTCTCTCAAGGAATTGCAGGAAAGTGTACTTATAATTGGTTATGAGATAGTATATTTTTGGGTTTTTAAATGTTGGACAAGGAATATAAATGACAAGGAAAATAAACTAATAATTAAGAAAAGTCCTAGCAAGTATTGATAATCAGAATTCCTATCCTCATTATCATAGTCACTTGTGATGGTAATTGCCTTTTGCTCTCACTTAGTTAACCTCTATCAATTGAAGGTAAGTCAAGTGAGAGATTCAACTTGAGTTCGCAAGTCCTAATCCAAGATTAGAGTTAGTGAAGTTTAAGTCAAGCAGCAACTTTCAAACACCAATCAACAAAAGACTTTTGATAATTCAAGAGTCTCCAAATAATCAATCCAAGTTAAGAATGTAAAAAGCTAAATTAAAACCCACCCAAGCATTTTATCAAACACTTGGTGGGCGCAAAATAAAAGCATAGAAAAACAATAGAGAATGTAAAATCTAAAACTAACAATTGCAAGCATCAATGATAATAAATAAAGAAAGAAGCAATAAACACGAAATACCTCAAATTGCATTAAAAGGGAAATCAAATCTAACATGAGAATTCATAAACTAAATTGGCAACATAAAGTAATCAATAAGGGGAATAAATAAACTAGAATGCTAGAACAATTAAAAGTAGAAGAGAAACTAAATTGAAATAAGATAGAATTCAGAAATTGAAAAGGAATAAAACTAAGAACCCTAAAACCTAGAGAGGAAAGAGCCTCTCTCCCAAGAAAACTACATCTCAAACCTAAAATTATGTAAATGAATGTTGAATGATTGATTCCTTCACTTTGCAGTCTCTAATCAGTGTTTTCGGGCTTGAAACTAGGCCAAAAACAGCCCAAAAATCAACTCCAGTGTTTTCTGATACGTGCAACACGTGGCTCTGTCACGCGTACGCGTCGCCCACGTGTACGCGTCGCTGAACTTTTGCAATGTCACGCGTACGAGTGATTTACGCGTGCGCATCACCTAACTGCATGGCAACTATAGCAAATTTCATATCATTTTGAAGCCCTGAATGTTAGCTTTCCAACACAACTAGAACCGCCTCATTCGGACCTCTGTAGCTCAAGTTATGATCGATTTAGTACAAAGAGGTCAGGATTGACAGCTTAGCAATTCCTTCAATTTCTTGTATTTCTTCCACTTTTATATGCTTCCTTTCCATTCTCTAGGCCATTCCTGCCCTATAAACCCTGAGAACACTTAACAAATATATCACAGCATCGAATGGTAATAAGAGAGGATTAAAATTTGCAAATTTAAGGCCAAAGAAGCATGTTTTCAATCATGACACAAAATTAGGAAGGAAAATGTAAAACATGCGAATTCTATGAATAAGTGTGAGAATAGTGGATAAAATCTACTAAATTAACCACAAGATATATCCTAAAATGGGATTTATCAAGAAGCTAGCAAAATCCTAGATCAAAAATGGAAATGGCACTTGAATGTAAAACCCTAGTATAAACCCTAATAGAGATGATGAAAAACTTAGAGAAAAACTATACTAAAAGCTTCCTACTACTACTCCTAAGCTACCCTAATGATATGCTATGTTCCTCCTTCATTTTTTCCTTCATTTTGAGCTAAATGGCTTCAGAAATGGGCCTCCAATCCACCAAAATCACGAGTCACATGCTATTTTAATGAAGGCATGTGCGGCCACCTGTGCGTACGCACAGACGCGTGTGCACGCACACTCTGCCAAAATCTCTTCCTGTGCGTACGCACGGGAAGGTGTGCGCACGCACACTAGGCGATGCTCGAATGGACGCGCGACGCGCACGTTGCGGCTCATGCGCACGCGTGGCTCTGATCTGGAGGCTGTGCGTACGCATGCGGGCCTGTGCGTACGCACACATTGCTATGCTCTTCTCCTTTGATTCTTCATGCTTCCTCCAATTTGCATGCTCCTCGTCCATTCTTTCCAAGCCATTCCTACCTTATACATCTGAAATCACTCAGAAACAATATCAAGGCATCGAATGGAAGGCAAATGGGATAAAATTAATCAAATTAGGCATAAAAGCGCATGTTTTCATAATTAAGCACAAATTAGGAGGAAAGTTCAAAAGCATGCTATTTAAGGGAATAAGTGCAAGTTTATATGATAAGAATCCATTCAATTTCAACCAAAGATCATCATCAAATATGGATTCATCAGTTAGATATAAAAGAGAAAAGATTTAGCCTCCCGGGCTCTTCTTCTCTTCTCTTCTTTCTCATCCGAGTTTTCACACACTTTTAAACCCTAGTTTTCTCTCTGAGTCATGAGCAACTAAACCTTCTTGTTAAGGTTAGAAGCTCTATTTATTCTATGAATTAAAACTATTGTCACTCTATTTTAATTAATGTATTGATTTAAATTCAATGATTACTTTCATTTTTCACCTTATGAATTTGAGTGTATTGGAAAATAACTCTTGTTCTACATGAATTCTTGTTGATTCTTGGAAAAGTTATCTCATTTGAATACTAGGTTAAAAGTAAATTCCTCCTAAATCACTAATTTTCTGGACTTAACGAGATATGTGACATATAAACCTCTTATATTTGGATAATTAGGTTTTTGTGGATAATAAACTAGAATTGAACCTAACCCTCTAATCTATATTAAGTGACGAAAGAATTGGCGGTTGATTAGGTTAGAGGAGACTAAATCACTAAGGAATTAGGGTTTAGTCAACTACAGTTTGCCATGAATTGAATCTTGGATGATTAAAGTAGTTGGTAAGAAATATAAATCTGGAAAAATAAACATCTCTGAAACCTTAACTGTTCTCTCACATATTTCTCACACTAAGTTCACAATTTGCTTTCTTAATCTCTGAATTACTGTTTAATATTTTGAACCCCGAAACACCAATTTCTGCTTGTCTGACTAAGTGGATCATTCAATTATTGTTGCTTGGTCTATTAATTCTCGTGGGATCGACCCTCACTCACCTTAGGTATTACTTGGTACGACCCGGTGTACTTGCCGGTTTAGTTATGATATTCTAATTCTGCACCAAGTTTTTTATTTTGTGTTCATTTTGATTTTTTTTAGTTATGATTTTTATTCATAGTTTTCCTTAGTTTAACTATATTTGTGGTTATGCAAAGTGTTTAAAACAAGAACATGAGGAATCAGAAGGAAAAACAGAACACCCTGGAGAAGAATTGATTCTGGTTCTCTAACGCTAGACGCTAGGCTGGGCATTTAGCGCTGAAGAGCACAAATTTCGAGGAAAGGCCTCTATTTGAATGGTGCTAAATACGGACCTAGGCGTTTAGTGCTAGAAATGGCGCACATTTCAAAGAATATTTACATCGACACTGGTGCTAAACACGGGTGTTTAGCACCAGCTTACACGAATTCCAAGACGAAGCCACTGTCATAGTGGCGCTAAACGCCAGGGTGGGTGTTTAGCGCCAAAAATGGCATAAAGTTAAGTTGCTCTCTGTTTGCTCGGTGTTAAACGCATATCTGGGCGTTTAGCGCCGAGACCTCATCCCTTTTAAAAATAAATAAATAAATTCTTTTTGGCGCAAACGTCTGGACTGGCATTTAGCCTCATCAGCATTGCACGTCGGTTTAAAAAAGGGAGTTTAAAATTTGAAAGATAATCTAATGGGTCCCACCCACCACCATAACTCCCAATCAGCTTTCATTCTACTCTCGCTCCATATCCCCCTTTTAACCATTACCAAACCTTACCCTCTCCCCCCTTTTTTTAATTGTTTTCAATTCCCCATTCCATTCATTCAATTTCCCATTCAACCACCCCCTCCCCCTATTAATCCATATTCAATTTTTTTTACCTCCCCCCTCCCCCCTCCCATGATCGAACCACCCACCCTCCCTTTCTTTAAATATCTCAATTTACCTCCTCCATTCACCCCACCAACAATTCACTTCCTCTTTTTCTTTCAAATTCACACCATCTTCCTTTACCCCCTTTAGTCCCACATCCATTTTTCTTCATTTTCCCAACCTTTATTCCCCATTTTCCTTCTCTACCCAAATTTTTCCATCACCCTCCACCCTCTATTTCTCTATTTTAATTTCCTTTTCTTTGCTCAGGGACAAAGAAAATTTTTAAGTTTGGTATGGGCGCTCCACCGTTTTATCTGTGATTTATTCATATGACACCCAAGACTGGCGAATCCTCTTCTAGGAAGAGGAAGGATAAAGCCCCAACGACCAGTCCTTCTGACAACAACTGGTTCAGCTCCAAGACCCATGAGAATCACTTTCACGAGATCACAAGCAAGAAGAAAGTGATCCCGGAAGTAAGATTTGACTAATAGCCGGATGAGTATCGGAGTTACGGGAGCAGATTCAGAGGAGGAGTAGGGAGATTCTGTGCAACTCCGTGACTGCAATAGGTCGTCTGATAGTTCAAGAGTTCTACGCCAATACTTGGGTCACTTACAAGCATGTCAAGGGCGTGAACCCCGACCCAAAGAACTGGTGCACTATAGTCCGAGGGAGGATCCTGGAGTTTGGTCCAGAGAGAGTGAGGGAGGTGTTTCAGTTGCCTCTAACGAGAGAAGACCCTCACTCTTACACTAAGAGGGTTAACAATTATCAGAGATTGGACCAGATCCATGCTTACATATGCCTCCCCTGAGCACAGTAGAGGTGTGATGCTAAGGGGCAACCATACTAGTTGGGGAGGCACAATCTGCGGCCGGTTGCTAGGGGATGGTTGGAGTTTATTCAGCGCTCCATCATTCCTACGAGTAACTGATTCAAAGTTACCATTGACCGAGTAGTGATGATTCACTGCATCATACTCGGTAATAAAGTGGAGATGCATCGCGTGATCCCTCAAGAGTTGTATAGCATTGCCGCGAAGGCATCCACCTCGCCAGGCTGGCCTTTTCCCCCTCATTTTCCTCTATGTGACGACGCTTGAGTACGCATTGATCGTGACACCCCATTGACATCGAGAGGCCGATCACTAGGAGGGGTATCGAGTATGCTAAGGAGTATGCTCGAGCGCCACCTCAGGAGCTAGTTCCCCCTCCTCAGCAGGAGCAGCTGATGCGTGATTTTGGAGCCTCCATAGGATTCCCTGGAGGGGGCAGCCACCCTGACGACTGAGGTGGTTTAGCTCCTTTTATGCTATTTTCCTATTCCAGTTCTTATATTATTTATCTCTTATTTTCTAGTACTTTATAGTGTCTTTTGCATGATCCTGTTTAGAGTCAATAGTTCTATTTACATTTAGTAGTTTAATTATCTTTAAAATTCAGCTTTTGAAGATGACTCATGTATGCTCACTGAGCTTGAAAAGGAAAAAAAAAAAGAAAAAAAAAGTAGTGTAATTGCATGAGAAATTGAGTTAAATATTCTGAATTATCCTATTTATCTTGATGTGGTGGTACTATCTGTAGCTCTGAATGTATGAAAAGAATAGTTCATGATAGATATTGAAATTGAGAGTGTTGATTCTTGAGGTACAGGAATTTAGAGAAGTATTATGGATTCTCTAAATTAAATGAGAATTTAATCCCTAAAGCAAAATAGATAGCAAAAAGAAAAGGAAATTAAAAAGCAAGGTCCAAGGCTCTGAGCATCAATGGCTAGGAAGGTCAATTGTGATTTAAAAGCTCAAAGAGTTGTTTTCCTAGCCATATGCGTGTGGTATGAATGTGTCAAGGAATTCTTGAGACAGAACAATAAGAGTCGAAACCAAGTACAAATAAAGAGTATGACAAAGACTCTGAGCACCACTGACTGAAAAAATTTAGAACTCAAAGAGTTCTCCAATTAAGTGCTTGTGGTATTTTTGTGTCAAGTTAAACTTGAGACAAAACATTTAGAAGTCACAGCTAGCCTCAAGGTGCCAAGAACCAAAGAAAAGATAAGAAAAATCTGTGTTCAAGGATTAATCAAATGCTAAAAAGAAAGATAATTCATAATATTATCTGAGTTTTAGTTCTGAAGGACATTGACATTTATGAGTTTCATAGGATAGTGAAATGCTAAAACTATTCAGGATCACAATGTCATTAACCCCACTCAATGAATGGACAGGAGCTTAAGTGAAAACTCAACTCTTGGGCAATTTTATTTCTCAGTTCTATATTGTTTTTAGTTGCTTGAGGACAAACAACAATTCAAGTTTGGTGTTGTGATGCATGAGCATCTTCTCTTTATTTACTTATTATTTTAGATATGAATTTATTGAGTTTTATTGAGATTTTAGTGTTTGAAGTCTATTTAGATGCTACTTTGAATCCCTCATTATTTTAGTTATTTCAAGTGAAGTTTGGATCAATTTGGCAGAGTTCATGTACAAGTAAAGAGAAGAATTCTGAATTTGTTGAGTTGGCATTAAATGCCACATCTGGCGTTGAGCACCCAAGTGTTTTGTAACGCGTGCAACCATTCTGTTCGAGTGGCGCTAAACGCGGATCTCGGCATTTAGTGCCAGGTGCCTCGTAACGTGTGCGAGCTCACTACCTCGAGGGGTGCTAAACCTCGAGCCTAGCATTTAGCGCCAGGAAGACAGCAACGATTGGAAGCTCACTGCTTCAAGGGGTGCTAAACGCCAATACTGGCATTTAGTGCTAGTATCGCAGATCCAATTTTTATGAAGGGGCTTCATTAGTTAGATTTGGGTTATATTTATTTTATTTTATTTTATTTTGTTTTGGTTATTTTTATTTACAAATACAATTTTTTGGGCTTTATTTGTTACTATTTTATTTTATTTTTAAATCAAATTAGGTTAAATATAAAGGAGAAAAGATTTATCCCTTCGGGCTCTTCTCTTCTCTTCTTTCTCATTCGAGTTTTCACACACTTTTGAACCCTAGTTTTCTCTTTGAGCCATGAGCAACTAAACCTCCTTGTTAAGGTTAGGAGCTCTGTTTATTCTAGGATTAAAACTATTGTCACTCTATTTTAATTAATGTATTGATTTAAATTCAAGGATTACTTTTGTTTTTCATCTTATGAATTTGAGTGTATTGAAAAATAACTCTTGTTCTACATGAACTCTTGTTGATTCTTGGAAAAGTTATCTCACCTGATGAATACTAACTTGAAAGTAAATTCCTCCTAAATCACTAATTGCTAGGACATATCAGGATACGCGACATATAATCCTCTTATATTTTGGTAATTAGAGTTTTTGTGCCTAATAAACTAGAATTGAACCTAACCCTCTAATTTATATTAAGTGAACAAGGAATTGGTGGTTGATTAGGTTAGAGGAGACTAAATCATTAATGAATTAGAGTTTAGGAAATTACAATTTGCCATGAATTGAATCTTGCATGATTAAAGTAGTTGGTAAGAAATATAAATCCGAAAAAATAAACATCTCTGAAATCTTAACTGTTCATTAAATCTCTCACATATTTCTCACACTAAGTTCATTGTTTGCTTTCTTAATCTCTGAATTACTGTTTAATATTTTTAAACCCTAAAACACCAATTTTTACTTATCTGACTAAGTGTATCATTCAATTGTTGTTGTTTGGTCTATCAATACTCGTAGGATCGACCCTCGATTACTTAAAGTACTACTTGATATAATCCGGTGCATTTGCTGGTTCAGTTGTGGTATTCTAATTCCACATCAATGGCAAGAGATTCAATCGGTGGTAAGTGCAGGGGCCTTGGTGACAGTGATTTGGAGCTTTTTGCGACGCTAAACTGGGAAATTTGAAAAATTCATAACATTAAAATTTTTGAGGGAGAAAGACTATATGTAGTAAGAGTACTTGAGGTAATGATGAAGGTTCGTCAAGGATTACATAGCCATAGTAGTTTACTAAATGCTCAATAGAACTCTTCTTTTGTTTCATTCTTCTTAAGTTTTTTCTTGTCAGATTAAGATGCATTTGGCTCTTATAGGAGATCCCTATTTTCTATCTTCTAGTCCTAGCTTTGGACTACTATTGTATTATTTTTTTTCAAAACTAATACAAATATCTTATCTTTGGAAAAAAAAACTCATCGTTTAGAACATTAAAGATAATAATATTTTCACTAAACTTAATGATAGGACACAGTAAAATAACATCGAAGTTCATGACTAACATACATTGCACAAAACAAAAATAAGTTGCCTCTATATATATCACAGAAAATTTTAAAGCGAACTGAATAATTAATCATGATTTAGTATACTGTTATTTAATATTAAATTTTTTGAAGGCCCTCAAATTAACCCTCTTGACAAAGAAGAAGAAGGTGATAATGGTGATGAATCTGAAGAGATTGATGATCATGATAAGAAAGAAGCAACACAAGAGACTACCTCAATGGTTGTTAAACTATATTCTAAAACTGAACTAAGTTCCTCATTTGAATTGCTGTTTGTCTTTGGTAGTACTTATGCTTGATTTTGTGGAACAATAGAGTGAGAAAGCTTGAAACTTTTTAGTGGGGGAAGAGCTTGAGGAGAAAAGAGTGATGACTGATGAGTGTGTTGGTGGAGGATAATAGCCATGATGTAATTAATGTTTTTACGTTGATAAAATGTAATAAGTTAATAAAATTGTTACAATTTGGTGATGAAAATATCATTGATGATTGATGAATCTATGATAATGGTATTAGAGGAAGTATAGGGAGCCAATGGAATATCTGTACAATGTGTACAATGGAGGTTTAGGGATGTCCGATTCAGTATTAGAGATATAACTGTAAAACCTGGTTAATTAACGGCTAATTAACCCATAAATGAGAATTTATTCTAGAAAGCCAAAAATGTGATTTTTATGGCTAAATATGATAGAGGAGATTGAGACGAGAAATTCGGTACCAATTTTGTAGAAATCGGACCAAGATTGGACCGAACGGGCCAAACCGGGCCAACTGGACCCATATTGGGCCCTTGACCCAACTAAACTAAACCTAATACACTCATTTCAGCACTCTCTCTCCTCATTTGACACACACACATGCTGAAATGGTGGTAGAGAAGGGAAGAACACTCTCTCAAGTTCTTTCTCTCATTTGATCTTCAAACCACCATAACTTTTGATCTAGAGCTCCGATTGCCGCTCCGTTTGCAGCCACGCGTTCACCGCAGAGAGCTCTACAAAACCCATACAATCAATCTTGAGCTAACCCACAGTTTTCTCTTTGAAATTCCAGCCCTTATTTTCAAATTTTATAGGTAAAATATTGAGATTTTGGGCTCTTTGATATTATAGGACCCAACTCTCTTGAAGGAGAAGGTTAATCTTGTCTTCTTGGACCTTGAGTGTGGTAAGATTCTCAATCCTAGTGTAAATTTTTGTTCTATGATGTTTGGGTATTAAGATGTTGTGTATGGGTATGATGATTGTGGCTTAGGTTGTGTACATGTGGGTAATTGGAGTTTGATTGAGACTTTGAAAAGCTTGAAAGGGATTTTTGGTAATAAAAATCTATTCTTGGAGGTGTTGAGACCTTGAGAACTTATGGATAAGTGATTTAGAAGTGCTCCGGTTGAGTTTGGGAAATCGGCTAAGGTATGGTATCGGTTTCTCGTATCTAAAATGTAATGTGATAGGAAATACTTAGGCTAGAGGCCCTAAGATAGGTATTTGAATTGATGATGTTGTTGAATGGTTGAGATATATGATGTGGTCATATACGTGATTATGAATATTGATGCCTTGATGGTGTGATATATGAGAAAAATGCATGTTATGATATATGCTTGAAAAATGATTGAGGTTGAATTGTGGATGGAACCATGTGAGAGTGATCATGGTAGTGATTAGGTGTAATGTTGGTTAATTGGTAATGATGTGATTGGAAATTTTAATGAGGAAGGGTATACGCTATGTTATTGTATTTAATATTGGGCTAATTGTTTGAGATGGAATGAAATGGTGAGAGGTTGGCTTGTAATGTGTCAAATATGCTAATGTATGAGTTGAAGAGGCTTGAGTGGATTTTTGCATACTTTCCTTGTTTTGAAAAGGGTTGGAATTGAGATATTTTGAAAATGGCACTTTGTGGTTTTGAATAAAAATGTGGTTTTTGGGCATATTTTGATGGGACGTAACTTGAACTCCAAATCTCCATTTTGTGCCAAATCTATTTAAAACTGAAATTGGATCCGGGATTGTTATACCATTCAAAGAACGGGCAAAAAATGATTTAAAATGGAGGAGTTATTTCCCTTGGAAGATTGGGGATCTAATTTGTGAATTCTGCAGCTTTCAACTTAGAAATATTTTTGGCAGAATGACCACCCACGCGTAGGCGTGCTTGACGCGTATGCGTCATTTTTCAGAAAAATGCCATCCACGCGTGCGCGTGGCTCACGCGTACACGTCGATGTGCTATAATGGTTGCCCAGCCAAAATTCCCGAGAATTGTGCGAGCATTGTGCTAGTTCTGTGCATGGGGCACAAACGCACCCACGCGTGCGCATGGTTGACGCATAGGCGTCCCTTGACTGTTTTCCCATCCACGCGTGGGCGTGGGTGATGCATATGCGTCGATGTACTTTTGGCCATCCACGCGTGCGCGTGGAGGACGCTTACCTGTGGCCCTGTTTTCATCCCAAAGTTGATTTTTGAGTTTACAAGCCAAATTTCATACTTCTAAGCCTCTGATCTCACCAATTAGGTCCTAAATCATTATGATATGCCTAGCAATGCAAAAAGGAGCTAGAGAATGTGGTAACTTGTGAATGAAGCAAAGGGAAAAGTTATGATCAATGATGATCAAAGATGATTATATGAGATACGGAGAATGGCGGTGGAAGTGCTATATGTGCCATGAGCCGATAGGCTGTATTTGTTGATACATTGGCTAGTTATGGATTTAACCATGAGCCGGATGGCTGAGTTATTGCCGTGTTACGGCGGTGCCATTATTGAATTATGACTGAGTATGAAATGCATATATGCTATTGAATGAAATGTGAATGTTGCACTTCCACTATCTGAGACATGAGTTTCCCTGAATGAAAGCAGTGGCTAGCCACCACGTGCTCCAGGTGGAGACTCGAGACTCTGTTGACCCTATGTCGTAAGGGTGACCGGACACTGTGAAAGTTCCAGATGAGCTCGCCCCCGTGAATATACACCAGTGAGGGTGTTGGATATGGATCATGATTATGATCACGATTATGTTGAGTATAACTCGAGTTGGGGATGCGCGACAGATGGACAGTCCAATGGTTAGCTACCAGGACTTGTCGGGTTGGCTATATAACCGACAGATGATATCATCAGCCATTAGGGACAGACATTCATCATATTGCATACTACGTGATTTGTTTGAGATTGTCTAATTGACTGCATATTACTTGCTAATTGTCTAAATGCCTTATCTGTTCCTATTTGTATATCTCTTGTCTGATATAATTATGTTTGCCATATTATACTCCTACTGGTGGTTGGGAGGTTTGAAGGATTTGGAAAGGGAAGTATTAGTTAGACTGGAGAATCTTTAGTCAGTTGCCAATTATGGTTTAGCTTGTTTATAAGCTTTGAATTGATCTGGTGGAAGTTCTAGGATTGCCTTCGGCTTTCCTCTAATATTACATCTTAAATATGTGGGAACTGTTACCATACTGGGAACCTCCGGTTCTCACCCATGCAGATTTTGTGGTTTTCAGATGCAGGACATGAGGCTTCTTGCTAAGACGTGCTGGAGACTTCTGGATTAGCAAAGATCCCTTGTTCTTGGGTCTCTGTTTTTGGTTTATATGTTATGCTTAGATACCTGATAAACCCATATTTTATGATATATTTTGTGCTTAATTTGAGTGATTTATTCAATCCTTCACCCACTTATTCATATTAATTGCATGGTTTTACTTTCCCTTCCTTATTATGTGATGTATGTGAAAAACATGTTTCCTATGCTTTAATATTAATTATTTTAATTACCTTTATTTCCATTCGATGCCGTGATTAGTGTGTTGAGTAGTTTCAGATCTTCTAAGGTAGGAATGACTTAAAGGATGGAAAGGAAACATACAAAAATGGAAGGAAAGCACAAAACGGAGCTTCTGAAGAAACTGGCATCCACACGATCGCATGGACGAAGCGATCGCGTGCCAAGCGCGAATCAGCAGCGACGCGGCCGCATGATTGACGCAACCGCACGCCTTAAGCAGAACGTACATGACGTGGTCGCATGACTGACGCGACCGCGTGGCAAGAAAAGCTCCGAATGACGCGACCGCGTGACCCACGCGGACGCGTGACAGAGGCCACGCACCAAAAATTGCAGAAAATGCTCAAAGCGGATTCTGAAGCCTTTTTAGCCCAAATCCAAGTCCAGAAGGCATAGACTAAAGGCTATAAAGTGGGGGAATGCACTCATTCAAAAGGGAGCTCGCCAATTTTTACTTTTCAATGATTTAGATTTAGTTTTGAGAGAGGTTCTCTCCTCTCTCTCTTAGGATTAGGATTTAGGACTTCTCTTAGCTTTTAAGAGTGACTCTCGATCCAGGTTTTAAGTTCCTTTGTTTTAAGCTTTCCTTTCACTTTTTTTATTTATTCCAGCATTTGAATTGATTATTTACTTTTATAATTTAATTTATGAATTGCTCCATGTTACAGATTATTATTTGAATTAATGATATTTGAGGTATTTTCAGTTTATTATTGCTCTCGTTAATTTATGATTATCATTGTTTCCGATTTGAAGATATTTCATTCCAGCAATTTACTTTTTCCCCTTTTGGTCTTGGTTAAGAAATCAGTAACTCAACATTATCAAACTCAGCATAATTGATAATCGTTATCTTGCTAATTAAATTGAACTTCAATAATCCCAACTTTTTCTTAGGAAATAAATAGGATTCGAAGGTCAAACTAATTAGTCCCTTGACTTTCCTTTACTTTAAAGGTTAACTAAGTGGGATTTAGATTCAACTTTCATTATGGTTGAGAAGGATAACTAAGTTGGACTTCCAATTTCTCTTACCTTGCCAAAAGTTTGCTTTATAGTATTTATTTATTTTAATTGCCATTTAAATTATTTGTCATATCTACTCTTCACTCTCAACCCCGATTTTACAACCTCCATAACCAATAATAAGAACATACTTCCCTGCAGTTCCTTGAGAAGACGACCCGAGGTTTGAATACTTGGTTAACAATTTTTAAGGGGTTTGTTACTTGTGACAACCAAAACGTTTGCACGAAGGGATTTTTGTTGGTTTAGAGACTATATCTACAACGCGACTGTTTTTATGAACTTCTTTACTGGCAAAAATCCCAATGTCAAAATGGCGCCGTTGCCGGGGAACTGCTAACGTGTGCCTTATTATTGGTTATTGTAAATATTTTTCTTTTGCTTGTTTATTTATTTTTGTTTTTCCTTTTTATCTTTATTTGCTACCATGAATTCTCACCCCTCTCGCTTTGAGTTTGGTTCTAACTTTGTTGAAAGAAATAGAAGTCACAGCAGGAATATCCATCAAGGTCAGACCAATCAAGGATGGATGGAGCCAAGAGGATCTAATCAACCCATTAAGCAGCAACACCCTCCGAGATATCCTGGACAAAGACCATTCTACCGTGCCTACCCAGCTGAAAGATATGGTGGACAACCTTGTAACTACCAACAAACCCCACCCCGTGCATATAAACCATCCTTTCAACATAACCTCGAACCACCACACTCACAAGCTTCTCTTCACCATTCGCCACCATATGATCCTTCCTTACCCCAATACCAATCCAATCACTCCCAATAACCGCCACTTTTCTATGTATCATGTCCAAGTCCGGCAACCCGAGAAGCAGAGGTTTGCCTAAAGAAAACAGTAAATAAACTTCAAACAACCATTCGACAACTAGAGCAAGCAGTAATTCAATGGGTTTCTAGGCGCTTAAATACACAAGGATCAGCCACAGCCCCATGTGAACAGTCTAACGAAGAGCGTAGCATGAAGGAGATACCAGAAACTCTAGTGGACAAGACAGAGAATGAATTCGTACTAGAACAAGTAGAAGAAGCTGTCATTGTTCAAGAAGAAGAGTTGGTTGAAGATCTAGGAGATGCTGAACCTCCATGGGAATCCAGAACTGAGGAGAACTCCGTCAAGGATGCTACAGTTGATGCTAAGGAGGATATTGTACAATCTCCAAGGCAAGTTGTATATGAAGAATCAGACGGAATAACCCAGGAAACAAATTTCCTTGATGATGATAGTCACAAGTCTGGTTCTCTTAGTAATGAACTGGCATCCGCAAGTGAATTCTCTGAGATCGAAAAATCTTCCCCAGACGAATACGAAGATGATGCAGAGGTAGATTTCTCTCAACCTCCAATCTATGACTCGAGTGATGAGGAAGACATAGAAGACTTTGACCAGGACACAGATATAATTGTAGAACCTTGCAAGGAAGTGGAGGAATTCACAGAAGAGCACAAGGGAGTAGAACTTACAGAACCACTGGAAACACCTTCCCCAAGGCCATTACCACCTAATACAAGCTTCAAGTGGGTACAATCCTTAGCTTTAATCTTTACTTTTCCACTTGAATATGGTTTGCTTGAAACAGATGGCCAGCTTAGAGCTCTCTGCGGCTTTAAGAGTAAGAGGGAAATGGCTCGCACTCAGAGCTGGTACACAAGGTTCAATAAGGTTCCACGCTTCATCTCGAAGTACACGAATTGGTATCATGCTCAATTGCATGGATCATGTAGAACGTTTGGTCACTATGGTGAGAATCTACTTTCTAAACCGCCCGGATGGAAAAATATACATCAAAACGAAGGCGGATTTAGAACCAAAGTTTGGGATCTTGGAAAATATTCTGATATTCATCACCCCGGGAGCCTGAAAATCTGTTTGAAGCTGCTCAGAAGCTTCACATGCCTAGTTTGGGACCCCGAAGGCTGTTGGCTTTCTAAACATTGGTGGAGATTTCTGGATGAATTTAAATGCAAGCCACCATAACAGGAAGCTCATCTAATGTCCAACTTAAGGACTTTAACTAAAAGTGCTAGGTGGGAGACAACCCACCATGGTATGATTGTTCCTTTTGCAATTTTAATTTTATTTAGTTTTGTTTGTTTTTGAATTTTATTTTTCTTTTATTGAACCTGGAATCATGCATAGCATTCACATTAAGCATTGCATTCTATAAAAAAAAAAAAACGCCACGCGACGCGACCGCATCAGCGACGCGTCCGCGTCGCAAGGAGAGGGAAGAAAATAAAAATGAACAGAGAGTCACGCTGGAGCGTGGCTGGAGGCGTGCCCGTGGCACAAATCGTCCCACGCGACCGCATCGCTAACGCGTCCGCGTCGAGTGGGAATTCTGGCCTCCCACGCGACCGCGTGCCCCACGCAGCCGCGTGACCAGGATTTCGACGTAATAATGGTGCACAGCCGAAAGTTGTGCTAGAGTGGTGCTGGACTGGCACTGGACGCGTAGTCCATCTCACGCGACCGCGTGCCTCACGCGGCCGCGTCACATCCTACTAAGTGCCCACTCACGCGATCGCGTGCCCCACGCGATCGCATCACCCAATATTTGGCAATTAATGATTTTTGAACAGAAAGTTGTGCGAGAGCGAGGCTGCCCTCGCGCCAGTAGCATAAAATGGGTCACGCGACCGCGTGACCAACGCGACCGCATCAATCAGTTTTAGCGCAAGTCACGCGACCGCGTCGATTGCGCCGCACAGCTTATCCTAATTTGCCAAATATCTTATCTTTTCTTCCCCAATCCTAATTTCTTCTATCTTTTCTTCTTTCTTCTTTCTTTCTTACTCTTCTCATTCCTCTTATCTTTTATTTTATTTTATTTATTTGCATACTTTCATTCATTGCATTTTAATTTTGTGCATATTTTTATTTTCTTTTCTAAAATTATTGGTGTTGATTTTCTTATTTAACTGTTGCAACTTTTCTGGTATTATTTGGTGCTTAGTGACTTGTTTACACTGTTGGGTAATATTATTTAAATCAATGCTATTCTTTTATGATATTTGTATTCCTTTTTGCATTGACATGAGCTTATACTGTCTTTCATTACCCACACTCTCCTCCCCTATGTTTCAAATCTTACACCACTGGTATGCCATGGCTTCTTTTGTTTTCTCACTTTCATGTGGAAGCTTCCATGTAAATGAGACCCTTATCATTTTGGCATTAACCCACCCAAACTTCATTTATTTTCTATCTTTATTTTTGGGTTACTTTTCTTCCCTTTTTCTTTCAGGATGGCCACCCGGAAGGGAACCAGAAGACGTTTACATGGGGAGACAAACAAGTCCATCTGTAAAATCTTCGGAGAAAAGGGCCAGTTGGAATAGCCCGTCCACCTGCACCTCTTAGCATGCACCGAGGATGGTGCAATCTTTAAGTGTGGGGAGGTCGATACCGATCTCCATGGGTTAGTACTTTCTTGTCTCAACACCAATGTTTAAATTTTCTTTGTAGTTAGTTATTGCATTTGCATGTTTGTTTGATTTTTGTGCATATTTTACCACTTGGTTAAAGTAATATTTTCTTTTTCAAGAAACCTTTTAGAGAATTTCACTAATTTGAATAAAATTTAAATGTTACACTTGTTTGAAGAGATATTATACTGGAACATGGTTTAGAACTTGAACACACAAAACCTGTGAGATTTTTTAGCCTATTTGAATTGGTTGCATTTTATCAACCAAAAATTTTGTTTTAGTGTGTATTTTTCTCTCTAAAATTGTGATCTTTGTCTTGCTTAATTCTATATTTCCATGGTTTGATGTATACATACACTGATATGATTGAGGCCTTTGTTTCACGGAGCTTACATACCCATATGGCCTTACCTTTCATTTTCCATTGCAAACCAACTTTGAGCCTATTTTACCCCTTTGTTCTTTACTTTAGCTCATCACTAACTCTAAGCAGAAAAACAATAATGTCCTTAATTTGAATCCTTGGTTAGCTTAGACTAGTGAGAGTGCTCATGAATTAAGTATGGGGAAATTGGGATTGAAAACATTTGGTTTGATAATTGAGTATGTTAGAATTTTCTGAAATTGTGAAAGAAATGTTTAGGACATGTTCATGCATTCAATAATTTAATCATATGCATTGAAAAAAATAAAAGAAAAAAAAAAGAAAGAAAAAGAGAAAAAGAAAAAAAAAGTGCAAATAAGAGAAAGGGGACAAAATGCCCCAAAGTAAGTGGTGAAAGCAATGCATATGTACGGTACTTAGAATTAGAATGCATGAATAATGTGGAAAACATAGTTAATGGGTAGTTAGATTTTGCATTGTAATTACATGGATTGTCTTAAAGTTAAGTGGGAAAAGTTTAAGTTAATTGAGGATTCAGATTTTAGTCCACTTGGCCAAATACAATCCTACCTTGACCCTAACCCCATTACAACCCTTAAAAGACCTCTTGATATGTGTATCTGTGCATTAAATTTATGTTGATTGTTAGATGAAGAGCAAGCCTTAGAAATCAAGGTTAGTAGAGAATTGAGAGAATCGAACCTTAAACACTTGAGTGATTAGAGTGTATACACTACCAGTGAGAGTTCGATGCTCAATTCCTTGTTCCCTGCTTTCATGAGCTATTTTCTTCTTGCAAGTCTATTTGTACTTCATTTTCATGATTTGAATTAGTGAAATCTAGTTCATATTTCTTCTTGAAGGATTTGTTTACTTTTAACTAAGTAGGTAGAATCATTTTGCATATAGTTGCATTTAGATTAGATTGCATTGCATGACATTCCACCACTTTAACCTTACTTTTTACTTTGGATTTAGCATGAGGACATGCTATTGTTTAAGTGTGGGGAGGTTGATAAACCCATATTTTATGATATATTTTGTGCTTAATTTGAGTGATTTATTCAATCCTTCACCCACTTATTCATATTAATTGCATGGTTTTACTTTCCCTTCCTTATTATATGATGTATGTGAAAAACATGTTTCCTATGCTTTAATATTAATTATTTTAATTACCTTTATTTCCATTCGATGCCGTGATTAGTGTGTTGAGTAGTTTCAGATCTTCTAAGGTAGGAATGACTTAAAGGATGGAAAGGAAACATACAAAAATGGAAGGAAAGCACAAAACGGAGCTTCTGAAGAAACTGGCATCCACGCGATCGCATAGACGAAGCGATCGCGTGCCAAGCGCGAATCAGCAGCGACGCGGCTGCATGATTGACGCGACTGCGCGCCTTAAGCAGAACGTGCATGATGCGGTCGCATGACTGATGCGACCGTGTGGCAAGAAAAGCTCCGAATGACGCGACCGCGTGACCAACGCGGACGCGTGACAGAGGCCACGCACCAGAAATTGCAGAAAACGCTCAAAGCGGATTCTGAAGCCTTTTTAGCCCAAATCCAAGTCCAGAAGGCATAGACTAAAGGCTATAAAGTGGGGGAATGCACTCATTCAAAAGGGAGCTCGCCAACTTTTACTTTTCAATGATTTAGATTTAGTTTTGAGAGAGGTTCTCTCCTCTCTCTCTCTTAGGATTAGGATTTAGGACTTCTCTTAGCTTTTAAGAGTGACTCTCGATCCAGGTTTTATGTTCCTTTGTTTTAAGCTTTCCTTTCACTTTTTTTATTTATTCCAGCATTTGAATTGATTATTTACTTTTATAATTTAATTTATGAATTGCTCCATGTTACAGATTATTATTTGAATTAATGATATTTGAGGTATTTTCAGTTTATTATTGCTCTCGTTAATTTATGATTA
Organism: Arachis hypogaea; assembly: GCF_003086295.3. Classification (NCBI taxonomy): domain Eukaryota; kingdom Viridiplantae; phylum Streptophyta; class Magnoliopsida; order Fabales; family Fabaceae; genus Arachis; species Arachis hypogaea. The sequence goes on along the minus strand of NC_092051.1, from coordinate 41,759,108 downwards.
TCATTGTTTCCGATTTGAAGATATTTCATTCCAGCAATTTACTTTTTCCCCTTTTGGTCTTGGTTAAGAAATCAGTAACTCAACATTATCAAACTCAGCATAATTGATAATCGTTATCTTGCTAATTAAACTGAACTTCAATAATCCCAACTTTTTCTTAGGAAATAAATAGGATTCGAAGGTCAAACTAATTAGTCCCTTGACTTTCCCTTACTTTAAAGGTTAACTAAGTGGGATTTAGATTCAACTTTCATTATGGTTGAGAAGGATAACTAAGTTGGACTTCCAATTTCTCTTACCTTGCCAAAAGTTTGCTTTATAGTATTTATTTATTTTAATTGCCATTTAAATTATTTGTCATATCTACTCTTCACTCTCAACCCCGATTTTACAACCTCCATAACCAATAATAAGAACATACTTCCCTGCAGTTCCTTGAGAAGACGACCTGAGGTTTGAATACTCGGTTAATAATTTTTAAGGGGTTTGTTACTTGTGACAACCAAAACGTTTGCACGAAGGGATTTTTGTTGGTTTAGAGACTATATCTACAACGCGACTATTTTTATGAACTTCTTTACTGGCAAAAATCCTAACGTCAATACCTTTATCTCCACTGAATAATACAAACTGTGATGACTCCTTCTAGAGGGGAGTTTGGAGAATAGATTTTCTTCTATTTATGTCCCTTGGGGTTTCCTTTAGGAGTTTTCCTATTTTATTTACTTGTATATATTGCTATGCTCGGACCGGTTATCTTCGCAACCGGATTGTGAGTTTTGATATTCATGTTATTGACACTCCTTTGTATATATAATCTCGTGTTGGTTTATCCTTGTTCGTCACATTTTCGATCGGAGTGTTGCGCTTTCGAGTTGCGATTTTGTTTTACCCCTTTTTCTTCAAAGGCTCATAGTTATAATCTTTATTCACACTACTATACATACTAAATTTTAATTTTTAGAGGTCGTAATACCTTGCCATCTCTGAATTATGACTTAAGCATAAGACTTTGAATGGTAGGGTGTTACATTATGGTATCAGAGCAGTTCGTTCCTATAGAGCCTGAGGGATGGACTGACTATGCTTCTGTGCATCCTCTTTATGTGTGTTATGTGCTTGATAAGCGGATAATTTATACGCTTTTTGGCATTATTTTTACATAGTTTTTAGTATGATTTAGTTAGTTTTTAGTATATTTTATTAGTTTTTAAATAAAAATTATATTTCTGGACTTTACTATGAATTTGTGTGTTTTTCTGTGATTTTAGGTATTTTCTGGCTGAAATTGAGGGACCTGAGCAAAAATCTGATTCAGAGGTTGAAGAAGGACTGCAGATGCTGTTGGATTCTGACCTCCCAGCACTCGAAATGGATTTTCTGGAGCTACAGAAACCCAATGGGTGCGCTCTCAAATGCATTGTAAAGTAGACATCTAGGGCTTTCCATCATTATATAATAGTCCATACTTTGCCCGAGTTTTGACAACGCAAACGGGCGTTCAAACGCCAGCTTCCTGCCCTATTCTGGAGTTAAACGCCAGAAACAGGTTGCAAATCAGAGTTAAACGCCAGAAATAGGCTACAACCTGGCGTTTAACTCCAAAAAGAGTCTCTACACATGAAAGCTCAATGCTCAGCCCAAGCACACACCAAGTGGGCCCGGAAGTGGATTTCTACATCATTTACTTATCTTATGTAACCCTAGCTACTAGTTTAGTATAAAAACTACTTTTAGTGATTTATTTTATATCTGTGGTTAGTCTTTGAATAATTTTATGTTGAGAGATCACGTTTAGGGGGCTGGCCATTCGGCCATGCCTGGACCTTCATCACTTATGTATTTTCAACGGTAGAGTTTCTACACACCATAGATCAAGGTGTGGAGCTCTGCTGTTCCTCATGAATTAATGCAAAGTACTATTGTTTTCTTATTCAATTCAAGCTTATTCCTATTCTAAGATATTCGCTTGCACTTCAACCATGATGAATATGATGATCCGTGACACTCATCACTATTCTCAACCTATGAACGCGTGCCTGACAACCGCTTCCGTTCTACCTTGGATTGAGCGTTTATCTCTTAGCCTCCATTCCGAAAGATCGGAGTCTTCGTGGTATAAGCTAGAATTATTGGCAGCCATTCTTGAGATCCGGAAAGTCTAAACCTTGTCTGTGGTATTCCGAGTAGGATCTGGGAAGGGATGACTGTGACGAGCTTCAAACTCGCGAGTGTTGGGCGTAGTGACAGACGCAAAAGGATCACTGGATCCTATTCCAACATGATCGAGAACCGACAGATGATTAGCCGTGCAGTGACAGCGCATTTGGACCATTTTCACTAAGAGGACGGGAAGTTGCCATTGACAACGGTGATGCCCAAAATACAACTTGCCATGGAAAGGAGTATGAATGATTGGATGAAGGTAGTAGGAAAGCAGAGGTTCAGAAGGAACAAAGCATCTCCATATGCTTATCTGAAATTCTAACCAATGAATTACATAAGTATCTTTATTTTATTTTCTGTTATTTATATTTTAATTATCAAAATCTCATAACCATTTGAATCTACCTGACTGAGATTTGCAAGATGACCATAGCTTGCTTCAAGCCGACAATCTCCGTGGGATCGACCCTTACTCACGTAAGGTTTATTACTTGGACGACCCAGTACACTTGCTGTTTAGTTGTATCGGAGTTGTGAAAAAGAATTTGAGATTATGAACGTGCATACTGAGTTTTTGGCGCCGTTGCTAGAGATCACAATTTCGTGCACCAAGTTTTTGGCGCCGTTGCCGGGGATTGTTCGAGTTTGGACAACTGACGGTTCATCTTGTTGCTCAGATTAGGTAATTTTATTTTAATTTTAAGCCTTTTGTTTTTATTATTTTTATTTACGAAAAATTTTCAAAAAAAAATAAATTATTCTATGACTTCAAAATTTTTAAGAATGAATTCTAGAGGTTCATGAGATATGTTGAATCCTGGCTGGCTGTTAAGCCATGTCTAATTTTTTGGACCGAGGTTTCACTTATCCTTAGAAGAGCTTCTTTGTCTTTCTCATCAATTTAGCTGTTGTATGTAATGATCTGCTAAAGCTTGGCTGGCCATTTGCCATGTCTAGTGTTTTGGACCGGAGCTTTCACTGAAAGCTTGGCTGGCTAGTAAGCCATGTCTAATTCCTGGACTGGAGATTTAGACTAACATTGCATGATTCCTGGAATTCTTATTAAAAATTTTGAAATCCTTATTTTTTCTTTTTCCAAACAATTTTCGAAAAATACAAAAAAATTAAATAAAATCATAAAACCAAAAATTTTATGTTTCTTGTTTGAGTCTAGTGTCAATTTTTAAGTTTGGTGTCAATTGCATCTTTTTAATTTTTCTAAAAATTTTCGAAAACTCATTGTTCTTCATGGTCTTCAAGTTGTTCTTGATGATCTTCTTTGTTTGATCTTTGCATTTTCATGTTATGTGTCCTTTCTTGTTTTCCATATGCATTTTTGAATTATTAGTGTCTAAAATTTAAAAAAAAAATTTGATTTTGGTGTCTTGCATATTTTTCTTTTTTAAAAATTTTCAAAAATAAGTCTTGATGTTCATCTTGATCTTCAAAGTGTTCTTGGTGTTCATCTTGACATTCAAAGTGTTCTTGCATGCATTGTGTGTTTTGATTCATAATTTTCATGTTTTGAGTCTTTTTGTTGTTTTTCTCTTTCTTCATTAAAAATTCAAAAAAAAATCAAAAAAATATCTTTCCCTTATTCTTCTCATAAATTTCGAATATTTGAGTTGACTTATTCAAAAAATTTTAAAATTTAGTTGTTTCTTATAAGTCAAATCAAATTTTCAATTTAAAAATTTTATATTTTCAAAATCTTTTCAAAAATCAAATCTTTTTCATTTTTCTTTCATGATTTTCGAAAATTTTAAAAAATGATTTTCAAAATCTTTTTCTTAATTTCATTTCATGATTTCAAAATATTTACTAACAATTAATGTGATTGATACAAAAGTTTTAAAGTTTGTTACTTGCTTATTAAGAAATGTTCAATCTTTAAATTTTAGAATCATATCTTTTAGTTTCTTGTTAGTCAAGTAATCAACTTAAATTTTCAAAATCAATTCTTTTTAAATTTATTTTTCAAATCTTTTTTTAAAATAATTTTCAATCACATCTTTTTCAAAATCAATTTCAAAATCTTCTCTAACTTCTTATCCTTTCAAAATTGATTTTCAAATCTTTTTCAATTAACCAATTAACTTTTTGTTTGATTTTTAAATTCTTGTCTTTTTCAAAACTATCTAACTATTTTCCTCTCACCAATTTTTGAAAATCACTAACTTTTTTTCAAAATTTTTTTTCATTAGCTAATTGTTTAAATTTCAATTTAATTTTATTTTTCTACTTAATTTTCGAATACTAACTAATAATTAAAATAAAAACAAAAATATTTTCCTTTTATTTTAAATTAAATTCGAATTCTCTCCCCCTCTCACATCTCCTTCTATTTATTTATCTACTAACATTCCTCTTCTACTCATAATTTGAACCCACTCTTCTCCTCTGTGTTCGAATTTTTCTCTTCTCCTTCTTCTATTCTCCTATTCTTCTACTCACATAAAGGAATCTCTATATTGTGACATAGAGGATTCCTCTTCTTTTTTGTTCTCTTCTTTTTCATATGAGCAGGAACAAGGATAAGAACATTCTTGTTGAAGCTGATCCTGAACCTCAAAGGACTCTGAAGAGGAAGCTAAGGGAAGCTAAAGCACAACTTTCTGGAGAGAACCTGACAGAAATTTTCAAAAAAGAAGGAGACATGGCCGAACATAATAACAATGGTGGAGATGCAAGGAAGATGCTTGGTGACTTTATTGCACCCTCCTCTAACTTCTATGGAAGAAGTATCTCACTTCCTGCAATTGGAGCAAACAATTTTGAGCTTAAGCCTCAATTGGTTTCTCTAATGCAGCAGAATTGCAAGTTTCATGGACTTCCAATGGAAGATCCTCATCAGTTTTTAGCTGAATTCTTGCAAATCTGTGACACTGTCAAGACCAATGGAGTTGATCCCGAGGTCTACAGGCTTATGCTTTTCCCTTTTACTGTAATAGACAGAGCTAGAACATGGTTGGATTCACAACCTAAGGATAGCCTGAACTCTTGGGATAAGCTGGTCATTGATTTTCTGGCCAAATTCTTTCCACCTCAAAAGATGAGCAAGCTTAGAGTGGAAATCCAAACCTTCAGACAGAAGGAAGGAGAATCCCTCTATGAAGCTTGGGAAAGATACAAGCAACTGATCAAAAGGTGTCCTACTGACATGCTTCCAGAATGGAGTATCATAAGTATATTTTATGATGGTCTGTCTGAGTTGTCAAAAACGTCATTGGACTATTCTACAGGAGGATCTCTTCATCTGAAAACCCCTACAGAAGCTTAGGAACTCATTGAAATGGTTGCAAATAACCAGTTCATGTACACCTCTGAGAGGAATCCTGTGAACAATGGGACGCCTAAGAAAAAGGGAGTTCTTGAAATTGATACTCTGAATGCCATATTGGCTCAGAACAAAATATTGACTCAGCAAGTCAATATGATTTCTCAGAGTCTGAATGGATTGCAAGCTACATCTAACAGTACTAAAGAAGCATCTTCTGAAAAAGAAGCTTATGATCCTGAGAATCCTGCAATGGCAGAGGTGAATTACATGGGAGAACCCTATCGAAACACCTACAATCCTTCATGGAGAAATCATCCAAATTTCTCATGGAAGGACCAACAGAAGCCTCAACAAGGTTTCAACAATAATGGTGGAAGAAATAGGTTTAGCAATAGCAAACCTTTTTCCATCATATTCTCAGCAACAGACAGAGAATTCTGAATAGAGCAATTCTGGCCTGACAACCATAGTCTCTGATCTATCCAAGACCACACTAAGTTTCATGAATGACACAAGGTCCTCCATTAGAAATTTGGAGGCACGGGTGGGTCAGCTAAGTAAGAAGATTACTGAAACTCCTCCCAGTACTCTCCCAAGCAATACAGAAGAAAACCCCAAGAGAGAGTGCAAGGCCATAACAATGACCAACATGGCCAAACCTGGAGAGAGTGAGGAGGACGTAAATCTCAGTGAGGAAAGCCTCATGGGACGTTCCCTGGACAGAAAGGAGTTCTCCTTTGAGGAACCAAAGGAATTTGAGGCTCATACAGAGACCCTAGAGATTCCATTGAACCTCCTTCTGCCATTCATGAGCTCTGATGACTATTCTTCCTCTGAAGAGGATGAAGATGTCACTAAAGAGCAAGTTGCTAAGTATCTAGGAGAAATCATGAAGTTGAATTCCAGTTTATTTGGTAATGAGACTTGGGAGGATGAACCCCCTTGTTCACCAATGAACTGAGTGCATTAATGAGGCAGACATTACCTCAGAAGAAACCGGATCCTGGAAAATTCTTCATACCTTGTACCATAGGCACCATGACCTTTGAGAAGGCTCTGTGTGACTTGGGGTCAGGGATAAACCTCATGCCACTCTCTGTAATGGAGAAATTGGAAATCTTTGAGGTACAAGCTGCAAGAATCTAACTAGAGATGGCAGACAAATTAATGAAATAGGCTTATGGACTAGTAGAGGACGTGCTAGTGAAGGTTGATGGCCTTTACATCCCTGCTGATTTCATAATTCTATACACTGGAAAGGACGAGGATGAATCCATCATCCTTGGCAGACCCTTCCTAGCCACAGCAAAAGCAGTGATTGATGTTGACAGAGGAGAGTTAGTTCTTCAGTTGAATGAGGACTACCTTGTATTCAGAACTCAAGGTTCTCCTTCTGTAACCATGGAGAGGAAGCATGAAAAGCTTCTCTCAGTACAGAGTCAAACAAAACCCCCACATTCAAACTCTAAGTTTGGTGTTGGGAGGCCACAACCAAACTCTAAGTTTGGTGTTGAGAGGCCCCAACATTGCTCTGATTATCTGTGAGGCTCCATGAGAGCTTACTGTCAAGCTATTGACATTAAAGAAGCGCTTGTTGGGAGGCAACCCAATGCTATTTATTTATATATATTTATTTTCCATTGCTATTTTATGTTTTCTTTATGTTGATGATCATGTGAAGTCACAAAAATAACTGAAAAATCAAAAACAGAATGAAAAATAACATTAAAAATAGCTCACCCTGGAGGAAGAGATTATTGGCGTTTAAACGCCAGTAAGAAGTAGCAAACTGGCGTTTAACGCCAGAAAGAAGCATCAAGCTGGCGTTAAACGCCAGAAACAAGCACCAAACTGGCGTTTAACGCCAGAACAGAGCATCTACTTGGCGTTTAACGCCAGAAATAGGAGAAAAGCTGGCGTTAAATGCCAGAAACAAGCAGCAACCTGGCGTTTAACGCCAGAAGTGCACTCTAAGGGCATTTTGCATGCCTAAATGGAGCAGGAATGTTAAGTCCTTGACCCCTCAGGATCTGTGAACCCCATAGGATCCCCACCTACCCCACCTCTTCTTCTCTCCTCTTCACAGCCTTTCATAACACTCTTCCCCAAATACCCTTCACCAATCACCTCCATACGTCTTCCCCAAATACTCTTCACCACTCACATCCATCCACTCTTCCCCCAAAAACCTCACCTACCTCCAAATTCAAAATCATTTCCCTACCAAACCCAACCCTAATACACGAAACCAAACCCTCCCCCCACCCCTATATAAACCCCTCAACACTACCTCATTTTCACACATTACAAACACTTCTTTCCCCCTTGGCCGAATACACTCTTCCCCTCCATCTCCTCTATTTTCTTCTTCTCCTACTATTTTCTTTCTTCTTTTGCTCGAGGACGAGCAAACATTTTAAGTTTGGTGTGGTAAAAGCGTTGCTTTTTGTTTTTCCATAACCATTAATGGCACCTAAGGCCAGAGAAACCTCAAGAAAGAGGAAAAGGAAGGCAATTGCTTCCACCTCTAAGTCATAGGAGATGGAGAGCTTCATCTCAAAGGTCCATCAAGACCACTTCTATGAAGTTGTGGCTAAGAAGAAGGTGATCCCTGAGGTCCCTTTCAAACTCAAAATGAGTGAGTATCCGGAGATCCGACGTGAGATTAGAAGAAGAGGATGGGAAATACTCTCCAATTCTATTCAACAAGTAGGAATCCTAATGGTTCAAGAGTTCTATGCAAACGCATGGATCACTAGGAACCATGATCAAAGTATGAACCCGAATCCAAAGAATTGGCTTACAATGGTTCGGGGAAAATACTTAGATTTCAGTCCGGAAATTGTAAGGTTGGCGTTCAACTTGCCAATGATGCAAGAAAACGCACGACCCTACACTAGAAGGGTTAACTTTGATCAAAGGTTGGACTAAGTCCTCATGGATATATGTGTGGAAGGAGCTCAATGGAAAGTTGACTCAAGAGACAAACCGGTTCAATTGAGAAGATCGGACCTTAAGCCTGTGGCTAAAGGATGGTTGGAGTTCATCCAATGCTCTATCATTCCCGCTAGCAACCGATCCGAAGTAACTGTGGATCGAGCCATCATGATCCATAGTATCATGATTGGGGAGGAAGTGGAAGTTCATGAGATTATACCTCAAGAACTCTACAAGGTGGATGACAAGTCCTCCACTTTGGCAAGGTTAGCCTGTTCTCACCTCATTTGTCACCTCTGCAATTGATGAGCGGATAATTTATACGCTTTTTGGCATTGTTTTTAGTATGTTTTTAGTAGGATCTAGTTACTTTTAGGGATGTTTTCATTAGTTTTTATGCTAAATTCACATTTCTGGACTTTACTATGAGTTTGTGTGTTTTTCTATAATTTCAGGTATTTTCTGGCCGAAATTGAGGGACTTGAGCAAAAATCAGATTCAGAGGTTGAAGAAGGACTGCTGATGCTGTTGGATTCTGACCTCCCTGCACTCAAAGTGGATTTTCTGGAGCTACAGAACTCAAAATGGCGCGCTTCTAATTGCGTTGGAAAGTAGACATCCAGGGCTTTCCAGCAATGTATAATAGTCTATATTTGGCCGAGTTTAGATGACCTAAAAGGGCGTTGAATGCCAGTTCTATGCTGCTGTCTGGAGTTAAACGCCAGAAACAAGTCACAAACTAGAGTTGAACGCCAGAAATACGTTACAACCTGGCGTTCAACTCCAGAAAGAGCCTCTGCACGTGTAACATTTAAGCTCAGCCCAAGCACACACCAAATGGGCCCCGGAAGTGGATTTATGCATCAATTACTTACTTCTGTAAACCCTAGTAGCTAGTTTATTATAAATAGGACTTTTTACTATTGTATTAGACATCTTTCGATCAGTTGTATGCTATCTTAGATCACGTTTGAGGGCTGGCCTCTCGGCCATGCCTGGACCTTCATCACTTATGTATTTTCAACGGTAGAGTTTCTACACTCCATAGATTAAGGTGTGGAGCTTTGCTGTTCCTCAAAGATTAATGCAAAGTACTACTGTTTTTCCATTCAATTCATCTTATTTCGCTTCTAAGATATTCATTCACACTTCAACCTGAATGTGATGAACGTGACAATCATCATCATTCCCCATGAACGCGTGCCTGACAACCACTTCCGTTCTACCTTAGATTGAATGAGTATCTCTTAGATCTCTTAATCAGAATCTTCGTGGTGTAAGCTAGATTGATGGCGGCATTCATGAGAGTCCGGAAAGTCTAAACCTTGTCTGTGGTATTCCGAGTAGGATTCAATGATTGAATGACTGTGACGAGCTTCAAAGTCGCGAGTGCTGGGCGTAGTGACAGACGCAAAAGGAGGGTGAATCCTATTCCAGCATGATCGGGAACCTCAGATGATTAGCCGTGCCGTGACAGGGCATCTTGGACCATTTTCACAAGAGGAGGGGATGTAGCCACTGACAACGGTGATGCCCTTGCATAAAGCCAGCGATGAAAAGGAGTAGGACTAATTGGATGAAGACAGCATGAAAGCAGAGGTTCAGAGGAATGAAAGCATCTCTACACGCTTATCTGAAATTCTCACCAATGAATTACATAAGTGTTTCTATCCTTAGTTTATTATTTATTTTTGAAAACTCCATAACAATTTTATATCCGCCTGACTGAGATTTACAAGGTGACCATAGCTTGCTTCATACCAACAATCTCCGTGGGATCGACCCTTACTCACGTAAGGTTTATTACTTGGACGACCCAGTGCACTTGCTGGTTAGTTGTATCGAAGTTGTGACACATTATGAATTGAGATTAGAACACCAAGTTTTTGGAGCCATTACCAGAGATCACAATTTCGTGCACCAAGTTTTTGGCGCCGTTGCCGGGGATTGTTCGATTTTTCGGCAAGCTTTTGGTCCAGTAACATCAGTGCCAAATTTTGATCCGGCAACAACACCAAGTTTTTGGCGCCGTTGCCGGGGATTGTTCAAGTTTGGACAACTGACGGTTCATCTTGTTGCTCAGATTGGGTAACTTTCTTTTCGTTTTCTTTTCAAAAAAGTTTTCAAAAATTTTTCAAAAAAATTTTTCTCCTTTGTTTTCGAAAATTTTAAAATAAGAATGTTTTCAAAAATATATTTTTCTTCAGAATTTTTAAGAATGAATTCTAGTGTTTCATGAAACATGTTGAAGCCTGGCTGGCTGTAAAGCCACGACTGTAGGGCATGTTAGGCGTGTCATGTCTGAGTTACATACTAAAGCTTGGCTGGCTATTAAGCCATGCCTGACCCTTTGATTGGAGCTTTAGTCTAAAGAGCATAAGATTCCTGGAATTCATATTAAAAAAATTTTGGAATGCTCATTTTTCTTTTTCAAAATGATTTTCGAAAAAAAATTTAAAAGAAAATACAAAAAATTCATGAAATCATAAAAATCAAAAATATTTTTCATGTTTCTTGATTGAGTCATGTTATAAGTTTGGTGTGAATTGCATGTTCATCTTGCATTTTTCGAAAAAAAAAATTCATGCATTCATAGTGTTCTTCATGATCTTCAAGTTGTTCTTGGTAAGTCTTCTTGTTTGATCTTTGCATTTGCATGTTTTGTGTCTTTTCTTGTTTTTCATATGCATTCCTGAATTCTTTATGTCTAAGCATTAAAGAATTCTAAGTTTGGTGTCTTGCATGTTTTCTTTGCATTAAAAATTTTTCAAAAATGTGTTCTTGATGTTCATCATGATCTTCATAGTGTTCTTGGTGTTCATCTTGACATTCATAGCATTCTTGCATGCATTCATTGTTTTGATCCATAACTTTCATGCATTGCATCATTTTTCTTGTTTTTCTCTCTCATCATAAAAATTCAAAAATCAAAAAAATATCTTTCTTTTTTTTTCTCTCATAAATTTCGAAAATTAGATTTGACTTTTTCAAAAATTTTTAAAATCTAGTTGTTTTTATGAGTCAAATCAAAATTTCAATTTAAAAATCCTATCTTTTTCAAAATCTTTTTCAAAAATCAAATCTTTTTTTTTCAATTTTTTCTAGTTATTTTCGAAAATTTCAAAAATATTTTTCAAAAATCTTTTTCTTATTTTTACATCAAATTTTCGAAAATAACATCATCAATTAATGTTTTGATTCAAAAATTTCAAGTTTGTTACTTACTTGTTAAGAAAGATTCAAACTTTAAGTTCTAGAATCATATCTTGTGATTTCTTGTGAATCAAGTCATTAATTGAGATTTTAAAAATCAAATCTTTTTCAAAAACTAATTTTAATCATATCTTTTCAAAAATATCTTCTTATCTTACCTTTTTCAAAAAAAGTGATTGCAAAATATCTTTTCTAACCTCCTAACTTCTTATCCTTTCAAAATTTGTTTCAACTAACTAACTAACTTTTTGCTTGTTTCTTATCTTTTTCAAAACTACCTAACTAACTCTCTCTCTCGCTAATTTTCGAAAATATCTTCCCTCTTTTTCAAAATTTCTTTTTAATTAACTAATTATTTTAATCTTTGATTTTAAAAAATTTTCGAAAATTACTAACATTTTTCAAAAACTATTTTCGAAAATCACTAACTCTTTTTCAAAAATTATTTTCGAAATTTTCCCTCTCTCATCTTATTCTATTTATTTATTCATCTACTAACATCTCTTCCTCACATCACTCACCAAATTCGAACCCCCTCTTCTATCTGTGTTCGAATTTATTCCCTTCTTTTCTTCTTCTACTAACAATAAGGAACCTCTTTACTGTGACATAGAGGATTCCTCTTCTTTTCTTTTTCTCTTCTCTTTCTTATGAGCAGGGACAAAGAAAAAGGCATTCTTGTTGAAGCTGATCCAGAACCTGAAAGGACTCTGAAGAGAAAACTAAGAGAAGCTAAATTACAACAATCCAGAGACAAACTTATTGAAAATTTCGAACAAGTAAAGGAGATGGCAGCCGAACCCAACAACAATAATGCAAGGAGAATGCTTGGTACTTTACTGCACCTAATTCCAATTTACATGGAAGAAGCATCTCCATTCCCACCATTGGAGCAAACAATTTTGAGCTGAAACCTCAGCTAGTTTCTCTGATGCAGCAGAACTGCAAGTTTCATGGACTTCCATCTGAAGATCCTTTTCAGTTCTTAACTGAATTCTTACAGATCTGTGATATTGTTAAGACTAATGGAGTAAATCCTGAAGTCTACAGGCTCATGCTTTTCCCTTTTGCTGTAAGAGACAGAGCTAGAATATGGTTGGACTCTCAATCTAAAGACAGCCTGAACTCTTGGGATAAGCTGGTCACGGCTTTCTTAGCCAAGTTCTTTCCTCCTCAAAAGCTGAGCAAGCTTAGAGCTGATGTTCAAACCTTCAGACAAAAAGAAGGTGAATCCCTCTATGAAGCTTGAGAAAGATACAAGCAGCTGACCAAAAAGTGTCCTTCTGACATGCTTTCAGAATGGACCATCCTGGATATATTCTATGATGGTTTATCTGAGCTATCAAAGATGTCATTGGATACTTCTGCAGGTGGATCCATTCACCTAAAGAAAACGCCTGCAGAAGCTCAAGAACTCATTGACATGGTTGCTAATAACCAGTTCATGTACACTTCTGTGAGGAATCCTGTGAGTAATGGGACGCCTATGAAGAAGGAAGTTCTTGAAATTGATACTCTGAATGCCATATTGGCTCAGAACAAAATATTGACTCAGCAAGTCAATATGATTTCTCAGAGTTTGACTGGAATGCAAGCTGCATCCAACAATACTCAAGAGGCTTCTTATGAAGAAGAAGCTTATGATCCTGAGAACCCTGCAATAGCAGAGGTAAATTACATGGGTGAACCATATGGGAACACCTATAATCCATCATGGAGAAATCATCTAAATCTCTCATAGAAGGATCAAAGGCCTCAACAAGGCTTTAATAATGGTGGAAGAAACAGGTTTAACAATAATAAACCTTTTCCATCATCCAATCAGCAACAGACAGAGAACTCTAAACAAAATACCTCTAATTTAGCAAACATAGTCTCTGATCTATCCAAGGCCACTGTAAATTTTATGAATGAAACAAGGTCTTCCATTAGAAATTTGGAAGCACAAGTGGGCCAGCTGAGTAAAAGGATCACTGAAATCCCTCCTAGTACTCTCCCAAGCAATACAGAAGAGAATCTAAAAGGAGAGTGCAAGGCCATTGACATAAGCACCATGGCCGAACCTGTAAGGGAAGGAGAGGACGTGAATCCCAAGGAGGAAGACCTCCTGGGACGTCCAGTGATCAATAAGGAGCTTCCCTCTGAGGAACAAAAGAAATCTGAGACTCATCTAGAGACCATAGAGATTCCATTAAACCTCCTTATGCCATTCATGAGCTCTTATGAGTATTCCTCTTCTGAAGAGAATGAGGATGTTACTGAAGAGCAAGCTGCCAAGTTCCTTGGTGCAATCATGAAGCTGAATGCCAAATTATTTGGCATTGAAACTTGGGAAGATGAACCTTCCTTGTTCACCAATGAACTAAGTGATCTGGATCAACTGACATTGCCTCAGAAGAAACAGGATCCTGGAAAGTTCATAATACCTTGTACCATAGGCACCATGATCTTTAAGGCTCTGTGTGACCTTGGTTCAAGGATAAACCTCATGCCTCTCTCTGTAATAGAGAAACTGGGAATCTATGGGGTGCAAGCTGCTAAAATCTCATTAGAGATGGCAGACAATTCAAGAAAACAGGCTTATGGACAAGTAGAGGACGTGTTAGTAAAGGTTGAAGGCCTTTACATCCCTGCCGATTTCATAGTTCTGGATACTGGAAAGGAAGAGGATGAATCCATCATCCTAGGAAGACCTTTCCTAGCCACAGCAAGAGCTGTGATTGATGTGGACAGAGGAGAATTAATCCTTTAATTAAATAAGGACAATCTTGTGTTTACAACTCAAGGATCTCTCTCTGCATCCATGAAGAGGAAGCAGAAAAAGCTTCTCTCAAAGCAGAGTCAACCAAAGCCCCCACAGTCAAACTCTAAGTTTGGTGTTGGGAGGCCACAACCAAACTCTAAGTTTGGTGTCAAACTCCCATATCCAAACTCTAAGTTTGGTGTTGGGAGGTTTCAACAAAGCTCTGCACATCTGTGAGGCTCCATGAGAGCCCACTGTCAAGCTATTGACATTAAAGAAGCGCTTGTTGGGAGGCAACCCAATGTTTATTTAAATAATTTTATTACTGTTTTTCATGTTTTATTAGGTTCATGATCATGTAGAGTCACAAAATAAATCAAAAAAATTGAAAACGGAATCAAAAACAGCAGAAGAAAAATCACACCCTGGAGGAAGACCTTACTGGCGTTTAAACGCCAGTAAGAAGCATGTTTTGGGCGTTCAACACCAGAACAGAGCATGGTTCTGGCGCTGAACGCCAGAAATGGGCAGCATCTGAGCGTTTGAATGCTAGAAATGCACCCTGGAGAAGAGCTGGCGCTGAACGCCCAGAACAAGCATGGTTTTGGCGTTCAACGCCAGAAATAGGCTACAAATGGGCGTTCAACGCCCAGAACAAGCACCAATCTGGCGCTGAACGCCCAGAGTTGTGTGCAAGGGCATTTTGCATGCTTAATTTGCTGCAAGGTTGTAAATCCTTAAGCACCTCAGGATCTGTGGACCCCACAGGATTACCTCAGGATCTGTGGACCCCACAGGATCCCCACCTACCTCCACTTACTTCTTCTCACCCCTCTTTCACACAATCCTATAAACACTCTTCCCCAAAACCCTTCACCAATCACCTCAATCTCTCTTCCCATCACCTCTTCACCACTCACATCCATCCACTCTTCCCCATAAACTTACCTCATAAACTCCACCTACCTTCAAAATTCAAAATCAATTTCCCACCCAACCCACCCTAAATGGCCGAACCTAACACCCTCCCCCCCACTATATAAAGCCCTCCATTCTTCTTCATTTTCACACAACACAACCCCCTCTTCTCTTCTTGGCCGAAACACAACCCCTTCTCCCTCTCCTCCATTTCTTCTTCTTCTTCATCTATTCTTTCTTCTCTTGCTCGAGGGCGAGCAAAATTCTATGTTTGGTGTGGTAAAAGCATAAGCTTTTTGTTTTTCCATTACCATTAATGGCACCTAAGACCGGAGAATCCTCTAGAAAAGGGAAAGAGAAGACAAAAGCTTCCACCTCCGAGTCATAGGAGATGGAAAGATTCATCTCCAAAGCCCATCAAGACCACTTCTATGATGTTGTGGCCAAGAAGAAGGTGACCCCCGAGGTCCCTTTCAAACTCAAGAAAAATGAGTATCCGGAGATCCGACATGAAATCCAAAGAAGAGGTTGGGAAGTTCTAACAAACCCCATCCAACAAGTCGGCATCCTAATGACTCAAGAGTTCTATGCCAATGCATGGATCACTAGGAACCATGATCAAAGTAAGAACCCGAATCCAAAGAATCATGTTACAATGGTTCGGGGGAAATACTTAGATTTTAGTCCGGAGAATGTGAGGTTGGCGTTTAACTTGCCTATGATGCAAGGAAATTAACGCCCCTACACTAGAAGGGTCAACTTTAATCAAAGGTTGGACCAAGTCCTCATGGACATATGTGTGGAAGGAGCTCAATGGAAGATTGACTCCAAAGGCAAGCCGATTCAACTAAGAAGACTGGACCTCAAGCCTGTGGCTAGAGGATGGTTGGAGTTCATCCAACGCTCCATCATCCCCACTAGCAACTGATCTGAAGTTACTGTGGATCGGGCCATCATGATCCATAGCATCATGATTGGAGAGGAAGTAGAAGTTCATGAAGTCATCTCCCTTGAACTCTACAAAATAGCCGAAAAGTTATCCCCCATGGCAAGGCTAGCTTTTCCTCATCTTATTTGCCATCTATGTTACTCAACTGGAGCTTTCATAGAAGGAGACATTCCCATTGAGGAAGAGAAGCCCATCACTAAGAAAAGGATGGAGCAAGCAAGAGAGCCCATTCATGGAGCTCAAGAGGCGCATGAAGCTCATCACCATGAGATCCCGGAGATGCCTCAAATGCATTTTCCTCCACAAAACTATTGGGAGCAAATCAACACCTCCCTAGGAGAATTAAGCTCCAACATGGGATAACTAAGGGTGGAACATCAAGAGCACTCCATCATCCTTCATGAAATAAGAGAAGATCAAAAAGCAATGAGGGAGGAGCAACAAAGACAAGGAAGAGACATAGAAGAGCTCAAGGACATCATTGGTTCCTCAAGAAGGAAATGTTACCATCACTAAGGTGGACTCATTCCTTGTTCTTATATTCTCTGTTTTCGTTTTCTCTATGTTAAGTGCTTATCTATGTTTGTGTCTTCATTACATGATCATTAGTAGTTAGTAACCTTTTTTTAAAGTTATGAATGTCCTATGAATCCATCACCTCTCTTAAATGAAAAATGTTTTAATTCAAAAGAACAAGAAGTACATGAGTTTTGAATTTATCCTTGAACTTAGCTTAATTATATTGATGTGGTGACAATGCTTCTTGTTTTCTGAATGAATGCTTGAACAGTGCATATGTCTTTTGAAGTTGTTGTTTAAGAATGTTAAATATGTTGGCTCTTGAAAGAATGATGACTAAGAGACATGTTATTTGATAATCTAAAAAATCATAAAAATGATTCTTGAAGCAAGAAAAAGCAGCAAAGAACAAAGCTTGCAGAAAAAAAAATAATAGGCGAAAAAAATAGAAAGAAAAAAAAAGAAAAAGCAAGCAGAAAAAGCCAAAAGCTCTTAAAACCAAGAGGCAAGAGCAAAAAGCCAGTAACCCTTAAAACCAAAAGGCAAGGGCAAATAAAAAGGATCCCAAGGCTTTGAGCATCAGTGGATAGGAGGGCCTAAAGGAATAAAATCCTGGCCTAAGCGGCTAAACCATGCTGTCCCTAACCATGTGCTTGTGGCGTGTAGGTGTCAAGTGAAAACTTGAGATTGAGCGGTTAAAGTCAAGGTCCAAAGCAAAAAAAAGAGTGTGCTTAAGAACCCTGGACACCTCTAATTGGGGACTTTATCAAAGCTGAGTCACAATCTGAAAAGGTTCACCCAATTATGTGTCTGTGGCATTTATGTATCCGGTGGTAATACTGGAAAATAAAGTGCTTAGGGCCACGGCCAAGACTCATATAATAGCTGTGTTCAAGAATTATCATACTGAACTAGGAGAGTCAATAACACTATCTGAACTCTGAGTTCCTATAGATGCCAATCATTCTGAACCTCAATGGATAAAGTGAGATGCCAAAACTATTCAAGAGGCAAAAAGCTACAAGTCCCGCTCATCTGACTGGAGCTATGTTTCATTGATAGTTGGAATTTATAGTATATTCTCTTTTTTTTATCCTATTTGATTTTCAGTTGCTTGGGGACAAGCAACAATTTAAGTTTGGTGTTGTGATGAGCGGATAATTTATACGCTTTTTGGCATTGTTTTTAGTATGTTTTTAGTAGGATCTAGTTACTTTTACGGATATTTTCATTAGTTTTTATGTTAAATTCACATTTCTGGACTTTACTATAATTTTGCATGTTTTTCTGTAATTTCAGGTATTTTCTGGCTAAAATTGAGGGACTTGAGCAAAAATCAGATTCAGAGGTTGAAGAAGGACTGCTGATGCTGTTGGATTCTGACCTCCCTGCACTCAAAGTGGATTTTCTGGAGCTACAGAACTCAAAATGGCGCGCTTCCAATTGCGTTTGAAAGTAGACATCCAGGGCTTTCCAGCAATGTATAATAGTCCATACGTTGGCCGCGTTTAGATGAAGTAAAAGGGCATTGAACACCAGTTCTACGCTACTATCTGGAGTTAAACGCCAGAAACAAGTCACAAACCAGAGTTGAACGCCAGAAATACGTTACAACCTGGCGTTCAACTCCAGAAAGAGCCTCTGCACGTGTAACATTCAAGCTCAGCCCAAGCACACACCAAGTGGGCCCCGGAAGTGGATTTATGCATCAATTACTTACTTCTGTAAACCCTAGTAGCTAGTTTATTATAAATAGGACTTTTTACTATTGTATTAGACATCTTTTGATCAGTTGTATGCTATCTTAGATCACGTTTGAGGGCTGGCCTCTCGGCCATGCCTGGACCTTCATCACTTATGTATTTTCAACGGTAGAGTTTCTACACTCCATAGATTAAGGTGTGGAGCTCTGCTGTTCCTCAAAGATTAATGCAAAGTACTACTGTTTTTCCATTCAATTCATCTTATTTCGCTTCTAAGATATTCATTCGCACTTCAACCTGAATGTGATGAACGTGACAATCATCATCATTCCCCATGAACGCGTGCCTGACAACCACTTCCGTTCTACCTTAGATTGAATGAGTATCTCTTAGATCTCTTAATCAGAATCTTCGTGGTGTAAGCTAGATTGATGGCGGCATTCATGAGAGTCCGGAAAGTCTAAACCTTGTATGTGGTATTTCGAGTAGGATTCAATGATTGAATGACTGTGACGAGCTTCAAATTCGCGAGTGCTAGGCGTAGTGACAGACGCAAAAGGAGGGTGAATCCTATTCCAGCATGATCGGGAACCTCAGATGATTAGCCGTGCCGTGACAGGGCATCTTGGACCATTTTCACAAGAGGTGGGGATGTAGCCACTGACAACGGTGATGCCCTTGCATAAAGCCAGCCATGGAAAGGAGTAAGACTGATTGGATGAAGACAGCATGAAAGCAGAGGTTCAGAGGAATGAAAGCATCTCTACACGCTTATCTGAAATTCTCACCAATGAATTACATAAGTGTTTCTATCCTTAGTTTATTATTTATTTTTGAAAACTCCATAACAATTTTATATCCGCCTGACTGAGATTTACAAGGTGACCATAGCTTGCTTCATACCAACAATCTCCGTGGGAACGACCCTTACTCACGTAAGGTTTATTACTTGGACGACTCAATACACTTGCTGGTTAGTTGTATCGAAGTTGTGACACATTATGAATTGAGATTAGAGCACCAAGTTTTTGGAGCCATTACCAGAGATCACAATTTCATGCACCAGCAATTCAGCTGGAATTGACATAGAGGGAGACATCCTCATTGATGAGGACAAGCCCATCACTAAGAAAATGATGGAGCAAATAAGAGAGCCCACTCATGGACCTCAACAAGAGCATGAGGAAATTCCTCATCATGAAATCCCTAAGATGCCTCAAGGGATGCACTTTCCTCCACGAAACTATTGGGAGCGAATCAACACCTCCCTAGGAGAATTAAGCTCCAACATGGGACAACTAAGGATGGAGCACCAAGAGCACTGCATCATTCTCCATGAGATTAGAGAAGATCAAAGAGCTATGAGGGAGGAGCAACAAAGGCAAGGAAGAGACATAGAGGAGCTCAAGGACACCATTGGTTCTTTAAGAGGAAGAAGACGCCACCCTCACTAAGGTGGACCCGTTCCTTAATCTCCTTGTCTAGTTAATTTTTTTCTGTTTTCATTCTCTATGCTTTATTTTTATTTATGTTTATGTCTTATTACATGATCATTAGTGTCTAGTGTCTATGCCTTAAAGCTATGAATGTCCTATGAATCCAACACCTTTCTTAAATGAAAAATGTTCTAAAAACAAAAGAACAAGAAGTACATGATTTCGAATTCATCCTTGAGCTTAGTTTAATTATTTTGATGTGGTGGCAATACTTTATGCTTTATGAATGAATGCTTGAACAGTGCATATGTCTTTTGAATTTGTTGTTTATGAATGTTAAAATTATTGGCTCTTGAAAGAATAATGAAAAAGGAGAAATGTTATTGATAATCTGAAAAATCATAAAATTGATTCTTGAAGCAAGAAAAAGCAGTGAAGAACAAAGCTTGCGAAAAAAAATTGGCGAAAAAAAAAGAGAGAAAGAAAAAAAAAACAAGCAGAAAAAGCCAGTAACCCTTTAAACTAAAAGGCAAGGGTAAAAAGGATCCAAGGCTTTGAGCATCAGTGGATAGCAGGGCCCAAAGGAATAAAATATTGGCCTAAGCGGCTAAACCAAGCTGTCCCTAACCATGTGCTTGTGGCGTGAAGGTGTCAAGTGAAAAGCTTGAGACTAAGCGGTTAAAGTCGAGGTTCAAAGCAAAAAAAAAAAGTGTGCTTAAGAATCCTGGACACCTCTAATTGGGGACTTTAGCAAAGCTGAGTCACAATTGAAAAGGTTCACCCAGTTATGTGTCTGTGGCATTTATGTATCCGGTGGTAATACTGGAAAACAAAGTGCTTAGGGCCACGGCCAAGACTCATAAAGTAGCTGTGTTCAAGAATCAACATACTGAACTAGGAGAATCAATAACACTATCTGCATTCTAAGTTCTTATAGATGCCAATCATTCTAAACTTCAAATAATAAAGTGAGATGCCAAAACTGTTCAGAGGCAAAAAGCTACTAGCCCCGCTCATCTAAATTGGAGCTAAAGTTTCATTGATATTTTGGAATTTATAGTATATTCTCTTCTTTTTATCCTATTTGATTTTCAGTTGTTTGGGGACAAGCAACAATTTAAGTTTGGTGTTGTGATGAGCGGATAATTTATACGCTTTTAGGAATTGTTTTCACATAGTTTTTAGTAAGATTTAGTTAATTTTTAGTATATTTTTATTAGTTTTTAAATAAAAATCACATTTCTGGACTTTACTATGAGTTTGTGTGTTTTTCTGTGATTTCAGGTATTTTCTGGCTGAAATTGAGGGACCTGAACAAAAAATCTGATTCAGAGGTTGAAGAAGGACTGCAGATACTGTTGGATTCTGACCTCCCTGCACTCGAGAAGAAACCCAATTGGCACGTTCTTAAATGCATTGGAAAGTAGACATCCAGGGCTTTCTAGAAATATATAATAGTTCATACTTTGCCCGAGTTTTGACGACACAAATTGGCGTTCAAATGCCAGCTTCTTGCCCTATTCTGGAGTTAAACGCCAGAAACAGGTTGCAAATCAGAGTTAAACACCAGAAACAGTCTACATCCTGGCGTTTAACTCCAAAAAGAGTCTCTACACATGAAAGCTAAATGCTCAGCCCAAGCACACACCAAGTGGGCCCAGAAGTGGATTTCTACATCATTTACTTATCTTATGTAACCCTAGCTACTAGTTTAGTATAAAAACTACTTTTAGTGATTTATTTTATATCTGTGGTTAGTCTTTGAATAATTTTATGTTGAGAGATCATGTTTAGGGGGCTGGCCATTCGGCCATGCCTGGACCTTCATCACTTATGTATTTTCAACGGTAGAGTTTCTACACACCATAGATCAAGGTGTGGAGCTCTGCTATTCCTCATGAATTAATGCAAAGTACTATTGTTTTCTTATTCAATTCAAGCTTATTCCTATTTTAAGATATTTGCTTGCACTTCAACCATGCTGAATATGATGATCCGTGACACTCATCACTATTCTCAACCTATGAACGCGTGCCTGACAACCACTTCCGTTCTACCTTGGATTGAGCGTTTATCTCTTAGCCTCCATTCCAAAAGATCAGAGTCTTCGTGGTATAAGCTAGAATTATTGGCGGCCATTCTTGAGATCCGAAAAGCCTAAACCTTGTCTGTGGTATTTCGAGTAGGATCTTGGAAAGGATGACTGTGACGAGCTTCAAACTCGCGAGTGTTGGGCGTAGTGACAGACACAAAAGGATCACTGGATCCTATTCCAACATGATCGAGAACCGACAGATGATTAGCCGTGTGGTGACAGCGCATTTGGACCATTTTCACTGAGAGAACGGGAAGTAGCCATTGACAACGGTGATGCCCAACATACAGCTTGCCATGGAAAGGAGTATGAATGATTGGATGAAGGCAGTAGGAAAGCAGAGGTTCAGAAGGAACAAAGCATCTCCATACGCTTATCTGAAATTCTCACCAATGAATTACATAAGTATCTCTATTTTATTTTCTGTTATTTATATTTTAATTATCAAAATCCCATAACCATTTGAATCTACCTGACTGAGATTTGCAAGATGACCATAGCTTGCTTCAAGCCGACAATCTCCGTGGGATCGACCCTTACTCACGTAAGGTTTATTACTTGGACGACCCAGTGCACTTGCTGGTTAGTTGTATCGGAGTTGTGAAAAAGAATTTGAGATTATGAACGTGCGTACTGAGTTTTTGGCGCTGTTGCTAGAGATCACAATTTCTTGCACCAGTGCTATTAGTATATCTGCTTGATATAACTGGCATAAACGTTCATGAGCATGCATTTGGGACTTTGAAGCACTAGACATCCGAATATTGAGACTGATCAACTTAATATTGATTGTTTGGTGTGTGTATAGGAACCAGATGGCACCTCATGGACGCGGCAGAGGCCGTGGGAGAGGTCGTACTAATGCTCGTGCGCCAGAGGTTAACCCTAATGACCCGGTGAACTTTATGGCGGCGTTGGAGAACATGGCTGCTGCTATGCAAGCTACTACTACAGTCCTTGGACAACAGATGAACAACCATGGCAATGATGGAGGTGGAGTTCAGGGCCCGATGACACTGGCAAACTTTTTGAAGGTAAATCCACCTAAGTACAAGGGAACTACTAGCCCGACTGAAGCCAACACCTGGTTTCCAGGCTATGGAATGAGCACTGCAGGCGCAGGTGGTGCCTGAGGGGTAGCGTGATGAGTTTGCTACCTATTTGCTCACTGGGGAAGCATCGCATTGGTGGCAAGGAGTCCGACGTCTCCTACAGCAGGGTGATGACTATATCACCTGAGATGTCTTTCGGGAGGAGTTCTATAAGAAGTACTTTCCGACTTCTACCAGGACGGCCAAGAAACTTGAGTTGCTGCAGCTGAAGTAGGGTACTATGTCCGTATCTGAGTATACAGACAAGTTTAAGGAGCTGTTCAGGTTCTCCCGTATGTGTCAGGGGACTCCAGGGGACTATGAGGAATGGAAGTGCATTAAGTATGAAGGAGGACTCCGGAGTGACATCTTCAGTTCAGTGGGACCAATGGAGATTAGGACTTTCTCCAAGTTGATGAATAAGACGAAGGTTGCAGAAGAGTGTGTGGAGAAGGCAGCTGCAGAGAGAGGAAGTCACAAGGGATCATTTCCACAGAACCGAGGGAAGAACTTTGCACCTAGAGGTCTACCTTTCAAGCGGGGAGGCTCCTTTAGAAAGTCCAACAACAACAACAACTCCCAAGGAAAGAAATTTGGGAAGCAGCCTCAGAGTGAGCAAGCATGTGCTAGGTGCAGGAGTCACCATCCGGGAGCCTCGTGCAAGGCCGGGTGGGGCTTGTGCTATTCTTGTGGTAAGGCGGGACATAGGGCCGCAAATTGTTCGGAGAAGTAGAAACAAGGTGCCGGAAAGGCACAGCAAATTGCTCGGGTGTTTACCACTTCATCTATAGGTGCCGAGGGATCCGAGACACTTATCCGAGGTAACTGTGAAATGGCTGGTCAAATTTTAAATGCTTTATTTGATTTAGAAGCAACACATTCATTCATTGCATTTGAAAAAGCTCATGAGTTAGGATTAGATATTGTAGTTTTAGGTTATGACCTAAAGGTGTATAATGCTACCCATGAAGCCATGGTAACTAGGCTAGGATGCCCGCAAGTTTCCTTTAGGTTCAAGCAGCGTGATTTTGTCCATAATTTAATCCGCTTGCCGATGATTGGTCTTGATCTTATCTTGGGATTGGACTGGTTGTCTGAAAACCATGTACTGCTCGACTGTTCTACAAAAAATAGTGTGCTTCATGCCGGAAGATATAGAAGGACCAGTTGTGGTGAATAGTTACTACTTGAATTCTATGATGGTGAATTACTCGGGGACCGAATGTCAGGGTATCTTGTTATTAACCGCGGGTATTTCGAGTGATGATCAAAGATTGGAATAAATTCTGGTTGTGTGCGAGTTTCCAGAAGTGTTTTTTGACAACATAGATGAATTTCCACCTAACCGAGAGGTTGAGTTTGCTATTGAGTTGGTGCTTGGGGCTGGACCAATCTCGAGTGCTCCTTATAGGATGTCCCCACTGGAAATGGCCGAGCTAAAGTCTCAGTTGGAGGATCTGTTGGGTAAGAATTTTATCCGACCAAGTGTTTCCCCGTGGGGTGCGCCGGTGCTACTGGTAAAGAAGAAGGACGGGAGTATGCGACTCTGTGAGGATTACAAGCAGTTGAACAAGGTCACGATAAAGAATAAGTAACCACTGCCGAGGATTGATGATCTCATGGATCAGTTACAAGGAGCTGGGGTTTTCTCCAAGATCGACTTGTGATCCGGTTATCACCAGATAAGGGTGAGGGGTGAGGATATCCCCAAGACCGCTTTCAGAACTCGTTATGGTCTTTACGAGTATACTGTAATGTCTTTTGGGTTGACAAACTCTCCTGCAGTGTTTATGGATTACATGAACAGAGTTTTTCGTCCGTTTCTGGATAAATTCGTTGTTGTCTTCATTGATGACATACTGATTTATTCCAAGACTGAAGAGGAGCATGCAGAATACTAGAGGACCGTGTTGCAGATACTAAAGGAAAAGAAACTCTATGCGAAGCTGTCCAAATATGAATTCTGGAAGAGCGAGGTGAAGTTTTTGGGTCACGTGGTGAGTAAGCAAGGGATAGCAGTTGATCCATCTAAGGTGGAGGCAGTGATGGAATGGAAGCAACCAACCACGGTAACTGAGATAAGGAGTTTTCTAGGCTTAGTTGGCTATTACTGAAGATTTATCAAAGGCTTTACACAATTAGCTTTGCCATTGACAAAGTTAACCCGCAAGGACACACCATTTGTTTGGACTCCTGAGTGTGAGGAAAGCTTTCAAATGTTGAAGAAAAGTTGACCACTGCATCTGTGTTGGTATTACCTGAGCCGAACGAACCATTTGAGGTGTACTGTGATGCCTCACTAAAGGGTCTAGGGTGCGTGCTGATGCAGCACCATAATGTGGTGGCGTATGCCTCACGATAGTTGAGACCTCATGAAGTTAACTACCCTACGCATGATTGATGAGGGAAAAATGATTCCACACAAACTCACCGGCAAGTGTACCGGGTCGCATCAAGTAGTAATAACTCACAGGAGTGAGGTTGATCCTACAGGGATTGATGGATCAAGAAACTTTAGTATGGTGATGAATTTAGTTAAGCTAATATTGATGATTTGATTGGAAATTGATTGACAGAATGTAAATTGCTATGAATCTAAATTGCAAAATGTAAATTACTTGAAAAGTAAATGACAGAAAAGTTAAATTGCTGAAACTTAAAGTGCAAGAAATTAAATGAGCTGAAACTTAAATTGCAAGAAAGGTAAATAACTGAAACTTAAAGTACAAGTAATTTAAATTGCAGAATCTAAATTGCTAGAAAATGTAAATTGCATGAAGAATAAAGGAATTTGGGTGCTAGAAATCAAAATAGAATGAAAACTTAGATCAATTCTAAAATCCTAAAAGAGAAATGAACAATTGCAGAAGAATATCAAAACAGAACGAAAACTAAGATCTCAATTGCTCTCTTAACAAAACAGAAAAGTAGAAATTGCAGAGGAAATAAAAACAGAAAGAAAGTTAAGATCAAATCTCCAATTCTTAGAATTATAAAAAGGAAAAGTAAAAGACGACTTCCAAATGAAGAAATTCAGAAGAACTCTTCAATCCAAATTCCTAGATCCAAAATAGAAAATAAAAGTTGCAGAAGAGAGAAAACCAACAGAAAAGAAAAAAACTCAGATCTGATCTATATTTCTAAAATTTTAAAATGAAAATTAAAAGAGAGCTCCCCTAATGAAATCAAACTCCCCTCTATTTATACACTTTCCAATTCTGGCATCAAGTTCTTGGAGTGGGCTTTTTGGCCAGTGAAGAAGTGCATCAAAATGGCACTTGGCTGCTGCTTCCAGGGGAACGTTGCATTCTCAAAGTGAGTGCAGCGTTCATTCATCCACGCGTACGCGTCTGTGACGCGTGCGCGTCCTTTTGCCTTTTTGCTCATCGACGCGTACGCGTCACGTACGCGTGCGCGTCACTATCAATCTTCAGCTCCCAACACGCTTGCGCGCCCCTTTCAAGCATACGCGTCTTCAATGGCGTTCACCTAATGAGTGCTACGTTTGCTTAGTGAGCGCTGCCCACGCGTGCGCGTCCTCTGTGCGTGCGCGTGGGTAGCCAAATGTCAAATCCAGGCTTCAGCGTGAGCCACGCGTGAGCGTGCTTCCTTTCAGATCCTCCATCGACGCGTGCGCATCATGCACGCGTGCGCGTCATGCACGTGTGTGGGTCGATTGCAGAACTTCACCTCCAAATTTCAATCTGCCCAAAAACGCTGAGTAACTGAATGTAGTGCTCTCTTTGGAAAACTAGCGCCAACCACTTCCACGCGTACGCGTCATGCACGCGTACGCGTCATGCACGCGTACTGATAAACCCCATTTGTAGGGTTTATCTTATGTTGAATTTAGAGGGTTTTATCATCTTTTCCCATATTTATTCAATGAAATAGCATGGTTTTATAACTTCTCCTTTAATTGTGCTTAAGAGTGAAAACATGCTTTTTAGGCCCTTAATTGTTTAATCTTAATTCACCTTGATTCCATTAGATGCCTTGATATATTTGTTAAGTGATTTCAGATTTAGGAGGCAAAGATTGGATCAAGGGAATGAAGGAAAAGCATGTAAAAATGGAGAACTCATGAAGAAATGAAGGAATCGCAAAAGCTGTCAAGCCGACCTCTTCACACTTAATCGACAATAACTTGAGCTACAGAGGTCCAAATGACGCTATTTTAGTTGCGTTGGAAAGCTAACATCCGGGGCTTCGAAATGATATAAGATTTGCCATAGTTGCATCACGTTTAGAGGGGCACGCACGCACCGATTTTCACGTGATTTATTAAAAGCAAATTAGTGGCCCGCGAATTCTAAAGCCTTGTGGGCCCAATCCAACTCATTTCTGATGCTATTTAACCCAATGATTGAAGAGGGATGAGACACCTAGTCATTAGTTTAGTTTTATTTTAGTTTTATCATGCTCTAGTTAGTTTCTAGAGAGAGAAGCTCTCACTTCTCTCTAGGATTAGGAGTAGGTTAGATCTAGATTAGAATTTGTTAGATCTATGTTTAATTCATGCTTTGATTTACTTTTCCTTTACAATTTCTAGTTCCTCTTCTTCTCCTCTCTCTAATTTAGTATTTCATTCTTGTGATTCTCTACTTTTATGTTCATGCACTTTTGTTTCTTCTATTTTCATTTCAATGCAATTTATGTTTTCATGTTCCTTTATTGTTCATTTGATTTGTTGTTGTTTAATTTTTTGCAATTGAGTAGTGTAGATTTACTTTCCTTGCACTTTTTACTATGCTTTCCTTTTATGCCTTCCAAGTGTTTGATAAAATGCTTGGTTGGATTTTAGAGTAGATTTTAGTGCTCTTGGCTTGGGAAGGTAACTTAGGAACTCTTGAGTTACTAATGTCCAAGTAATTGACGATTGGAGGCCATTAACTCTAGATCTCACTAATTGATTTAGTGGAGAACTAGGACTTATGGACTTGGATTGACATAGCTCACTTGACTTTCCTTTACTATTAGTTAGGGGATAACTTAGTGGGGTTGATCCTTGCCAATTCTCATGTTGTGGTTAGTGATTAGGATAGAGATCCTTGACCACCAAACCTTGCCAAGACCTTTTTAGTTGTTAGTTTATTTTCATTACCATTTACTTTTCATGTTTCTCATAAAAAATCCCCAAAACATGCTCCATAACCAATAACAAGATACTTTATTGCAATTCCTAGGGAGAACGACCTGAGGTTCAATACTTCGGTTTATAAATTTAGGGGTTTGTTACTTGTGACAAAAAAATTTTTGTATGAAAGGATTAGTGTTGGTTTAGAAACTATATTGCAACGAGACTTCATTTGTAAATTCTAAACCAAAACAAAAGTCCAATCATCAAAATGGCGCCGTTGCCGGGGACTTGCAATGGTGTTGTGTTATTGGTTATTGTATATATGTGAATATTGTGAATAGCTTTATTTTTGGATTGCTTGTTGGTTTTTGCTAGTTTTAGGACTTTGTTCATTCTTTCGTCTTAGCTTTTGTCTCTTACTTTCTCTTTTCATTATGAATTCTCACTTTGGCTATGAGTTTGGTTCTAATTATGTTGTAGGAAATGAGAGCTTCAATGAGGATGTGTATCAAGGATGGAATAACCAAAGGTGGGAGGAGCCATATGCATATGATCAATCTTCATGGCAACAACCTCCACCAATGCACTATGAACAAGAGCCATTCTATGATGCATACCAATCCAATGGTTATGATGAGTCCCCTTGTGACTTCCAAGAACCACCACCATACACCTATGAGCCATATCCTCAACATAGCCATCTACCACACTCACAAGCCTCTTTTCACCAACCACCTTCATATGACCCTCATCCATATCCACCATTACAACAACCATATGAGCTATATGAACCACATATAGAGCCACCACCATCCCAACATCAATACTTTCAAGAGCCACCCCCACCATGCTATTACCAAGATGAACCACCTCCAATGTGTACAAATTTGCAACCACAAGATGAATACCACTTCCTACCACAACCTCCCATGGAAGAACATTCATGTCCATCAATCCAAGAAACATATGATTCTACTCATGATATCCAAGAGGAACAAGAGTCAAGGGATCATCTCAAGGAAGCATTGGATCAATTTTAAGCAACCATGGAGTGTGTTGTGCAACAAGTGGAAAGGATGAAAAACATTGAACCACCACAACTCTACCAAGAAGCACCACCTTCCTACTATGAATCCTTCCCCTAAATTGATGAACCCATCCATCCACCCCAACCTCCAATGGATGACATCCTTGATGTTCTTGTTCAAGGACAAGAGGAGATGAAAAGGGATGTGCAACAATTCACGGCCGCCTTGGACGAGGTGGTAAACCGGTTAGCATCCCAATGCTTAAATACTCAAGGAACTCCCATGGTTATATGTGGAGAAACAAATGAAGAGCATAACATGAAGGAGAGATTGGTGGAGAATGAGGGAAGTTGCTTTGTATTGGAACAATTGGAGGAAGCTACAATTGTTGAAGAAGAGGAAGAAGTGGTTGAAGACTTAGGAGATGCGGAACCACCTTGGGAGTCTAGAATTGAAGAAAACCCCTCCAAGATGATTGAATTTGATGCTAAGGAGGAATGTGCACAACCTCCAAGGCATATCCCTTATGAAGAATTGGATGGGATAGAGCAAGAATTGAGTCCCCTTGGTGATGAAGATCAAGCATCAAGTCTTAGTGGTGAAGAATCCTTTGAGCATGAAGAACCTTCTCCCGTTGGGTTTGAAAGCGTTGTGGAGGTGAATTTTTCTCACCCTCCCAATTATGACTTGAGTATGGGAAAAGGCTTAGATAATATTGTTGAACAAAGGATTACATTTGAGAAAACTTGTGAAAAGGTGGAGATCCTTAGAAAAAGGAGGATGGGAATTGAATACGCTTTGTCAAGACCCTTGGACGCTTCTTTACCTAGGTTGCCATCTACACCTTTATTTGAGTGGGTGAAACTCATTTCTATTAGCTTTATTATCCCACTTGAATATGGTTTGCTTGAAATGGATGGCCAACTTAGGATGCTTTATGGGATGAAGCGTAAAAGAAAGATGTTTCGTGGTTGGCGTTGCAAGTCAAGGCTCATTATGGTTGATACATCAAACATGAGATATAAAGGTTGGAGTAGTGCTCACCTAGATGGGTCTAGAAGGATTGTTGGTCACTTTATAGAGAATTCACCTTGTTCACCACCCGGTTGGACTAATAATGATGATCAACTTCAAGACGGGTGTGAAAATAAAGTGTGGGATCCCGAATCACAAAAAGATGATCAACTTTGGGAGCCCCAAGCTTGTGAAGAACTCCATCAACACTTGGTGCAACAAATAAGAAATCTTGGGGCACAATGGAGAACCAAGCATTGGTGGGAGTTCAAGGATAGCTTCAAGCACAAACCACCTTGAGAGGAGCTCCTCATAAGTCCAACTTAAGGACAATAAACAAAAGTGCTAGGTGGGAGACACCCCACCATGGTAACTTCTTTTCATTTTCTCTTTTTGTATATATTGGTAATTAGTTTAAATTCATGTTTTTTGTTGATTTGTTGAGTGTAATTGGTAGTTTAGTATGTTAAATAAGGTTTTATGGTGTTTTGGTAGCTGTTTGGAGGTTTGGAATTCTTGGATTGGTGCAAAAACATAAAAAAAAAATTTAAAAAAATTATAAAAAAAAACAAAGCACCATCCGCGCGTACGCGCACTGCGCGCTTACGCGTGCATCAAGCATTTTTGCCTATCCGCACGCATGCGCCAAGTACGCGTACGCGTAGATTAATAAATTCCACCCCCAAGCCAAAAACCTGAGAGTTGTGCGAACGTTGCGCGCGCATTGTGCCTTTCGCACAAACCCAGTCGCGCGTACGCGCACATGACGCGTACGCGTCACTCTCGAAATAAGCCATCGACGCGCAAGCGCCATGTACGCGTATGCGTCGCGTCCATTGCACCACCATCCGCGCGCGCGGGCCATGCGCGCGTACGCATAGATGTCCTTCCTTCAACACATCTCTTTTCTTTTCCTCATTCCATTTCTTTCCTTCTCCTTTCTTCTTCCCTTCTTCTACCCTTCATCCAACACTCCCAAACACCATTGATAACCATTTATTTTAGTTAGTTAATTATTTAGTTAGTTTATTAATTGGTTAGTTAGTTAGTTGATTAGTTAGTTGGTTTAATTTTCATTTATTTTTCTCTTTTTCTCTGTAAGTGTTGGATTGTTATTCTTGTTTACCATTAATTGCTGCTGAGTATTAAAAAGAGATGTTATCTTAACATCATTATGTTTATAAACTTTGTTGGATTCTATTGTTGAGGTTATATTTTGCTACTTGGTTTTGAGTTTTTCATGCTTACCCTTTAAGAATACCAAGTGATGAGAATTGCCTTCGAGCTTGTAACTCTTCTTGAATTGCATGATTTGGCCACCATGTGATTTGAACCTTATTCTTTGATTAGGCAAACTCTTGATATTGGATGTTGTGCATTTACTTTAATGCATTGTGTTTCATGATTATATGCATCCATATGCTTTTAGCTTGAATGCTTTCATGCTTCTTTAATGCTTGTTTTACCTCACAAGTTTACTTAAAGCATCTCAAACACACTAGAATTAGTAAAGTACATACTTTTTTGTGACATAACTTTTATGCTAATGTGTGTTCTAAACCGCCTAATTTAGAACTCACATCCCTATTTTCCTAATGTCACACTAATTCACCCACTCAATTCTACTGATTAGTACCTCATTCCCTACAATGTATGCTTCCTTACTTTTATTTTCTCATCTTATGGTGTTATATTTTTGTTTTTTATGAATGATGCACCGCAATCAAGAAATGGAAGCGGAAGAAAGAACGCGCAGCAACCCGTTGATCTACCAGCTGAAGGTAGCAATCTGGAGAGTCGTCGTACCCCCTTGCTCATCTTTGAATGCACCGAGGACGGTGCAAACTTTTAAGTGTGGGGAGGTGGGTCGTCCGACCGATCGGCGATTTTGGGTGACAAGTTTCTAATCCCAACACTTTTGTATTTCATTTTTAGGTTTTTAGGATTTTTACTTGCATTTTCTTATTTTTGCATACATATACACAATAAGCTTAGTCAAAATAATGAGATTTTTCAAGAATTCTATCTATAGGGCACCAATTGATTTGAGTGAAAACTTTTCATAGAACTTGCTTGAATTATATATATTGTGGAACATGATTTTTGAGCTAAGAACACAAGCAAGTGAGATTTGAGCCTAATTGTGTGGTTATATTATATAACCACTTATTTTCCCTTCTTGTGTGCAATTATTCTCTTTCTATGATTGTGGTCTTTGATTTGTTTGATTCTATATGTCCACTTATTCCTTGTATTCATGCATTTATATGATTGAGGCCATCGTTTCATTTAGCTCACTTACCCAAATAGCCTTACCTTTTATCTTCCATTGTTAGCCAATTTGAGCCTACGATTAACCCACTTGTTCTTAATTTAGCACATTACAAGCCTTAAAGCAGAAAATAATAAATGTCCTCTATTTGGATCTTTGATTAGCTTAGGCTAGTGTGTGTGAGTATCATTCAAGTGTGGGAACCTTGGGACATTGGGGGAATAAAAGGGTAGTTTTGTATTTTTGTTGTAAATATTAGGAATTGGGTACATGCTCAAGTATTGATAAAATGAATAGACCTTATGCATTGATGTTCTTGTATATAGTTTGAAAGAAAGAAAAAAATGAGAAAAGAAAAGAAAAAGAAAAGAAAATAAACAAAAAGAAAAGTATAGAAAAGAAAAAAAATAAATATAGAAAAAGAAAGAAAAAAAGAAGAAAAACAATAAAAAAGGGACAAAATGCCCTAAAGCAAGTGAAGCTCAATAAAATCAACGCATAGGTGTTGTGAAATGAAAAGAGAATGCATGAGCATGTGAAAAAGTGAAAAATGGGTAGCTAGATTAGAACTTAATTGTATAGGATGTCATAGGTTAGGTGGGAAGTCTAAGCTTATCAAAGATTCAAATTTCAAGCTTACTCAACCATATATGCATCCTTACCTTGACCCTAGCCCCATTACAACCTATGAGAAGACCTCATGATACTTGTATGCATGCATGAAATAAATGTTAATTGTTAGAAGAAAAACAAATCTTGAAAAACATGATTAGGGGAGAATTGAGTGAATCAACCCTAAACACTTGAGCGAATAGAGTGCAAACACATCCGGTGAGGGTTTGATGCTTAATTACATGTTTTCACCTATGATCATCATTCTTCATGCAAGTTTATAAAAATACTTAATAGCTCAATTCGATTGTGGTTTGGCACGGTTGTTAATACCTTTGGCCCTTGTGCATATATGTATCCTTAGGAATTGATTTATTTTGACCAAGCAATTACATTCATGTAGATAGTTGCATATAGGTAGGTGCATTTAGTTAGATTTCATTGAATAAATGTTGATACCCTTTGCTTTCTCTTGGTTTAAGCATGAGGACATGCTTGGTTTAAGTGTGGGGAGGTTGATAAACCCCATTTGTAGGGTTTATCTTGTGTTGAATTTAGAGGGTTTTATCATCTTTTCCCATATTTATTCAATGAAATAGCATGGTTTTAAAACTTCTCCTTTAATTGTGCTTAAGAGTGAAAACATGCATTTTAGGCCCTTAATTGTTTAATCTTAATTCACCTTGATTCTATTAGATGCCTTGATATGTTTGTTAAGTGATTTCAGATTTAGGAGGCAAAGATTGGATCAAGGGAATGAAGGAAAAGCAAGTAAAAATGGAGAACTCATGAAGAAATGAAGGAATCGCAAAAGCTGTCAAGCCGACCTCTTCGCACTTAATCGACCATAACTTGAGCTATGGAGCTCCAAATGATACAGTTCTAGTTGCGTTGGAAAGCTAACATCCGGGGCTTCAAAATGATATAAGATTTGCCATAGTTGCATCACGTTTAGAAGGGCGCGCACGTGCCGATTTTTACGTGATTTATGAAAACCAAATTAGTGGCCAGCGAATTCTAAAGCCTTGTGGGCCCAATCCAACTCATTTTTTATGCTATTTAACCCAAGGATTGAAGAGGGATGAGACACCTAGTCATTAGTTTAGTTTTATTTTAGTTTTATCATGCTCTAGTTAGTTTCTAGAGAGAGAAGATCTCACTTCTCTCTAGGATTAGGAGTAGGTTAGATCTAGATTAGAATTTGTTAGATCTATGTTTAATTCATGCTTTGATTTACTTTTCCTTTACAATTTCTAGTTCCTCTTCTTCTCCTCTCTCTAATTTTGTATTTCATTCTTGTGATTCTCTACTTTTATGTTCATGCACTTTTGTTTCTTCTATTTTCATTTCAATGCAATTTATGTTTTCATGTTCCTTTATTGTTCATCTGATTTGTTGTTGTTTAATTTCTTGCAATTGAGTAGTGTAGATTTACTTTCCTTGCACTTTTTACTATGCTTTCCTTTTATGCCTTCCAAGTATTTGATAAAATGCTTGGTTGAATTTTAGAGTAGATTTTAGTGCTCTTGGCTTGGGAAGATAACTTAGGAACTCTTGAGTTACTAATGTCCAAGTAATTGACGATTGGGGGCCATTAACTCTAGATCTCACTAATTGATTTGGTGGAGAACTAGGACTTATGGAGTTGGATTGACATAGCTCACTTGACTTTCCTTTACTATTAGTTAGGGGATGACTTAGTGGGGTTGATCCTTGCCAATTCTCATGTTGTGGTTAGTGATTAGGATAGATATCCTTGACCTTTTTAGTTGTTAGTTTATTTTCATTACCATTTACTTTTCATGTTTCTCATAAAAAACCCCAAAACATGCTCCATAACCAATAACAAGATACTTTATTGCAATTCCTAGGGAGAACGACCCGAGGTTCAATACTTCGGTTTATAAATTTAGGGGTTTGTTACTTGTGACAAACAAATTTTTGTATGAAAGGATTAGTGTTGGTTTAGAAACCATATTGCAACGAGACTTCATTTGTGAAATTCTAAACCGTCAAAAGTCCCAATCATCATGTACGCGTGGGTCTTCGAAAATTGCACCTAACGCGTAAGCGTCCCGTACGCGTGCGCGTCGAAAGTGAGCGTGGCGTTCTTCATTTGAACGCAACGCTATCCTATAGTGCTTCTCCTTTTCTTCATTTTCTCACATTAAATCAACCAAACAAGCAATCAAAGTCTCACAAAAATCATAAGAATTTGCATCATTCATAATAATCACTTAATTCTTGCATAAATCTCATGATTTTGTATAAAATAAATGATGTTTGATTGAATCAAAATAATCATGAAATTCCACTCCAACCACTTACTTACTGTGCAAGAAAGTGCATAAGACCTAATGAAGCAAATGAAAAATGCTTGTGAAACTAGCTTAAGATGACTTGTCATCACAACACCAAACTTAATTCTTGCTTGTCCCCAAGCAAGCACTAAAACATGAGAAGAAATTTAAGAAAACAGGAGAGTATATATATCCTTATTTAGCAGGTAATTGAATTTGGTTTATGGGGTTTTATGCAGATGTAATTGAAGCTCTACTTTTATTAAATTTCAGGATTGAAATGTCCCTTTAAGTGATAACCAAAGTTGCTGCTGTGAACCTTGTTATTTATTCATCCCTGGTGTTTTGATTTTCTTTTGTCTTTCATGCTGATAAGCTTATACTTTTATTCAAAGCTAAGTGTTATGTGTTGCAGCAGTTTTTTAGCTTTATTTTTCAGTCAACACATCTCCACTACAGACATTTGGCTCACAATTCATCCTAAGATATTGATACCCAGCACCTCTTTCGGTTACTAAATGCTTTGTAATTAGGTTGCTCTTGATGGTAGATTTTCGGTTGGTAATCCCGAATTAGTTAATCCAAGTTACCAAGTTTTAAAATACTCCTCAGAACCTAATAATCCAAGCAGATCCTATAACAATAGCATTACAGGCATGTGTTCTAAGGTCCAAGCTATTGGTGTCTAGTCTTATTATTTATTTCTATCATTTTTTTGTTGCCAATTCTTGGCTTTTCTTCCTTTCCTTTCTTGCTATTTCTTTTTCCAAGGATAATTATTAATTGAAGGCTTTACAACAGCAACTAAGTTCACATTACAAAGGAACATCCTACCCTTTATCCTTTATTAATGAGCTTACTTTAACAATCAAACATATATGCCACCACTAAACTTTATTATTATTCCTACCACATTGGACATTCACTTCCTATTTCAACATTTTCTTTTATTCATGCAAAAGAGAAACAAGACATATATTCAAGTAGGATGAGTGATGCAGACACTTATACTAGAACACTTAATTAAATAATAACAGGACAGTAAACTAGCAGAGTGCATATAAGGGTAAACTTATCAGAAAGGAGAACAATTAAACTTCCAACTAAAGCACAGCAGATATAAACAGTTGAGTAACAATACAACCTTTTGATATGTCTTTTGATTTATCCTTCGTCCTCATCATCCATAGCTCTTGTATCCTTCTTTGTGTCTTTGGATGATGCATAGTTTTTCCAAGAGGTTGATTGAGTTCCTGCAGAGTTATTGGAAGTTGCTTGTCCCCCAAGCACTTGAAAAATAGTTAGCATGCATGTATGCTTGTGATTTTCTAAACTTAAGTTGGTGTGGGGACACCAAACTTAGTTCTTTACCTACTTCTATATGCAGCAGAGTTAATACATGCATGAAATCTCAAGTACTTTTATTAAGAAAGTAAACTATGAACTGGAAAAACAAACTAGGGACTAGAAACTAAATAATTGTTGAGTAGTTTCCCTAATTGTTTGGAGCTGTCAACTCGTCATGCTGAGGGTGCAATGTGTTCTTAATAAAATCTGTGGTGGAACACCAAACTTAGAATCACACATTCACCCTTAAATTTCTTTGGTGTGTATCACCAAACTTAGCTCCTTGCAATGCAGAGAAATCTACTAAACTTTCTTATTGAAACAGTAAAGGAAAAGAAAACTACCTTTGGTTGGGTTGCCTCCCAACAAGCGCTCATTTAGTGTCATTAGCTTGACATCTTGTCCTTTGATCATGGAGGGTGAAAATCATAGTGCCTTAGCTTTTCTCCTCTTACTGTGAACTTCCTTCCGGTCTCCTCTTTGATAATCTCTAGGTGTTTAAGTGAAAGGATCCGGTTCACAGTATAGTACTCAGACAATTATGGAGACACCTTCATTGGTTGGGTGTTTAACATCACTTTATCCCCTGGTGAGAAGCCTTCAGTGGGTATTTTCTTGTTTCTCCACCCTTTTGGCCTCTTCTTCTTTTCCTTCTCAGAAGATAATTCATGTCTTGGTGGTTCTTTAACTGGGGGTTTTTGGATCTAGTTCCTCATTGACTTCTTTGGTCTGTTGCACCATCTCTACTTCCTTCAAGCATGGGTGATGGTAGCAGAAATTAGCGAACTAAAAATTGTTAAAATATATACGTTGCAAGTATAGTTCTTAATTCGCCAGAAATCCGCTTATCAATTTAAAAAGGTGTCACAGAAAATTGAAATTAAAATACTGGGAGTATGAATCCCAGGTCGTCTCTCAACGAGTTGCAGAAAAGTGTGCTATTTTATTAATCAGATGTTTTCAAGAAGGTTTGAGTTGAGTAAACAGGGAATTAAATTGGAGAATTTGAATAATATAAATAAAAGCCTTAACTGGGAGTTGATTAGTTGGAATCCCTATTATTGTTGGAATACTCTCAAGATTAATTGACAATTAAAGGTTGTCCTGTTTAGTTATCCTTTACTAGGTAAGGGAAAGTCAAACAAATTGGAATGCAATGTTTGTTCACAAGTTGCAATCCACTTATTTAAAAGAGATTGGTGTTAGTGACTAGAAGGCAATCCAACCATAAAACCAATTGCAATCTGTCTTTTAAGCTTTCCAACTCAAAGGTTCCTTTCAATCAAATCCCCATCAAGTTAGGGAACTACTCGCTCATTGTGAATGTAAATTTTATAGCATACAAAAAGGAATTAAAGAAAGATATTGTAAATAAAAATCAAAATAGTCAATTAAAAATAAAAGTGATCCTTGTATTAAATAATCCTAAAAATATTCTAATGGTAAAATTAAACAAAGCAAAGGACATGGAAGATTAAAGCCAAGTAAAGAAAACGAACTAGAATGACGAAGTCTTGATGAGGTAATAACTCTTCTCAGTGTCCCAATGCAAAGAGCAATCGAAAATTAAATCCTAAGAACTATGAATGTGTAGAGAGAAAAACCTAGAGGAGGAGTAAAAACTATATCTAAAACTAAAAAACTCTGTAGAATGAATGTTGTCTTTTATTTTTGCATGTTCTCTGGCTCTAATCTGCTGTTCTGGGCCGAAAACTGGGTCAAAATAGGGTCCAAAATCGCCCCCAGCGAATTTTGCAGATTATGCAGATCGCGCATGTCACGCGATTGCGTCATCCATGCGGATGCGTCATTCGCGTTTTTCCCTGCCACGCGCTCGCGTCGTTCACGCCTCCGCATCGCTTGTGCTTTTCCATTCCGCACGGTCGTGTAAGCCATGTGGCCGTGTCACTGCGATTTCTCCTCTTTCGCGCGGTCGCGTGAGCCATGCGGCCGCGTCACTTCTCGCTGGTTATCTCCTCAATTTCTTGTGTTCCTTCCATTTTTGCTAGCTTCCTTTCCAATCTCCAACTCATTCATGCCCTATAAAGCCTGAAACGCTTAACACACAGATCACGGCATCGAATGGGATAAAGAAGAATTAAAATGCATAATTAAAAGTCCCTAGGAAGCAGTTTTCAATCATGTAATAATTTCAGGAAAGAAATATAAATGCATGCTAAATTAATGAATAAGTGGGTAAGGATCATGATAAAACCACACAATTAAACACAATATAAACCATAAAATAGTGGTTTATCAACCTCCCCATACTTAAACATTAGCATGTCCTCATGCTTAATTGAAGGAGATAAAATAAATAAGTATGAACATGTAGAAACTCCTGCAATGTAATGCAATCCTATATATATGAATGCAACTATATGATTCTTGCCCACTTGATCAAAAGTAAATAAGCTCTTCAAAACAATTACAAATCAAATTCCACTAATTCTATCATTATACAGTAAGACAAATAAAAGTGCAAGAAGATAGCTCATGAAAGCAGGGAACATGGAAATTCAAGCATTGAACCCTCACTGATAATGTATGTACGCTCTAATCTCTCTAGTGTATAGGGTAATTACTCTATCCTTCTCTAATCATGCTCTCTAACTTTTGTTCTTCTCCTAACCAATCAACAACAGTTAATATACCAATGTAAACATCATGAGGTCTTTTCAAGGTTGTAATGGGGCCAAGGTAGGGGTAGGGATACATATATGGTTAAGTGAGCTTATAAATTGAATCTTTAATTAACCCAAGCTTTAACCCAACCTATATATTTTTAGTGTAACCTTAGAATTCATACCTAGCTACCCAGAATTCCCTTTTTACATTCCATACTCATGTATCAACTTTTTATTTTAATTTTATCATATGTGCATTGATCTTTGAATTCTTAATTCATTATTGGGGTAATTTTTGTCCCCTTATTTATTTATTGATTATTTTTTTTATATATAGACATAAAAATAAACATAGCTTATCAATGCACATAGATTTTTTTTTATTCTTATAGTTTCACATGAGTAGGTATCCAAATTCTCATTGTATTATCATGACACATTCCCTTAATAACTTTTGTTCCCACAATTTTCCATACTTAACTAGCGCACACAATTCTATCTTAAGCTAACCAAAGATTCAATTTGGGATATATAATTGTTTTTCCGCTTAAGGCTAGTAATGTGGTGAAATATAGAACAAATGGGATTTAAAGGCTCAAAGTGGTTAACAAAGGTAATTGAAAAGGGTAGGCTTAATTTGGATAAGTGAGTTTAAACAAGGATGGCCTCAATCATATGCAAGCATACAAATATAATAAATATTGGATATATAGGATGAAACAAAATATAGATTAGAATCATAGAGAAGTAGACACACAAGAATAAAATATTTATGGTTAAATAATGTAACCATGTATAAAGGCTCAAATCTTCACAGGTGGTGTGTTCTTTAGCTCAAAAATCATGTTCCAAACACAACTTCAAGCAGATTTATCATAAAAAATTTTAAAAATTAGTGAAATTTTGTTCCAAAGATAGAGTCTTAGAAGAAACTTATTGTCTATTCAATCAAGTAGAACATGCATGCAACTGACCTATTACTATGCAATTTATCCTATTCTATAAAAGAAAGAAAATCTAACTAAAATATCCTAATTTATTGGTGCTAGGGAAGAGAAATTACCTCCGGAAGTCAGGTACTGACCGACCTCCCCACACTTAAGGCTTTGCACCGTCCTCGGTGCCATCTGTCAGGAACAGGGGTGGGCTGGTAGCAGTATCTCCACAGTCGGGACCATCATGGCTCCCTGTGCTGATAAAAGAAGTGGAGTCCGGGGTGTCTGAGTCCTTGAAGTGTCCCTTGAGTAGCTCCTTGAGGTGTTTGAATCGGCGCTCGTTACGGCGCTCTCTCATCTTAGCTTTGTGTTCTTGCCGATCTAACCTTTCAAGTATCTGATGGAGCAGTTGGTAGAAGTGTGATAACTCTGAGAACAGCTTCCTAGTCAAATTGGTACATCTGGCGCTTGAGTGTGGCTTCTTGAAAGGCGTCCAATCCTTCTGGAATAAGGGAAAGACCTAAAGATTTTTGAATGGCCTCTTCTGTAATGGGGACTTGCTTCTGACGGACAAAGACAGACTGCAGGGTAGGCAGGTAGAAGTTAGAGTAGAACTCGACTACCCAAGAAAGATTGACCTGCCTTGGTTGTCTCTATAGGAAACCCCATTGTCTTCGTTCAATTTGCGGCTCAACAAAAGTAGCAATATTGGGCG
Source organism: Arachis hypogaea (assembly GCF_003086295.3). Classification (NCBI taxonomy): domain Eukaryota; kingdom Viridiplantae; phylum Streptophyta; class Magnoliopsida; order Fabales; family Fabaceae; genus Arachis; species Arachis hypogaea. Next base: position 41,718,128 of record NC_092051.1, on the reverse strand, counting down.
GGAGGATAAGAAGGTGTTCATTGTTGTAGCTCCTTTCAGCCAGGATGGGGAACATCTGCTCACAGTAGCGATTGGAAAATCGCGCAATGTCCTTTGCTTGAAAGGCTTTCTCCTTTTCATCAACTTTTATGATCCTCTTAACTCTTTTTGTTGAGGGCTTGACAGCAGTTGAAGAAGGCTATGCCACTAGTGCTCTTTTAGTTCTTCTTCTTGCTGGTGGTTTGGGAGTAGCTTTCTCTTTTCCTTTCTTGGTGGCCATCATGAAAAGGGAAGAGAAAGTAAATTAAATTCAAAGAGATATATAGCAGGGAAGAGAACGGAAAAGGTGGTGATGGATGCACATTAGGAGGTAACTGACATTAACACATTCTCATGAGTACATGTGAAAAGTCATCAATGGAAAATAGCTAGTGCATATAATGACAAGTGAATGCAAGGTGTTTATTGGCATGCCGGAAAAGGGCATGAGTAGCATAGATCAAGCATCATTCGTAACAACCATCACGTTTGTATTGAAAATTATTTTCAATTAATACAATAGTAAAGGGAGTTTATGAAAAGCAGCATTGAATAGTAGAATAACATAGAGAAGTGCATAATGCCATATGGGCTTTTTCACAAACATATAGCATGCATGGTAGATAAGGTATAGAAAGTATTAAAGTGAACATGCAAGTAATCCTTTAAAAATTAATATATAATTGTCAAACAAGTGCAACAATCCACAAGCATATAATGAGGAATAATGACTTAAATAAAATTCTAACACCATGTAAAAAGAAAAGAAGAAGAAAGAAAATATGGATAATGAAAAGAAAAAGGAAAGAAAAGAAAATAACATATAAAATAAGAAGAATGATAGAAAAGGAAAGAGGGAAGAAGAAAATAAAACCTTGTTAATGGAGGTGAAAGAGAGAGAGAGAGAAAGGAGATAGAAGGAAGAAGGGAGAAGGAAGAAATAAGGAGGGAAAAGAAAAATTAGGATTTGGAAAAGAAGAAGAAAAGATTTTTTGGCAATTAAGTTTGAGCTGTGCGGCGCAGGCGACGCGACTGCGTGGGGCACGCGTTCGCGCGATTGCGCTTCAAGTAAGGTGACGCGGTCGCGTCAGTCACGCGGTCGCGTGACCCATGTTGTGCTTCTGGCGCGAGTGCAGCTTCGCGCCTGCACAACTCTCTGTTCGAATTGATATATTTGCCAAATTTGGGGTGACGCGATCGCGTGGGGCATGCGATCGCGTGAGTGGGCTTCAGAAGGGAACGATGTGGACGCGTGCGCCATGCGTCCGCGTGGATAGAATTGTGCATTCAGAACCAATCCAGCACCACTCGCGCACAATAATTCGTTGTGCACCCTTTTTACGTCGAAAATCAGGGCACGCGGCCGCGTGGGTCACGCGGTCGCGTGGGAGGCCATTATTCCCATGTGATGTGGATGCGTCGGCGACGCGGTTGCGTGGGACGATTTGTGCCACTGGCACGCCTCCAGCCATGCTCCAGCGTGACTCTCTGTTCGTTTTTTATTTTCTCCCCTCTCCTTGCGACGCGGACGGGTCGCTAATGGGATCGCGTTGCGCGGCACCTTTTTTTTTTAAATTAAGAATATGCAAATGCAAATGCACGAAATGTACTGATAAAGAGAAGAGTTATTGAATAGAAAAACTAAAAATAAAGAAAAGAACGATCATACCATGGTGGGTTGTCTCCCACCTAGTACTTTGCTTTAACGTCCGTAAGTTGGACGCTCCACTAGCTCAATCTTCTGCTATGTGGGGATCTTCCAAGAGGAAGATCTCAAGCTCCTTGTTTTTCTGCGTCTTCTCGCCATGGTATAGCTTCAGGCTTTGTCCATTAACTTTGATAAGTTCAGAACTTGAAGGATGACTTAGGTGATAAACTCCGTACGGTTCGGCCGTCTCTACTCTGTATGGACCTTCCCATCGTGATCTCAACTTACCTGGCATGAGCCTCAGTCGAGATTTGTAAAGGATGACTAAATCCCCAGGTTGGAACTCTTTTTTCTTGATGTGCTGATCATGTACAGCCTTTATCTTCTCCTTGTATAGTCTTGACTTCTCATAAGCTTCTAGGCGAAGGCTCTCCAGTTCTTGCAGTTGCAACTTCCTTTCAGCTCCGGCTTTCTCAATTCCCATATTGCACTCCTTGACTGCCCAAAAGGCTCTGTGCTCTACTTCAACTGGGAGATGACAAGCTTTTCCATAAACTAAGCGGAAAGGACTCATCCCAATGGGTGTTTTGTATGCTGTCCTATATGCCCAGAGTGCATCTTGTAGCTTGGTGCTCCAGTCTTTTCTATGAGGTTTGACTATCTTCTGTAAGATATGATTTATCTCTCTGTTTGACACCTCGACTTGCCCATTGGTCTGAGGATGGTATACTGTCGCAACCTTATGAATTATCCCATGCTTCTTCATTAATCCTGTTAGTCTCCTGTTACAAAAATGGGTGCCTTGATCGCTCACGATTGCTCGTGGTGATCCAAAGGGACAAATAATATGGTTTCTCACAAAGAAAATAATAGTGTTAGCATCGTCAGTGCGGGTAGGAATTGCTTCCACCCATTTGGAAACGTAATCCACAGCTAATAATATATAAAAATAACCATTAGAATTTGGAAATGGACCATGAAGTCAATGCCCCAAACATCAAAAATTTCACAGAAAAGCATAATTTGTTGAGGCATTTCATCCCTCCTGGATATATTACCAAATTTTTGGCATGGGAGACAAGATTTACAAAACTCAGCAACGTCTCTAAAAAGAGTAGGTCACCAGAATCCACATTCTAAGATCTTTCTTGCTGTTCTTTGAGGGCCAAAATGTCCTCCACTCTCAGATGAGTGACAGGCCTCTAAAATAGACTGGAATTCTGATTGAGGCACACACCGTCTAATTACCTGATCAGTGCCACATCTCCATAAATATAGGTCATCCCATATATAATTTTTAGACTCGCTTTTTAGCTTGTCTCTTTGATGCTTAGAAAAGTTTGGAGGAAATGTGCGGCTAACTAGATAATTAGCTACAGGTGCATACCAAGGGACTACCTCAGATACTGCTTGCAGGTTATCAAATGGAAAATTATCATCTATAGGAGTAGAATCATCCTTAATGTGCTCAAGGCGACTCAAGTGGTCTGCCACTAAATTCTGGTTACCACTCCTATCCTTTATTTCTAAATTAAATTCTTGTAATAGCAATATCCAACGTATAAGCCTTGGTTTGGACTCCTTTTTAGCTAATAGATACTTTAAAGCTGTATGGTCCGAATACACTACTACTCTAGTACCAAGTAAATAAGCTCAGAATTTATCCAGAGCAAAAACAATAGCAAGAAGCTCTTTCTCAATAGTAGTATAATTGGACTGGGCAGCGTCTAAAGTCTTAGACGCATAAGTGATAACAAAAGGATCCTTACCTTCACGCTGAGCCAGCGCTGCTCCTACTGCATGGTTGGAAGCATCGCACATGATTTCAAACGGCTGGCTCCAGTCTGGTCCTCTCACAATTGGAGCTTGAGTTAGGGCAGTTTTCAGCTTATCAAACGCTTGTTTGCAATCCTCACTGAACTCGAACTCAATATCTTTCTGCAGTAATCTGGACAAGGGGAGTGCTACCTTACTGAAGTCCTTTATGAATCTCCTGTAAAAACCTGCATGGCCAAGGAACGAACGGACCTCCCTCACAGAGGAGGGGTAAGGTAAACTAGAAATAACATTCACCTTTGCTGGGTCTACAGAAATTCCATTATTAGATACCACATGTCCTAGTACAATCCCTTGTTTTACCATAAAGTGACATTTTTTAAAATTTAATACAAGGTTTGTATTAACACATCTATCTAATACTCTAGATAATCCATCTAAGCAAAGGCTAAAAGAATCACCATAAACGCTAAAATCGTCCATAAAAACCTCCATACAGTCCTCAATAAGATCAGAGAAAAGACTCATCATACACCTTTGGAAAGTAGCTGGTGCATTGCACAAGCCAAAGGGCATTCTCTTGTAAGCATAAGTCCCAAAAGAACATGTAAAAGTGGTCTTTTCCTGATCCTCAGGAGCTATATGAATCTGAAAATAACCTTTGTAACCATCTAAAAAGCAATAATGTGATTTACCTGACAGGCGATCCAGCATTTGATCAATGAATGGAAGTGGGTAGTGATCCTTACGGGTGGCTTGGTTGAGACGCCTGTAATCAATGCAAACTCTCCAAGCATTCTGAACTCTAGTTGCTATGAGCTCTCCATGCTCATTTTTCACTGTAGTGACTCCAGACTTCTTGGGCACCACTTGTAATGGGCTGACCCATTCACTGTCTGAAATAGGATAGATGATCCCTGCTTCCAATAGTCTGGTCACTTCCTTTTTGACAACTTCCAGGATAGTGGGATTCAATCTTCTTTGGGGTTGGCGGACAGGTCTTGCTCCCTCTTCTAGAAAAATTATGTGCTCACATACTTGAGGGTTGATGCCTTCTATGTCTGCCAAACTCCACCCAATTGCCTTCTTGTGCCTCCTCAGCACATCAAGTAGCTGCTCTTCTTGTGGAGAAGTGAGTTCCCTTACAATGATAACTGGAAACTTCTGCTCATCTTCAAGATAAGCATATTTGAGATGTGGAGGAAGGGGTTTCAATTCCAACTTCTAATCATGGGCAGGTTCTGGATTGTCTAGAGCTTGTGAAAATGCCGAAGTGCCCTCATTGTCAGTCAAGAGGGTCCCACACTTGGACCTTGTCCAGTGTGCCTCTCTTCTAACTCTTCCTTGTGAACTTCGGCTACAGTTTCATCTATGACATCACACTGGAAGATGGAATGATCTTCTGTAGGATTGTTAATGACTCTATTCAGATTGAAGATTACTATTCGGCCATCTATTTCAAAAGAGTATGTTCCTGAAAAAGCATCCAATTTGAATTTTGATGTCTTCAAGAATGGTCTTCCAAGTAGGATTGATGATGGCTTATCTGAGTCATTATGGGGCATCTCCAAGATATAAAAATCAGTGGGGAATGTAAGCCCTTTAATGTTCACTAAAACATCTTCAGCAACTACAGCCACTGTAATAATGCTTTTATCTGCTAACACAAAACGAGCTGCCGACCTTTTTAAGGGAGGGAGCCTCAAAATATCATATATAGACAAAGGCATTATACTAACACATGCTCCTAAATCACACATGCAATCATAAATTACTACACCACCAATAGTACAACTAACTATACAAGGACCTGGGTCACTACACTTTTCAGGTAATCCTCCCATTAAAGCAGATATGGAACTACCTAAAGGAATAGTTTCTAATTCATTAATTTTGTCTTTATGTATACATAAATCTTTTAGAAACCTTGCATATTTAGGTACCTGTTGAATAACATCAAAAAGAGGAACAGTTACCTCAACCTTTTTGAATATTTCTACTATTTTGGGATCGGGTTCCAGCTGCTTCCTGGGCTTCCTTGCAAGTTGTGGAAATGGAATGAGAGTGGTGTTTTCTGCAGTGTCTGCACCTTTTGGTGCTTCCTCCTGTGGTTGAGCTTCTTCTTTTTCAGCTATGTCCTGTATGTCCTCTTCCTCTTCAACATCTTCTATCTCTACTGCCTCTTCAGCTGAGGCGTGTTCTGGCGAGCTTGGCTCCTCCTGATTCCTCTCCTGCAGTGTGGATCCGGACCTCAGGGTGATGGCATTAATGCCTCCCTTTGGATTAGGTAATGGTTGAGAGGGGATTCCAGTGGAGCTTGAAGGTTGGTTACTGGAATTTTGCATTGATCCAATCTGTGAGACAAGAGCTTGCAAAGTAGAGGTCAGACCATTCAGACTGGCATTAATGTTATTCATAATGTTATTTTCCATGGTCTGTTGTCTCCACTCAAAAGATTGTAGTAACTCTTCATTAGAAGATGAAGAAGGATGAGTAAATTGAGAGGTCTGCTGTTGGGTATTCTGTGGTCCTTGGGATTGCCTCAAGTGAGGTGCTCCGTAAGGTTGATTCTGCTGCCTGTTGTTGTTATTATTCCACCTCTGATTTCCCTCATTATCTCTGCCTCCTCTGTTATTGTTGTCCCTCCAAATCTGGTTAGAATTATCCTGCCATCCATGGTTATGATTTCCACCTTGATGGTACCCTTGGTTGGGGCGGTCATAGAAGTTATGAGTGGATGCCACCATGTTGTCCTCCTGCTGGAGCTGCGGGCATTCATCAGTATAATAGCTATAATCAGCACAAATTCCGCAGACTCTCTGTGGGACTAACTGTTGGCTTTGCTGTGCTGGAGAAGGTTGAGCTTGCTGAACTTGTTGTTGATTCAATTGCATCTGCTTTAGCAAGTTGGTCATTTCACATATACTCTGAGTTAGAGCAGCAGTCTCTCTGCTAGAGGATACTTCTGCAACGGCTTTTGAACGGCCTTGTTTCTGCTTGTGGTTCCTAGTAGATTCAGCTAAGTCGCTGATCAATTGCCATGCCTCATCAATGGTCTTGTACTTCTTCATAGACCCATTGCTAGCACTTTCCAATGTGGTCTTATCTTGGGGCCTCATGCCCTGTGTGATATAGCTGAGTAACACTATCTTGTCAATCCTGTGCTGGGAGCATGCTTCCAGAAGATTATTGAAGCGCTCCCAGTATTCAAAGAGAGTCTCGTTGTCATCTTGAACAATCATGGAAATGTCTTTCCTCAGTTTATCAATAACTTCAGATGGAAAGAATTTTTCCAAAAATTCTTTTCTGAGTGTATCCCAGTTAGATACATTTGCTAGGGGTTGAGTGTAGTACCACTCTCTTGCTTTTCCCTCAAGAGAAAACGGGAAAGCTTTCAGCAAAATTGAAATTTCATCTGCACCATCACGCCTGACAGTAGAACAGGCTGCTTGGAAATCTCTCAGGTGCTTGATAGGCTCTTGAGCAGGTAAGCCATGAAACTTGGACATCAAATTGAGCAGTGCGGTCTTTATTTCAAAATCTGTAGCCACCGCTGGGTGATGCGCTTGAAACAGTTGCATTGTAAAATCAGGGGCTCCTTCCTCCTGGATAGTAATTCTCCTAGGTTCTGCCATGTCGTCTGCACGTGAATCAACCGAATCAGTAGAACGGGGCTGGTTTCTTCTTCAATTGACGTTTCAGATCCGCCCTCAGAGAGGACTAACCGACACCGAGCTCGCCTTATTCGTGAAATAGTCCTTTCAATTTTAGGATCGAATATTGGCAAGCTTGGATCAGGAAGTGAACGCGTCATTTGACGAAAGAAATATGCAGCTCATAGTAGCAAAATAAAATAAAATACAAATAAATAAATTCTAATTAATAACTTTAGCACTCTATTGCACCTCCCCGGCAACGGTGCCAAAAATTGATGGTAGCAGAAATTAGCGAACTAAAAATTGTTAAAATATATACGTTGCAAGTATAGTTCTTAATTCGCCATAAATCCGCTTATCAATTTAAAAAGGTGTCACAGAAAATTGAAATTAAAATACTGGGAGTATGAATCCCAGGTCGTCTCCCAACGAGTTGCAGAAAAGTATGCTATTTTATTAATCAGATGTTTTCAAAAAGGTTTGAGTTGAGTAAACAGGGAATTAAATTGGAGAATTTGAATAATGTAAATAAAAGCCTTGACTGGGAGTTGATTAGTTGAAATCCCTATTATTGTTGGAATACTCTCAAGATTAATTGACAATTAAAGGTTGTCCTGTTTAGTTATCCTTTACTAGGTAAGGAAAAGTCAAACAAATTGGAATGCTACGTCTGTTCACAAGTTGCAATCCACTTATTTAAAAGAGATTGTTGTTAGTGACTAGAAGGCAATCCAACCATAAACCCAATTGCAATATGTCTTTTAAGCTTTCCAACTCAAGGGTTCCTCTCAATCAACTCCCCATCAAGTTAGAAAACTACTCGCTCATTGTGAATGTAAATTTTATAGCATACAAAAAGGAATTAAAGAAAGACATTGTAAATAAAAATCAAAATAGTCAATTAAAAATAAAAGTGGTCCTTGTATTAAATAATCCTAAAAATATTCCAATGGTAAAATTAAACAAAGCAAAGGACATGAAAGAGTAAAGCCAAGTAAAGAAAACGAACTAGAATGACGAAGTCTTGATGAGGTAATAACTCTTCTCAGTGTCCCAATGCAAAGAGCAATCGAAAATTAAATCCTAAGAACTATGAATGTGTAGAGAGAAAAACCTAGAGGAGGAGTAAAAACTAGATCTAAAACTAAAAAACTCTGTAGAATGAATGTTGTCTTTTATTTCTGCATGTTCTCTGGCTCTAGTCTGCTGTTCTGGGCCGAAAACTGGGTCAAAATAGGGTCCAAAATCGCCTCCAGTGAATTCTGCAGATTATGCAGATCGCGCATGTCACGCGATCGCGTCATCCATGCGGACGCGTCATTCGCGTTTTTTCCTGCCACGCGCTCGCGTCGTCCACGCCTCCGCGTCGCTTGTGCTTTTCCATTCCGCGCGGTCGCGTAAGCCATGTGGCCGCGTCACTGCGATTTCTCCTCTTCTGCGTGGTCGCGTGAGCCATGCGGCCGCGTCACTTCTTGCTGGTTATATCCTCAATTTCTTGTGTTCCTTCCATTTTTTGCTAGCTTCCTTTCTAATCTCCAACTCATTCATGCCCTATAAAGCCTGAAACGCTTAACACACAGATCACGGCATCGAATGGGATAAAGGAGAATTAAAATGCATAATTAAAAGTCCCTAGGAAGCAGTTTTCAATCATGTAATAATTTCAGGAATGAAATATAAATGCATGCTAAATTAATGAATAAGTGGATAAGGATCATGATAAAACCACACAATTAAACACAATATAAACCATAAAATAGTGGTTTATCAATGGGTTTAGAAACCTTGGAGTTAACTCCTTAATTGTCTCCTTTGAGCTATGATCTCTGGCCTTATTCTTCTTGCATTCTTCTTCTTGAGTGGGCTCATGTAGAGTCTTAAAGACATGAAATGCTAGGTGCTCATCATGCACTTTTAGCAACAATTTCCCTTTTTCAATATCTATCAATGCTCTGCCCGTATCTAGGAAAGGCCTCCCCAGGATAATGGAAGTGTTAGGGTCCTCTTCCATATCTAAGATAAGAAAGTCAGCAGGGAAAAAGAATTTTCCCACTTTTACCAGCACATTCTCTACAACTCCCAGTGCTTGCTTAATGGATTTGTCAGCCATTTGGAGAGCTATTCGAGTGGATTTCAGCTCAAGAATTTGAAGTTTCCTCATAAGAGATAGAGGCATCAAGTTTATGCTTGCACCAATATCACAGAATGATTTCTCAATAGTTATATTTCCTATGGTACAAGGTATATAAAACCTTCCAGGATCATCCTTCTTCTCTGGTAAACCTCTTTGGAGAATAGCACTACACTCCATTGTCATCTCAACAATTTGTCCTTCTTTCAAGGATCTTTTCTTTGTTAGAAATTCTTTCATAAATTTGGCGTATAATGGCATATGTTCAAGTACTTCTAAGAAAAGAATATTGATGCTGAGTGTTTTGAATATGTCCATGAACTTTGAGTATTGCTTATTCTCGTTTTCTTTCTTGAACCTTTGAGGGTATGGAAGTTTGGGGACATATGGATTCACCCCTTCCTTCTTCTCTTGCAGCTGTGGTTCAATGATGTTCTTATCTCTTTCTGAGCTTTGTGCATTCTTGGTCTTCTGATTCTCTTTACTTCTCTCCTCTGTCTCTTCTTATGGAACTTCTCTGTGGTATTCTCTCTGAATGATAGCTTTGTTGTCCATAGTCTTCTCACTTCCTGCTATGATTGCTTTGCACTCCTTCCATTTTGTAGCTTTTCCTTTGTCTTTTGGGCCTTCAGTGGTACAAGGGAAGGCTTTTGCTTGCTTCTCACCCATCTCAGCAATTTGTTTAGCCATTTCTCCCATGTGTCTCTCAAAATTTTTGATTGAAGCTTCTTGATCTTGTCTGGCCATTTCTTGAGTTTTGATGAGTTTTTCCATTAACATTTCTAAGTTAGAGATCCTTTGAGATTCTGGATGGGGCTGTGTGGGTTGTGATGGTTGTTGGTGAAAATTATTTGAAAAATTGGAGGAGTTATTTTGGGGGATTTGTGAAGTGTAATGAGGTTGGGTATGTGTGTCTTGTGGTTATGTGTAGTGGTTGTTGTTAGTAGGGGATTGATTGTGCTTGTTTGTGTTGCCAAAACTGTTGGAGTTGAAGTCCCTTTGTCCTTGATTCTGACGCTCTCCCCACCTCAAGTTAGAATGAGTTCTCCAGGATGGATTGTGTGCATCACCATAGAAGTCATGTTGGAATGAACTTGAGGTGTTGTTCATGTACTGTACCTGTTCAGGGCCTTGTTGCTCATAGTTGAGTGTCCCAAGACCTCCTTAAGATTGATTCCATCCATGTGAGATTTGAGATTGGCTTTGTGTATTCACTGCAGCAAGTTGCAGTCCATCAATTCTCTTGGTCATCATCTCCATTTGTTGCTGAAGTTGTTGATGCATCTGCTTGTTTTGAGTCAGGATTGCATTTACTCCTTCAAGTTCCATCACTCCCCGCTTTGGATTTGTGTCATGGTGCCTCTCAGATGAGTAAAAATATTGATTGTTGACCACCATATCAATGAGATCTTGTGCTTCTTAGGCAGTTTTCATCATCTGGAGTGAACCTCCAGAGGAGTAATCTAATGCTTTTCTTGATTTCAGGGTCAATCATTCATAAAAGTTTTGAAGTTTCACCCACTCACTAAACATCTCTAGTGGACATTTCCTTATCAGGGCCTTATATCTTTCCCATGCCTCATAGAGTGATTCTCCCTACTTTTGTATGAAGGTTTGCATCTCTGTTTTCAGCTTGATGATCCTCTAAGGTGGGTCTCACCAAATCATCCCAATTATTGATGCTCTCCTTGGGAAAGGTTTTCAGCCATTGAGAAGCATTGCCCCTCAAAGAAAATGGGAATAGAAGTAATTTGTAGATGTCAGGATGTACCCCATTTATCTTGACAGTTTCACAAATCCTCAAGAAAACAGACAAATGTTGGTTGGGGTCTTCAAGAGGGCCACCTCCATAAGCACAATTATTCTGCACCAAAGTGATTAGTTGAGGCTTCAACTCAAAGTCATTTTTATGAACATTTGGGGTGAGGATGCTGCTCCCATAGTGTCTAGGATTGGGGATAGTGTAAGAGGCCAACACCCTTCTTGCAGGTTGAGCATTGTTGCTCACTCCCTCTTCACGCACCTCAGACTCCATGACTTGCAAAATCACAAAGAAACCAAATGAAACCTGGACATTCTAATGCTAGAATGTGGTTAGAGGGTTAGTTGACAAAATGTGTCAAATAGTTAATATGCTTAAAAGGAAAACAAAAGAAAATTGCTTAATATAGATTATCACCTACGTAATCATTGTCGATCTAAATCAATCCCCGGCAACGGTGTCAAAAATTTGATGAGGGAAAAATAATTCCACAAAAACTCACTGGCAAGTGTACCGGGTCGCATCAAGTAGTAATAACTCACAAAAGTGAGGTCGATCCCACAGAGATTGATGGATCAAGCAACTTTAGTATGGTGATGAATTTAGTTAAACTAATATTGACGATTTGATTGGAAATTGATTGACAGAATGTAAATTGCTATGAATCTAAATTGCAGAATATAAATTACTTGAAAAGTAAATGACAGAAAAGTTAAATTGCTGAAATTTACAGTGCAAGAAATTAAAAGAGCTGAAACTTAAATTGCAAGAAAGGTAAATAACTGAAACTTAAAGTGTAAGTAATTTAAATTGCAGAATCTAAATTGCTAGAAAATGTAAATTTCATGAAGAATAAAGGGATTTGGGTGCTAGGAATCAAAACAGAATGAAAACTTAGATCAATTCTAAAATCCTATAAGAGAAATGAACAATTGCAGAAGAATATCGAAACAGAAAGAAAACTAAGATCTCAATTGCTCTCTTAACAAAACAGAAAAGAAGAAATTGCAGAGGAAATAAAAACAGAAAGAAAGTTAAGATCAGATCTCCAATTCTTAGACTTATAAAAAGGAAAAGTAAAAGACGACTTCCAGATGAAGAAATAAAGAAGAATTCTTCAATCCAAATTCCCAGATCCAAAATAGAAAATAAAAGTTACAGAAGAGAGAAAACAAACAGAAAAGAAAAAAACTCAGATCTGATCTATATTTCAAAATTTTTAAAATGAAAATTAAAAGAGAGCTCCCCTAATGAAATCAAATTCCCCTCTATTTATACACTTTCCAATTCTGGCATCAAGTTCTTGGAGTGGGCTTTTTGGCCTGTGAAGAAGTGGATCAAAATGGCACTTGGCTGCTGCTTCCAGGGGAACGTTGCGTTCTCAAAGTGAGCGCATTGTTCATTTATCCACGCGTTCACGTCTCTGACGCGTGCGCGTCCTTTTTTCTTTTTTCTCATCGACGCGTACGCGTCACGTACGCGTGCGCATCACTATCAATCTTCAGCTCCCAACACACTCGCGCGCCCCTTTCCCGCATACACATCCTCAATGGCGTTCAACTAATGAGCGCTACGTTTGCTTAGTGAGCGCTGCCCACGCGTGCGCATCTTCTGCGTGTGCGCGTGGGTAGCCAAATGTCAAATTCAGGCTTCAGCGCGAGCCACGCGTGAGCGTGCTTCCTTTCAGATCCTCCATCGACGCGTGCGCGTCATGCACGCGTGCGCGTCGAGTGTAGAACTTCACCTCCAAATTTCAATCTACCCAAAAATGCTGAGTAACTGAACGCGCTCTCTTTTGAAAACGAGCGCCAACCACTTCCACGCGTACGCGTCATGCACGCATACGCGTGGGTCTTCAAAAATTGTCCCTGACGCGTAAGCGTCCCGTACGCGTGCGCGTCGAAAGTGAGCATGGCGTTCTTTATTTGGACGCAACGCTATCCTGCAGTGCTTCTCCTTTTCTTCATTTTCTCACCTAAAATCAACCAAACAAGCAATCAAAGTCTCACCAAAATCATAAGAATTTGCATCATTCATAATAATCACTTAATTCTTGCGTAAATCTCATGATTTTGTATAAAATAAATGATGTTTGATTGAATCAAAATAATCACGAAATTCCACTCCAACCACTTACTTATTGTGTAAGAAAGTTCATAAAACCTAATGAAACAAATGAAAAATGCTTGAGAAACTAGCATAAGATGAGTTGTCATCAATGATTTGGAACTTGCTGCGGTTGTGTTTGCCTTGAAGGTGTGGAGGCATTATCTCTATGGGATTAAGTTCCAAGTTTTCTCCGATCACAAGAGCTTGAAGTACCTCTTTGATCAGAAAGAGCTCAATATGCGACAGAGAAGATGGATGGAATTACTGAAGGACTACAACTTTGAGATGAATTACTGATAAACCCATATTTTATGATATATTTTGTGCCCAATTTAAGTGATTTATTCAATCCTTCACCCACTTATTCATGTTAATTGCATGGTTTTATTTTCCCTTCCTTATTATGTCACATATGTGAAAAACTCCAGATGACGCGACCGTGTGACCCACGTGGACGCGTGACAGAGGCCATGCACCAGAAATTACAGAAAATGCTCCCAGCGATTTCTGAAGCCCTTTTTGGCCCAGATCCAAGTATAGAAATCACATATTAGAGGTTATAAAGTGGGAGAATACATCCATTCAAAAGGGGAGTCTCCAATTATTTACTTTTGATGATTTAGATGTAGTTTTTAGAGAGAGGTTCTCTCCTCTCTCTCGTAGGATTAGCATTTAGGATTTTTCTTGCTTTCATGATTGTCCCTTTTTATCAAGTTCAACATTTCTTTTAATTAATTATTTTCTCAATTTAATTTATGAACTTTTATATGTTACAGATTATTCTTTTAATTAATGTTTATTTGAGGTATTTCAGTTTATGATTGCTCTCTTTTATTTATGTTACTGTTACTTCCAATCTGAAGATATTTTTATTCGAGTAGATTTACTTTTCCCCTTTTGGTCTTGGTTAAGAAATCAGTAACTCAGGAGTTATCAAACTCAACGTGATCGATAATTGTTATCCTTGCTAATTGAATTGAACTTCAATAATTCCAGTCCTTTCTCAGGAATTGACTAGAACCTGAAGATCAGACTAATCAATCCACTTGACTTTTCCTTGCTTTAGTAAAGGCTAACTAAGTGGGATCAAGACTCAATTCTCATCACCATTGATAAGGATAATTAGGACAGGACTTCCAATTTCTCATACCTTACCAAAAGTGTATTTTACAGTTATTTATTTATTTTACTAGTCATTCAAATTACTTGTTCCTTACTTTCAAACCCCAATTTACAATCTTCATAACCAATAATAAGAACATACTTCCCTGCAGTTCCTTGAGAAGACGACCCGAGATTTAAATACTTCGGTTATAAATTTATTTAGGGGTTTGTTACTTGTGACAACCAAAATGTTTTTACGAAGGGATTTCTGTCGGTTTAGAAACTATATCTACAACGCGACTATTTTTATAAAATTCTTTACCAGCAAAAATCCTAACGTCAATTACCATCCAGGAAAGGCGAATGTAGTGGCGGATGCGTTAAGTCAGAAGTCGTTGTATGCAGCTTGGATGATGCTTCAAGAAGAGAAGTTACTCAAGGAATTCGAGAGCCTAAAGATTGGTGCTTAGGAAGTATCTGGAACCCTGTGTTTGAGTCGATTGGAGATCTCAAGTGACTTTAAATCCGAACTCCTAAAGGCTCATGAAGATGATGATGCGTTATGGAAGGAGTTACCAGCTATTGAGCAAGGGAAACGGTGGAGAGTGTTAGAGGATAAGGATGGGCTATGGAGATTTAAGGATAGGATTATTGTACCGGATGTTGGTACTTTAAGGCAAGATATCCTGAAAGAAGCACACAAGAACGGATTTTCTATTCACCCGGGGAGTACTAAGATGTACCATGACCTAAAAGCGATGTTTTGGTGGCTGGGTATGAAGAATGATGTGGCAGAGTATGTCTCGAAGTGTCTAACTCGTCAAAAGGTAAAGATTGAACATCAAAGACCTTCCAGGACGTTACAACCTTTAGAGGTTTCGCAATGGAAGTGGAAAAGCATTGCAATGCACTTTGTGTCGGGATTGCCAAGGACTAGGGCCAGTTTTGATGCTGTCTGGGTGATTGTGGACCGACTGACAAAGTCAGCTCACTTTTTACCTATTCGGATGACTTACACCCTTGAGGAGCTAGCACGGTTGTACTATAAAGAGATTGTGAGACTGCATGGCGTACCTGCTACTATAATCTCTGATAGAAATCCTCGTTTCACTTCGAGATTTTGGGGTGTATTTCAGAAAGCTTTCGGAACCCGATTAAGCTTGAGTACGGTTTATCCATCCTCAAACAGATGGTCAATCCAAGAGGATGATCTAAACACTAGAGGATATGTTGAGAGCTTGTCTTTTGGACTAACCGGCGAGTTGGGATCGATATATGCCGTTAGTGGAGTTTTCATACAATAATAGCTACCATGCGAGCATTGGAATGGCTCCGTATGAGGCTTTGTATGGGAGAAAATGTCAATCTCCACTGTGCTGGTATGAAGCTGGAGAGAAAGGCTTGTTGGGGCCGAAGATGATAGCTGAGATCACTGAACAAGTCAAGAAAATCCGAGATAGGATGCTTACGGCGCAGAGTCGCCAGAAGAGTTACGCCGATCAGAGGCGGAAGCCCTTAGAATTTGAGGAAGGAGACCATATTTTCCTTAAAGTTACTCCAACCACGGGAGTAGGTAGGGCGATTAAAGCAAAGAAGTTGAATCCTCGATACATCGGTCTGTTTCAAATCCTGGAGAGGGTTGGACCGGTGGCGTATCAGATGGCTCTACCACCTCATCTTTCGAACCTGCACGACGTATTTCACATGTCGCAGCTTCGGAAGTACACTCCTGATGCTAGCCATGTGTTGGAACCTGAATTGGTTCAGTTAAGAGAAGATTTGACGCTTCTAGTGGCTCCATTCAGAATCGATGATACTAGTATCAAACGGTTGCGTGAAAAAGAGGTTTCATTAGTCAAAGTGGCCAGGAGTCGAGGCGGTGTTGAGGAACACACTTGGGAACTTGAGTCGGAGATGCAAACGGATTATCCGCACTTATTCTCAGGTAATTAAATTTGAATTTTGTGGGCAATATTCCCAATTAGGTGGGTAGAATGTAAAACCCGATTAATTAACGGCTAATTAACCTATAAATGAGAATTTATTCTAGAAAGCCAAAAATGTTATTTTTTATGGCTAAAAATATGATAGAGGAGATTGAGACGAGAATTTTGATACCAATTTTGTAGAAATCGGACCAAGATTGGACCGAACGGGACAAACCGGGCCAACCGGACCCATATTGGGCCCTTGACCCAACTAAACTAAACCTAATACACTCATTTCAGCACTCTCTCTCCTCATTTGACATACACACACGCTGAAATGGTGGTAGAGAAAGGAAGAACACTCTCTCAAGTTCTTTCTCTCATTTGATCTTCAAATCACCATAACTTTTGATCTAGAGCTCCGATTGCCACTCCGTTTGCGGCCACAAATTCACCGTGGAGAGCTATACAAAATCCATACAATCAATCTTGAGGTAAGCCAAAGTTTGCTCTTCAAAATTCCAGCCCTTATTTTCGAATTTCATGGGTGAAATGTTGAAATTTTGGGCTCTTTGATGTTATAGGACCCAACTCTCTTGAAGGAGAAGGTTAATCTTGTCTCCTTGGACCTTGGGTGTGGTAATATTTTCAATCCTAGTGTAAATTGTTGTTCTATGATGTTTGGGTATTGAGATGTTGTGTATGGGTATGATGATTGTGGCTTAGGTTGTGTACATGTGGGTAATTGGAGCTTGATTGAGACTTTGAAAAGCTTGAAAAGGGATTTTTGGTAATAAAAATCTGTTCTTGGAGGTGCTGAGTCCTTGAGAGCTTGTGGACAAGTGATTTAGAAGTGCTCTGATTGAGCTTGGGAAATCGGCTAAGGTATGGTCTTGGTTTCTCGTATCTAAAATGTAATGTGATAGGAAATACTTAGGCTAGAGGCCCTAAGATAGAAATTGAATTGATGATGTTGTTGAATGGTTGAGATATATGATATGGTCATATACGTGATTATAAATATTGATGCCTTGATGGTGTGATATATGAGAAAAATGCATGTTATGATATATGCTTGATGAATGATTGAGGTTGAATTGTGGATGGAACCACGTGAGAGTGAGCATGGTAATGGTTAGGTGTAATGTTGGTTAATTGGTAATGATGTGATTGGAAATTTTGATGAGGAAGGGTATATGCTATGTTAATGTATTTAATATTGGGCTAATTGTTTGAGATGGAATGAAATGGTGAGAGGTTGGCTTGTAATGTGTCAAATATGCTAATGTATGAGTTGAAGAGGCTTGAGTTAATTTTTGGCATACTTTCCTTGATTTTGAAAAGGGTTAGAATATGGATGTTTTGAAAATGGCACTTTGTGGTTTTGAATGAAAATGTGGTTTTTGGACATACTTTGACGGGATGTAACTTGAACTCCAGATCTTCATTTTGTGCCAAATTTGTTTAAAACTGAAATTGGATCCGGGGTGGTTATTTTGTTCGAAGAACGGGTAAAAAATGATTTAAAATGGAGGAGTTATGTCCCTTGGAAGATTGGGGGTCTAATTTGTGAATTCTGCAGCTTTTAACTTAGAAAAATTTTTGGCAGAATGACCCCTACACGTAGGCGTGCTTGACGCGTATGCGTCATTTTTCAGAAAGATGCCATCCACACGTGTGCGTGGCTCACGCGTACACGTCGATGTGCTATAATGGTTGCCCAGCCAAAATTCGCGAGAGTTGTGCGAACACTGTGCTAAGTCTGTGCGTGGGGCACAAACGCACCCACGCGTGCGCATGGCTGACGCGTAGGCCTCCCTTGACTGTTTTCCCATCCACGTGTGCGCGTGGGCGATGCATACGCGTCGATGAACTTTTGGCCATCCACGCGTGCGCGTGGAGGACGCGTACGCGTGGCCATGTTTTCATCCCAAAGTTGATTTTTGAGTTTTACAAGCCAAATTTCATACTTCTAAGCCTCCGATCTCACCACTTATGTCTTAAATCATTATGATATGCCTAGCAATGAGAAAAAGAGCTAGGGAATGTGGTAACTTACGAATGAAGCAAGGGAAAAAGTTATGATCAATGATGATCAAAGATGATTATATGAGATACGGAGAATGGCGGTGGAAGTGCTGTATGTTCCATGAGCCCATAGGCTGTATTTGTTGATACATTGGCTGGTTATGGATTTAACCATGAGCCGGATAGCTGAGTTATTTCCGTGTTACGGCGTTGCCATTATTGAATTATGGCTGAGTATGAAATGCATATATGCTATTGAATGAAATGTGAATGTTGCACTTCCACTATCTGAGACACGAGTTTCCCTGGAAGAAAGCAGTGGCTAGCCACCACGTGCTCCAGGTGGAAACTCGAGACTCTGTTGACCCTATGTCGTAAGGGTGACCGTACACTGTGAAAGTTTCGGATGAGCTCGCCCCCGTGAATATACACCAGTGAGGGTGTTGGATATGGATCATAATTATGATCACGATTATGTTGAGTATAACTCGAGTTGGGATGCGCGACAGATGGATAGTCCAATGGTTAGCTACCAGGACTTGTCGAATTGGCTATATAACCGACAGATGATATCATCAGCCATTAGGGACAGGCATTCATCATATTGCATACTACGTGATTTGTTTGAGATTGTCTAATTGACTGCATATTACTTGCTAATCGTCTAAATGCCATATCTGTTCCTATTTGTATATCTCTTGTCTGATATAACTGTGTTTGCCATATTATACTCCTACTGGTGGTTGGGAGGTTTGAAGGATTTGGAAAGGGAAGTATTAGTTAGACTGAAGAATCTTTAGTCAGTTGCCAATTATAGTTTAGCTTGTTTATAAGCTTTGAATTGATCTGGTGGAAGTTCTAGGATTACCTTCGGCTTTCCTCTGATATTACATGTTAAATATGTGGGAACTGTTACCATGCTGGAAACCTCCGGTTCTCACCCATGTGGATTTTGTGATTTTCAGATGCAGGACGTGAGGCTTCTCGCTGAGACGTGCTGGAGACTTCTGGATTAGTGAAGATCCTTTGTTCTTGGGTCTCTGTTTTTCGTTTATATGTCATGCTTAGATACCTTTATCTCCACTGAATAATACAAACTGTGATGACTCCTTCTAGAGGGGATTTTGGAGAATAGGTTTTGATAAATCACTATTTTATTATTTATTTTGTGCTCAATTGAGTGGTTTTTATCATGTCTTTACTCACTTATTCATATAATTTGCATGGTTTTACAATTCCTTCCTTATTCTGTGATATATGTGAAAACATGTTTCCTAAGCCTTAAAAATGTTAATATTAATTACCTTTTATTACCATTCAATGACGTAATCTGTGTGTTAAGTATTTTCAGGCTTTATAGGGTAGGAATGGCTTAGAGGACAGAAAGGAGACATGCAAAAGTGGAAGCAATGCACAAAAATGAAGTTTTGAAGAAACTGACAGTGACGCACGCGCATGGACGACGCAGACGCGTGCCTAGCGCAAAGCACGAGCGACACGTACGCGTGGCTAACGCGTACGCGTGACAAGAAAAATTTCCAAATGACGCGCACGCGTGACTGACGCGCACGCGTGACAGATGCCACGTGCAGAAAGTTGCAGAATTCACCCTCAGCGATTTCTGGGCTCTTTTTCGGCCCAAATCTAAGTTCGAGAACACAAAATAAAGGCTGCAGAATAGAGGGATCACTGAATTCATCAATCATTCACTGAATACAGACAATTGGAGGTTTTAGATGTAGTCTCTAGAGAAGGAGGCTCTCTCCTCTCTCTTAGGTTTTAGGATTTAGGATTTCTCTTAGTTTTATGATTATTTCTTCTTCATTCCAGGTTCAATGTTCCTTTAATTTTACTTCTCTTCTACTTTTATTTGTTCTAGCTTACTAGTTTATTCTATTTTTCTTGTTGATTCTCTTTTTATCCAATTTGGTTTATGAACCTTCCAATGTTAGATTTGATTTTATATTTAATGCAATTTGAGGTATTTCAGATTTATGATTTTAATTTAGCTTTTTACATTCTTAGCTTGAATTGATTAATTGGTGACACTTGAGTTATCAAATTCTTTGTTGATTGATAATTGGAATTTGCTGGTTAGTTTGGATCCCTCTAAAGCTAGTCTTTCCTTAGGAGTTGACTAGGACTTGAGGAATCAAATTAATTAGTCCACTTGACTTTCCTTTATTTAGTAAGGGTTAACTAAGTGGGAGTAATGAACAATTCTCATCACAATTGATAAGGATAATTAGGATGGGATTTCCAGTTTTCATATCTTGCTAAGAGCTTTATTATTTATTATTTTAATTCTTGCAATTTACTTTTCCTGTTCATTATTCAAAAACCCGAAAAAGATAATCTTCCATAACCAATAATAAATCATACTTCCCTGCAATTCCTTGAGAGACGACCCGAGGTTTAAATACTTCGGTTATCAATTTTATTAAGGGGTTTGTTATTGTGACAACCAAAACTTTTGCACGAAAGGATTTCTTGTCGGTCTAGAAGCTATACTTGCAACGAGGATTTATTTGTGAAAATTCTAGACCGCACGAGAGTTCCGTTCGTCAGGTTTTCTTGTATTTATGTCCCTTGGGGTTTCCTTTGGGGGTTTTCCTATTTTATTTACTTGTATATATTGCTATGCTCGGACCGGTTATCTTCGCAACCGGATTGTGAGTTTTGATATTCATGTTGTTGACACTCCTTTGTATATATAATCTCGCGTTGATTTATCCTTGTTCGTCATGTTTTCGATCGGAGTGTTGTGCTTTCGAGTTGCGATTTTGTTTTACCCATTTTTCTTCAAAGGATCCTAGTTATAATCTTTATTCACACTACTATACGTACTAAATTTTAATTTTTAGAGGTCGTAATACCTTGCCATCTCTGAATTATGACTTAAGCATAAGACTCTGAATGGTAGGATGTTACAATAACCATTAGTTTTACCTTTTCCTATTAGCTTAAGCTTTTGGGACGAGTGGTTTCATGACATGGTATCAGAGCTCTAGATCCGAAAGGTCAAGAGTTCGATCCTTGGTGAACCCCAAAATCAGCTTAAGCTTTTGGGATGAATGGTTTCATGGTTTTATGACATGAGATGTTTATTATCCTGATATCTGGATGGTTATTCTGGATAGCATGAGTGATGTTCATTTTTTAACTCATAGCCCATTGTACACATTGTACAAATATTCTATTAGCTCCCTAGCGGGATTCATGGTATTACTATACTTACTTGATTGTTTCTCTCTCTTTCAGATTATATATTCTTTCGTCCAATTAATGTAAAAATATTTATAAAATTTTATGGGCCTAAATTAGAGTCCTACTCACAGAATTTCTTAAATTCTAAACTTTTAAAAGATGAGAAAATATTCTCGTTGTACTAAAACCTTCTACCTTACTTATAAGTAAGTTTGAAAACATAGTTGAGACTTGATTGTACTAAACATATTTGTACTAAACATATTTGTATTTTATAGAGAAATTTATCAATCATAAAATATAAAAGACTAAACTAAAAAATTTTAAAAATGTTGATTAATCACAAAATAAAAAAGTATGAATTGTGCTTTAATTGTGCTTTGATCATATTAATATAATTTAATTCAATAAAATTATTTATCATCATTTGATTGAATAAAAATTCTATTTTATCTGAAAATTTTAGGATTTTTCAACCTCAAATTCATCCATGTTATATCATTAAAAATATAACTGAGAGCATGGAAGCGTCCCTTCATTTGAGAGCATGATTGAGATCAGAGAGTTTGGCTCTTATGGTTCTTTGATCTTCGTCAACCAAAATCTTCTATATCCCTAATAGGGCTGAATCACAACTCCACTGTGGGAAAAGAGCTATGGAGACGAGTTTGATGTGTTGGAGCCCAAAATCCTGAAGTCACTATTTATATTTGAGTGGGACACTCATTAAACCCTAAAACTCAAATAAAGTAGTATCTATGGTTTTAATCTCATTTATCCAAATCAAAAGTAATAATGAATTATTTAATTTAACATTTATGATAATAAATGAGATCACCGTTATATAAGTCATTTAATGTGAAATTATTTCATTTCTGATTATAATTAATATATGTATTGCCTATAAATATATTAAAAAATAATAATTTCCTAACAATCTTCCAATTAGGCTATACATATATATTTTTCTGAGATAATCACATCTTATAAATTTTATGCGCACATCTAAATGTTATTTCCCTAATTACTTTAATAATCTGGTCTTTCTCATACATTAGTTATGAAATTACCAACTTTTATCACATTAGTATCACAACGAAACCATGATGATCGTCATACTAAAATACTCAACCACATAGATCAAATTTGGATGAAAAAATTCAGAAATTACATGCAAAAATTATCTCATGCATGCCTATTTCTAACTGGTCCAACTTGAATAAAAAATTTATTTTAAAACTTGACAGACTCAGATGAAACTACAACGGCAATATCCGGGCTCATAATGACGGCAACTAAGTGATGAGTCTGTGGACGAAGAAGAGAACTTAACAGACTCACAATGAAAGAGAGAGGGGGGGATTTACCTAGAAAAAAGGGCTCGGCAAGAGAAAGGTAGCGACAGGCTCAACAACGATGGTACAGGATAAGTAGTGATAACAATATAGGCTGTGAAGGAAGATGGGAGCTGTGAAGGAAGATAGGAGCTGTGAAGGGGCAAGCGGCGATGGGCTCAGCAACAACGATGACGGAGGTATGAGGTTTTTTGTGAAGAATTCGATAAGAAGAAGACTCTGGGTGAGGATTGTAACACCCCAATTACCCTAAGCCTTACCTCTAGCCGTAAGGCAAAGGTTAATCAAAGGTTACGACAGTCCTAAGACTTATACATTTTTATATATATAGAAGGAAATAATATAATCTAGAAGCCTGATGAAGGATATAGCTCAAAGACAGAATTTCAGAAGCCCGAAACATTCACACGAGGCTAACACATAAGGTACAAGATATAGATGCAAAAGAATGAAATATATATGTAGATGTAATAGTATAATAATCATGGGGGACTAGTCGCAACTTGCGAAGTTTAAGCCGACTAGTATATATTCAGACATACAGAGTTTGGAGTTAAAAACAGCTTATACAACTATTCTCTCAAATAAGCCTCTAAGGCCATAAAGATAAATATACAAAAGATGTGAGAGCAACTATAACAAAGAAAAACATAAATAAACCAAAGAGGAACCATACTCTGCTCTGTCACCATATCCATAATCTCACCGAGGTGGACTACGACCTGTATCTGAAAAACAACAACAAAGTATGGAATGAGAACCGGAGGTTCTCAGTATGGTAACAGTGCCCAATATGTAAGATGTAAGGCCCCGGGACGCCAAAGGCAATCCTAGAACTTCACACCAAACCGATATTCAAGCTTAGAACAGAATAAATAATTATATAAAGGACTTAAACCATAAAGTGGGTTATCTAAACTTAGGGGAATTCTAACTAATACTAATCATACCGTTGTGTCCCACAGCCTCCTCCAACCTAGCTTCCGTGTGATCCCATCGCCACCCCCTACCTAACCTCCTCAGTACCAGACAATCACAACTAATGCAAGCAAGTAAAACACAAATAGTTTTCATATACAGCAAGTAATTCAAGAAGCAAGTAGGCATGTTATACAATTAGGAAAACTCAAGTAATCAAAGCAAACAAACACATAAGAGATGCATATGATGAATGTCTATCCTATTGGCTCGTGATATCACTTGTCGGTCCGTAAATGCCAACCCAACACATCTTCCTGGATGTAGCCTTTTCTGCCACGCCAGGGATATAGTGTCCTGCACACTCATGCAGCAGCTCTTCTGCTACGTCAGAGATATAGTGCCCTGCACAGTCATGTAGTAGGGAGTCTACTACGCCAGGGATATAGGCCCCGCACACTTCCTGCAGCAGAGAAGGAACCAACCACAATAAATCATGCAGCAGAACAATCTGCCACGCCGAGGATATAGGCCCCGCACACTCTCAACATTCAACAAGTCAGACGATAGAAACATCTGCCACGCCGGAGATATAGGCTCCGCACACTATCAATAACAACTGGTCATGCAGTAGAACAATCTACCACGCCGGAGATATAAGCTCCGCACACTATCAACAATCCAATAACTTCATCCTCAAATCACCATCAGACATCACCATTCCTCATCTCAAATCACTTTCAATAATATTTACTCATGCAGCAGAGAAACCTGCTACGCCAGAGATATATACCCTACACACTTTCCTTCCATACTCATCAAGCTCATAATAACCATCATCAGTTCTTAATTCCATTTCGAACTCATTAGTTCCTCAGTTTTCTCAATTCATTATCAACAATCACCATATGCACCACTCTTCCTTCTCTCTCAACTAACTCATCCTCAAAATACCAGAAACCTAAAACCTCCATTTTCTAACTTTTCAAAGGAAAACCCAACTTAAACTCCTAGGACCTTTCCCATATTTCAATGCTCTAAAATAAGCCCAAGAGTCTTAAAATGGTGTTATAGAAGCTTACAACCTTGTCGAGAAGGTGAAATAGTTGAAAACAAAGTTTAAAATTATGAAACAGGGCGTGTGCGTCTGCACAGGGGTGTGCGTGCGCACGCCCAAAAAGATTTTCAAAATGTGCGTACGCACCTGGGTGTATGTATGCACAGGTACTGAACCTTCCCGACTTGTGCGTGCGCACAGGGCTGTGTGTCCGCACAGGTCATAATGCTTCATTGATGTGCGCGCGTACAACCTGTGCCAGCGCTGCCACCAGAGCCCTTTTCCCTGCTTGTGTGTACGCACAGGTCTGTGCGCCCACACAGAATAATATTTTCGCAGGGCTGTGCGTGCGCACAAGGCTGTGCGTCCGCACATATCAGAAAATCCTGAAATTCTGCAACTCTGCAGAATTTCAGATTTCAACACCAATCTTTGAATGATCATAACTTCCTCTACAGAAATCTAAATTTCACAAGCTTTATACCAATTTAAAGGGTTTTCAAAGATCTTTGATTCTAAACCAATTTCAACCAATTTTGAAAACCGAGGAAAAAGTTATGATCAAACGAATTTCACCAAAAATTAACTTTTACCCAAAATCTCACAAACCCAATTCTTAACCACACCTCAATCCAATACCAATTCAATCACATATCAACTTTACCAAAACAGCCCAAAATTCATACAAACACTATCTCATCCATTATACCATATCTCACTACCAAATCCATAATTTCCCACTTAATCATAAATCCACTCTCATAATCATAATCAATCAACAACAATCTCAACTACCAACACAATTCCCCATACTTTCCAATAATCATTATCATACTCTATCCATCATTAACCAAATCCTATCAACAAACCTCCATCAACAACACTAAGTCTCACATTCATCATCAATCTTCATAATAATTAAAATACCAACGATCATCATCAAATTATATAATCATTATCATTATTATTCCAATTCCTTCAACACAACACTACCACAACATCAACCAATCCCCATTAACAACTCCAATCATCAATATTCATTAATACCAACAAATCTCATTAATCATCATCAACCACACTAATCCCATACAACCAACAATTAACATCAATTCACATTTAAATATTCATACACCAACAACATTCAATCCTATCTTAGGGTCAACTAGCCTAAGTGTCCATGAACATTACATATTACATAAAGAAAATCGAAACCATACCTTGATCGATTTTCAAAACGTTCCAAACATCAAAACGAAGCCACCAAACTTGCTCCAAAGCCTCAACCAACTCCAACAAACACCAAAACTCAATCTAATATCACATATACATACCAACATCAAAATCTAAGATACACAAAACAACTAAACACAAGAATTTAGTAAAACCTTACCTTACCCAACATGATTAGGGGTAAAATCCAACATTTACCCGCTACTATAGATCACCTAAACAAGCAAAACCATAAAACTTGCTCAAAATCTAAATCCAAAACGCGCAGATTTCTAGGGTTGGAAACTGGGATATGAAGAGAAAGATTTTACCAGATTTTCTTAGATAGAAACGTAGAGCTTGATAAGAGCTTCGCGTGGCCATAAATGGCTCGTCAATCGGAGCTCCGGATCAAAAGTTTTGGCTCCCAAAAGGTGGAGGTGAAAAGTGTCATCCCTCTTCTCCTCTCCCCTCTCAAAACCGCGGCCCCCTCCCCTTTAGGGCTGAAAAATGAGCTCAAAGCTCATTAAATGAGCTTATATATGTTGGGCATTTGGCTCGGTTTGGACCCGGTCCAATCCGTTAGCGTTTTTGGTCCATTTGGCCCACTTTGGGCCAAAACATTTAAGATTAGTGTCCAGTTTTCGATTCTAAATTATTTTTCTCCTTTCAAAATAATAAATCAATTTTCAAAATATTATTTTCCAAAATACGTGGTACTGTACAGTCTAGGACCGGTACTGCCAACTTAATCGCCAGTACGCATTTTTACAAAAACTGTCCGAAAAAAATACATTTTCTAACTCAGAAAAATTCACTGAAAGCAAATTTCTCATTTATATTTTCAAATTAAAATTTCTAAATTTTGAATCTATTCCGGACACTAAAATTACTATATTAAAACGGTTTTATGTGAAAACGTAGGTTCTTACAAGGATGACTGGATTTCTCTTGCATGGCTATAGAGTATGGACTGGACTGAAACTGTGAATAACTGAATTTGTGATGATGTAAGGCAAATCCTAATTCCTAAAAAGTGTTTATATGTATATATCCGGGGCGGGTACACCCTAAATCCGACCATGCCCTGTCCTAAGCAAAATTTACCCCAACTCGAGTCAAGTTATCACCCTCCCTAACCGGGTATGGATGGGTCGGGTACCCACGTATTCATGCCAAGTCTAACCACGTATTGGTGCTCAATTTATTAAGGATTTACCACTAAGCAATAGATTGCTATACACATAAGGCGAGATTCTAACTCCTAATAGTTGTTTAAGCGGACGAGTAATGAGATGATCACTCAACAAATATAAATTGATTAAGACAAATACTAATTATTTTTAATATTTTAATATTAAAAGTCCTGAGAGTTTGATTTTAATTATAATTTTATAAAATATTTATAATAATAATTACTATATATATTTTATTTATTTTTTTAATAAAATTTTTTATATAATTTTATATATTATCCTGTACAGAGTACGAGAACATACACTAATTTTAGTAAAAACAGTACTGTATAAAAATACTAAGCTAGTAAAAACATTACTATATTACCTTGGCATTAATTTTTCATTAACAATAACACTTTGTTTGGATATAAGAAAGAAAATATAAGAAAAGAAAATAAGAAAAAAGAAAATAAAAGGAGAGAAAATAGAAGAAAAAATAGAGTTATTTGTATGTTGTTGTTTAGATGAAGAAAAAATAAAGAGAAAAATTTCTTTTGTTTGGATGAAAAAAAATTAAAAAAAAAATCATAAAGATATAAAATTACATTAATATCTTTATAATAAAATAAAGTATAAATATTTTTATTTATTTATATTTTATTACATTTTATAAATATTATAAAATATTATAATTTTATATATTTAATTTAAATTATTTATTTAATACATATATGTTTAAATGTGAACTTTTATTATAATAATATATATTAAAACTAAATTTATATTGATAATTATTAATAATAATATAACTATGGATAATATTGTAAATATACAAAAAAATATTTTTTTTTTGTTTTCATGTTTGTAATGAATAGAAAATTTTTTTGGTCACACAAAAATTTTCCTTTTTTTTTTAGTATCCAAACAAAGAAAAGTAAAATTTACCATTCATTTTCTTTTCATCTTTTTTTCTTTCCGCCAGCTACCTGGATACAAGTTTGATGCCCCAAATTGCAAAAATACAGCATTATTGTGGCGGTGAACAAACCCCTGCAAGTTGCCAATAATAGTCATAATTGCACTATTTGTTTTATTTTCGGGAGTGGATCCTCTCCAGTGAAAAAAATTAGATAGTGTCCAATATTTGATTTTATCATTCATTGTTTTCTCTTTTATTAATTTCTAATCCCACTTATAGAATTAAAGGTAAGAAATCACACTTTGTTCTCTTAAATAGAAAAAAAAAAATAGAAAGGATCCATTTCTTTTCATTTTCTATTCATGGGCATTTATTCAACCAACCGTTACACACCTCTCATCTTATGCTGAATAACATTGATGTGAATTGTGAGCCAACGATGCATCTTAAAGACGTGAATAATCCACATAAATATATGTGTTTTTTTTTTTTCCCTTTTTTTCATTTTAAATACCTAATCCAATCCCTATCAATTTTCATAAAGAATTACATGCCCTTTAAAAGAACATTGACAAAACAATCCTTAATTATTCATTTTTTTGGAACATACTAGTTATTCTTCACCCGAAACAACATTGTTTGAATTGTTATTACTTTGTCGTTTTTTTATTTAAATGGCATAGTCTTTTATAAAAAAAAATATAATTTTGATACACAGTGAAAAGGAAATACAACATCAGAAAAAAAAAATACCTTTATATTAATTGCGTAAATACAAAATAGTTATATAAAAAAACAAATACAAATAGATAATAGTATAAAATATTTTACATTACATCAAAATTAAACTCTTATAAAATAGATAGACGTAGTAACTTGAATATTTACTTTGTTTGCTTCTTTGAATTAGTTGATTTTATTAAACAAAGATTACTATACTATCCGGCAGACAATAAGTTCAACTATACAACATATCACATAGAATAATACAAAAGAGAGACCAAGCAGCCCTTGGAGCAGGATTGTTAATGGGGCAAGAGGCAGAATGTTTAGGGCTCTTGTTGCTTGTATTGGGCCTGAGGTGGAGGGGCTGGTGGCCCATATTGTTGAGGATATCCACATGCCTGTTGTCGACCCTTGGCCCTACCCATTAGATAACATGCTAATGCCACTATCAATATCAACAGTATCAATGGCAATGATACCACCACCACGAAACCCATTCTTATTTTTTCAACTTCCCAACTTGTTTTTTGTTTTCTCTTTTCTTCTCTTCTCTTCTCTTCAATTCTCTGCCTTCTATCTTATATTTATCTATTTATTTATTATACCTACGCCATCCATGCCATCTTTATTCTTCAGATTTCAGGACGTAACCACAATAGTAATTAATGAATGAAATAGCAAACTTAGAGATCAGATCATATACATTTATGGCATTCAATACTCGATCGTGGTTACCCTTTTTATTAATTAATAGAGAAAAATACAAATAATAGAGGAATTTTTCAACAAAGGCTAAACTTTATTATTCTAGTTAAGGGCAAGGAAAATTGAATATATGCACGAGAAGTATATCGTATGATTGCAGCTTATTACTATTGTTATTATTATTAGCAACAATTAATTAATTCCTTCAAATAGAATTGTTGATTGTTGATGCTAATTAATAGAAAGAAGATGAGAAAATGTTGAATTGAGAAGGTACCTGTTAACTGGGGGGAAGCAGTTCTGGAAAAGGGGAAATGGAAGGTGGAAGGTGGGAGTAGGGTTCAAGCACTTAATAATAATTATATTATTATGGATGAAATGAAAGGAAGAAATAATAATGGAGAGAAAGATGCGATACCAAGTGGGTTATTAATTAGCTCAAATGGCATAGACTCCCCATACTTAATTAAGAGGTTGCGGGTTCGAATCTCCTATCTTTCCAAATTTTTAGTCACAAAAAAAAAAAAAGTGGGTTATTAATTAGGTGAATATATGAATATATAATATGGTGGCATAAATTAAGCCGTATGAAGCTCAACTAGCCCCTGGAAACGTGTCGCCATTTCGAATTTACACTTGGAATCCTATGAACTTCATGTCTACTCTTTCTGATTGGTCACCCACGTGCAGCCAAACAGCCCAAACTTGTATCAATAATACTTGATCAAATAAACTTTTTTTTTTTCTGAGAAATGTACTTATAGTTTTGAAAAATATAAGTATTTGATTTTGTGTTTAATAAATTAAAAAATTATATATTTGTATTTTTTTTGTTTTAAAAATTAGGAGTATTTTTTAAATTATGTGAAGACACTATTTAAAATTAAAATATATTGATAAATATTTATATTTATTCTTTTTTTATTATATTCATATATATTAAAGTTATTTCAAATATTAAATAATTTATGAAAAATATTTTTTATAATTTCTGCTTATTTAAAGTTATTTTTATTTTTTACCAAATATAATTTTTACAACTTTTAGAAACTTATTTTTTAAAAGTTAATTTCAAAAAATTATTTTGAGAAGCCAAAAGTTTACCAATTTGTATCACTATCTCTATATATAAGCAATTCGAACAAATAATATCCTCTATTCGATATTATGTTTTCCATCTTTCTTCTTTATTTCGGCCTATTTTATCTTCCATCACAAATATATATAATATTTTTTCCTTATTACTCAACAAAAAGTCTTTGCTTTTTAGTTTATTGGATGTGGATTCTCTAGTATCTGTCAATTATAAGCTAATGCTTAATTTCTAATTTTTTTTTTTTTTTTTGGACTGGTAATTTCTAATTTATTTGAGTTTACTGTTTGGTAGATAGAAGTTGTATACAATATTACAATGTCTGGTCTGAGTTTTTATTTTAGTAGATATGAAATTGACCATAATATCTCTTTTTCTCTTATACTGATTAGTTGGTAGAGGTGATGTTTTTTTTTTTTTTTTTTTTTTGTTATAATTTATTGTTATTTTTATTATTAATACAGAAAAAGACAGTTTTTTGGTATTATAAAGAAGCAGCAGGATTGTGGTCTGTGGATCACACTTACAGCATAACATATTGGACATTTTAGAACACCAAAAATATGTGACGGACACCAGAAAAACTGTTGGTATATTTTAAGTTTAAAACAATAGGGCTTAGTGGCCCAGAACGCATACATCCTAAAATTGGAGTTAACGTTCTAGCCTTAGCATGATCGAAAGAAAAAACAAAATAGCCTTAGCCGGTTAGCCCTTATGTATCGACGACTACCGTGACAACCTTACTTTTCATCTGTCTATTCTGTTTCACGTTTTTATTTATTTATTTACTTTTCTTTGTTTGCCACAAATAGGATACATACTACATAGCATAGTTATCGGAATCGAATATAATTAACCAATTCAGACTATTTGATTAATAGTTTACTGATTCAACCATTAAATAATTAATTGAATCGATTTATCTAATATAATTAAATAATTATATAAAATTCTGATAATAATTAATTAGTTGTTATTTTTATATTTTAACAATTTATTAATTAGTTTATATCTATTATATTAAATTTGAGTAAGAATAAGTATACAACTAAAATTAAAAAAATAAATATCAAAATAATATTTAATTGAATGTTGTGTGTATATATCTATTTACCTAATATATTAAAATTGAGTTTTACCCCAACTAATAAGAGTGAGATGTCAATTTCTCATGAATTCATTTTTTCTCTAAAATAAATGCATTTAATAAATAATACATAATTATACTAATTTAGAAAAATTTCTTTATTATAATTATATAAAATCAATATTTAATACTTTATTAAACTATTTATCAATTATTAATCGAAAATATTTTTAATAATAATAATAATAATATACTTCTACTTAATATACTAAAATTGGATTTTTCTCTAACTAATGAAAGTGAGGTGTCAATATTTGGCTAATTTTTTTTTATATGAAAAAAATTGTGTGTAATTAATCATTATGGATCATTGGTGTGTTTTTCTTGAATATGGATTAATTTTTTTTTTAATTTTGAGTAACAAATCGGACCCTCAGATTTGGGGGAGTAGAGAAATCTGAGGGTCAGATTTGTAAATTGAAAAAAATTTAAAATAAAAAAACTCAAATTTGACCCTTTGATTTGTATTTTTTAAAAAAAAAAAATTTAAAACCACAAATCTGACCCTCAGATTTGTGGTTATCAACAAAAAAAATTAAAACACCACAAATCTTACCCTCAGATTTGTGGTATCCATATAAATAAAAAACACATAGTTTCCACCTTATTTAAAAACACCACCTTCTACCCCATATTAAAAATACAAAGCGTCAATATTTTTCATAAATTCATTTTTCTTAAAAAATGAAAGCACTATTCTCTCTTCTAAATTTATTTTAGAAAAATATCTTTATTATAATTATATTAGCATTTAATGAATAGTGCATGATTATACTAATTTAGAAAAATATATTTATTATAATTATATAAAATCAATATTTAATGCATTATCAACTAATAAAAGTGAGGTGTCAATTTTTCATGAATTCATTTTCTCTCTAAAATGAGAGCACTATTCTCTCTTCTAAATTTATTTTAGAAAATTGACTGAATATACGTGCCAAATTAAAAAAATTTAGCAAGTTAATGGAATCAAATAATATTTTTATAATATATATAAAAATTTATATTTTTATTAACCCATGTAATAATATATATAAGAATGTTAAAATTAATTTCAATTATATAGCGAGATTGCCAGCGTAGGAGAATTCCATCGGAGGAGATCATCGGAGTAGGAGATGTCGTCGGAGGAGACCGTCGCAGGAGGAGATTGTCATTGGAGGAGAGGTCACCAGAGAAGATCACCGCTGAGGAAGACGTCGCCAAATGAGGTCGTCGTTGGAGGAGGTCGTCACCGGAGGATATCGGTCAGAGGAGGTCGTCGCCAGAAGAGATCGTTCAGAGGAGATCGTCAAAGAGAAGATCACTGTGGCAGCCATTCAACCTTTACGTTTCAACGAAAAATGAGAAGTGAATTAGGATTAGGCTTTTTTATATAGCAGTGATAATGGCGTTTTAAAACCGTCAGAATCAACAAAAACCACCATTAAATGCAATTCAATTATGACAACAATAAAAAACGCCATAATATCCGGATATTACGACAATTTTATGAAACTGCCGTAATATTAATGCCATTTTATGTCCTTTTTTTTTTTGTAGTGCATAATCTACCATAAATAATACTGTTGATAGAATCGTAGGCCATTAGGTATGAAAAATAATAAACAGAAAAAGAACTATGTCTGAGGTACAAATTTTCTAGATAATAAATATATATATATATATATATCACACTCATTGTACACAGTAATAATTAGTCAATATTTTTAACGGAGATACTTGCTACAATTAGATAGAAATTATGCCATTATCTTTTTATTAATATTTATGATTATTTCAATGGAGATATTTGTTCAGTATATATGTTAATAATATAGTATACTATTACTATACTATATTATTTTAATGTTATTTAACTATTACTATATTATTTCAATATTATCAAGGCAATCTCAATGTGATCATAAATTTAACTTAATTATCGACATGACATACTTATGAGTATGTTTCTTAATTTATTTTTTGTAACTCATCGAATGCAATTTATTACAGTAAATGAATAATATCAACTAATTGATTTGATTAGATATTTAAATATCACATGATTTATTATAATTTATATCAATTAAATAATTGTAATTTATTATATCAATTATTTTAATTCATTAATTTATAAGGTACATAATAACATAGATGATTTGTTACTTATACTGATTAAATACAATAAATATAGATTACTTTAGTTAAAAAAATCATTGTCTCCTATGTTTTCCTATTTATTTTTTTAATTCATTAAATCCAATCAATTATAATAAATTAATTATATCAACTAATTAATTCAATCAACTATTTCCTAATTTATTTTTTTGAATTCAATAAATCAAATAAAATTAATTATACTAATTATTTGTATCGATTAGTTGATTTGATTAATTTTTAAAAAATATTTTATTTAATTTTTTTATTTATTTAAATACATGAATTATAACTAATTAATGATTTAATTTTATTAGGATAAATATATCAAATTCTGTTCCTAATATAAAAATACAAAATTTTATTCCTTTCATTTTTATTTTACCACTATAAAAGACCATATATGCTAGAAGAAAATATCATTCATTTACCAATTACTCTTTCATTAGGTAGCTTTTACAATAATTCTTTTTCTTCTTATGAGGCGTCGAAACAAGAAGGCAACTATCGTAGATACAAACCACCACACACTCTTCAACTCCCGTGCTCATCATTCAGAGCAATATATGATATATTATCCATTAAGCATTTATAGGTCATGGTATCATCATGTATGCATAAATAAAAAAATTTCATAATTAAGCTGAAGTCATTTATCTGTTTGTGTGGTATATTGTAGTGTGAAATTACTTTCAATTTATGTTGTGCAATGATATTATAGTTTAATTTAAGCTTTTATTTTAGAATTATGTTATGATTTTATCTCATCATTTTCTCTTAGATATCAAATTGATGTATTTTTATTTCTTATTATTGAAACGGATATGATATAAAATTTGTAAAAAAAAAAAATCTCACATTCAATTTATTTTATTGTAGTCTTCTATCTCTTTTATTTCTTTTTATTTTCTTCTTGTTTATTTTATTTTCTTTTTAAATATTATATAATTTATTATAGTTTATACCAATTAATTAATTATAATTCATTATATCATTTAGTTTAATTCATTAATTTATAATATGCATGATAAAATAGATCATTTGTTTCTTATATGTTTATTCTTCTAAAATCTAAATCTGAATAATTATATTTTTAGTTTTTGTTATGCACAAAATATTATTAATAATGAATAATAATTAACCACTCATAATTTTAATCAAAGTATTTGGATGATTTTTATATTTATTAATATTAATTGTTGATTATTTTTTCGTAAATAAATTGTATTATAATTTTATGTTAGTTCATAATTAATTAATGATTAATGTTTATGAAGCTATGTTACTCTAAATTTTATATTTTACAAATATTTTATTTAAATGTAATTTTTTAAACATAAAAATATATTTACTTTTACATTTTTTAATTATTCTAAATGAATATTTTATCAAATACTAATTAAAGTCATCCTTCCATTTGCTTTTACTAATCTATTATCTAACTATTATATAAAATTAAAATCGTATTAATGAATTTAATATGAAAGTTAATTTAGCTTTTTATTTAGAGTATTTTTTTTATTTTTTTTAGTTTAATCAACCAAAACTATTCAATTATGAATAGTCACTTCTATCTTATTTTATATAACTAATTAAAATTACTAAAATTTAATAATACAATTCTATTTTATATTTGCTGCAGAGCGGAGCAGGAAGGAGGAATCATTCACTTCTCATTCATTCACACTTTAGGTTTTAGGGTTTCTACTCTAATTTCTTCTTAGAGTTAGATTTAATTTCTGTTTTTATTTACAATTCCTTGCAATTTATTGTTCTAGCACCTTTGTTCTTTAATTCTACTTGTTATTTCCTTCACTTTGTTATCCTCATGTTTATGCACACTTAATACTTTGGATCTTTGTTAATGCAATTTATATGTTTATGTTGTTATTGCTTTCTTCAGTTGTCATTGTTAATTTCTTTCAATTGGTAGTTATTAGATTTTACTATTATTACAATTTTACCATGCTTTTATTTTGTGCCTTCCAAGTGTTTGATAAAATACTTGGGTGGATTTTAATTTAGATTTTTATATTCTTGACTTGGATTGATTATTTAGAGACTCTTGAGTTATCAAAAGTCTTTTGTTGAATGGTAATTGGAGATTCCC
This sequence comes from Arachis hypogaea, assembly GCF_003086295.3. Taxonomy (NCBI): domain Eukaryota; kingdom Viridiplantae; phylum Streptophyta; class Magnoliopsida; order Fabales; family Fabaceae; genus Arachis; species Arachis hypogaea. Next base: position 41,682,199 of record NC_092051.1, on the reverse strand, counting down.
GGTTAGCTTGAACTTCACCAAAGCTAGTCTCTCACTATGAGTTGACTAGGACTTGTGAACTCAAGTTGATTATATGCACTTTACCTTCCTCCATTGGTTAGAAGTTAACTAAGTGAAGGCAATTCACTTTTACCATCACAATTGGCGATGATAATGAGGATAGGACTTCTAATTCTCTCTCCTTGCTAAGAGCATTCTTAGTGATTAGTTTATTTTCTCGCCATTTTACTTTCTTGTTTCTTATTTCAAAAACCGCAAAAATATACTTTCCCATAACCAATAATAAACTACACTTCCCTGTAATTCCTTGAGAGACGACCCAAAGTTTGAATACTTCGGTTAATTTTATTGGGTTTGTATTTGTGATAAACAATCTAAACATTGATTGAGGTTTAATTGTCGGTTTAGAACTATACTTGCAACGCGACATCTTTGTGAAATTCTTTACCGACATTTTTCCCCATCAAGTTTTTGGCGTCGTTGCAGGGAAATTGCACATGTATGTCTTATTATTGGTTATTGTGAATATTGTGAATATGTTTGCCTTTTCGTTTCTTTGTTAGTTGTTGCTAGTTTAGGAGTCTATTTTCATTATTTCTTATTAGTTTTTATTTTTAGTTTCTCTTGCTACTAAGAATTTCCACCTCTTTGGCTATAAGTGTGGTTCAAATTATGTTGTAGGGAATGGAAGGTACAATGTGAACATGCATCAAAGAGAGGACAATCAAAGGTGGGAGGAGCCTCAAGCTTATGGACAATCTTCGTGGCAACTGCCTCCTCCAAAGGGCCATTCCAAGATGCATATCAATCCGATGGCTACGGTGGACCGCCTTGTGACTACCAACAACCACCACCATATGCCTATGAACCCCCTCCTCAATATAGCTCTCAACCATACTCACAAGCCTCATCCTACTAAACACTTCCATTTGACCCAAATCCTTATCCCCCATACCAACCACCTTATGAGCCAAATGAACCATACATAGAGCCACCCCAATTCCAACCCAATTACTCCCAAGTACCACCACCTCCAATGTATGCGAACTTTCAACCGTAAGATGAATTTTCCTTTCCACCACAACCCTCCATAGGGGAATGTCCATATCCATCAATCCAAGAGCAATATGATCCTAATTATGTTAGCCAAGCGGAACAAGAGCCACGGGATCATTTTAAGAAAGCAATGGATCGACTTCAAGCAACCATCCATCAAATGAGACGAGAGGAAGGTCGAAAAGCACACGAAGCTCTCATGGCTAACATTGCCAAAACAAGAGCCACCATCGACCCCTGGGACTCATGCAACAAACAAAGCATTTTCACGGATGAATGTGGAAAGTCAACCGAAGAGCGGAGCATGAAGGAGATCTTGGAATCTCAATTTGAGAACAAGGGACTAGAGTGTATTGTGCAACAAGTGAAAAAGATGGAGAGTCTTGAACCGCCACATCCTTATCATGATGAACCACCCTCCTATCATAAACCCTTCCTCCTAAGCAATGAACCCTTATATCCACTCCACTCTCCATTGGATGACACTTTTAGTGTTCTTCTTCAAGGGCAAAGAGAGATGCAGCGGACGACACTAGAGTTCATAGCTACCTTGACTGAGGTAGTAGATAATTTAGCTTCATTGCGCTTCAACACTTAAAGTACCCCCATGGCCGCATGTGGAGAATCTAATAAGGAGTGTAGCATGAAGGAGAAACTAGAAACTCTGGTGGAAAGTGAGGAATGTGACTTTTTATTGGAACAATTGGAGGAAGCCGTAATTGTTGAAGAGGATGAAGTGGTTGAAGACTTAAGAGATGCTGAACCTCTATGGGAATCTAGAGTTGTAGAGTATTCCTCCAAGAAGCTTGGCATTAATGTTGAGGAGGGTAGTGCACAACCTCCAAGGCATATTCCCTATGAAGAATTGGATGGGATAGATCAAGAGACAAGTTTCCTTGGTGATGATGATCATGAATCAAGCCATCCTAGTAATGAATTTGCATCTACAAGTGAACCCCTTGAGTTTGAAGAACCTTCTCCCAATGAAATTGAAAGCAACGTTGAGGTAGATTTCTCTCAACCTCATATTTATGATTTGAGTGACGGAGAAGAGTTGGATGAATTTGGTGAGGAAGAGCTTGAAGGTGAAGAATCTTTTTAAAAGGTGGAAGTCTTTCGGCAAGGTTGGACGGGAGTTGAATATGCTTTGTCAAGATCGTTGGAGATTTCTCTACCTAGGTTGCCGTCTACTCCTCCAATTGAGTGGGTAAAGCTTATCTCTCTTAGTTTTACTATCCCACTTGAGTATGGTATTCTTGAAACAGATGGCTAACTTAGGAGGCTTTGTGGAATGAAGCGTAAGAGAAGGATGTTTAGTGGTTGGAGTTGCAAATCAAGACTCATCAAGGTTAAGATTTCAAGAGCTAGATGCAAGAGTTGGACTAGTGATAAATTGGTTGGATCTAAGAGAAGAGTTTGGTACTTCATTGAGAATTTAGATTGCTTGCCACCCGGTTGGAACAATGATGATTCACTTAAAGACGGGTGTAAATACAAGATTTAGGATCCCGGCACACAGGAGGATCAACTTTGGGAGCTCAAAACTTGTGAAGAACTTCATCAAGGCTTGGTGAATTCACTTGGAAATGTTGGAGCTTATTGGAAGTACAAGCGTTGGTAGAAGTTTCAAGATGAGTTTAAGCACAAACTACCATGACAATGAGCTCACCAAATGTCCAACTTAAAGACTTTAACTAAAAGTGCTAGGTGAGAGACACCCCACCATGGTAAATTCTTCCTATTTTCTCTGTTATTTATATTGGTAATAAATTGAAATTTTATTTTTAGTTAGGATTATTTAGTTTAAGTTGTGGTTTCACTTACTTAATAAAGTTTGGCTTTACTTTGGTAGCTTGTTAGTTTATTTAAAAAAAAATTTCGCCCCACGCGTGTGCATGGCCGACGCGCACACGTCATATTGAATGTTGCTCTCTAGTACATAAACTAGAGAGTTGTGCTAGAACCGTGCGAGTGGGGTGCCAGATGCACAACCCAACCAACCCTTGCATGTCGCTGACGCGTATGCGTCATTTTCATTTCTAGCCTTCCATGCGTTGGCGTGACCGACACGCACGCATCGTACCTAAATGCTGCCTCAGTACTAATTACAGAGATTTGTGCGACAAGTGTGCCAAAATTGTACGTGTAGCACAATTCCGCCTCAAACGTACGCGTAGTTTACGCGTACGCGTGATCTTCATTTCTCTCCCCTCACGCGTGCGCGACAACGACGCGTGCGCGTTGTCTCCTCTTTTCCTTCTTCTACGCGCGCGTGTCACCCACGCATATGCGTGTATTTGAATTCATTAACCCCCTGACGCGAGAACCCTAGCTTCATGCGCGTCCCCTTCCACCCTTTCACTCTCAACGTCTCTTTCCCTTCTCCCTCCAAGAACCAGAAACTCCATTACCGCCTCCAAAACCTCCATCACCCACCACCAACCTCACATCACCACTCAGTTCTGGTGACCCCGAAACGCCGCCGACTACCCCTCTCTCTTTCCCTTTTCTTTCTTTCTTCTTCCATTCCTACCGGTTCATCTTCTTCGCTACCACCAGCTCTACCGCGGCCGCCTATTGCCGCCGGTGACCACCACCCTCTAACCACAACAACCTACCTTCTTTCTTCCTTCTTCTCTTCTTCTCCATTTCATATTCCTCTGCTATCTTTGCAAGAAGAACAGGGACCCCTGTTTCTGCTTCTGCCACGGTCACTACCGCGGGCCACCATAGCCGCCGTCTCTGACCCGGCATCCTACCTCTCCTAACCCATTTCCATTTATGTCTTTTCCAAGTTCCAGTCCCTCTGTCATTTTTAATTTTTGTTAATTAATTTTGATTTTGAATTTGGTTAGCTTTGTTTAATTCCTGTTCGCTTAGTTAGTTTAGTAATGCATGTGGTTAGGTAATTTTAGTTGTTTGTTAGTGGATTTAGGTTTAATATTTTGCTGTTTTTGCTGTCTGAATTGGTGCATGCTTCACTGCTCTAGGTATATACGGTTGACGGTGATTTTCTTTTATTAATATGCATATATTGTGTCTGATGCATATGTTGCTGTTTAAGTTGATTATTCAATTTGGTTTAACATGTTTAAATTGAAATTGATTGCTTATTGAATGGTTCATGTTGCTGCTTTTCTGGAATTTAAATTGAACTGTCAATTGCTCCATTTCAATTTCCATTTTGTTGTTGCTTCAAGATTAATGGCTGCTGAGATGTTCTTTCAATTCTGCACTTGGGTGTTTGAATTCAGCTTACCTGCTTGTTAAATAGTTCAGTGTTTTGGAGCTGTTTAAGTTCATAATGCTCAATTCATATGAAATTATGGTTGCTGATTTTATCTGAATTATTTTGAATTTCATATGGGCTAAGTTCTACTATTTGTTTAATCCGAGAACGCTTAATTTACTGCCAGAATGCTGCCAAATTTTTCTGAAAATTGTTATGTTTTTAACTTCCAACTTATGAATTGAGTTTGGTACATTTTGACTTGGGTTTCATTTAGTTTTTACTAAACTCAATTCACGAGTTAATTGGTTGGCATTTCCGCCCTTCCTTTGGTTCCCTTTATTTGAATTGCATCATTGGCAACAAGAACTATTTGACAGATTTCTGTGTCAAATCGAACCTTGTTGACCAATGAATTTTAAACCTCTTCTATGTTTGAATTTTTCAAGTTAAGTTCCAAATTTTCCTTCTTCATGGTCTTGTTTCAATTTTAACTTCTCTTTGACCATTGAAGTTGTTTCATAAACTTTCTATTTGGCCTAGTCTTGTTCCTTTTTGTTTGAGGTTCTTTCAAGTTGTGATTATTGGTGCCTTTTTACTTTTGTAGCCGTTTTATATAAACTTTTAGTTTCAATTCACTTTTGGTTACATAAGTACATCTTTAATTTCTCCACACCAATTTCTGCACTTGAGTGATCAAACACATTGATGATGAATTGTATTTATCTTTTATGCCTTTGTGCCTTACATATTTCATTATCAATGACTTGCACTGCCTTATATAAATGTGAGTTTCTTGTCATTTAGAATTTTTGGACGCTATCATGGTTAGGAATAATATTTGCTATGTTATTAACATTTAACTTCCTTTCTTCTAACTTTTTAACTTTTAACTAAATGTTTTATACTCTTCTTTTAATTTGCCTTTTTAAACTGACTTTTTAACTATTCTTTTGATGCATAGCAATGTTGCTTCTTAAGGAACAAGAAAGTTGATTTCCTTTATACACAATTAATTGGACTGTGAATTCTGACTGATTTTGAATTCTGTCTATACTCCCTTCCAAGATAATTGTAACTTTAGTGACTCACTTCATGTTTGAGCTTTAACCCCTCTATTGCCTATCTTCTGTTTGTTTTGTTTGTATATTGTTTGCCTTTCTGTTTCTCTGCTTTGATTTGATCATCTGTGCCTGGGAATTCTATTTTTCAGGATGACTGGTAGGGAAGGGAAAGGCAAGGCTAAATCCAGCTCCAGTAAAAGGAAGAGAGCACAGTCATCCATTGTTCTATCGGATGAATTTTGGTGTGAAAAGAAATTTACTGACAAAGAAAAGGCTGATCAACTTGTGTCTGCTTCCGACTCAGTCAAATTTGCTAACCTTTACTGTGAACTCAAGTTTCTGGTATTTCTGGAAAAATGAAAACTCTACTTGAAAAAGAAGCTCAAAATACCAACCGAGATGAGGAAGTATACTGAACATCAAATTGAACAGAGAAGTTGGGTGTCTCTGGATAGAGATCTGGCAGATATAAACTCATCATGGGTCCGTGAGTTCTATTCCAACTATTATCGGACAACCCTTGATGCAGTTCAGTTTAGGGGCAAACAGATCTTGGTCACAGAGGAGGCAATACAAGATATCCTCCAATTCTGGCCTAAAACAGATGATACATACGGTTTTCAGAAGGCCGAGGAAACTATTAGATTTATGAGTTTTGATTGGGATGCCGTCCTATGTACTATAGCCATTCATCCTGATGTTCTGTGGGCTATGGGAAAGTCGAAGGAAACTCCACGGGGTATCAAGGTTGATTATCTCAATGATGAGGCTAGGCTATGGCAACAGATACTGAGCAATTATGTCATGCCTAGTACTCACGAGTTAGAGGTGCCAGCAGCTATGATCCTTCTTATCTGGTGTGTCTTGGAAGGAAAGGACCTATACCTTCCAAGACTCATGAGGAAGTATATGTCTCGAGTACATGTTAGAAGCACCTTGGCATTCCATATTTGATCACTCAGATGGCTATTCGAGCTTAGGTACCCTGAGAGCCCTAAGATAAGAGACCACAGATTGCCGACCACAAGAAGGTTATTTCACACGGCAAGCGGTTTGGACCTCTAGGCCACAGACCACCTACTACTACTCCCACTGAGGCGGCTACATCCTCAGCAGCACCTTCGGCACCGCCTACTTCAGCAGCACCATCATCCACTTCTCAACCAGTTTACCACCTTGTGCAGCGCCTTTTCGAGCGCATTAATCAGATGGAGCGCCGCAATCAGTGACGCTATGAGTAGTTAGACCGTTGCAACAAGCGACGCTATGCACATCTGAAGCTGATTATGACTTTTGGGCATACTGACATCCCCTCTGAGCCTGACACATCCTCGGAGCACACTGAGGAGGAGGAGGACCAGCAAGAGGAGACCTGGCAGGAGGACCAGTAGGAGGTTGCACAGCATGAGGAGACTCATCCTGCAGCTGACAGTGGACCAGTGGACGATGACCCTTCTCACCCAGCTTGATCGAGGAGCATCGAGGACGATGCTATCATTTAAGTGTGGAGAGGTCACCGCCATCCGCAGAGTTATATTTTGGTGAACCATTCCAAACACTTTTGCTTTTATTTTTGTTGGACTTTTCAGTATTTTCATTTTTTTACTTTATTGCTCTTTTGGATTCTTGTATATATTAGTTGTTTTGAGTACTTTTTAGTTTTTTGCTTTTTGCACTTTTGCTTGTATATACCTTAGATTTCTAGTTTGATTTGCACTTTTTAATTTGATAGTATATATATATATATATATATATATATATATATATATATATATATATATATATATATATATATATAGTATTTTAGTTTATTAGTTGTGATTGGAAAAATGCGCATAATTGAGCTTAGTTTATTCACAATCAGATCATATCATTTAGGATATATATAATAAATGTTAGTCAATTTGAGGAAATTTTCAAAGAATGTTTCTTTTTCTTAAAAAGGGCATTAAGATTCAAATTTATTTGAGTTAAAACCTGTTGAAACTTGCATGATGTATATATATAGTTTGGAATATGGTTTTTGAGCTAAGAACACACAACCTGTAAGTTTTTTAGCCTAATTATATGGTTACATTAATTAACCATGATTTTGATTCTTGTGTGTTTTCTTCTCTATGATTGTAATCTTTCGTTTGTTCCATTCTATATGTCCATTATTTAGTGTATATTCATGAAATTATGTGATTGAGGCCATCATTTAATTATATCTCACTTATCCCAAATAGCCTACTATTTCATTTACCTTTGTTTGCCACTCTGAGCCTTTTTAACCCCCTTTTTTGTTCTTTATATTACCATATCACTAGCCTTAAGCGAAAAAATAATTAATTATCCTATTTGAATCTTTGGTTAGTTTAAGATAATGAGTGTGTGTCAACTAAGTGTAGGGAAATGTGAGAACTTTGGTTGATGAGAATGTGTTTTATTTTTTTTTTTTTTGACAAATATTGAGAATTTGGGTGTATACTCGTGTGACATTGTAGAAACCATATGTATTGATGTATTATGCTTTCATATATATATATATATATATATATATATATATATATATATATATATATATATATATAACAAAAGGAAAAAAAAGAGAAAAAAAGAAAAAGAAAAATAAATAAATAGGGGATAAAATTACCCTAATGTTAAGTTCAATAAAAAGATTAATTCATATGTGATGGAATTGGAATCGATACATGAGTGTGTGAAAATTTGCAAAAGTGAGATTTTGGGTGGCTAAGCTTGATTTTAGAATTGTATAGAATGTGTGTATGTGTGATGACATGTCATCATGTCATGTTTTTCTATGCTTTTTCATACAAGAAATTGATGATTAGTGCTTAAATATTGAATGCTTTTGTGCTTAAATGGTATATTTCTTTGATCTTTTGATTTTATAAACTTTGTAGGAAATAATGGAAGAAGAAGCAATAAAAATCACTAAAAGAAGAATCATACTCCCAAGGTGGCAAAAGAGTTGGAAACAGACTCAAGGAGGAGCAAAGAGGATTTGTAACCCTGACCACTTCACACTCCAACAAGAATAACTCGAGCTACAAAACTCCAAATGAGGTGATTTTAATGGCATTGGAAATTAGGAATCTAGAGCTTTCCAAGCATATATGGCACTGCATGGTGGACACTAAATCTGAGGGAGAAAACTTACCCCGAAAGTACAAAGATGAACATAGTATCAACCTGCAGTAAGGCTAGCTGACCTCTCCACCTTCTAAGGAGGATAATTTGAGCTGTAGAGCTTTGAATGATGCGATCTCAAATGCATTGGAAAGTAGACATCCAGAGCTTTCCAAAGATATATAATAGTATGGGGTGAACATTAAGTTTGGGCTTCAGAAGCTGGTGCTAACTTTGGCCTCCAAAACAGCGCTCACTAAGTGAACGTATCGTTTACTAATTGAGCGTTTTTGGCCTCCAAAACAGCACGACCATGCCTTCTTTAAAGGACCATAACTTGAGCTACAGATGTCAAATTGATGCGCTTGTAGTTGCATTGGAAAGCTGACATTTAGAACTTTCCAACGATATATAACAATCTATATTTGACATGAAATTGAAACACAAGTGATAGGCATCTTTAAGGCCCAAAAACCATGCTCAATAGCCAAACAAGGATAGCGCTCACTTTGGAAGTGAACGTAGCGTTCACTTTCTTACCTTTTGCGTGAATTTCAAGTTGGGGGAGGAAGCTTGTGCTGGCTGTACACACTAGGAGCGCTCAAAAACTCAACGTAGCGCTCACTAAGTGAACGTTGGGCAAGGAAACAAGCGCACCAAATACACACTAAGGGAGTGAATGTGGAGTTCACAAAGTGAACTGAACACTCCACTGGGAGCACCAATTACATCCTAATCCACTTGAACCAAGCCACACAATCCGGATCCACCCTCTCATTCAAATCCAAACCAACAAAAGCCCATTGGACATGACTCAAAGGCACAAGAAACAATTAGAATAGGAATTTCATTTGAATTGTAATTTGTTTTCAATTTCAATTTCATTTTCATTTTGTAAAGCCTATATAAAGGCATCTGTTTCATTTTCAAAAGGGGAGAGCTCAGTTAGGCTGCAAGGCAGCAGTAGGAGTAGGAGTAGGAGTAGAATAGAAGGCTCTCCTTGAAACACTTTTATTTTTCTGCACTGTTACATTTCAGTATTGAATTCAGTTTATGCAAATCTCAATTTCTACAGTCCTCTGCTCAACTTTCCTTCTCTACAATTTTACTTTTCTGTTTACATTGCTTCTAATTTACTTTTCTGCAATTTCCTTTCCTGAAATTCTGTTCTTCTGCACTCTCACATTTTCGTTTCCCTTGAGCTTGATTTACTTTTCTGCAAATTTACATTCTGTAACTTGACATTTGAGTTTGCTGTGATCTGAATTTACTTTTCATGCCATTTAAATCTTCCGCAATTATTCTGAGATCAGATCTACTGCTTTCTTTAAATTTCCTGCACCCAATTCCCTTTACATTTGCTGCACTTTAAATTTCTTGCTCTTTAAGATTCAGTCACGTTACTTTCTGCAATTTAAATTCCTTGCTATTTACATTCTGCTGCATCAATTTCATCCAATTCACCATTGTTAGCTTGACTAGAATGATCACTCACTAAAGTTGCTCAATCCATCAATCCCTGTGGGATAGACCTCACTCTTGTGAGTTATTACTACTTGATGCGATCCGGTACACTTGCCAGTGAGTTTATGTAGAAATTTAATTTTCACTCATCAAGTTTTTGGCGCCGTTGCCGGGGATTGATTTAGATTGACAATGATTAAGTGGGTGAAAAGTCTAGATTAAGCAATTTCTTTGTTTTTGTTCTTTTAATTTTCTGTTTCAAGTTGATATCAAGGTATTTGAGTTATTGTCTCACTAAGAAAATCTTCTCTATGACATGAATTTCAATTTTCATTGGTTATGTGTTTTACAAAATTCAAATGGAGTTCAACTCATCTTGTGATCAAACAAATTTTATGGGATATTACTCACCATCACCAATTGACTATTCTAATGGTGGCTGGGAGTATCACCAAGGGATCATAGATTCTGAGCACTCCAATCAATGGAGATATGCTTCAGAACCACAAGATGAGCAAGAGAATCATATGGGATATTTCCCACTACCACAAAATAATTCAAGTCTTTATTCTAATGGTGGCTGGGAATATCACCAAGAAATGATAGATGATGAAGCAATTCACATGAGATATGATCCAGAACCACAAGATGATTTATGTCATTACCCTCATGGTGTCTGGGCATATCAACAAGAATGTGAACAATCAATTGAAATGAATTTCCTCCTAGAGCTACAAAGTGAATCACACTATTATGACACTGAGACAAACTATGGCTGGAAAGGGATTTTCAATGCTCCATATGATACTCTTCAAGAGACATCACCACTGGAGTGTGCTTTCAATAAATTCATGCAAAATTGTCCCCCAATGCCACAAGATGAGCCATACTGTGATGAATTTAACAATTCCTCAAGTTGTGCTTGGGAGGATCAAAATCAGAAGGCACTTAATGTATCATACTCCATTAATCAAGAGCCATCATCACTTGAGCAAACCTTCAATTCATTCATGCTAAATTGTCCAACCTCACCTCCCAGTTCTCCACTTGAAAATTTTTCATCACTTGATTTTGCCTCAACACAAAGCCTCCTTCAAGATCCATACAACTCATTTCACCAACCACAAAATTTATTCCACTACACAGAAAACTCATCTCAACAGTCACAAAACTCACTTCATAACTCATAAGATTCATTCCATACCACTCAAAATAACCTCACCACAACACATTCATATCCACAAAATTTCTCTCAACCTTCATCTTTTGAGCTAGTATCTGAGGATCCCCTTCAAAAGTCCAGGGAATTGTTGGAAAGGCAAGAACAATCCTGGAGAGAACAAGAAATCCTCCTCCAAAGGATGGATGAGCACTTGGAGAAAATAAGAAAATACTCAGAACTGCTAAGCAAGGAAGATGAAGACCAATTGGTGGATGTGAAGGAGGAAATGGAAGAACAAGAAGAAGAGGTCTCTGTGTCAAGTGAATTTTTAGTAAAGAAGGAAGAGGTAGTGGAGGTAATTGAACCTGAGGTTGCATATCTACAAAAGCCACTTGAGATGACAAGGGAACATGAAAACTCACAACCCTCACAAACTTTCCTGAACCAAAATGTCTCAGCACTTGAATCCATGATTGAAAGATATGAAGAGGAGATGAAGAAATCTTGGGAAGATCAACAAACCTCCTCCATAAAAGTGCTATTAAACCAGATGTTGAGTACAAAGGAGGAAGTGGAAGAACAAGAAAGTGAGGAAGACAATCAAGGAAGTTCATACTCAAGTGAGGCAGAAAGTTGCATAGAGGAAGAGCTCATGGAACCACCAATTCAAAATATTTTTTAAGAAGATAAAGCTCCAACAATCACACATCAACCATGTCTTGATATCCAAGGAGTGAAGGCAACCAACAAGAACACCAAAGAGAGGATTGTGACCAAGGTACCAAGGACAACATTCAAGAAAAGGTCAACTGCAAACAATTCTCCCCCTGATCCAGCAAGCAAGTTAAATTCAGCAAATAACAAAAGGAAGCTTGCTGAAGAGAGACCAAGACAGGGGACAATAGCTGAATCTTCTTCCCCCTTGAGGTCATTCCTCTTAACAAACTGGAAGAAGAGGAAGAAAGTGAAGAACAACATGTCAAGCTAACGACACTAAAAGAGTGCTTTTTGGGAGGCAACCCAACCTTGGGTAACATTTCATTCCTTTGCTTTGTTTATTTTCTCTGTATGCTTTGTTTAAATTTCAATAATTTGGCATATGATTACATTCTAAGTTTGGTGTTGCCCTGCAATAATCTGTTTTCAATCTTTCTGGATGATTGCATCAAATCAAAAAAATGAAAGTGTCATACTAAGATTTTAAGTTTGGTGTGCCACTTATTTTTCTATACAATTTATTCAGCAGCACCACTTGTCTGCATAATCATAATGCCTCTGCAAAGTTATCTTTCTTTTGGTTTGACAATTTTCATTATTCTCTTTGTTTTAGTCATTTCTTTGTGTTTAATGCTTTCATTTATTTTGCTCCTTAACTGTTTTTATTAATACCTCACCAAGAAATCCTTATTCATGACAGATTCTTCGCTTGGTGATTGTATTTAGCAAATAACAGTTTCATTTGCTTATTTTTAGTTCAAATAAATTGACATGTGATTGCATTCTAAGTTTGGTGTTGCTATGCAACAAAATTTGGTTCCAATCCTTACTAGATACTTGCATCAATTCCAAGTGAAAGTGTCACACTAAGTTTGGTGTGCCACTTATCTTTTATGCCATGTATCATGCACACCCTCTTATGTTTGTAATCACAATGTCTCTGTCTCTTGTGCCTTGATGGTTATCCTTAATTTTGCTTGCTTAAACACATGTACTACTAATATTTCATTATGTAAGACACTCATGATTCATCATAAACCCATCACCACTGTACCAATTATTGCTTGAGGATAAGCAAACACTCTAAGTTGGTATGGGAAGGGGGAGAATGGGAGGAAAAGGAAAATAACAAGGAAGATGAACTACAAGGTGGTAACGCTCCTTTCTCCTCCTACTTACTTCCAGCACTGTAAATTTCATGATTGTCTTTATCTTCTCTGTATGCATGTGTGTATGAATAAGCATAGCCTGAATTTTGATTTGTAACATGTTGCTATGCCATTGTGACTACCAACTTGAGTTTTGTAAGTTTAAAGTAGTAAAGTATCATGATCATAAACAAACAAGGAATTAAAGAAGAACTTAGCATGTGCATACAAGTATTGGAAGGCTAGAATGATTAACTGTTGCTCAATTGCTTTAGATTGTATTTAATTGAAGTTTTCATCTAGGACATTTTATGAAATTTTTGAAATCATGAAAACCTTGAAGAAGCAATCGCAAATTAAGGCAAGAAAAGCAAAAGGGAAAGAATGAGAAAGCTGAAGGCTCTAAGTACCAATGACAATTAAGTTGTTAAGTAATTGTGATGTTTATGTATCAAGCAAAAAGCTTGAAAACAAAACGTTTAGAGTCAAGGCTAGGCTCAAGTGCAAAAGCACTCCCTCAAAGTTCAAGGCTCTAAGCATCAATGATTAGAGAGTCAAGAAAAGAAACAAATGAGCTTAAAGAAGTCCTCTAATTAAATACTTGTGGTGCTTATGTATCAAGTGGTAAAACTTGAAAACAAAGCATTTAAAGTCGTAGCTTTGTTATCAACTCATGGGGCAAAACACCCAAAAGGAGAAGCTAATAAGAAAATCAAAAGCTTGTTTCAAGGAAGAAATATAAGGAAAAGATTTCATAAATTGAGCAAGATAGAAGCATCAATCATTTACCTTTCTTTTGTGATTGTGGCATGCATAGAAAACTAGCCAACCATGAACATTAACTTGCTATTCTTCCCACCTTGATTTGTCAAAATTTACTACATGATTCTTTTCTTGCTTGGGGACAATCAAGGTTTAAGTTTGGTGTTGTGATGATATGTCATCATGTCATGTTTTTCTATGCTTTTTCATACAAGAAATTGATGATTAGTGCTTAAATATTGAATGCTTTTGTGCTTAAATGGTATATTTCTTTGATCTTTTGATTTTATAAACTTTGTAGGAAATAATGGAAGAAGAAGTAATAAAAATCACTAAAAGAAGAATCATACTCCCAAGGTAGCAAAAGAGTTGGAAACAGACTCAAGGAGGAGCAAAGAGGATTTGCAACCCTGACCTCTACACACTCCAACACGAATACCTCGAGCTACAAAACTCCAAATAAGGTGATTTTAGTGGCATTGGAAAGTAGGAATCTAGAGCTTTCCAAGAATATATGGCACTGCATGGTGGACACTAAATCTGAGGGAGAAAACTTACCTCGAAAGTGTAAAGATAAACATAGTATCAACCTGCAGTAAGGCCAGCTGACCTCTCCACCTTCCAAGGAGGATAACTTGAGCTATAGAGCTTTGAATGATACGCTCTCAAATGTATTGGAAAGTAGACATCCAGAGCTTTCCAATGATATATAATAGTATGGGATGAATATTAAGTTTGGGCCTCAGAAGCTGGTGCTAACTTTGGCCTCCAAAACAGCGCTCACTAAGTGAATGTAGCGTTCACTAATTGAGCGTTTTCGGCCTCCAAAACAGCACGACCATGCCTTCTTCAAAGGACCATAACTTGAGCTACATATGTTCAATTGATGCGCTTCCCATTGCATTGGAAAGCTGACATTCAGAGCTTTCCAACGATATATAACAATCTATATTTGGAATAAAATTGAAGCACAAGTGATAGGCATCTTTAAGGCCCAAAAACCACGCTCAATAGCCAAACAAGGCTAGCGCTCACTTTGGAAGTGAACGTAGCATTCACTTTCTTACCTTTTTCGTGAATTTCAAGTTGGGGGAGGAAGCTCGTGCTGGCTGTACACACTAGGAGCGCTAAAATACTCAACGTAGCACTCACTAAGTGAACGTTGGGCAAGAAAACAAGCGCACCAAATACACACTAAAGGAGTGAACGTGGAGTTCACAAAGTGAACTGAACGCTCCACTGGGAGCACCAATTGCATCCTAATCCACTTAAACCAAGCCAAACAATCCGGATCCACCCTCTCATTCAAATCCAAACCAACAAAAGCCCATTGGACATGACTCAAAGGCACAAGAAACAATTAGAATAAGAATTTCATTTGAATTGTAATTTGTTTTCAATTTCAATTTTATTTTCATTTTGTAAAGCCTATATAAAGGCATCTATTTCATTTTCAAAAGGGGAGAGCTCAGTTAGGCTGCAAGGCAGCAGTAGGAGTAGGAGTAGGAGTAGAATAGAAGGCTCTCCTTAAAACACTTTTATTTTTCTGCACTGTTACATTTCAGTATTGAATTCAGTTTATGCAAATCTCAATTTCTACAATCCTCTGCTCAACTTTCCTTCTCTGCAATTTTACTTTTCTGTTTACATTGCTTCCAATTTACTTTCCTACAATTTCCTTTCCTGAAATTCTGTTCTTCTGCACTTTCACATTTTCGTTTCCCTTGAGCTTGATTTAGTTTTCTACAAATTTACATTCTGCAACTTGAAATTTGAGTTTGCTGTGATCTGAATTTACTTTTCATGCCATTTAAATCTTTTGCAATTGTTCTGAGATCGGATCTACTGCTTTCTTTAAATTCTCTGCACCCAATTCCCTTTACATTTGCTGTACTTTACATTTCTTGCTCTTTAAGATTCAGTCACGTTACTTTCTGCAATTTAAATTTCTTGCTATTTACATTCTGCTGCATCAATTTCATCCAATTCACCACTGTTAGCCTGACTAGATTGATCACTCACTAAAGTTGCTCAATCCATCAATCTCTGTGGGATCGACCTCACTCTTGTGAGTTATTACTACTTGATGCAACCCAGTACACTTGCCGGTGAGTTTGTGTGGAAATCTAATTTTCACTCATCAATGTGTTGGGGGAGAACTATGATTGAAAACATGCTTCTTTGGCCTTAAAATTGCTAATTTTAATCATCTCTTATTACCATTTGATGCCGTGATATATGTGTTAAGTGTTTTCAGGTTTTATAGGGTAAGAATGGCTTAGAGGATAAAAATGAAGCATCCAAAAGTGGAAGGAACATAAGAAATTGAAGTTTTGGGAAGCTGGCCTCGACGCGCACGCTTGGATTATGCATACGCGTGACCAGTGCAGCAAGCAAGCAACGCATACGTGTGGACGACGCGTACGTGAGATCAGAAATTCGTTTAGCGATGCGTACGCGTAGCTGACGCGTACGCATGACGAGCGTCACGTGCTGCAATTAACAGAATTTACTGGGGGCGATTTCTGGGCTGCTTTTGACCAGTTTTAGGCCCGAAAATATAGATTAGAGGCTGCAGAGTGGAGCAGGAAGGGGGGATCATTCACTTCTCATTCATTCACACTTTAGGTTTTATATGTAGAATTCTAGAGAGAGAGGCTCTCTCCTCTCTCTAAGTTTTAGGGTTTCTACTCCAATTTCTTCTTAGAGTTAGATTTAATTTCTGTTTTTATTTACAATTCCTTGCAATTTATTGTTCTAGCACCTTTGTTCTTCAATTCTACTTGTTATTTCCTTCACTTTGTTATCCTCATGTTTATGCACACTTGATACTTTGGATCTTTGTTAATGCAATTTATATGTTCATGTTGTTATTGCTTTCTTCAGTTGTCATTGTTAATTTCTTTCAATTGATAGTTGTTAGATTTTACTATTGTTGCAATTTTACCATGCTTTTATTTTGTGCCTTCCAAGTGTTTGATAAAATACTTGAGTGGATTTTAATTTATATTTTTATGTTCTTGACTTGGAATTATTATTTAGAGACTCTTGAGTTATCAAAAGTCTTTTGTTGACTGGTGATTGAAGATTGCCAGTTAGCTTGAACTTCACCAAAGCTAGTCTCTCACTATGAGTTGACTAGGACTTGTGAACTCAAGTTGATTGTATGCACTTGACCTTCCTCCATTGGTTAGAAGTTCACTAAGTGAAGGCAATTCACATTTACCATCACAATTGACGATGATAATGAGGATAGGACTTCTAATTCTCTTCCCTTGCTAAGAGCTTTCTTAGTTATTAGTTTATTTTCTCACCATTTTACTTTCTTTTTCCTTATTTCAAAAAATTCAAAAATATCATTTTCCATAACCAATAATATACTACACTTTCCTGAAATTCCTTAAGAGACGACCCGAGGTTTGAATACTTCGGTTAATTTTATTGGGTTTGTATTTGTGACAAACAATCTAAACGTTGATTGAGGTTTAATTGTCGGTTTAGAACTATACTTACAGCGCGACATCTTTGTGAAATTCTTTACTGGCATTTTTCCCCCATTACATAGTTCGAGGTGGTACGCAACGTCCTACAGGGTGATGGTGCACTCACCCCATGGCAGGTGAAAAGTGTGGATCTCCAAACGCCAGTGCTCCACGAATGCCATGATCAGGAAGTTATCAAATACGAAGTCCCTGAGTGGCACCATGTCGCCGAAGCCAACCCCCTCAAGTAGGGGACAATAACGTTCAGTGATGTCAATGTGTGACTCACTTGCCCCGGGAGAAGTAGACGAGGCCTCTGATAAAAAAGAAAAAATCTGAATAAGAAATCTATAAAGCAACTAAAGTATCAAAATTAAAAAAAATCTACTAATAAATATTTACATACCAAATTAATTTAACAAATAAATAGAAATATTTACTTAATAAATTAATTTAAATAATAGTATTTACTTAAATAATTAATAACTAAATCAATAAATATCTACTTAATAAATAAATTTAAATAAAAATTTTTACTTAAATAATTAATAACTAAATTAATAAACATGTATTTAATAACTTAATTTAAATAAAAATAAAATTAAATAAACATTTACTTAACAAATTAATTTCACTAATACCTAAAATCACACCTGATGAACGAGTTTTGCTTGATGGTCTAGAATTTCTTCTTATAGAAGGAATAACTTCGTTGTAAGCATAGTTCCAAACCAATAAACAATTCCCACATCAAAAATTTGGTTTTGTCACAATTAACAAACCCCAAATGAATTTATAACCGGAGTATTTGGACTCCGGGTCGTCTCACGAAGAGTTGCAATGAAGTGTTTAATTATTGGCTATGAAAATGCAAAGGGGGGGTTGATTTGATATTTGACAAGAAAATATAAATGACAAGAAAGTAAAACAACAAGAACTAATAAAAGAAATAGTAAGAACTCTTGGCTAAACATAGGTAATTGAGATCACCATCCTTGTCTACATACCAAATATTGATAATTATGAGAGGCCAACCCATTAAGTCTACTTCCAAAGGCTTAAGTACGTAATATCTACTCCTAGGCTTGAAGTACGTCAAATAGGCTTGATCACATCCACCCAAAGTCCTAACCTATCTACTAATTAGCTTAGTAGTGGGTTAGCGTCAATGAGCTTCAAATTGATCACACAGGGTTCTCAAATCACCAATTCAATGAGACCCAATGACTCAAGGTCACTCAATTCCCTTAGCCTAGGCCAAGAGCAAAGAAAACTACTCAAAAACTAGAGGAAGCATTTTAACAAACACCTAGAGTGCAAGAAAAGTAAACATCACAAAATGCAAGAATTAAAAAGAGATCTAACTATACTTGGTAGGCATAAAAGCAAGGCATAGTAAATTTGTGACAAGAGTAAAAGCTAACAACAATTGAATGTAAGAAATCAATAACAACAATCAAAGGAAACAAGATCTAAATGAATTACTTCAAATTACACTAAAAGAAATTAGGATGAGCAAAAGTAGATCTACAAACAAAGTAGAAGAAAGTAATAACAACAATGGAAGAATTATAATGTAATAACAAGGAATTAAGAAGAAGGAGTAGAAGAAAACATGAATTAAAACTTAGATCTAAGAACTAAACCTAATCCTAATCCTAATTCTAGAGAGAAGTGAGAGCTTCTCTCTCTAGAAACTAAGCTAAAGCATAATGAAACTAGACTATGACTAAGTGTGTTGACTCTCCTTCAATCCTTGGCTTGAATAGCATTAGAAATGAGTTAGGTTGGGCCCAAAGTGAGCTGCAAAATCGCTGGGGGCGATTTCATTAAAGTGGGCCACGGACAGCATCGGTGCGCGCATGCAAAGTGTGCGTGCGCGCCCCTGAACGCGAAGCAACATATAGCAAAATTTATATCATTTCGAAGCCCCGGATGTTAGCTTTTCAACACAACTGAAACTGCCTCATTTGAACCTCTATAGCTCAAGTTATGGTCGATTGAGTGCGAAGAGGTCGGACTTGACAGCTTTACGGTTCCTTCATTTCTTCATGAGTTCTCCCACTTTGCATGCTTTTCTCCTCATTTCTTTCATCCGATACTTGTCTTATGAACCTGAAATTACTCAACAAACACATCAAGGCATCGAATGGAATTAAAGTGAATTAAAATCACCAATTTTTTTGCCTAAAAAGCATGTATTCACATTTAAGCACAAATTAAGGGAGAATTACAAAATCATGCTATTTCATTGAATAAATGTGGGAAAAGGTGATAAAATCCCCCAAAATAAGCACAAGATAACCCACGCAATCGGGGTTTATCAATACCCTATCAGTTAACCGTTGTTAACAATACATTCAACCACCTAACATATATTATATACTAGTTATATAAAAGTACCTTAAGCTTGGCTATACATATATGCTTTAACACAAACATGAAAATAACAACACTAACCTCGAAGTCAGCTACCCCAGCGATGTGTCATGTCGCGTTCAGGCAGTTGATGTCTAGATCATGTGCATCTGCGCATGCCATCTCCGAGTAATTCGATAATATGATTAGAAAAGAGTAGAAGTAGAAGAAAAGTTGAAGAAATGGATGAAATGTCACTCCAAAAGATGTTGTAAACGACTTCTATATATAGGCCGCCTTCATTCTTATCTCATTTTCAATGTAAACAAAATAAGAATGCACATATCTCATTTACACTATAAACGAGATAAAAGATAGGATGGATTTTCATAAAATGTTACAAATTATATATTTTGATAAATAAAATATTTTATATTTATTTAAAAAAATTCAAGAATACAGGACACACTAACACACAAATTTTAAAATCTTATAAGACACAGGGACACGTATATATATATATATATATATATATATATATATATATATATATATATATATATATATACTATTTTAATTATATAAAGTATTTAAAATATTTTTTATTTTAATAAATAATAATATATACTATTTTTAAACTTATTTCAATAATACATATTAAGAATAAGGTTGGACACGCTGATACGTGATGGTATTTAGGTGTGTCCAAGTGTATTGGAAAAAAAATTTTTTATTTTTTATTAAGACATAGTTAGACACGACAGACACGCGTATCAAACGAGTACCCATGAGTATCATGGTTAAAATGTATCTGACACACAGACAAAGTAACTCAGCAAAGCGTCCATACTTCGTAGGTTACCAACCTTTTCTTATTTCCAAAATGGTGTTAAGAGATACTACAAAAAAAAATAATATTTGTAACAAAAAAATTTGTTACAAAAAATCTGAATTTTGAAACGAAAGAAATTTGTAAAAAAAAGGAATATTGCAGTATATCTCGTTACAAAAAGTTTTTATAACAAAAAATGAAACTGTTACAGTACAAAGTAATATTTTGTAACAAATTTTTTTAATCAAAAACCAAAATTTGTTACAAAAGTAGTAACAATTTTTTACCTTTAAAATATTTTTCGTAACAATATAATTTTTCTTATCACAAAATTTTGTTACAAAATATAACTTAATTTTGTAACATTTTTTATTCTTTTAGTTACAAAAGTACAATATTTATTTTGTAACAATTTTTTAAATATAAATTACACTCATAGTTTGTCAAATTATTTTATTTTTTAGTTAATTGATATATTCAAGGATTAAGGAAGTGAACTCGTAGTTTTTACCTCGACTCACTAAGCTAGTTCATAATCGTAATTCGTTGAATCGTAAGATGGAACGTAAACATAACTCGTAAAATATAAAAATTATATGAATTTTTTTATAGTAAAAATTAATTTTACAAATAATAAAATAAATTTTAAATAAACCAAATTATCCATAGGACTATAACTAATATATACCATAACACGTCAAAAGTTACAACTCATAACACAAATTCACAACTCAAATTAAAACACAAATTCATAATTCACAAGTTTATACGCAACTCAAATAAATTCAGGTAACAAATAAAACAACCAAACTACTATAATGAACAACTAATTAACTTTGTCTAAACAAGTTATTTAATATTCACTCTATTCTTCATCAATCATAAAATCTTCACGAGTTTCACAAGTTTCTGCATTACCATCTTCTTTATCAACATCAGAAGGAAGAGATCTTGGGAGAAGTTCTTCAAACTCATCATCATCAAGATAAGGAATAGCCAGAGTATAAGACCAAAATTTCAACAATTGAATTTAATGCATTAACAAAAATTCTCCATTGTAGTTCATGATTAATAAAATATATAAGGGATTAATTTCAATCATCACCATTCACCAAATCAATATTCATGTAAACAATAAAATCATCGTCTCATCACAACCGCAACAGGCCAATAGCAAATACACTAACTTCCTTTCTTTTTCTTTTAGTTCCTTTTTTCTCTTTTTAATCGAATGAATATTCAACAACAACCAAAAATTCAACAACAATAAAAATTTCATCATTCATTTCAATCAATTCAAAACAAGATACAGAACAAGCAACATTCAACTAAAAATTCAACAAATAAATTCAGTTTAATGTAGCAGAAAATATTCAATCATATAGACTAATAACTTAATAACTCAGAACAAAAATTCAATACAAAATAAGTATCACAGATTGGATCTCAGCAGAATTATAAATAATACATCACAAGCATATTCAGAACAAAACAAAGAGAAAAACAATATAGTCCAAATACAAGATATTGAACATTGACATGAAGAGGATAAAGGGGAGGTCTTTACCTGAACTGGCAGCGAAAGGGAGGAGAAAAGCAGCAGTGAGCCAAAGAGACTAGAGAGACAGAGATGCAGTCATCCAAATATACTATAAAGCTTAAATCTAATTCAATTCGACAGCACCGATAGCAATGAATATAAAGCTTAAATCCTAAATCAACGAATCATAAACCCTAACTACCTAAACCAAAATGACATAATGACAATACTACTTTATATGTTGAAATTTCAAAACCACAACACTACTTACCTTCTTAATAATGCAAAATTGATTAACACAACAATAGTAGGATGAGCGACACAAGCTGCTTCAATGCTGCAACAGAATAAAACTAAAAGAGATAATAAAACAACAAAATTAAAAGAATCTCACTTACTAAACTGTAGAAACATGCCCAAAAAAGTGAAACCAAATAATTAGATAAAAAATTATAACCGAGAACAAATTCAAAAAAAAAAACTTAAAGAAATAACAATTAGAAACACCAAAAATTTAGAAAACTTAAAATAATCAAAGGCTCAAACACACGACGGAACAGAAGAGTATGAGCGGAGGCTGAAAGACGATGGTTGGAGAAGCGGCAGAAGCACGACAAAACGAAGGCGAATGCACGGCAAAACAGAGGCAGAAGGTCGCAAATAGAGATGGAAGCTTCGCGAACAAGGGCCGAACAGATGCTTTGCGACAACGGCAATGCGATGGACCAGACGCGATGGCGCCGGAGCTGTGCAGATGCAGCGGTGCCTTTTCTTCCTTCCTCCCTTCTTCTTCCTTCACCGTCGTTCACTCACTCTCTCTTCTCTGTTTTCTTCTTTCTTCCTGAGTAAGAGTGTTGTGTGTTAGCTGAGTGAGAGATGGTGGGGATGTGTGAATTAGTAAAATTAGGGTTAGGATCAGTTAAGGGAATAAGGGTAACCGAAATTTGCATAAAACTAGAGAATAAAATAGTAATTGAAAATTAAATTTAATTTATTAAAATTATTTTTAAAATATTATTTAATTATCAACTTACTAATTAATTTTAAATAAATATTTTAATTTAAAATTATACATAATTTAATTTTTTTTAGTTCATAAAATTAAACTATAAATTCTAATTTTTTTTTAATTAAATAATCAAATTTTTATTATTTTCTAATTACTAATATTTTAAATTTTAAATAAGAAAATTCTCAATTATTATAGAATTTATGAGTCTAAAATAATTTTAAACTCAAAGAATCATTAATTTGACATAAATATTTTTAGTAAATAATTTTTTAATATAAAATCCTAAATAAATATAATAAATCATATATAACTCATTATTTTAATTTTTAAAAATTTAAGGACTTATATTTAATATCTTGAAATAAAATTTTTTATTAGTTACAAAAAAATTTTGAATTTTGTGACATATAAATAACTTGTTACAAAAATATTGTATTTTGTGATAAATTAATTTTTTGTTACAAAATATTTTAAATTTTTTAACAATATAATCTATTGTTATA
Organism: Arachis hypogaea; assembly: GCF_003086295.3. NCBI lineage: Eukaryota > Viridiplantae > Streptophyta > Magnoliopsida > Fabales > Fabaceae > Arachis > Arachis hypogaea. The sequence continues at coordinate 41,658,738 of NC_092051.1, read as the reverse complement.
AAATATTATAACATTTTGCAACAAAATAACAATTCGATATCAAAGCCAATATAATTTATAACAAATAAAAAATCACGCAGTTATAAAATATTAAAATATTTTGTAACAAATTTTTTTATTGTTGCAAAATATTCTTATTATATAACAATAACTAATTATTATTACAAAAAAATATAATTTATAATAATTTTAAATTTGATATAAATTTTTTGTTACAAATACTATTTTCTTGTAGTGAGAATATTGCCTTATAAAAACATGAGATTAATTAATAAATCCATCGGAGATATATCCAAGTTCAAGAAGTCAGAAATTAATTTATTAATGGATCAAATAATGGTGATAATCATAAATATGGGTGCATGGTGTATTGCCCATAAATATGGACCTGCATTGCTCAGTCACCTGCAAAACACAGGTAACGTTTTGCTTGGGACGAAAACCAAAACACTGCCACCTGCTGCAAAACGCAGGCTACGATTGGCAGGGAAGGGAGTCCAGAAATCGAAACGTGTCCGTTGGCTCCCTGCATTTAGACAGGATCTACCTTTGACCAGTCTGGGATTTCCAAAACGCAGGTTGTGTTTGGCTGGCGTAAAAGGGAAGTCGCAGGTTGCGATTGGCAGCTTCCTGCCTTGCATGCGTGAAAGGGAGTGAAAGGGAGGGTAAGTGAGTAAATTACTAATTTTTAATCCTCTCTTATTACCATTTGATATCGTGATATGTGTGTTAAGTGTTTTTAGGTTTTATAGGACAGGAATGGCTTGGAGGATGGAAAGAAAGCATGCAAAAGTGGAAGGATCACGAGAAATTGAAGTTTGGAGAAGCTGGCAGCGACGCGCACGCGTGGACGATCCGTACGGGTGATAAACTACTATTTTATGGTTTATATTGTGTTTAATTGTGTGGTTTTATCATGATCTTTACCCACTTATTCATTAAATAAGCATGCATTTATAATTCCTTCCTGAAGTTATTGCAAGATTGAAAACTTGCTTCCTAGGGACTTTTAATTATGTATTTTATTTCTCTTTTATTCCATTCGATGCCGTAATCTGTGTGTTAAGTGTTTCAGGCTTTATAGGGCATGAATGAGTTAGAGATTGGAAAAGAAGCTTGCAAAAATGGAGGAAACACAAGAAATTGAGGAGATGACCAGCGAGAAGCGACGCGGCCGCATGGATCACGCGACCGCGCGAAAGAAAGGAAATCGCAGTGACGCGGTCGCATGGATGACGCGACCGCGCGGCATGGAATAGCACAAGTGACGCGGCCGCATGGATGACGCGACCGCGTGGTAAAGCAGAAAGCCGAATGACACGGCCGCATGGATGACGCGACCGCGTGACATGCGCGATTTACATAATCTGCAGAATCGCTGGGGGCGATTTCGGGCCTTATTTTGACCCAATTTTCGGCCCAGAAAAGCAGACTAGAGCCAGAGAACATGCAGAAATCAACAACAACATTCATTCCATATAGTTTTAGTTTTTAGATCTAGTTTTCCTTTCCTCTAGGTTTTCTCTCTACACATTCATAGTTTTTAGGATTTGTTATTTTCATTGCTTTTACATTGGGATATTGAGAAGAGTTATTGCCTCATCAAGACTTCGACATTCTAGTTCGTTCTCTTTACTTGTCTCTTACTCTTCCATGTTCCTTAATTTACTTGCTTTTACTATTGGATTATTTTAGCATTTATTAATACAAGAATCACTTTTATTTTTAATTAATCTTTTGATTATTATTTATCATGTCTTTCTTTAATTCCCTTTCTTATGCTGTGAATTTTATATTTACAATGAGCGAGTAGTTCCCTAACTTGATGGGGAGTTGATTGAAAGGAACCTTTGAGTTGGGATGCTCAAGAGAAAGATTGTAATTGGGTTTATTGTTGGATTGCTCTCTAGTCATTAACACCAATCCTCCCAAGAGCGGATTGGAACTTGTGGATAGATACAGCACTTCAACTCGTTTGACTTTCCCTTACTTAGTAAGGGGCAACTAAACATAATAACCCCCAATTGTCAATTAATCTTGAGAGTACTCCGACAAGAATAGGACTTCCAGCTAATCAACTCCCAGTCAAGGCTTTTATTTAAATTTATATAAATTCTCTAATTTAATTTTCTGCCATTCAACTCAAACCTTTTTGAAAACATCTGATTAATCAAATAGCACACTTTTCTGCAATTCGTTGGGAGACGACCTGGGATTCATACTCCCAGTATTTTAATTTTAATTTCTGTGACACCCTTATAAATTGATGAGCGGATTTCTGGTTGGTTGAGAACTATACTTGCAACGCATATTTTATAATCATTCTTAACTCGCCAATTTCCGCTCGCATCAATTTTTGGCGCCGTTGCCGGGGAGTTGCAATAGAGTGCTAAAGTTATTAATTGGATTTTATTTATTTGCATTTTATTTTATTTTACTACTATGAGCTGCTTGTTTCTTTCGTTGGATGACGCGTTCGCTTCCTGATCCAAGCTTGCTAGTATTCGATCCTGAGATTGAAAGAACTATTTCACGAATAAGGCAAGCTCGGCGTCGGTTAGTCCTCCCTGAGGGCAGATCTGAAATGTCACTTGAGAAAGAAACCAGCTCCCGTTCTACTGATTTGGTTGTTTTACGTGCAGGTAACATGGCAGCAGCCAGGAGAGTTACTATCCAGGAGGCTGGAGCCCCTGATTTTACAATGCAACCATTTCAAGCGCATCACCCAGCGGAAGCTACAGATTTTGAAATAAAGACCGCACTGCTCAATTTGATGCCCAAGTTTCATGGCTTACCTGCTCAAGAGCCTATCAAGCACCTGAAAGATTTTCAAGCAGCCTGTTCTACTGTCAGGCGTGATAGTGCAGATGAAACTTCAATTTTGCTGAAAGCCTTCCCGTTTTCTCTTGAGGGAAAGGCAAGAGAGTGGTACTACACTCAACCCGCAGCAACTGTATCCAACTGGGATACACTCAGAAGAGAATTCTTGGAAAAGTTCTTTCCAGCTGAAGTTACTGATAAATTGAGGAAAGATATTTCCATGATTGTTCAGAATGATTCTGAAATTCTCTATGAGTACTGGGAGCGCTTCAATAATCTTCTGGAAGCTTGCCCCCACCATATGATTGACAAGATAGTGTTACTCGGTTATGTCACACAGGGCATGAGGCCCCAAGATAAGACCACATTGGAAAGTGCTAGCAATGGGTCTATGAAAAAGTACAAGACCACTGATGAGGCATGGCAATTGATCAGTGACTTAGCTGAATCTACTAGGAATCACAGGCAGAAACAAGGCCGTTCAAAAGCCGTTGCAGAAGTATCCTCTAGCAGAAAGACTGCTGCTTTAACTCAGAGTATCTGTAAAATGACCAACTTGCTGAAGCAAATGCAATTGAATCAACAACAAGTTCAGCAAGCTCAACCTTCTCCAGCACAGCAAAACCAACAGTTAGTCCCACAAAGAATTTGCGGAATCTGTACTGATTATAGCCATTATACTGACGAATGTCCGCAGCTCCAGCAGGAAGACAACACCGTGGCAGCCACTCATAACTTCTATGACCGCCCCAACCAAGGGTACAATCAAAGTGGCAATTACAACCACGGATGGCAAGACAATTCTAACCAGAATTGGAGGGACAACAACAACAGAGGAGGCAGAGATAATCAAGGAAATCAGAGGTAGAATAATAACAACAACAGGCAGCAGAATTAGAATCAGCCTTACAGAGCACCTCACCTGAGGCAATCCCAAGGACGACAGAATACCCAACAGCAGACCTCTTCAATTACCTATCCCCCTTCTTCTGCTAATGATGATTTACTACAATCAATTGATCAGAGATAGCAGACCATGAAAAATAACATTAATGCCACTCTAAATGGTCTGACCGCTACTTTGCAGGCTCTTGTCTCCCAGATTGGATCAATGAACAACTCCAATAATCAACCTTTGAGCTCCAGTGGAATTCCCTCTCAACCATTACCCAATCCAAAGGGTGGCATCAATGCCATCACCCTGAGGTTCGGAACCACACTGTAGGAGAGGAACCAGGAGGAGCCAAACCCACCAGAACACGCCTCAGCTGAAGAGGTAGTGGAAATAGAAGATGTTGAAGAGGAAGAGGACATACAGGATACGGCTGAAGAAGAAGAAGTGCAACCACAGGAAGAAGCATCAAAAGGCGCAGACACTGCAGAAGACACCACTCATATTCCATTTCCACAACTTGCAAGGAAGCCCAGGAAGCAACTGGAACCTGATCCAAAAATGGTAGAGATATTCAAAAAGGTTGAGGTAATTGTTCCTCTATTTGATGTTATTCAACAGGTACCTAAGTATGCAAAGTTTCTAAAAGATTTATGTATACATAAAGACAAAATTAATGAATTAGAAACTATTCCTTTAGGAAGTTCCATATCTGCTTTAATGGGAGGTTTACCTGAAAAATGTAGTGACCCAGGTCCTTGTATAGTTAATTATACTATTGGTGGTGTGATAATTTCTGATTGCATGTGTGATTTAGGAGCATGTGTAAGTATAATGTCTTTGTCTATATATGATATTTTGAGGCTCCCTCCCTTAAAAAGGTCGGCAGCTCGTTTTGTGTTAGCAGATAAAAGCATTATTACAGTGGTTAGAGTTGCTGAAGATGTGTTAGTGGGCATTAAGGGACTCACGTTCCCCACTGATTTTTATATCCTGGAAATGCCCCAAAATGACTCAGACAAGCCATCATCAATCCTACTCGGAAGGCCATTCTTGAAGACCTCAAAGTTTAAATTAGATGCTTTTTCAGGAACATACTCTTTTGAAATAGATGGCCGAGTAGTGATCTTCAATCTGAATGGAGCTATGAAGCATCCTCCGGAGGATCACTCTATCCTCAAGTGTGACATTATAGATGAAACCGTGGCTGAAGTTCACCAGGAGGAATTTGAAGAGAAGCACACAAGACAAGGCCCAAGTGTGGGGACATTCTCAGAGGACAATAATAGTGCCTTACCACTGTTACCAGCTCTAGACAACCCAGAGCCTGAACATGATCAGAAGTTAGAATTAAAACCCCTTCCTCCACACCTCAAATATGCTTACCTGGAAGATGGGCAGAGGTTTCTAGTTATCATTGCAAAGGAACTCACTTCTCAACAGGAAGAGCAGCTACTTGGTGTGCTGAGGAGGCACAAGAAGGCAATTGGGTGGAGTTTGGCAGACATAGTAGGCATAAACCCTCAAGTCTGTGAGCACAGAATATTTTTAGAAGAGGGAGCAAGACCTGTCCGTCAACCCTAGAGAAGACTGAACCCCACTATCCTAGAGGTTGTCAAAAAGGAAGTGACCAGACTACTAGAGGCATATATCATCTATCCCATCTCAGACAGTGAATGGGTAAGCCCAGTACAAGTGGTGCCAAAGAAGTTTGGAGTCACTGCAGTGAAGATTGAGCATGGAGAGCTCCTGACAACCAGAGTTCAGAACGCTTGGAGGGTCTGCATTGACTACAGACGCCTCAACCAAGCAACCCGTAAGGATCACTATCCTCTTCCATTCATTGATAAAATGCTGGATCGCCTGTCAGGTAAATCGCATTATTGTTTTTTAGATGGTTACACAGGTTATTTCCAGATTCATATAGCTCCTGAGGATCAGGAAAAGACCACATTTACATGTCCTTTTGGGACTTATGCTTACAAGAGAATGCCCTTTGGCTTGTGCAATGCACCAGCTACTTTCCAGAGGTGCATGATGAGACTTTTCTCTAATCTTATTGAGGACTGTATGGAGGTTTTTATGGATGATTTTAGTGTTTACGGCGATTCCTTTAGCCTTTGCTTAGATGGATTATCTAGAGTATTAGATAGATGTATCAGTACAAACCTGGTATTAAATTTTGAAAAATGTCACTTTATGGTTAAACAAGGGATTGTACTAGGACATGTTGTGTCTAACACTGGCATTTCTGTAGATCCAACAAAGGTGGATGTTATTTCTAGTTTATCTTACCCCTCTTCTGTGAGGGAGGTCCGTTCTTTCCTTGGCCATGCAGGTTTTTACAGGAGGTTCATTAAGGACTTTAGTAAGGTAGCACTTCCCTTATCCAGGCTACTGGAGAAAGATATTGAGTTCGAGTTCAGTGAAAATTGCAAACAAGCGTTTGATAAGCTGAAGACCGCACTGACTCAAGCTCCAGTTGTTAGAGGACCAGACTGGAGCCAACCATTTGAAATAATGTGCGATGCTTCCAACCATGTAGTAGGAGCAGCACTAGCTCAGCGTGAAGGTAAGGATCCTTTTGTTATTGCTTACGCGTCTAAAACTTTAGATGCCGCTCAGTCGAATTACACTACTACTGAAAAAGAGCTTCTTGCTATTGTTTTTGCTCTGGATAAATTCTGAGCCTATTTACTTGGTGCGAAGGTAGTAGTGTATTCAGACCACGCAGCTCTAAAGTATTTATTATCTAAAAAGGAGTCCAAACCAAGGCTTATACGTTGGATACTGCTATTACAAGAATTTGATTTAGAAATTAAGGATAGGAGTGGTAACCAGAATTTAGTGGCAGACCACTTGAGTCGCCTTGAACATATTATAGATGACTCCACTCCTATAGCTGATAATTTCCCATTTGATAACCTGCAAGCAGTATCTGAGATAGTCCCTTGGTATGCACCTGTAGCTAATTATCTAGTTAGCCGCACTTTTCCTCCAAACTTTTCTAAGCATCAAAGAGACAAGCTGAAAAGCGAGTCTAAATATTATATATGGGATGACCCATATTTATAGAGATGTGGCGCTGACCAGATAATTAGACGGTGTGTGCCTCAATCAAAATTCCAGTCCATCTTAGAGGCCTGTCACTCATCTGAGAGTGGAGGACATTTTGGCCCTCAAAGAACTGCTAGAAAAATCTTAGACTGTGGATTCTGGTGGCCTACTCTTTTTAAGGACGCTGCTGAATTTTGTAGATCTTGTTTTCCATACCAGAAATTTGGTAATATATCCAGGAAGGATGAGATGCCTCAACAGATTATGCTTTTCTGTGAAATTTTTTATGTTTGGGGCATGGATCCATTTCCAAATTCTAATGGTTATTTCTATATATTGTTAGCTGTGGATTACATTTCCAAATGGGTGGAAGCAATTTCTACCCGCAATGATGATGCTAACACTGTTGTTTCCTTTATGAGAAACCATATTATCTGTCGCTTTGGATCACCACGAGCAATCGTGAGCGATCAAGGCACCCATTTTTGTAATAGGAGACTAACAGGACTAATGAAGAAGCATGGAATAATTCATAAAGTTGCAACAGCCTACCATCTTCAGATTAATGGGCAAGCTGAGGTGTCAAATAGAGAGATAAAGCGTATCTTACAGAAGATAGTCAAGCCTCATAGAAGAGACTGGAGCACCAGGCTACAAGATGCACTCTGGGCATACAGAACAGCATACAAAACACCCATTGGGATGAGTCCTTTCCGCTTAGTTTATGGAAAAGCTTGTCACCTCCCTGTTGAAATAGAGCACAAAGCCTTCTGGGAAGTAAAAGAATACAACATGGGAATTGGAAAAGTCGGAGCTGAAAGGAAGTTGCAACTGCAAGAACTGGAGAGCCTTCGCCTAGAAGCTTATGAGAACTCAAGACTATACAAGGAGAAGATGAAGGCTGTACATGATTAGCACATCAAGAGGAAAGAGTTCCAACCTGGGGACTTAGTCCTCCTTTATAAATCTCGACTGAGGCTCATGCCAGGCAAGTTAAGATCAAGATGGGAAGGTCCATATAGAGTAGAGAAGGCTGAACCGTATAGAGTTTATCACCTAAGCCATCCTTCAAACTCTGAACTTATCAAAGTTAATGGACATCGTTTAAAGCTGTACCATGGCGAGAAGCTGAAGAAAAACAAGGAGCTTGAGATCTTCCTCTTGGAAGATCCCCACATAGCTGAAGACTGAGCTAGTGGAGCATCCAACTTACGGACGTTAAAGCAAAGTGCTAGGTGGGAGACAACCCACCATGGTATGATCGTTCTTTTCTTTATTTTTAGTTTTCTTATTCAATAACTCTTCTCTTCATTAGTACATTTCATGCATCTGCACTTCCATACTTTTATTTAAAAAAAAATCACGCGACGCGACCGCCTCATTGACGCGTCCGCGTCGCAAGGAGATGGGAGACAATAATAATATGAACAGAGAGTTACGCATGAGCAGGGCTGGAGGCGTGCCAATGGCACAAACCACCCCCACGCGACCGCGTCGCCGACGCGACCGCGTCATATGGGAATAATGGCCTCCCACGCGACCGCGTGCCCCACGCGGCCGCGTGACCAGGATTTCGACGTCAAAGTGGTGCACACCCGAAAGTTGTGCTAGAGTGGTGCTGGACTGGCGCTGGACGCACAGTCCCTCTCACGCGATTGCGTGACCCACGCGACCGCGTCATACCCCAATAATTGACCACTCAGGCGATCGCATGCCCCATGCGATCGCGTCACCCAAAATTTGGTACTAATATGATTTTGAACAGAGAGTTGTGCGAGTGCGAGGCTACCCTCGTGCCAATGGCATAAAACGGGTCACGCGACCGCGTGACCGACGCTACCGCGTCATTCAGTTTTAAGCGCAAGTCGCGCGATCGCATGCCCCACGCGACCGCGTCGCTTGCGCCGCACAGTTTTCCTAATTTGCCAATTATCATATCTTTTTCCCCCCAAATCCTATTTTCTCTTTTCCCTCCTTATTTCTTCTCCCTCCCTTCCTTCCTTCTTACTTCTTTCTCACTTTTTACTCTCTCTCACCCCCATTAACAAGGTTTTTCTTTTCTTTTCCCTTCCCTCCTTACTTTTCTATTATTCTTCTTATTTTTATGTGCCATCTTCTTTTCTTTTCTTTTTACCTTCGTTATTCATATTTTCTTTTTCTTTCTTTTTTCTTTTTACTTGGTGTTATCAATTTATGTGAGTCATTATTTATTATTATATGCTTGTGGATTGTTGTAAATTTGTTTGGCAATTATATATTACCTTTTAAAGGGTTGCTTGCATGTTCAATTTAATACTTTCCTTACCCTATTTACCATGCATGCTATGTGTTTGTGAAAAAGCCAATATAGCATTATGCATTTTTCTACATTATCCTACTATTCAATGCTTGCTTTTCACAAATTCCCTTTACTATTTTATTCATTGAATTTAATTGTCAATACAAACGTGATGGTTTGTTACGAGTGATGCTTGATCTATGCTACTCATGCCATTTGCCGGCATGCCAATAAACACCTTACATTCACTTGTCATCATATGCACTAGCTATTTTCCATTAATGAGTTTTCACATGTACTCATGAGCGTGTGTTAACATCATTTACCTTTTAATGTGCATTTATAACCATCTTTTTCCGTTCTCTTCCTTGCTTTATCCCTTTAAATTTAATTTACTTTCTCTTCCTTTTTCAGGATGGCCACCAAGAAAGGAAAGGAGAAAGCCACCCCCAAACAACCAGCAAGAAGAGGTACAAAAAAAGTATTAGTGGCAGAACCTTCTTCAACTGCGGTAAAGCCCTCAACAAAGAAGATTAAGAGGATCATAAAGGTTGATGATAAAGAAAAAGCCTTCCCAGCAAAGGACACTGCGCGATTCCCTAATCGCTACTGTGAGCAGATGTTCCCCATCCTGGCTGAAAGGAGTTACAACAACGAATACCTTCTTCTCCTCCCGCCCAATATTGCTACCATTGTTGAGCCGCAAATTGCCTGAAGACAATGGGGTTTCCTACAGAGACAGCCAAGGCAGGTCAATCTTTCTTGGGTAGTCGAGTTCTACTCCAACTTCCACCTGCCAACCTTGCAGTCTGTCTATGTCCGTCAGAAGCAAGTCCCCATTACTGAAGAAGCCATTCAAAGAGCTCTAGGTCTTCCCCCTGTTCCAGAAGGTTTGGACGCCTTTCAAGAAGCCGCACTCAAGCGCCAGATGTACCAATTTGACTGGGACGCCGTTCTCAGAGTTATCGCACTACCTGGCAGCAGATGGATCTATGGATACCATCGTACCTGCCCTAAGGAAATTTTGGCTTCAGCACTTACCTTGGAGGCTCGCGTATGGGCACAAATCATGTCCCATTACGTCTTTCCGAGCACTCACGAGTCTTCCTTCACTGCGGACATGGCCGTTCTACTATGGTGCATCCTTACAGACCAACCTCTGAATCTACCAAGACATATCCGGATTGCCATGGGACACGTACAAATTGCGGGCAACTTACCTTTTCCCGCCCTGGTCTCAGATCTTGTCTCAGCAGCCGGAGTCTCCTACAGAGCTGGGGATACCAAAGCCATACTTCCACTGGATGATCAGTTTGTCCCCAACGGGAAGTACCTTCGACTTCCAGCAGCACTACCAGCCAGCCCACTGAACCAGTTGAAGATATTCTTTCTTCAACACCACAAGCACCTACAACAGCCCAATTGCTCCATCAGATACTTGAAAAGTTGGATCGGCATGAACAGAAAGCTAAGATGAGAGAGCGCCGTAACAAGCGTCGATTCACATACCTCAAGGAGCTGATCATGGGAAAATTCAAGGACTCAGACACCCCGGACTCCACTTCCTTTACCAGCACAGGGAGCCATGATGGTCCCGACTGTGGAGATACTGCTACCAGCCCACCTTTGTTCTTGACAGATGGCACCGAGGACGGTGCAAAGCCTTAAGTGTAAGGAGGTCGGTCAGTACCTGACTTTCGGAGGTAATTTCTCTCCCCTAGCACCAATGAATTAGGATATTTAGTTAGATTTTTCTTTTGTAGAATAGGATACATTTCATAGTAATAGATTAGTTGCATGCATGTTCTGCTTGATTGAAAAGACAATAAGTTTCTTCTAAGACCCTATCTTTGGAACAAAATTTCACTAATTTTAATTAAAACTTTTATCTTAAATTTGCTTGAAGTTGTATTTGGAACATGATTTTTGAGCTAAAGAACACACAACATGTGAGATTTGAGCCTTTATGAATGGTTACATTATTTAACCATAATTATTTTATTCTTGTGTGTTTACTTCTCTATGACTGTAATCTACATTTTGTTTCATCCTATATGTCCAATGTTTATTATATTTATATGTTTACATATGATTGAGGCCATTATTTGTTTAGCTCACTTATCCAAATAAAGCCTACCCTTTCAATTACCTTTGTTAACCACTTTGAGCCTTTAAATCCCATTTGTTCTATATTTTACCACATTACTAGCCTTAAGCAGAAAAACAAGTATATACCCCAAATTGAATCTTTGGTTAGCTTAAGATAGAATTGTATATGTTATCCAAGTATGGGAAATTGTGGGAACAAAAGATAATAAGGGAATGATTCATGATAATATTATGGGAATTTGGATACCTACTCATGTGAAACTATAAAACTCTATGTGCATTGATAAGCTATGTTATTTTTATGTTTCTATGTTTAAAAAAAATCCAAAAATATTCAACAAATAAATAAGGGAACAAAATTACCCCAATGCTAAGTCAAGCATTCAAAGATCAATACATGTATGATAAAATCAAAATAAAGGTTGATACATGAGTATAGATGTGAAAGAGATTTCTGGGTAGCTAGGTATGAATTTTAAAAGTTATATAGAATATACATAGGTTATGTTAAAGCTTGGGTTAATTAAAGATTCAATTTATAAGCTTACTTAGCCATATATATATATCCTTACCCTTACCTTGGCCCCATTACTACCTTGAAAAGACCTCATGATGTTTGCATTGGTATATTAAATGTTGTTGATTGGTTAGGAGAAGAACAAAAATTAGATAGCATGATTAGAGAAGAATAAAGTGATGACCCTATACACTAGAGAGACTAGAGTGTACATACATCATCAGTGAGGGTTCCATGCTTGAATTTCTATGTTCCCTACTTTCATGAGCTATCTTCTTGTATTTTTATCTGTTCTTACTGTATAAGAATTGAGTTAGTAGAATTTGATTTGTAATTATTTTGAAGGGCTTATTTACTTTTGATCAAGTGGACAAAAATCATATAGTTGCATTTATATATATAGGTTGCATTGCATTTCATAGGTTTTACATGTTCTTACTCATTCATTTTATCTCCTTCAACTAAGCATGAGGACATGCTAATGTTTAAGTGTGGGGAGGTTGATAAACCACTATTTTATGGTTTGTATTGTGTTTAATTGTGTGGTTTTATCACGATCTTTACCCACTTATTCATTAAATAAGCATGCATTTATAATTCCTTCCTGAAGTTATTGCAAGATTGAAAACTTGCTTCCTAGAGACTTTTAATTATGTATTTTATTTCTCTTTTATTCCATTCGATGCCGTGATCTGTGTGTTAAGTGTTTCAGGCTTTATAGGGCATGAATGAGTTAGAGATTGGAAAGGAAGCTTGCAAAAATGGAGGAAACACAAGAAATTGAGGAGATGACCAGCGAGAAGCGACGCGGCCGCATGGATCACGCGACCGCGCGAAAGAAAGGAAATCGCAGTGACGCGGCCGCATGGATGACGCGACTGCGCGGCATGGAATAGCACAAGTGACGCGGCCGCATGGATGACGCGACCGCGTGACATGCGCGATCTGCATAATCTGCAGAATCGCTGGGGGCGATTTCGGGCCTTATTTTGACCCAGTTTTCTGCCCAGAAAAGCATACTAGAGCCAAAGAACATGCAGAAACCAACAACAACATTCATTCCGCATAGTTTTAGTTTTTAGATCTAGTTTTTCTCTCCTCTAAGTTTTCTCTCTACACATTCATAGTTTTTAGGATTTGTTATTTTCATTGCTTTTATATTGGGATATTGAGAAGAGTTATTGCCTCATCAATACTTCGACATTCTAGTTCGTTCTCTTTACTTGTCTCTTACTCTTCCATGTTCCTTAATTTACTTGCTTTTACTATTGGATTATTTTAGCATTTATTAATACAAGAATCACTTTTATTTTTAATTAATCTTTTGATTATTATTTATCATGTCTTTCTTTAATTCCCTTTCTTATGCTATGAATTTTACATTTACAATGAGCGAGTAGTTCCCTAACTTGATGGGGAGTTGATTGAAAGGAACCCTTGAGTTGGGATGCTCAAGAGAAAGATTGTAATTGGGTTTATTGTTGGATTGCTCTCTAGTCATTAACACCAATCCTCCCAAGAGCGGATTGGAACTTGTGGATAGATACAGCACTCCAACTCGTTTGACTTTTCCTTACTTAGTAAGGGGCAACTAAACATAATAACCCCAATTGTCATTAATCTTGAGAGTACTCCAACAAGAATAGGACTTCCAGCTAATCAACTCTCAGTCAAGGCTTTTATTTAAATTTATATAAATTCTCTAATTTAATTTTCTGTCATTCAACTCAAACCTTTTTGAAAACATCTGATTAATCAAATAGCACACTTTTCTGCAACTCGTTGGGAGACGACCTGGGATTCATACTCCCAGTATTTTAATTTTAATTTCTGTGACACCCTTCTAAATTGATGAGTGGATTTCTGGTTGGTTGAGAACTATACTTGCAACGCATATTTTATAATCATTCTTAACTCGCCAATTTCCGCTCGCATCAATGACCAGGATTTTGTCAAGCGACACGTACGTGTGGGCGACACATACGCATGATAGAGCGTCACGTGCTGCAATTTGCAGAAAACGCTGGGGGCAATTTTTGGGCCCCTTTTGACCTAGTTTCAATCTCAAAAACACTTATTAGAGGCTGCAGAGCGGAGCTGGAAAGGGGGGAATCAATCATTCACACATTCATTCACATTAGTTAGGTTTAGATGTAGTTTTCTAGAGAGAGAGGCTCTCTCCTCTCTCTAGGTTTTAGGGTTTCTTTTAGTTCTTCTCAATTTCAGATTTCTATCTTAGTTTAATTAGTTTTCTTCTACTCTTACTTGTTTTAGCACTTTAGTTATCTACTTATCTTATTGATTCCTTTATTTTGCTCATTTAGTTTATGAACTCTTATGTTACTTTTAATCCCATTTTAATGTAATTTTATGTTTCATGTTTATGGCTTCTTTATTTCATTGTTGGTTGTTGATTTGTTGCAATTGATAGTCTTAGGTTTTATTATTCCTTGTTAATTTTCTATGTTTTTATTTTGTGCCCACCAAGTGTTTGATAAAATGCTTGGTTGTATTTTAAATTAGCTTTTTATGTTCTTAACTTAGATTGATCAATTAGAGACTCTTGAATTATCAAAATTCATTTGTTGATTGGTGATTAAGACTTGCTAGTTGGCTTGAGCTTCACTAACTCTAGTCTTTGATTAGAACTTGTGAACTCTAGTTGAATTGCTCACTTGACTTACCTTTAATTGTTAGAGGTTGACTAAGTGAGAGCAATTTGTAATTACCATCACAATTGATGATAATAATGAGGATAGGAATTCCAATTCTCAATTCTTGTTAGGACTTTTCTTAGTTGTTATTTTATTTTCTTATTATTTATATTACTTGTCTCTTATTACAAAACCCCAAAAAGATATTTTTCCATAATCAATAATAGCTACACTTCCCTGCAATTCCTTGAGAGACGACCCGAGGTTTAATACTTCGGTTAATTTTATTGGGTTTGCTTTAATGACAAAAAAAATTAAATTTTGACTGAGGTTTAATTGTCGGTTTAGACTATACTTGCAACGCGATAATTTTTGTGAAATCTTTACCGACATTTTTTCTCCGTCACTCTATCATCGGCACATGAAAATCGGGTTTGTTGATAAATACATAACATCTGCTGCATATTGGCATCGTCAGTGATGACCATTATTTGAAACGGTATCAGTCCACCAAATACTTGTACAAGATTCCTGTATAAAATGTTGCTCACCCTTTTCGAAATGTGGCTTTGAATGTTTTTACAAGGCCCATTTTGCAACTCTACAAAACTCATGGTACATGGAATAGCAAATGACAACGGACATTCACAAACAAAAGTCACTCCTTCATGTGTGTTTGGTATAACCTCACCGTTATAATACACTCGCAAATTCGCAATATTTTTCATAACTTCAACCTCAGCTAATCTGACTTTTTTGACACACCTAACTGCCAAAAAAACTAAGAACTACGACATATGTGCAAGAAAGAAGAATAGGATGAGTAGAAGTGGAGTGAGACAAATTGAACGCGTCTTGTTTCGTATTTATAGGCAGAACTCTTAATTAAAATATATTTTTTTAGACAAAACGCAACCTGCGTTTTTAGATTTACAAAAAAAATAACCTGACAATTTATAAAATGCAACCTACATTTTGCATCTCCTAGCAAAAAGTTGACACAAAGCAAAACGCAAGGTGTATTTTGTTGTTTAAAAAAAATAAAATACTGTCCATCACTAAATACAGGCTGCGTTTGGACTAAAGCGAAATAAAAAAAATTTAAAACCTTGCAAATAAACAAAACACATACTGCGTTTATTTTGTTTCCTGAACAAAAAATAATTAAAAAAAAAAGTAAAACGTAACTTATATTTTGGACTGACACCATAACAATTAAAAATTTTATCCATATATTCATTTTATTGTACAGCACCAATATTTTTTCCATAAAAAAAATGGCCGCAAGAAGTTAATAAACACATTACGTTAAACTCAAAGCGTTATTAATAACCGTAGATTAATTTTCATCCAAATGGGACCATAAATAGATGTATAGGACATTTCTGCTTTCTGCATTTGCATGCAAGAAATGAGGAATCATGGATCATGATTATAGCATTTAATTCAATGAGGTTATAGAGTGCCAGAGAGACAGACCGTAGATACCCCTACTGAACTTACACGTGGACTAACCCCATTGAACAGAGGATAATTATCCTTCTTAAATGCTACGAATTGAACAGCACCTTTATCATAAAGAATTTTAGATTTTCAATAAATTATTGTTTTTATAATAAATAATTAAATATATTAGAAAATAGTTGCAAAAATTTTTAAAAATTAGATTAAATGAATCAAAATTTTAAATTTTATGGACAAGTAAAACCTAAATACCGGGCATTGAATTCAAACGAAAAGGAAATTAAAACAAATGAGGGGAGAGGGAGGGGAGAGACATGAAGCATGGTGTAGTCAAAGAAATACGCTGTCGTGTAGTTGGAATGCGAAAATGGTAGCCCGGGCCTTACCTGCGGGCTGCGGTGCTTGAAGATGGCAAGCACTTGTCACCAAACAACTTTCTCGTTCCTTATCTTTGTCTATATATTTTTCAGGAAACTTTTGGGATTCGTGACATGCATTATTATCACTCTCATCATTATCATCCTAACCTGCTGTACCACTTTTCACTTCGCATTCAATTCAAATCACCAAATCAAATCTATTCTCATGATCCATCCTATCAACATTAACTCATCAATTACAATTATATATTTGCATCGTTTGCATATATATAGTAATTTTTGTGTGTTCATTTTTGCGCAAATTAATTTTGAAACGGAGGAGATTAGAGTTTTTTTATTTAAAAAAAAATTATTAAACGAAAAAAATTTATTTTAAATTATTGTAGAAAAAATAAGATTTTATACACTATTTTTCAATTTCGGAAGTTGTGCTAGCAAAACTAAGGGCTAACAACGAAATTAAAAACGATTTTTTCTATCTTAATTTCGTAGTTGTTATCAGTAAAAAATAGGTAGAAAAAATTGCTTTTAATTTCACAGACAGTAAGTACAAAATTGAGAGATAATACGCAAAAACGTAATTCATCCTGCAATAATTTAAATGAAAAATAAAGAATTTTTATTTAAATAAAAAGAGAGTTTGGGTGTAATTTATTAAGAAAAAATTTAATGGACTAATATTTTTATTAAAATTTGTTCAACGCTTAACTAACAAAAAAAATAATTAATTTTATACCATTAGATATAATCTCATACCATTAAAAATATTAATAATAACTAATTAATGACTATAAATCACAAAATCTACTAAGTGCCAGCACTTCTCGTTCACTAATATAGATATCTGGAGTGACTATGCATATATGGGGTCATAAACTTTTAGAACATTGTGAGAAGTTAGCACCAGGAGAATGCCACACTCAGTCACGTATTCGACAATATCCGCTACACCTAAGCTTTTACTTCTCGTAGGTTGCGAGAAAGTTTGATTCATCCACGAGTTCCGCATGCGTACACCATATTTAACCATAGAAAAGGAGTGTGCGTCTTTAAATTTTTTGGAGCTCAATCACTTGCTTCTTGTTATATTGCCTTATTTGAACAGAAAAGACACTCAAAATGAGATTATGAAAGAGAAGTGAAGTGAAGTGAAGGAGTGATATTAAAAAAAATGGTTGTTTTTTTTTAACATTCTTGAATTTTACTGTGGGAACTGCCCAATATAATAAGGCAATTGGTGAAGGGGAGGCTAGTGTCCATAAAATTCGCAATGATATGAACGAGGTTGACCCAACATCCAGGCCTCAATATGGTTTGTGCAGATAAGTTGGTCACAGAAGGCGTTAATGTACTGGATAAACATTCGATTATCATAATTAGTCTTTTTTACTGGTTAATTTCTCATGTAGTCATTGTTATGTGCCAAAATTTGTTTATGTTAAGTTGATCTATTTCAAAATCATTGGTATGCAAATATTATTCTTCCTCAATTTCATAGACATTGGCTATAAAATTGAGATTAAAGAAACACGTTTTTTTCTAATTTCACTGACAGTGATTATGAAATTAAGGTAGAAAAAATATTTTCAATTTCAAAATAAATGTGAAATTGAACCTTAGCATACTACCACATCCTGCGAAATTGAGAGATAATGCATAAAAACATAATTTCTTCTATAACGATTTAAAATAAAAAATAAAAAACCCAAAATTTGAGTGTAATTAATTAAAGAATAATGTTAGGGAACTAAGAAGGGATCAACCAATTCCTGCCA
This sequence comes from Arachis hypogaea, assembly GCF_003086295.3. Taxonomy (NCBI): domain Eukaryota; kingdom Viridiplantae; phylum Streptophyta; class Magnoliopsida; order Fabales; family Fabaceae; genus Arachis; species Arachis hypogaea. Next base: position 41,640,792 of record NC_092051.1, on the reverse strand, counting down.
ATCCTTATTGGGTTGGACTCCAAAGTCCACCACAAAAAAAAAAATTATCCCCCCACCATCCTGTTTACCCTAATTATATTTCATTTGTCCTAATTTATCCTAATTACATTACCATTGCCGTTCCTCACCTCTCTATCTCTGTCTCGTGGCTCAAACTCCAGCAAACGGCGGTGCATCGCAGACCTCTTCCCCACGCCGCCAATGTTGTCCTCAACAACGCCGCTACGCGTCGTCATCTTCGTCGTCTTTCTAAGCTCGCGACGTCGTGAGCACCCACTTCCAAGCTGCGCTTTCTTGCGCCGCTACCATGCTCCTCGCAAGCAACGCCGCCGTTAGTCTCGAACCCTCCCCTGCATTGCGCGTTTCGGACGTCAACAACCACAAGCAGGATCTCTGGTAGTCCCTCGCGGCCCCGTGCACGCCCTCCATCAGTCCTAAGTCGAGCCCTCTAACACCTCTTCTTGTCTTTTTTTGACTTTTTGCTTGAATTTTTCAACTGCTTAAACTGAGTTTTCGGATGTTCCTTTATTGAGAAAATGGATGTTTCTTCGCATAGAATTTCACATGTTTCTTCCTATGTTAATATTTTTCGCAAAATCGCTCATCGATGACTATCTGTTAGTTAATTGGTGTTTTCTTCTAAGCTTTCCGGATGTTCCTTCGACAGGGTTTGGGATGTTCCTTTCAATATTTGTTAGATAAGTTATTTGTAACTTGTGTTAGTGAACTAAGAGCAACTTATTCAATCAATGAATGAATGGAACTGATTAAATTCCGGGGCTATGGCTATCTTTTTTAGTTTTGACATTGGGTGCTTCAAAAAGTAATTACAGAAAAAAAAAATTACTATACTCTCAAATAACATCAATTCCGTTCACAGAATCATCCAATCAATTCAAAAAAATAACATCCATTTAGTATACAAAAGAAACATTCACATAAGACTAACTAAATACAACCCACTTGAAAAAAAAAAATTCATTAATGAGATAGAACACTCAGTGTGTGAAAAGAGACGGTGCAGTAACAGGGCTGGGAATCACGTTTCTCATGCGTGGTAAATACTAAATCCTAATTTTTTAAAATAATCATTAATAACAATTATTCAAATTATAATTTACTAAAATAAATTAAAATTAATATAATTAATTTAATTATTTAAGTTGGCTTATTAAGAAGTTAGTTCCTTATATTTTTCCTTCGAGAAATGCTACATATACAAGTCATTTGGTTTACAAGTCATACAAGTTGGGAGAAACTTAACAAAAAGCACGCTAACCCATATACGATTTCCATAGCGTGCTTCGCGTTTCTCCTTCTCCTCCTCCTCTTCCTTCTTCTTCTCCTTCTTCTTCTCCTACTCTTTTTCTTCTTCCTCCATGAAAACGAGTTTCTTGCCAAATTTGATCTCCTTCGTGCGTTCTCTCTTTGCCTTTTCATTCGTTGTTTTATCTGCGTTTATCACTGGTATTCTTGCTTCGTTTTTTTTTATTTTCATGATTTCTGAAATCAAGCTTTGAAATCATTTTGAAGATAATGGAACTTCAGAAATACACCCAACCGATTACAGAAATTCACCAAATGATTATAGAAATACACCCAAAGGATTACAGAAATACACCCATAGGATTACAAAAATATACCCAAAAGATTTAAAAAATACACCCAAAATTCGTTGAGGTACACCTTATGCATAATTTAGAACTCTTCCTCTTTCTCCTCCTCATCTTCTGCTGCTTCTTCTTCTTCATTTTCTTATTTCATATTCTCATAATTCTTTTTGGGAGGAAAGAATCAAACAAAAAATAAAAAGATACATAATGTTGCAAAATGAAAAGAAGAACGAGGAGAAATACGACGATGAAGATGAAACACTTCAAAAATGAAGAAGAAGTAAAAGAAGAAGAAAAAGAAGAAAAAGAGGAGGCATGGAAAAAGAAAAAGAAGAAGAAATAAATGACTTATATGACTTGTATGAAAAAATACTTGTATGTGAAGAATTTCTCTTTTCCTTAATTAAAATAGAGCTCTAGGAGTGATAAATGCATTTATGGAGGTTACCGACTTTTATCACATTGTGAAAAATTAGCACCAATATCTTACGCAATGGACAGAACCAAAGGGACTTAAGGTGGCCATTGTCATCCTAAAATTTTGAAGGGGCTAATTGGTTTAAGCATTTTTATTTCTATTTTCGATGAAAATAAAAATAAGATATAAAAATATGATTGATTAAATATTTTAAAAATATTTTTAACGAAAATATTTTTAAAAAAATAGAACAAAGTTAAAAACGCTATTTTTATGTTTTCAGTCTCTTCGATTTTAACTTTTGAAAACGTTTTTAAATCAAAACGCGATATTTTTTGTTTTGGGATAAAAGATTTAAATCTTTTCTACTCATTTTTATATGTTTTTTTTCACACTAGGTTCATTCTTTTCTGTCTTCTCCTCTTTTTTCTATACGTTTTGTTGTTAGGATATCATTATTTACCTCCAATTTATACATACATCTCCTAAAAAGGTGAAGGTTTTTTTTTTAATTTCATTTGACCCTTTCAATTTTTTATTTTAGACTTGATTTTTGTATCTTTGAGTATATAAACAAAGTAATTAAAGAAAAAATAGAGATCTAATTAAAATTAAAATATGTATTTATTGAATTTTTTATTTTATTTAGTATTGAGTATGTACTCTCTGAATTAACATATATTCATTAAATTTCTTTATTTTTGACATTCATTTTTTTATTTAAAAAAAAAATTTTGTTATGAAAATAATTTTCTAAATCAACAATCAATTATGAAAATATCGATAATAAAAAATAAAAGAATACATAAAAACTTAAAAATATTGACAAAAAGTTGACTTTTGTATTAATTTTTTTAATTTTAATATTTATTTATTTATTATTTTATTAATAAATTATTTGTTAAAAAATATTTATATTAATAAATTTTGATATTAATTAATTGATTCGTTTGGTGTAAAATTAATTTTTGGTTCGTTTTTTTGTTTCAATTGATGTTTTTTATTGTTATATAGTGCCATAGAAAATATTAAACCAATTATATATATAAGAGATACTAAATTTTTCTAAAATAGTATAATAAGATAGTAATTTATTTTATATTGATACAGTATAAAAATTAGTTGTTATTTTAATAAAAAATTAAAGAGTATTTACCCATTTTGGTCCTCAGAGAATTTCAAGTCAGACAGTTTAGTCCTCAACTAAAATTAATTACTCGATTTGTCTCTAACAATTAATTCTGTCAGTCACTTAGGTCCTTGACTCCGTCAATTCTAACGGAAGATAAAATAGTCCCTGACAACTCTAACAGGGAACAAAATGATCCATTACAACTCAAATAGAGGACAAAATGATCCTTGACTCTCTGTTCAAAAACGACACTGTTCTTCACCCAATTTTCACCATATCTCGCATAATCCTAACATTCATACTCTCTTTCTTCACCTTCACATCCTTCTTTTTCATTTTTTCATTCCTCCTCTTCAACTCCAAGATCAAGCCATGGTGCAACTATCATGCGTGTCGCACTTACCCCAAGGGCACGCCTTTCTCCACTCTCCAGTAAGCAATATAGATTGTTGGATATTAGGACATCATGAGAAGATTCTCCTTCAACATCATATACAAATTCTCATTTAGGATGGACCCTGAATGCTTCATTCCTTCTTTCTCGGAGTCCAAGTTGGCAGACAGCCTTGACCTTCCATCCAACATATCAGTACAACAAGCAATGTCGTCGTTGCCACCACTACAAGAAAAAACAGTATTTGTAACAAAAAATTGTTACAAAAAATCAAAATTTTGAAACAAAAAAAATTTGTAACAAAAAAAGGGTCGTTGCAGTATGTCCCATTACAAAAAAATTTTGTAACAAAAAGTGGAACTATTACAATTCAAAGTAATATTTTGTAACAAATTTTTCTGATACAAAAAACCAAAAGTCGTTACAAAAGTGATAACAAATTTTAATCTTCATAATATTTTTTGTGACAATATATTTTTTCCTATCATAAAATTTTGTTATAAAATATCACTTGATTTTGTAACATTTTTTTCTTTAGTTACAAAATACTATTTATTTTGTAATAATTTTTTAATACAAATTACACACATAATTTGTCAAATTATATTATTTTTTTAATTAATTAATATATTAACTAATTTACTCAGGAAGTCAATATTTATATATTATATTTATATAATATATAATAATATAGATAGTTCAAATATCTTTTATTTAACTAAGATTGTTTTATAAATCTTCAATATATAAACTTTAAAGTACAAACTAACAAGACACATTGAAGAACCCTAATGAACTAAATAGATACATAGGACAAGAAAAACAAGAAATTATAAATCTCCAAAATATAAACTACAAATTATAAACTCCATCATGTTCATACAGCTCCTTTCTCATGGAGAAACTTCTGATAAGTGCCACACACCTAAAAAAACCACAAACCAAAAAACACTAGCTTAAGAAACAAGATTTGTTTTTCCTTTAAAAATGCACAGGAAAAACAAAAAACTATACTCGTATTATTCAACAATGAATACAAACTCTAAAATTCTTACCATATCCTTTCCCAACTCTTTTTCAGTTGAGCAACATACTCAGCAATCCTTTTGATGGCTTCCATCTATCGATGTAACAATTAAAGAGTAGAGTTTAGACCTTGACAAAGTAATTTATTAAAAAAATCTGCATAATCTCACACAATGAACTTAAATAATCATAATAATTATGATCATTTATACTAACCGTTCCAGATTATGATAGAATATTTTTGCAAGAATTACTTGTCACTGTTTAACATAAAAAACAAGATATAAAAAATCAAAACAAAAATTAAAAACAAGATATTTACACTAATTATAACTTAGATTCTTTGTCAATAAGATCACGGAAAAGGATAAATGCCTACCAATTTTCAAAATAAGTGAAGCATTATGTATCAAGTTGTATAACCTTGGTGATGATTGTGGAACAAGTCTCTCAACATCTCTAATGTATAAAATGATGGGAGCAGTTTCTGAGATAGACACCAAGACCTGCACAAAGAAAATGTTCTTAGAACTTCTTTTTCCGAAATCTATAGAATAGAGTAGGTTGTTATTAAATATGAGATAATAAAAGTTTAATAAAATTAAATCACCTTGTAAAGTGACTGAACAAATAGTTTTTCATTGAAACATAAGCTACACATGCACTTTAAATGAGCTACAAACAAAATCTAAAATAGTAATCATAATATTGCAACATAATAAGAAGCAACACTACTTATAGTAGATGCAGCAGAGCCATTTCTCCTAAGCTTTAAAATATTTTTCAAACGTTTAGCACCAACACTTTGTTGATGTAAAGTACCTATAAGATCAAAAGATAGTTATAAAATGAAATTAACAATTAATATCTAGGATAAGATCAATAACAAGATGATGTCAATTAATGCAATTCTAAAAAATTTTGTCTAGAAAATTTGAGCTTTACTTTCTCTAGTATCTGTAGTTTCAAATTGTTCAGTCAGCACAAACATAAAACGGTTCAACTCAAATTAAATGAGACCTGTAACATTGAAAACAAGGCACTTTGCAGAGCATAGTTCTTCACGTCCTGTCACTTAAGGTTTGAAGCTCCATGAACAATGGCAGAGTTTTGCCAATATCAATAACCTGCTAAAATTCAAAGCAAGGACTAAAATTGAATTAAAACCAGAACATGGTAACCATAGCAGTGACAAAACAGAACGTGTAAATGGATCAAACCTAAGAAAAATATTAGACGAGTACCAAGGTAACCGAATTAGAACTAGCAACAGCTTCAAGAATCCCACGGCAACACTAGCATCAATATTCAACTTAATTGTAGCAGAAAATAGGATAATAGTAGAGTAAAAGTTGAAGTAGAACAAGTTTAAGGAAGAGAAGGACCTAAACCAAAATAGAGGCATCAAAGATACCTCCATCAGTGACTCTAACAGTAGCGTAGAGTTCAGTGGTGGTCACGGCGGCTTCCGACTAGCCCAGCGACGACAATAGCAGCAATGGTGGCCTCCATCATCCTCCTTTGCGTCTTTCTCTGTTTTGTTCTGCTTCTCGACAGTGACTACGCGGAATAGCGACGATGGTACAAACAGTGCCCCTCCTCCTCTTCTTCGCAGCCGAGGTGACGTCTACGCTAGCAGCGATGGCGACGGAGGCTTCGGTGGCGACCGAAACAGCCTTCTCCTCCTCTTCTCGTCGCGTCTCCTCTCTCTTTCTCTCTCGCGCGTCGTTCTCCTCTTCACGAAGGAACTCGACAGACATGACGGTGACCTCCATCGCGGTGGCTTGGCCGCGATGGAGGCGGCTCCCCTTTCTCCCTCACGCTCTTTCCCTTTCTTTCCTTATCTGGTTCTCTGTTTTTCCCTTCTCCTTTGAGCTTCCCCTGTTTCCTTTCTTTCACTTTCTGAACGTAGGTTTAGGAATTTTGGGTATAAATTTAGGAATGTAGTAAAATTAGGGTTTTATTTGGTACTTCTAGAGTTAAGGTAAAATATATACGAGTAATATAACAATTTTACAAAATATTCATGATAGAATAACAATTTAGAATTCAAATATAATACGATAAAAGTTAATTTCGAAACACATATAATTTTATTTACCAATTTATCAATGGGCTCAAACAATTATTTTTCTAATTTAAATTATTTTTAGTTTAAATTATTTTGGAGTGTGTGTAAATTAGATTTTTATTTGAGAATTTTAATAAAATTAAAATATAGAGTATGTATTTTTAATAAAATTAGGAGTAATTAAATTACTAAAGTTTTAAATTCTAAATAAAAAAATCTAAATATTTATGAAATTTATGTGAGTTATAATTAATTTTAAACTCAAAATCACATAACTTTGTTTTAATTACTTTTTGGTAAATAATTTTTTGAAAATAAAACCATGAATAACTATAATACATCACAATATAAATAATTTATTATTTATTTTCTAACAATTGGAGGTTTTACCGGCTTAATGATGAGTGTTGGGTTATGGTAGATTTAGAACTAGTAGAAAGAGAAAAAAATCAGAGCTCTATATTTTATTCTTAAGAAAGTTTTTCAAAATTTTATTTAAATGGACGAGGACGACAAACAAAAGAATGAAAAATAAAGGTGAGTATTAGAATTATGATTTTTACTTTTTATATTTGTTTTTATTTTTAAATTTTAACTATTTTTATTTATGTTTAACAATTAATTTTTTTAATTTAAAAAATTAATTTTTAATCAACATTTAAGACTTAATTTTAGTAAAATTATATATTAATTTTATAAAAAATATAAAATAATATATACCATTTTTAAAAATAAATCATTTAATGTTTAATTTTTTATAAAAAATAAATAATTAACACAAATAATATTTTAAAAATAAAATGTTTAAAATAAAATAAAATTATCTTAAAGATTTTAATATTTTAAAATAATTTTTTTTAGTTATAAAAATTCTTGTATTTTGTGACAATCAAATAATTTGTTACAAACAATATTGAATTTTGTGACAAATTAATTTTTTGTTACAAAATAATTGAAATTTTTGAAACAGATGGATATTTTGTTAAAAAATATTTTAAATTTTTGCAACAACTTTATCTTTTGTTACAAAATATTTTAAAATTTTGCAACAAAACACTAGTTCATTACAAAAGCCAATATAATTTGTAACAAATTGTATTGTTGTTACAAAATATTATTATTATGTAACAATTACTAATTTTTGTTAAAAAAAATAATTTTTTGTAACAATTTTAAATTTGTTACAAAATTTTTGTTACAAATATTCCATTTTCTTGTAGTGCGCTCATATAAAAACTGAAGCGGTTACTGAACATTAGTTTAGAGAAAAAACTGAAGGAAGCGATCAGAGTGGTGGATAATGTGGTCATGGAAATGATAAGGTAAAGGAGGAGGGAGATAGTGAGATAGTGACGGGTCTTAACGAATCAGACTTGCTGTCTAGATTCATGGGATCCATCGAAGATGACAAGTTCTTGAGAGACATAATCATTAGTTTCTTATGTATGAATTGGTTGACAACAAGTTGATGATTTTTCTTTTTCTGAACATTGAAGTTGTAGAGTGTGCATTGTGTAGCTTGAAGTTACAATGTTAAACTGTTAGTGTTATGTGAGATATGATGAAAATTGGGGGAGAACAATGTTGTTTTCGAACAAAGGAGGTGAGGGACCATTTTGTCCCTTGTTAGAGTTGCCATTAACTATTTTGTCCTCTATTAGAATTGACGGAGTAAAGGACCTAAGTGACTAATGGAATTAATTGTTAGAGACCAATCGAGTAATTAATTTTAGTTGGAAACTAAAGTGTCTGGTTCGAAATTTTTCGAAGATTAAAATGGATAAATACTCAAAATTAAATAACTAAAATCATACATTTAATAAAAATATAGTTTTGTGATTTTAAACTATTAAAAATATATTTTAAAAATAAACTAGCTAAATATATTTTTATTATTTTCTATACTTAGAAATGAATTTTTCTTTCAGAAACTAATTGTGTTTTTTAAAATGCAAAAAATTAAAAATAATTTTTATTTTTAGAAAATAAAAATAAAAAAAAAAAACAAAAAATATCTTCACAAACCAATAGGCTCCCAAAATATTTAGTAGTTATTATTAGTATTAGTTTAATTATCATATGTTGATAGAATTTCACATAAACATGTGTAATATTTTTTGTCTATTTAAAAGTAGTGAATAATTTGAAAATAATATAAACTTAGAACTTAGTTTAAATAATAAAAATATTAGTCTAAAATTTTAGCAGAGGCTCAAGATTAATTACTTTTTATTTATGTATTTATATTTATTATTCCTGGTACAGTTGTTTGGATACGTTTTGTATTTAAATGTTTCTATAATTATTTTTTAGAAGTTAATATATTTTTATTAGGTTATAGTTAAAAAATCAAAACTAAAAATGATTGACTCAATTTCTAAGAGAAAGAGAGAACATATGATAAAATAAATTTTAATTCTTTTATTTCAAATTCAATGAGCAATCTTTTTAAAAATTTTAGCAATCTATTAATTAAATAACCTATATACTGAATAACATTATTTTAAAAATTGAATTGCTTCGAAATTTATTGAATTATTGATGATTTTTGTTCGATAAAATATTGCCGTCAAATTACATATCTTAAAATACCAAAATTTTTAAAATAGATTTTTGACCTTTTAACTTTTATTTAAGATAAAATGTAACTAATATATTTTGTTTGGTCGGCCCAATTCGAATAAACTTTTTAGTTCTGTCACTGATCTTGTAGGCTACGAAAAATTCATCGGCGTTTTAAGGATTTAGGAATGCGAAGAATTAGGGCACGCTATTAAACTCATGAACCTATGAAGTATGGACACTTTATTAAATTGTTGTATCTGTATATATGTCAGACATATTTTAGATATGATATTTATCAATATTTGTCCGACACATATGTCCAGTGACAGATTCAAAAAATTTTGATAGTGGAGCAAAAAATATATATATATAATAATTTTTATAATAAAAATATTATGTGTACATAAAAATTAGTTATTAAATTATTTATTAATCATTATGTATTCGTATATAAATATATGTATTATTTAATTTATTTTTAATTTGTATTTTTTATTTCAATATATATACACAGGTAGTTATTTTCGATATAAATATAACATGATTAGTTTTTATAATATCTAATTTTATAAATTAAAACACTAAAATAATTATTTATAAATAGGATAAAGTATATTTTTTGTCCTTAAAGTTTGACAAAAGTTTCAAAAATATCTCTAAGTTTTACTTTGTTTCAATTTTGTCTTAGAAGTTTTCGATTTGCATCAAATATACCCCTAATGGCTAATTTTTCAAAAAAATTACGATCGATTCAACAATAATTTCATAAGAACAATCCCTCAACACAAGCATATTAAGCATAATTTTCATACATTATTGTTATATTGGCCTTAAATTTTTTGAAAATTTAGCCTCCGAGAGTATATTTGATGCAAATCGAAAATTTTTTAGACAAAATTGAAACAAAATAAAACTTAGGGGTATTTTTAAAATTTTTGCCAAACTTCGGGGACAAAAAATATACTTTACCCATATAAATATCTGTCTTTTTATATAGAATTATGCTACATATTCATATTTTTTTTGTTAACCAAGTCCAATCAAATTTGTCTAAGATAATAAAAATCATGACTAATATTATTTTAAGTTTTATTGTTTAACTTGATTAGACTTAGTTCATAAAAAGACTTGGATGTGTAGTATTTTTTTTACATATATAAGTAAATACTTATTTAGAAATTTACTTCTTATACAATTAGAAGTCAATTCTTATTGAGATTCATAGTTGAAAAAGTTCTTTCAATTAATGTAGTTGTTACAGAAAAAAATTAAAACTAATATAAAAAAAGATAAATAACACTCTTTTGAGTTAATTTTTAATAAAAAACACAAATTTCATTTAAATTGAGAATTGATCATTCTAATGACATCTAATATGAAATTTTTAAATTGATTATGAAGTACCAAAAGTTGAATAAAAAATTATTGTGAGGTCAAATTTAATAATTTAGTGGGGGCAAATAAATATTATTATCATATGCTACTCAAAAAAATTTCAAATCGTAGTGGGGGCGATTGCCCCTACACTCATATACATACATCCGTCCCTACGTGTGTCAGCTGTATTTCACCGTGTCTTAATAAAAAATAAAAAAAAAATTTCTGAACACGTTTGGACACACCTAAATATCATCAGGTATCATCATGTCCAGTCTTATTTTTAACATATATTCTTAAAATAAATTTGGATATAATATATATTATTATTTATTAAAACAAAAAAATATTTTAAATACTTGATATAATTAAAATAAGACATTAAAAATAATAAAAAATTAATTTATGTTTTAATATCAATAAAATATCAAAATATCATTACGATTTATCTAAAAAATACTTTATATTTTATATGTATACATATTTTCGTGTCATGTAAAATTTTAAAATTCGCGTATCAGTGTATTCTATATCGTGTTCCTTGTCCATGTCAGTCCGTACATCATGATCCTCACATTTCCTTTTTGTTCCTTTAGGAAACTTTCAGGATTGGAACCTTCGTCCTCTGGGTACGAGGCAAGAGGCTTAATTAGCCACTAGACTAAACTAACACTATCACATGGGTAAACAATTTAATTAATTTTTTTTAAAAAAATAATTTAAACAATAAATATTTTTATTAAAAATAGTTTATAAATAAGTTATTTTGTATTTTATTTTTTAGTTCTAAAAGTATTTATTTTAAAATAAATACGATAAAAAAATTTTTTATATGAAAAAAGTCATTTTTTTTTATTTTTCTATAAGCACTTAAATAACTACTTATAAAGTTGTCATTTGATTTTAAAAATTACACTAAACATTAATACTATTACTTTTTATAAGTCAAAAGTTCAAAAAAGTAAGTTTTGAAACTTTTCAAACAGACCCTAAATAATATATATGGATAAAGTATATCTTTTGTCTTTAAAATTTGTCAAAAATTTTAAAAATACTTTCAAGTTTTATTTTGTTTCAATTTTATTCTAAAATTTTTTTATTTACATCAAATATATCCGACAAATTATTTTTTTTTTTAAATAAGACTAATACAACAATAACATATATATATATATATATATATATATATATATATATATATATATATATATATCATAATCAAATTATTTTATATTTATTTAATTTAATTTTAAACTCACTCTTTTTAAAATTAGCCATATTTTTTAATTATGTATAACTGTTAAAATAAATATTAATTTTGTAAAATATTTTAAATTAAAAAAGAAGACAAAAATCTTTTTTATTATTCTTAACATATTTTTTCTTTCTATCATTATATATTGATTTAATAAATATTTAAAATATATAATAGTTATAAACTACTTAATGAATTATTGAAATTAAATAATAATAGTTGATTTAATACAAAAATAAAATTTAAAATTACTTATTGTAAAAAGAATCACTACAAGAAAGTCACTGTATAGCGTTGAATTTACTGACGAATTTATCAAAAAAATTTATCGGTAATCCGATGGAATAAATCCGTCGATATAAACTCTTTGAGTCCATGCTTCTTTTTATTCTTTTCAATTAGTGATACTCAGAGCCTTTGACTTCTATTTTATGGGGTTATTTGCACTTGACTTTGTGTCAAGATTTTTTCGACACAATCACAACACAAGTACATAACTAAGAAAATAACTATTTGAGCTTTAACTCAGAGCCTTGGGCCTTACTTTTTGTTTTTCTTTCTTTTCTTTTTTTGCTACTTTTTTGTTTTATAGATATTTTTTTAAAACATCCATAATACTTTTCTAAACTTCATTTCATGTCTTAGAGCTTCCCATACAAGTTTTAACAAATATGTAACCTCATGACTTAATCATACTATCAAAATCTCCACTTCTCTTAATATTTACTTGTCCCAAATTTTAATTTTTTTTTTCAACTTTTTCATTCAAAAATTCTTTGTGTAAGCTTAAAGATATTAGGTGCAAGCAATTTAAAAGGTGAGGTGGCATGAAATATGAATAAATTATTATTATTAACTAAGGACAAAAACAAATGCAAGATATAAGAAATAAAAGCTCAAGGATAAAGTTACTTCCCTCTTCATCATCTTCTAGGTTATGTAGAGTATAATCTCCAATATCAAACTTAGAATAATTGCTTGTCCTCAATCAAAAAGAAAAACGGTAGTGATGAACTTATGAATAATTATGATAAGCTAATAAAAATAAATAAGTGATGCAAGAACTTAATCAAAGAAAACAAATAGGTGTTTTAAAGAGAGGATTTTGTTTACTGTGTAAGGTCCATACCATTTGTTGGACTTATCTGGCCATATCAATGATTAAAAAGGGAATTATATCACTTGTTGTCTAGGTAGAAGTCACTTGTAGGGATCTTCTTGTTTCTCCATCCCCTGGACACCTTTTTCTTAAAAACTTTCTTTTTTCATGTGATAATACATACATTTTCAACATCAAACTTAGGTTTGATGTCAGGAGATTTTTTGTTGATTTTCACAAAAGGAGGCTCGAGTTATAAATTCTTGTTAGCTTCATTAGAGGGTTCTTGGAGGCTTGGATCAATTCATCCAACTCTCAACAATTCTCCTTCTCACTTGACTGGTGCATGTATGATTTTGAAAACATGAAAAACTAAGTGCTCATCATACACCCTCAATATTAATTGACCATTTTCAACATCAATCAAGGCTATACTAGTAGTTAGGAAAGGTCTCCTTAGTAGGGGTGCACAGACCCGGCCCGGCCCGAAGGCCCGGCCCGGTCCCGAACACTTTTGGGGCTAATTTGGTGTGATTTCATCGGGTTTAGGGCCGGGTAAGGGTCTCAAAAATAGACCCGGTCATTATTTCGGGTCGGGTCCGGGCCATAGCTCGGGTCACCCGAAGTCGGCCCGGTGGCCCGGTCATCATACACAATTAATATTTTGTGTTATTAGTGATGGATCATGACTATTCTTATGTGGAATTTAAGTATTGTAAATCTTAATATTTTGTGTTATTAGTCATTATAAGACTATAAGTTAATGTTTTATGTTTAGAATGCATAATATTGTGTTATTTGTATGTATTTAAATATTTGGTATTATTAGACAATATTAGTATTGATTGTGGTTATACTTTAGTATTGATTGTGGTTATGCTTTAATTTTGAAGAAGGGTTGGTTCTTGTTATATTTTTCTAAGTGAATTTTATCATGTTAAATAATGGTTGGAGTCTTGGAACTTTGGATATTTTTACATGCTAGCTTACAAGAAGGTATCAATGTAATGTAATGTTAACGGCCCGGTTTTCACCCGGTTTTTACCCGGTATAATTGTGGCCCGAAAGTGTATTGGTTTCATCGGGTCTAGGGCCGGGTTCGGGTCTAATAAATAGACCCGGTGTATATTTCGGGCCGGGTCTGGGTCACATCAAACCCGGCTTCACCCGGCCCATGTGCACCCCTACTCCTTAGAATGATGGAGGCATTCTTATCTTCCTCTATGTCAAGAATAACAAAATCTGTTGGGAGAAAAAATATTTTCACTTTGACCAACACATTCTCAACTATTCTATGTGCATATTCATTGATTTGTCCACCATTTGTAGAGCTATCCTTGCGGGATTCACCTCATGAATTTGTAGTTTTTTCATCATAGATAAATGCAATAATTTGATACTTGCCACTAAATTACACAAGGCTTTTTCAAAAGTTGTGCTTTTAATGGTGCAAGAAATTTGGAAGTTCTTTGGATATTGTATTTTTTCTTAGCAAACTCCTCTGAATAATTACACTACATTTCTTAGTCATTACCACTATTTCATCTCCCTTCAAAGTCGTCTTCTTGGATAGCAATTTCTTCACGAATTTAGCATAAAGAGGCATTTGTTGTAAGGCTTCTATGAATAGAATATTGATATGAAGCTTCTTGAACACCTCCAAAAAATTAGAGAATTGTCCATCAAGATGTTGTTGCTTGAATCTTTGAGAAAAAAGAAATTTTTGGTTGATAAGGAATCACTATTTTCTTTTTCTTTGGAACTTCAATTATTGGTGCATGAACACTGCTCTCATTTTCTTGTTTTTCTTCTTCCACGTGGGCTTCCTTAAGTGCCTGAGCTTCATTTTTGTTGTTAACCACCATTCCACTCCCCAAGCTAATGACCTTGCATTCTTTTCTTGGATTGGAGATTGTATCACTTAGAAAAATATTGGATGATCTCTCTGTGAGTTGTTTGAAAATTTGTTCCACTTATACTTCCAAGTTTCTATTGAATGAACCTTGATTTTGAAAGTTGGTTATTGTCTCATCCATAAAATTTTAAGTTTGTTGCATGAATGTGGAGGTGATTTAAGCTATTGTGGTAGTGACTTGGGATAGTTTTTCAATGGTAATTTTAAGGGAGAAAAATTTAGTTTCTAGAGAAGAGAATTTAGTTTTTAGAGAAGAGAGTCTTTGGTGAATTTGTGGTTGTATGGGTTGAGATTATTGTTAGTGAGGTGCAGTGAATTTGTTTGGCTCTTGATTGCCCAATAAAAATTGGAGTGGTTCCTCCATCCGGGATTATAAAGTTTTGAGAATAGGTCATTGGATAGTGACTTTTGAAATTTTTTCGTGTAATTTACTTGCTCCTTCTTGAACAACCCACATTCTTCTTCTTTGTGAGCTCCTCTACACAAGTTACAATTCATTTGTGTAGCCATTATTAAGACTTGCATAATTGTATGTATTCCATTTGCTTTGCAAGTGAGGTAATTTATTGAGACATCACTTTATTTTATGCCAAAATAGTGTCCAGTGTGTCTAGTTCCATCACTCCTCTCTTTATGGTTCTTTCAGAGGAATACAATGCAAGTATTGATTGTTGGCCACAATCTCAATCAATTCTAAAGCTTTTTCAATAGTGTTCATATGCATGGATCCTCTAGAAGAGAAAAGTTTCACAGAGAGATTTTTTATCTTTTTGAGTAAAAGTTTGGATATCATGTCTCATCTTTGCCAACCTCTGTGGTGAAAAAATTTTGATTAAGAACTTATTGCACTTCTCCTTTTGATTTTAATAAAACAGTCCATGTAAAGCGACTAAAATCATTAATAATAGTTAAAAAATATTTATGATATAAAGTGAATTTTGTCAAAATAGACCTCAAATATCAAAATGTAATAAATCAAAACTTGTATTAGCTGTATTAAAACTTTGAGAAAATAATTTTTTTTTTGCTTAGAAAGATAACAAATGTCACCGGCCTCATCATAATGCATAGAAATAAAAAAAATATTTATGTAAATGACTGAATTTTTGTCTAGAAAGATGCCCTAACCAAAAATGCCATATATTTGAAGGCGTAATAGGTGAGGATTGGACGAAATTTACGAAATGTGTAGTGGATGGATTATTAGTAAAGTTATGTTTAATGACATATAATCTTCCTCTCATTCTATCCAAACCAATCGTTCTCAAATTGTTGGCCTGTAAAGTACAATAAGAAGATGAAAAAGTAAGTGTACAATTGAGTACCGAAGTAATTTTTGAGATAAAAATAATACTAAAATTGAAATAAGGTAAATAAAGAATATCATGAAGAACTAAAGATGGTGAAATTGAACAATACCTTTATAAAAATAAGTAATTCGAAAGCCACTTGGTAAATGAACAATAATAAGAGAAATTTGTGTGTAAGAAATAAACCAAGATAAATTTGATACAGTGTGATTTGTAACACCAGAATCAATTATCCAAGTGTTCAAAAATAAATTTCAATTTGAAAAAATATTAACAGTAGAAAAAGTACTCAGAACAAAAATAATGAATACTTGGACTTGGCAAAAATCCAAGTTAGTTTGAAGGACTAGTTTTTTTATTGAAAGATTAATTATTTCTATTTTTTCAATCTGGAGAATAGATTTTAGCCTTTCTTAGAAATGTCATGAGAGAAGAGTACTAGACTGATGAGAGGCCTAAAAGAGACTTTTGTTAGTGTGCTCTTTCTCTTTGACCTAAAATAAAGTTGTGCCGCAAAAAAATGTTGGAAGGAAAGGAAACAGCGACGACGTTAATGAAAAAATGACTTGTCATAGAATTTCGGCCTACTTAAAAGGTGCAGATGGCCTGACGATTAGCCATATTTGACATAACATACATCAATGGTGTAATCGCTATGACCACAGTACGAGTACAGTGTTGAGCAAAAAAAAAAATTGACGATATGTCAAACAAAAGGTAACTATTATTTTGTCTAAATAATTGATCGATATGCCAAACAAAAAGTAACTAATATATTCAATTTAGTGCCAAGAAGAACAAATACTTTTTCCGCCTTAGGATTAAAAGCTTGCATTGGCATCTACTTTCGTTGGTATCTCACTCACGTTTTGGTCCTTCTAATTTAAAAAATAATAATAATAATAATAACTCAATTATATTTTGGACCCAAGTTAAGATAATTGACTAGCTACTATGAGGTTAAAATACTTACTATCAATTGATTTCATATTACTTATTACTTATTATTATTTTTGCACAAATAAAAAATTGGATTATTAGTCCAGTAATTTAAGTCCACTGGTTATTATAGAGTATTTGACAATGAATATCTTAACATCATTAATTTTTTTTGTGATAACATCATTAATTTTAATTAAGCATAAATAATACACGCCATCGGAGAAAAAAGAAAAAAAAAAAGAAAAACGAAGAACGTTAACAGCGATATAAGTTTTTAATAATAGATTTTACTAAGTAGACAATAGTTTTTATGAATAATATAAATATTAAGTTCTAAAATTGGCCCAATAAAATAAAAACACACTACGCCTTTAAATTATTCACTTAAATCTTAATATTAGGATAATCATCCACATATTTAATAAATTGAACATCTGATATATTCATTATTCACATTATTTAGTATTTTCATTATTTATCTATACTTTTTTTCAATATATCATTAAATACGTTAAATATATTATTTTTTTAAAAGATATTTATCTGTATAAAATATTAATAGGTGTACTTAATAAGAGTTTCAAGAGTAGTATTTGTTTTACTTGATTTTTTATTGGATTTTGAGACTTTTGACACAAGTATCCATTAAATTTGTATTAAAGATCTCAATTCAAAAAATAAATATTACTTTTCTAAAAAAGTGAACTCAACCAAATGTTTATTAACTTTAATGTCAAAATTAATTTTACAAGTAGTAAAAAAATAAAATTCATGTATTATTAAGATTTTACCAAGTATTTTTCTTTCTATTTCTTCGACTGACATCATCATCATCATGGGTTATTTTGGTCGAGGTCTTAATAAGGTCATTTTATTTTCTTAGTGGACCACGAGGACTCATCATTCACTGTAATTGCTTTAGAATTTGCTATCCATCGAAGTCAAACAAAATGTAGTCGAACTCTTTTTGGCATCGACAGTATTATATAATAAAAATAAAGTGACAATTAAATTTTTAAGAATTTAATTTAGGATTAATTAGTTTTTTAAAAAACAAGTATTAATTAAATTTTTTATAAAAATAAATAGTAGATATAAATGTCTTTTATCAATAAATTATACGAAACGAAATAGAGTTATCTATATATTTTATTATTTATAGTAATGTGTGTCTCGTCACATGTGTATGAAAATAATATAGTTTTAGACAATAAAATATTTAATATTTTTTAAATTTCTATTAACATTTATCAACTGTGTTCTATTTATAAATTTTTTTTATTATAATAGGTAAAATTTTACTCCAAAAATTATTATTTATATAATAATAATCTTTTATAAATAAATACGTCACAGTAATTAATAATACATATAAGTATCGTTAAATTTTATATGATAAATTAATAGAATAATATAATATGTCCGTCGTTTATTATTGTAGAAGACTAAATTTTAATACTTGTGTTTTTTAACTAATTAATCTAAAATTAAAATTTTCAGAAACCTAATTATTATTTTACTCGATAATAAATAAGAAGCTAGAAAGTACTTTAATTACTCAGCAACGTTAATTAGTTTTACTTACTTAGGTGCAGAGACAGACCCACATGCAATAAAAAGGGCATTATCCCCCCTCCCAAAGTTTTTTAAAAAATAGTAATATTTATATATATTTATAATTTATTATATTATATTTATCCTAAAATAAAATATAAATTATTTTTTTGTGTGTTTTATGTTAATTTTTTTTTGTTAAACTTAACATATAATAATAATAATTATATTATTAAATTTTTGTTAGTATAATAATAAAAAATAAATAAATAAATAAGCTTAAAAAATAATGATAAGTTTCATTATATTAGTTAATTAGTTAATAAAAAAAATTAAAATTTAATTTTTTAATTAAATACAACTTAAATTATTAGTAATTTTTTAAAAAATTAAAAAAATATATTATCTACATATTAATATACTATATTAATATTTATTTTTAAAATAGTACTATAGTTAAAAATTTTATTTATATCATAAAAATTATAATAAATAGATTTATCAATTAAATATGAGATAATAAAAAATAAAATAATTATTTAAAAATATGTATAGAAAAATAATATTATCATGTTAAAAATAAAAAAAATTATTATAAATTATTATTTTTATTATTTTAAATATTATACTATGTGTGTGAAATTATTTTTTTATTATTTAAATACTATAATAAATGAGTATGTATATATTTTTAGTTTTTATTAATATGTATAAGTAGTTTTAATTTAAAATTTTAAATATATTTAAATTAATTTAAATTGGTCGAATAAACAGCTTAGTCATTCGTTTAAGTAAGTATTAAGAGTTTGAATTTCATGTATAACAATTTATTAATTAATTACAAATTTTTAAATAAAATTCAAATTTATGTTGGATTAATCTTTAACTTATCAAATATTATATATATAAATTTTATTATATTTTTATCCGGCTATAAATTGTTTCTGGGTCCGTCACTCTTAAGGTGTAGCCTGAATTTGACTGCTATGTGGAGATTATTCTTATTTCCGTAGAAAGCAGAGGATGTTCCAGAAGGTGACAAAACGCAGATCCAAAATTTCGGAGGAAATTAATATGGTGGTACGGTGAAGCAGCATGCAACAAGTAAGCAAGAAAACTCTGAATGACATTGCTGCCGCCCAAGCATATGGCAAAATTACATTTTTCTCGAAAATTGAACATTTCTTCAACAACTATAATAATGACGGGACAGAAAATGACCACGATTATTATGTTCCAGGATCTTCCCCAAAGATTATACATAAATTGATCCAGTTAACTTATTATTATTCCTTTTTCTTAATGTCCATACAAACTTTCGGCAACCATATTATGTTCAAACTAATTCAAATTGTCGCAGCACTTTAAGGATAATTAAATAAACAATAATGTTCGGAAACAATAAAATATAAATTCAAATAATTTAAAATTATTTTATTTAATATTTATTAATTATCACTAAAATAAATGAGTAATTTTAGATTTAAAAATATTATATATGTAAAATTATGGATATTAGTTTATATAAAAAAAATTTAAATATTATCTCTATAATATTATTATTAAATAAATAAATTATTTTTTAAAAGATATAAATCCCAACTCAATCGGCCAAAATTTAATAAATTTAAATTTTAAATCTGATATATAGTTATACACAGAAGATGAAATTTAAACTTTTGACACTTATTTACGAATATTAATAAATTAATTATTTGATCAATTTAAATTTATTAAATCAAAGCAAGTAAATTTAACCAAATTTAATAACTAATTTTTTTCCCTCTCACATGCATTCAAGGACACACTACTAGACATTACTAATTGACACATTAGTAGTACTTGTCTAGCATTTAGCTACGACAAGGCCAAGACAAATTAAATCCTACAATAACATATACAATTCTAAAAAAAGTTTCAATAAAAGTAATTAAGCTCCGGTGCTTGTTGCTTAACGTGCAAGAAAGAACGTATTTAGCAACTAGCATTATCTCACTCTTTAATTAATGTTGTCCCTCCATGTCACTTTCAACAAAAATAACGCGTTATCTTTGTCGAATTTTGCTAACAATAAAGGCTTTAAGGACTATCTTAAGAGTACAGTAGTGAAAGATATACCATGCATATACAACAAATTAAAGGGGAGAGGAGGCTTTCCAACGTAAAAGACAATAATAATATTAAGAGTAAAGTATCGTTTTTGTCTTTAACATTTGGAGTAAGTTCTATTTGTATCTATAACGTTTAAATTGTTCTATTTGTATTCCTAACGTTTATAAAAGTGATTTAATGTTATCCTACTATCAATTATACTAATCAGATTATATTTTCAATTATTCTCACTTGAATGTATTCATTCTCAATTAGATCTCACTTGGATGTGTTCGATTTTAATAGTATACCCACGATTTGTATTTAGATTCAATTATGTCCCTAAAAAAGTGAATTATGTAAATGTTGTAAGAAATAGTTTCAACTTTTGATAAGCTATTTTTCGGAGTGGATCATCCAGACATTTGTATTCTAACTTCAAGAAGAGATTTTTAAAACTCAAACTAAAGTGTTCATGATATGTAATTGACGGCATAATAACATTGAATTACTTTTACAAATATTAGGGATACAAACAGGACGATTTAAACGTTAAGAATATAAACAGAATGATTTAAACGTTAGGAACACAAATATAATTTACCCAAAACGTTGGGACAAAAACGATAATTTATTTTAATATTAAATTAAATTACGTTGACAGTTTTAGTAGTTACTTATCACAGTCACGTATTATTTGGATAATTGCCGCCATATTCTGCTGTCGGCACGTAATGATAAAGTCAGCAAAGCTACATTGATTGCAATTCAAAAGGTATTGGAGAATGCCAAAGAGGCGCTTAATAGCAATGAAATAAAGAAATTAAGTCCGAAAGTGTTTTTTCAGATTGACTGTAACTATTATAATAATTTTTAAAATTTTAATTTCACCAATTATATTTTTAAGATTGGTAAAATTAATATTTTAAAGATCATTTTAGTACATATATATACAACTAATCTCATAAATTAGTTTGGTGCTTAACTTGAAATAAAGTGAGCTTAAATGGTCTTAAAGTCAAATTTTATAAATATTACCACTACCACACAAACGGAATTAGACACAATATTTTAACCATGAATATTAAACTATAGCCAAACAAATGAGAGTGTCTCATACTTGCTAAAAAAAAAAAAATACTACGTGTACACCAAAATCAGCTATAAAAGTCAGTTATTAGTATAAAATATATGTTAGAATATAAATACACATTGAAAATAAATTAAATCATACATATATTTATACATAAATACATTAATGGTTGATTTTAGTGGCTAATTTTAGTGTACAAATAACATTTTTATTTAAAAAAATATTTTAATAAAATAAAAAAAGAAGATATTTTTTAAATCTTAAAAAATTATCGATTCTTTCCTTGGTTAATATTTAGAATGATATATGTTTAAAAATTCTATTATTAAGAGGATAAATTATTTCTCTTTTATTAACATTATTGATGATGATAATAATAATAATAATAATAATAATAATAATAATAATAATAATAATAATAATAATAATAATAATTTGTGATTTCTTAGTTTAATTCATGCATACTTTTGGGGTAAAAGTAGGCCAGCAGATATAAGCAAAAGTTCAAATGTAAAACTCAGTATAGGCGGGAGGCATGGAATTAAAAAATAAAGAAGTATAGACAAAATAAAGCTTGATTATAACCGTACTTACCCAATCTATGATTATTCAACTACAAGAAACCCCCTCCTTTGCCTCTTTTAACATAACCACTGACAACTTTCACTAATTACGCTCCAAAAAGTAGTGAGAAGCAAAACAAACTTTTGGGGGAAAATGGCTTTGTTAAACTTATAACGGCCATGCTTATTGGTTAGGAACAAGGTCAAAAAGAACTAAATGACCAAATTTATCAACAATAGGAATCACTTTTTTGTAGTAAGGTTGTCAAAGACTTTTAAGGCTCAATTTTTGTTTTATTTGGGGCACATAGGCTGAGAGGAGGGTCCTTTCCTGATGAGTTCAGTTTCATCTTTACGGAACCATGAAAAAACAAAAGAAGAAAAAGCAAATTAAAAAGTGAAGAAAATTATAATTAAAGAAGAATTGATAGTCTCGACTTTTGGTGTATTTTGAAAAGAAAGAAAGTAATTGATTATAAGAAGACCGCGCGCGAAAGAAAGTTGTTACTTTAAAAGAAAAAAATTGATTAATTTTGATGATGCCATGTAACATAAAAGAGTTTTATATCATCATTTTATCATCATGATGTGCTTCTCTCTATAATACTTTTAAGATAATAAATTCAATTCTTTTTGTTAGTATTTCACTTGATTTTTTTTGTAACATCCACAGCATATCGAATCAAACTTGTATTAAAATTTTAATTTAAAAAGCAGATACGACTTCTCTTAAAAGAATGAACTCAACCTGAAATTTACCTAATGTTTGTATCGAAAAATGTATAAAATATTCAATAATATTAAACTATGGTAAATGATATAAAGAATTGTAATAAAAAAATACTTAAAATAAATAAGAGTTTTAAATAAAAAAAAAGTAAAATTAGAATTGAAAAAAGCAAAATGCTTGAAGAAAAGAAATAAGAATAAAATACGTAAAGAAAATAAATAAAAATAAATTAAAAGTCGACTTCACACACTCACATGTACTTACAATCCATGATTCTCCTTGGCCTCAATGTGACTTGAATTTTTGTAGAGTTTTGTGTGATGATGAAGTATTCAGATTGAAGTCCTTTAGTTCTTCCAAATTTCTCCTATTTATATATCACAAGGGTGAACTACAAAATACTGTGAGCTGCAGAATACTTCTCTTTTCACAATTCAACTTCCCATTTTTTCTCAGATTTTTGTACCCCACGATCTTGCCTTGACTATGAAGGACCTTGTTCTTTAAGGTGAACACTCCACGTCCTTGCATTTACCTTGGTCATCAAGACCCACGTTCTGTCAAATTAAACCACGGTAATTAACACATTTTGACCTTTGTGTTTTCTCGACTCGACTCATATCCCATATGGTGTGGTCGACACTCTGATTTATCATGGTCAAATTTGTATATCTAGTCAAACTTTTGTACTAACAAATTAACCTTTAATATTTGTCTTTTCAGAAATTGAAATGATAAGTTTTACTTGATCACGTGCTAAGCATATGCCAAATTTCAAATTTCAGAATTTAAAAAGACAATTATATAGTTTCTGAAATGATATATGCGTTTTCCTGAAAATATGTAACGTTACCCCTGAGTTTTAATGGGCCTTTATTTGAAACTTTTCACATTCTTTCAAAGGTATAATTACTTTGCTAGTCCCATTCATTTCCATTATCATCATTACTCCTTATTTCTTAGAACTTTCTTTTTTCTATGAGATTTCTTTCAACCGTTTCTATGGATTCTCAATCAGCCCACCAATAATCAGCCTTACTTTCTACTATTGTTGCCTCTTTTACTTCCACTACTATTACGGTTCCTGCTACTATTATCTCTTCCATTGATCCTGTAACTATGGCTTCTATGTTTTCTTCTCTTCCAGCCATTGTCACCACTGCAACAGTCTTGCATCTAGTGTGGTGACTATTACTCAACAGCCTCCTCAATATCATGGGGAAGACAAGATGTCTAAATTATTTCGCCTTCCCTTTTTATAGATGATGTGAAACAATTTTACAATGAGCATGGAAGCTTGAGAACCCCCAATCCGGATGTTGAGACCATAGAACTCTGGAGAAGCCAAGTATTCCTTCTCTTCAAGGTTACTGATGTTCTATATTCATTAGGATCTCTTTCTACTCAAGAACAGATTGACTCTATTTTCTCTTTTTTTTTTCTTCTCCACCTAAACACCTTCTTCTTATTTTTTTGTAAAAATTTTAAAGCTTCCTATTTTGCTAGTTGAGTTTTTCGGACTGCTCCCCCTAAGGAGTCATGTTCTCGTTATTCGACTTGGATGTCAAGAGTAGCTCCTTCTGATAAATTTGTTTGAAAAACAATAGAATTTACTTCTACTCTTAAATTAGCCACTTTTGACTAGTCGTACACTCCAGCCATTTTAGGAGCTAGTTTGTATTTTTAGTGTCTGACTACTAACAATTTTTATTTTTCTTATGGAATAATGGGTTCTACCTTGATGGAAGTATCTGACATGCCTCCTAATGGGGAGTGTATGTGTCATGGGCTACTGAGTACCTTGATAATGCCTTTGACATTAACTTTGACTCGACTTCTGCGTCGAGTTTTATTCAAAATAATATAAGGTCTGGTGATGAGCCAATTACTTATAGTGAGCATGTAATATTTTTGCTTTTATGGCTTAATGTCTTTTTTCTACCCAAAGTCTATCCAGATTCAAAAAAATAATTACCTTCCCTTAGTCATCATGCTGCACTATAAAAAATACATTGACCTTCCTTCCATGATTTTAAGTAAGTTGCATGAGACTTTGTTTTTAGCGATTAGTGAAATCCATCGAGGTGAGAATTTGATCAACCCTTTTAGTCCTCTTTGGATTGTAAAGTTATGGTTGAAAGTTGTTCTTGAACCTCAATTCACAATTTCTTCTTCTGAAATTCCAAAAATTCCAATTGATGGTATCCAATTCTCTTTTTTATCTTGGTCGAAACAAAAAAATATGTCTTTCATTGATGCATTTTGTCACTTCATCTCTTTACTTCTCAACATCAAAGCCGATGACAACATTTCTTACTACCCCAACCCTTTCACCTACCATCGAAGTTCGGTTGAGTTTCTTCATTCTTTTATTAATTCCAAACCAGAAAACCAATTCATTATCGATGATTTGTGGTCCCATACCTTAACTCCTCAAATTCCTTCACTCGGGCTCCCTCATGAATCAACCATGGCCTTGAAAATAAATTAGTAACCTATTTTCCTCAATTTATGCCACGTCAATTTGGATTGGCACAATCTCTTTCTTCTCTATTATCTCTCGACCCTGAAGCAAAAATGATTCACTATGAGGTGTCAAATTTAGAGGAATTTGATCAAATTTTGGACTTAAACCACCAAATTGACTTCACAGTTGATGCGGGATTTTGAATACCACAAACTAACCGACAAGTACACCGGATCATACCAAGTAATAACTCAGATGAGTGAGTGTCGGTCCCACGAGGATTAATGGACTGAGCAACAATAGTTGAGTGATTAGACTAGTCAAACAAGCTAAACTGAGTGGTTTCAAGTTCAAATAGCATAAAATAGTAAACAGAGAGTGGAAGAAAGCAAACAATGAATGGTTGGTGAAATTAATATGATAAAAAATAGTTAAGAGTTTGGAGATGTTTAAATTTTCGGATTAACAATTTCTATCAACTACTTTAATCATGCAAAGATTCTATTTTCATAGCAAACCTTAAGTGATTAAATCCTCATTCTTAGTCATTTAAGAGTATTAATCTATCAAAATAAACAGAGCTCCTAACCTTAACAATGGAGGTTTAGTTACTCATGGCTCAAAGAAAAATCTTGAGTTCTCGAAATGTAAAAGTATGGAATGAGAAAGAAGAAGAGAAGAGAGCCCGAAGGGCTGAATCTTTTCTCCTTTTATATCTAATCCTAATTGATCTAAAATTAAAATTCTAAAATCCTAAAAATTATCTTTTATTAAATTAAAAATTAAATTTTAAAACTAAAGTTGTCTTCCGAAGGACTTGCTGACACAGGCCTAGCACTAAACGCCGAGTAATGGGGTTTAGTGCCACCAAACAGAATTCATCTCTAACGTTTCTGGACACCTGGAACTAAACACCAAGGAGCGGCGTTTAGCGCCAGCTTGACAGCAACAATTTTCTCCTTTTTCTTCTGCACGAACTCTGTCAAACTCGCCCGAATTTTACTTGAAATCAACAAAATAGCTGTACAATTCAAAGTAGCATCCATGATGGTCTAAAATACTAAAATCTCATAAAAACTCAGCAAATTCACATCTAAATTACTAAGAAAAGATAGGAAAGATACTCGTGCATCAACGGTACCAGAAAGCCGACATCACTCGTTGTTTTCTTTCAACGCCCTCTTTTCATAAGTGGTGGTTGACTTATTACACTTCTCATTGTGCTTTGACTAAACAAGATCTTTTAACTTGGTTCTTCCTGTTGCGCAGACTACGACAGCATTGAAGAAAACTAAAAGTGAACATGCTGAAGAAATTATTAAGTTCGAGAAGTATTACAAGGTTAAGTGGTATTTCAAGAAGGTTAGGTATGTTTTCAACGAGCCCTTAGAAGTATGGGAAAAGAAGAACGAAACATTTAAATAAATGTCTGGAGCATTATTTACAAGTGTTTACTCGAGATTCCTTAGTACAGAAAAAATCCTTTATGCAACCTTTCAAGTTTTCCCCTTTTTCCAATGCCCCATTCGATCTTGCAGATTGACTACCTAATCCTCCTAAAGGAGCCTTAAGAGAGAATTATAGAATCCAAAAGAAAGACCCAAGAACATTGGGTATAAATACTACTGGTGCCAATATTTGGTTAGAAAATTGGGAAATTGGGTGAACTTGAGTGGTGGATGGTGGTTGGAAGAGAGAAAGAAGAGAAGGGAATAGAAAAGAAGAGAAGAAATATAGATAAGAGAAGTAAAGAAGTAAGGAGGTGAGAAAACAGAGGTGTGCATACGCACACAAGCTCGTGCATACGCAGAAAAGGTGTAAAATGGGAGTTGTGCGCGCGCACCAGCATGTGCGAGCGTTGCGGGTGAAATTCGATGTGTGCAAGTGCACACATGTGTGCACACGCACAAAAAGAGATTTTTTTTAAGAAAACGTGAGCTGTGCATGCACACAAGGGTGTGCGTACGCACAGGTGGAAAAAAGGGTTGGGAGCGCACGCACAGCTGGTGCGAGCACTACGGACAGAAGGGTTGATAAGAAGTGTACATGTGCACAGGGCTGTACGTGTGTGCGTGCGCACACATGTCCGTGCGCACACACAAGGAGCAAAAGAAGGGGGATGCGGATGCACAAAGCGTGCGAGCACTATGAACAGGGGCTGTGAAAAGGGGTGTGCGTACGCACAAGGCGTGCGAGCGCTCTGAACAGGGGTTGTGTTAATGAGTGTGCGTACGCACAGGTTGATGCGTACGCACAGAATGCAAATTTTGGGGAGGTGTGCGTATGCACAGGTGTGTGCGCACGCACATGGTCTGTTTTTCCAAAAATTTTTAGATCTCTAAGGCACCAAACTTGAGCTCAACAAAAGGGTTTTAACCCCAAAACATCCAACATTGCACAATTACATTATTCAAACTAAAAATTATCCTAACTAAGCTTGAAATTAAACTAAACATGAGCTATCTACAAGAAACAAAATGCAATGAATTAAAACTATATACAAAGAGAGGGTTAGAAAGGTGTTACCATGGTGGGGTGTCTCCCACCTAGCACTTTTATTTATTATCTTTAAGTTAGACAATTGGGAGATGCCCTTGCTATGGTGGCTTGTGCTTGACTTCTCCACCAATGCTTGAATTTCCAATGTCCTCCGGGATCCCAATCCTAACCATTAACAAAAAAAAAAAACAAACCAAAAATCAAGCTATTTACATATTAACATATTTACAATAGCGAATAATATAACACCATTGCAACTCTCAGGTAACGGCACCAAAAATTTGATGTGAAGAATTATTGCCGGTTTGGAATTAAATCAAAATAAGAATCACTTTGTTGATAGCATAGTCCAAACCAACAATGAACTCTCACAATCAAAGTTTAAACCAAAAGATGTCACAATCCAAAACAAAATAACCGGGAGTTTTAATCTTGGGTCGTCTTCCCTAGGAGTTGCAAATGAAGTGCTCAATTATTGGCTATGGAGGGAAAAAAGGGTTTTGATGGCAAGAGAAGCATGTAATGTAAATAGCAAGAAAGTAAATAAACAAACATGCAAGGAATTAAATGAAAGAAATTAAATTCAAAGGCAATTAATCAAAAGGAATGGAAATTCAATTGCTAAGAAACCTCTTGGCATGGATTGAGGGATAAGGTTACCTATCCTAGCCATTGACCACAAACACATGATGATTATGAAGAGTTAATCCTACTTAGTCAACCCTACATCGAGGATAAGTCAAATAGGCATAGTTGATCTCAATCCACAAGTCCTAGCCAACTCTATTAATGGGAGGCTTAGAGTTAGTGGAAACCAAGAATAGACATCGATGCCTCAAGGGTCACCAAAATCCTCAATTCCAAGCCAAGAGTGAAGAAAAACTAAGAAAAAACTAAGCCAAATATTTTTATCAAATACTTGGAGTACATGAAAATAAAAGCATATTAAATTACAAAAATAATAAAATCTAAAGCTACCAAATGCAAGAAATTAATAATAACAACTAAAGAAAGTAATAATAACATGGAAACATAAATTTGCATTAAATGAAATTAAAGTTAACAAAAGTGTTCATAACATAAAAGTGACAAAATAAAGGAAATAACAAGAGAAATGAGGAAGATCAAAACAAAAGAGCATGAAAACATAAATGAAACTACATTAAAACAAGATTTAAAGACTGAAATTAAGGAAAATTAAACTCAGAAAACCTAAATTCTAGGGAGAAGGGGGAGCTTCTCTCTCTAGAAACCTAAGTAAAGCATGTAAAAACCTAAACTAAATTGCTTCTCCCTTGCCTCCTCTTGAATTAAGGTTGAAATAGCTCCACAAATGAGTTGGATTGGGTTTTTGGAGCCCAAAATTTGCAGCCAGCAAATTAAATTAATGAGGTCATGTGATGGGACCTGTGCGTACGCACACTTGCTGATATTTCCACTTGTGCGTGCGCACATAAGGTTGTGCACGCGCACACTTGCTGACTCTCACTTGTGCATACGCACGCACACTTGTGCGTGCGCACACTTGCTGAAAAACTCCAAACTCCATTTCTTCATGATTTCTTCACTTTTACATGTTTTTTTCTTCATTCCTTCAATTCATATTAGCCTTGTAAACCTGAAAGCATTCAACAAACACATCAAGGCATCAAATGGAATCAAAGTGGATAAAATTTAGTAAATAAGGGCCTAAAAAGCATGCTTTCACTTTTAAGCACAATTTATGGAGAGTTTACAAAACCAAGCTATTTCATTGAATAAATGCAAGAAAAATTGATAAAATCCACCTAATTAGAGCAAATAAATATCATGAAATGTGGATTCATCAGCCATCTATTTTGGGGAACCAGTGATAAAATTTATGGCCGAACAAGGATCGTTGGATATCCTCCAAGTATCTTGTGTTTCCTTAGGGCTTGAAAATTCCTTTTTACTCATCTTATATTTTCTAGTATTTTTAGCTACTCGACCAATAAAAATATCTGGCATCTCTCCCGACCCAAAACCGGTCGAAGAAAACTGGAAATCTGACAAAGATTTTGCTCCCAAAAGAACCAAGTCAAAGCGTTCTCGAGGAAGAGGGAAGTCAAGTGATGCTACACTTTTCTCCAGAAAACAAGTTCTTGTCGACATTCTCACAGGTTCTGAACTCAAGAAAATACAGAGACCGAAACCTATTGTTTCTTCTAAGGTATATCTTGACACCTTTTGAGCTTGTAATCAATTCATGTCTTCACATACAATTAGTATCTTTTACCACTCATTTTAGTCAAAAAAGTTCCAAATGGAACTCTGACGCGAGGATAAGTGTCGGTATAGAATTTACTAAGAGAATTCTGTTGTAGGCATAGCCTAAACCAACAACTAATCCTCAAGTCAAAGTTAGAAAGTGTGTCACAACAATAAAATCAATAACCGGGAGTAGAATCCTGGGTCGTTTTCCCTAGGAGTTACAGGGAAGTATGCATATTATTGGTTAGGAGTTTCTTGGAATTTTTAGAGTTGAATGCAAGAAAGGTAAATGACTAGAAATTAAAGCAATGAACACTAATGATTAAAATAAGGAAGCTAAAAGATCAAGTTAACAAGGATGAATAATAATCAATCAATGTAAAAACCTTGGCTAGGGGTGAGAATTGGAATTTCTATCCTCATTGTTATCATCAATAGTGACAAGAATTGTTCATTGCTCCCACTTAGTTAATCTCTAACAATGAAGGAAAGTCAAGTGGTATAATTGACTCTAATCAACACTTCCTAGTCAAATTCTAGTGAAAAACTAGCTTTGGTGGAATTCAAGTTAACTAGCAACTTCCAATTATCAATCAACAAAAGATTTTGACAATTCAAGAGTCTCCAATTGCTCAACCCCCAAGCCAAGAGTAAAAATCTACTCCATAGCCATAAGTGACATTTTCTCAAACACTTGGTGAAAAAAAATGAAAGACATTATAAAATTGAAAAGATAATTCAAATTAAAGCTATCCACTACAAACAACTAACAATAACAAAGCAATTAACAACAATGAACATGAAATTTCTCAATGCATTAATAGAAATCAATCTCAACAAGATCCAAATTCAAGATCCAAAGTAACTAAAATAACAAGAACATTAGATGAAATTAGAGGAGGGAAACTACAAATTAAAGCAATCTAAAATTGGAATTAACACAGATCTAACCAAAGGATCGAAGTGAAATTGAATTGAGAGAATTAAAACCTAGAGAGAAGTGAAGTTTCTCTCTCTAGAATTCAAACTAAAACTAAAACTAAAGTGTGTAATGATTCCCCTATTCTCCTTCACTCACAGCCTCTTATCTTCGAATTGGGCTCGAAACTGGGCCAAAAATCAGCTCAGAAATCGCCCCCAGCATTTTCTCTTTAATGAGGCACGTGACGATTGTCGCGCATACGCGTCAGCTATGCGTACGCATCGTCTGGAAGATGCACTGGCCACGCGTACGCATCAGTCATGCATACACATCGGTTGAAAGATGGCTTGGTCACGCGTACGCTTCAGCCACGCGTACGCGTCGTCACTAGCTTCTCAAATCTTCAATCCTTTGTGTTCCTTCCACTTTTGCATGCTTCCTTTCCATCCTATAAGCCATTTCTGCCCTATAAACCTGAGATCACTCAACAAATACATCACGACATCGAATGGTAATAAGAGAGGATTACGAATTAGCATTTTTAAGACCTAGGAAGCATGTTTTCATTTTTAAGCACAAATTAAGAAGGAATCTCAAAAACATATAATTTACATGAATAAGTGTGAGAATAGTTGACAAAATCTACTCAATTCAATCCAAAAATACCATAAGATAGTGGTTTATCAATCTCTCTATACTTAAACATTAGCATGTCCTCATGCTAAGCTCAAGAGAAGCCAAAAGAGTGAAGGGAAATGGTAGGACTTATGCAATGCAACCTATCTATATGAATGCAACTACATGCTAAATGCTTCTACCTACTTGGTTAAAAGTAAATCAATCCCCAAGAACATATATGAATAAGTAGGGCTAAGATAGTCATGTATTTATGAATTCCACTAATTCAAATCTCAAAATGAAGTACAAATAGACTTGCAAGAAGAAATCTCATGAAAGCCGGGAACAAGGGATTGAGCGTTGAACCCTCACCGGAAGTGTATGCACTCTAATCACTCTAGTGTTTGAGGGTCGATCCTCGCAATTCTCTACTAATCTTGCTTTCTAAGGCTTGCTTTTCTTCTACCAATCAACATATGTTCAATGCATGAATACACATATCAAGAGATCTTTTCCTGGGTTGTAATGGGGTTAGGGTCAAGGTAGGATTGTATTTGGTCAAGTGGACTAAAGTTTGAATCCTTGATTAACCTAAACTTCCCACCTAACCTGAGACAATCCATGTAATCAAAATACAAAACCTAACTACCCATTAACTATCTTTTCCACATATTCATGTGTAATACCCTAATTACCCTAAGCCTTACCTCTAGCCGTAAAGCAAAGGTTAATCAGAGGTTACGACAATTCTAAGGCTTATATATATATATATATATATATATATATATATATATAGAAGTAATAATATTTCTAGAAGCCCAATGAAGAAATAAACTCAAGTACGAAATTACAAAAGTGTGAAACGTTCACACGAAGCAACTAACTTAAGGCACAAGATATACATACAGACTGATAGGTAGAAAAATGCCAGTTAAGAATTTCTGATAAAAATAGCATTGCAAGTACAGTCTTAACTGATGAAATTTCCACGATCAATTTAATTTGTGTCATAATTAAAATTAAATAACCGGGAGTAGAATCCCAGGTCGTTTCCCAAAGAGTTGACACAAGATGCAAATTACTGGTTAGAATTTTTCTGGGTATTTTTGAAATTGAGAACAAAAAAAATAAATGGCTAGAAATTAAAGCAATAAATAATAACAAGAGGTGTTATGTATTTGAAATGCAATGCCTTGGTCAGGGGAGAGAATTGAAGTTTCTATCCTTGTTGTCTTTCCCAAGTAGAATAGTAAATGTTCATTGCTTCCACTTAGTTATCCTCTAACAGTTGAAGAAAAGTCAAGTGGCTTCACTAACTCTAGCTCACAAGTCCTAGTCACTTCGTGGAGAATGACTAGAGTTGGTGAGAGTTGAGTTAGCAAGCAATTTCCAATTACAGATAATACTTGAGTATCACAACTCAAGGAATCCCAATTAATCAACCCCTAAGCCAAGTTAGAATATCTACTCCATTAACATGAATGGCATTTTCATAAACGCATAATAGGAATAAATAAAAGACATGATAATTATGAAAAAATAATTAAATAAAAATTGACACGAACAACAATTAACACGAATCAAACACGTACTTAAATTAAACATAAAATGATTCAATATATTAATAAAATTAAAAAATAACAAGATCCAAATATGAACTCAAGAGAATTAAATGGAAAAGCAAAAGAAATAGAAGTAATAGAGAATAAACTATAAAGATAATGACTCCACTTGAAGGTAGTAACAGCCCTCTCTAGATCTAATTCAATCCAAAACTAAGAATGTTAAAAACCCTAGGAGAAATGGTGTTTCTCTCTCTAAAACTCCAAACTAATAAAAAACTAAAGTGGAAAGTGAAGTGTAGTCAATCTCGTTGCAAGTATAGTTTCTAAACCAACAAAGAATCATTTAATACAAAAATTTGGTTGTCACAAGTAACAAACCCCTATAAAATTAATAACCGAAGTATTCAAACTTCGGATCGTCTCTCAAGGAATTGCAGGGAAGTGTACTTATAATTGGTTATGAGATTGTATCTTTTTGGGGTTTTGAATAAGGAACAAGAAAAGTAAATTGCAAGAATTAAACTAATAGCTAATAAAGCTCTTGACAAGGTATGAGAATTAGAAGTCCTATCCTAGTTATCCTTATCAATTGTGACATCAATTGTCCATTGCTCCCACTTAGTTAACCTCTAAGTATGAAGAAAAGTCAAGTGGATGAATCAATTTGATTCCTCAAGTCCTAGTCAACTCCTAAGGAAAGACTAGCTTTAGAGGGATCCAAATCAACTAGCAACTTTCAATTATCAATCAGGAAAGGAGTTTGATAACTCAAGAGTCTCCAATTACTCAACCATAGCCAAGAGGAGGAAAATCTACTCTAAAACCAAACTAAACATTTTGTCAAACACTTGGAAGGCATAACATAGAAACATAGAAATTAATAAGAGACAATAAAACCTAAGCAACCAATTGCAAGGAATCAATAACAACAAATGAGAAGAGAAGTAATAAACCTGAAATACCTCAAATTGTATTAAATAGAAAATCAAATCTAACATGAGGATTTATAAACTAAAGTGGCAACATAAAATAATCAATGAGGAAAATAGATAAATTAGAATGCTAAGACAAATAAAAGTAGAAGAGAAACTAAATCAAACTAAGATAGAAATCTGAAATTGAGAAGAATTAAAGCTAAAAACCCTAAAGCCTAGAGAGAGGAGAGAGCCTTTTTCTCTAGAAAACTATATCTAAAACCTAAAAATTATGTGAATGAAAGTTCTATGAATGAATGAATGATTCTCCCACTCTGCAGCCTCTAATCTGTGTTTTCTTGGCCGAAAACTGGGTCCAAAACCAGCCCAAAATTACCCCCAGCGTCTTCTGCAATTTCTGCACGTGGCGCACGTCACGCTTACTCGTACGTCACGCATACGCGTCGATGGTCTTCTGCGCGTGTCACGCGTACGCGTACATCATGCGTGCGCATTGCCTAACAGCATGGAAACTATAGCAAATTGTATCTCATTTTGAAGCCCTAGATGTTAGCTTTCCAACGCAACTAGAACCGCCTCATTTGGACCTCTGTAGCTCAAGTTATGATCGATTTAGTACAAAGAGGTTAGTCTTGACAGCTTTAGCAATTCCTTTAATTTCTTATATTCCTTCCACTTTTGCATACTTCCTTTCCATCCTCTAAGTCATTCCTACCCTATAAACCCTGAAAATACTTAACACACATATCACAGCATCGAATGGTAATAAGAGATGATTAATAATTAGCAATTTTTTAGGCCAAAGAAGCATGTTTTCAATCAAAGCACAGAATTAGGAAGGAAAATGTAAAACATGCAATTTATATGCATAAGTGTGAGAATAATAGATAAAATCCACTCAATTTACATAAAATATACCACGAAATAGTGGTGCATCAAATCTCCCTACACTTAAACATTAGCATGTCCTCATGCTAAGCTCAAGAGAAGCTATAAAGGAGTGAAGAGGAATGGCAAAACTTATGAAATGCAACCTATCTATATGAATGCAACTAAATGCAAAAATACTTTTACCTACTTGGTTAAAAGTAAACAAATTCTCTAAGACAAACATAAATCAGATTCCACCAATTCAAATCACACAATAAAAGACAAGTAAACTTGTAGGAAGATAGCTCATGAAAGCAGGGAATATAGAATCAAGTATTGAACCCTCACTGGAAGTGTATATGCACTCTAATCGCTCAAGTGTCTAGGGTTAATCCACTCTACTCTTCTCTAGTCATGCTTTCTAAAACTTTGTTCTTCATCTAACCAATCAACAAATATTTAGTGTACAAATGCAAACATCATGAGGTCTTTTCAAGGTTGTAATGGGGCTAAGGTAAGGGTGAGGATATATGTATGGCCAAGTGAGCTATAATATGAATCTTTGACTAACCTAAGTTCTCACCCAACACACACATACTCTATATAATTCTAAAATCATGCCTAGCTACCCAAAAATTACACTTTTGCATTACATACTCATGTATCAATTTTTAATTCCATCACATATGCATTGATCTTTTATTGAACTTAGCATTGGGGTGGTTTTATCCCCTATTCATTTATTTATTTTTCTTTTCTTTTCTTTTCTCTTTTTTTTTTCAAACAAGAATGAAAACATAATATATCAATGCATATGGCTTTTCAATTTTCACATGAGTAAGCACCCAAATTTCCAATATTTTTGTCAATAAAATATAAGACATTCTCATCAACCCAAGTTCCCACAATTTTCCACACTTAGTTGACACACAATCTCTATCTTAAGCTAACCAAAGATTCAAATAAGGTAATTAATTATTTTTCCGCTTAAGGCTAGTGATGTGGTAATATAAAGAAGAAATGGGGCTTAAAAGGCTCAAAGTGGCAATTAAAGGTGAATAAAATGGTAGGCTATTTAGGGTAAGTAAGCTAATAACAAATGATGGCCTCAATCATATGTATGCATACAAATACACTAAACAATGGACATATAGAATGGAACAAACTATAGATTGCAATCATAGAGAAGAAAATACACAAGAATAAAATTTATGGTTAAATAATGTAACCATATAATTAAGCTCAAAATCTCACAGGTTGTGTGTTCTTAGCTATAAACCATGTTCCAAATTATAATCTTCAAATAAGTTTAACAAAAAGGTTTTAATTTAAATTAGTGGAATGCTATAAAAAGGGTCTTGAGAAAGAACTTATCACTCCAACCAAGTAGTGGTAGAAGAACATGCACAAAATCAAACAAGCATGCAATCAAACATGCAAATGCAACGACTAATTTAACAAGAAAAAATTAAACATTGGTGTTGAAATAGGAAATAACTAACCCACGAAAGTCGGTATCGATCTCCCCACACTTAAAAATTGCACTGTCCTCGGTGCATGCTAAGATGTGCAAGTGGACGGGTTGCTCCAACTGATACTTTTTTCCATAGATTGTGCAGATGGACTTGTCTGTCGCCCCATTGAAAAGCTTCTCTTTTCCTTTCTCGGTGGCCATCCTGAAAGAAGAGGAAAAGAAGAAAAGTAACCCAGAAACAAAGATAGAAAACAAATAGAATATGGGTGGGTTAATACCAAATAATGAGGGTCCCAATTACATGGTAGCTACAACATGTACGTGAGAAAATAATAGAAGCAAACGACATATCAATAGTGCAAAAATTGCAACAATGGGGAAGAGATAGTAGGTAATGAGAGACGATATAAATTCA
Organism: Arachis hypogaea; assembly: GCF_003086295.3. Lineage (NCBI taxonomy): Eukaryota > Viridiplantae > Streptophyta > Magnoliopsida > Fabales > Fabaceae > Arachis > Arachis hypogaea. Next base: position 41,603,647 of record NC_092051.1, on the reverse strand, counting down.
TGTCAATGCAAAAGGAATACAGGTATCATATAAGATTAGCATTGACTTAAATAATATTACCCAATCAGAATAAAACAAGTCATGAAGCACCAGAATAATTAACAGTTGAGCAAGAAAATTCAACACCAAAGAAAAAGTATCAAATTTAGAAAAGAATATAAAAACATGCACAAAATTAAAATGTAGGGAGTGAAGGTATGCAAATGCAATAAGAAGTATAGAATGAAAGAGAATAAGGATGAGAAGTTAAAGAAATGAAGAAGAAGAAAGTAAGAAATGAGGAAGAAACAAGGAGAAAGGAGAGAAGAAAGAAGTAAAAAAAAATGAAAAACAGGGCGCGACGCGCACGCATGCATCACGCGTAAGCGTGAAAACTGAGTTGGCCATGCGACGCGTAAGCGTCGCCCACGCGTGCGCGTGGGTGGCCAAACATGCACACTGACGCGTGAGCGTCAGTCACGCGTATCACTCGTGCGATTCCAGCACCAGGGCAGCCCAACTCTCTGTTCAATTGCACCTTTTATGCCGATTTGGGTGTCCACGCGTACGCGTCGGTAACGCTTACGCGTGGATGGTAAAAATCGCAGTTGACGCGTACGCGTAAGATACGCGTACGTGTGGGGTTGCTTGTGCGTAAGGCACCCCTCCCGCATCCTTCCAGCGTAACTCTCTGTTTAATTTTAATGGTTGTGCATACCCCCATATGACGCGTGCGCGTCATTGACGCTTACGCATCGTACACCTTCTTTTTTTTTTAATTAATAACACCAGAAATTAATAACCATAGACTAACGAAATAAACATAACGAAAATGATAATTTAACTTATTACTAATATAAACAAAAAGGGAAATAAGAAAGAAATTACCATGGTGGGGTGTCTCCCACCTAGCACTTTTAGTTAAAGTCCTTAAGTTGGACATTTGGTGAGCTCCTTGTCATGGTGGCTTGTGCTTGAACTCATCTTGAAACTTCCACGAACGCTTGGACTTCCAATAAGCTTCAACATCTCCAGACAAATTCACGAAGCCTTGATAAAGTTCTCCACAAGCTTTGAGCTCCCAAAGTCGATCCTCTTGTATGCCCGGATCCCAAATCTTGTTTCTACACCCGTCTGTAAGTTGATAATCATGATTCCATCCGGGTGGTTTAGCCTTGGAATTCTCATGTAAGCACCCATACATCCTCCTGGACCCATTCACTTTGGTTCTATACCAACCATTGTTATCAAACCTTGAGCGTGCAACCATCATGAACCTAGAGTGATGTTTCCAACCATTACACAGTTCTCCCCTACTCTTCAATCCACAAAGAGCTCTAAGTTGACCATACGTTTCAAGCAACCCATACTCAAGTGGAATTAGAAAGCCTGGAGATAAGAGATTTACCCACTTGAATGGTGTAAAGGATGATGGTGACTTAGGAAGGGGGACCTCCCCACCCTTTAACAAAGCAAGGCCCACTCCCTTGTGCTTCTCTTTGATGATCTCCACCTCTTGACAAACTTTTTCAACATTAACCTCGTCTTCAAGTTCAATGGGAGTGGATTCAATTGTGGATAGAAATTCATTGATTCTTGAATCTATCTCTTGATCAACCTCCTCCAAGTTTTCAACTATGACATGCCTTAGAGGTTGTACACCCTCCTCAACATCAAATTCAAACGTCATGGAAGGAGGCGCTATGACTTGAGTTTCCCATGGAGGTTATGCATCTCCTAAGTCCTTAACCACTTCCTCTTCTTCAATAATTTTGGCGTTCTCCACTTGCTCTAGTACAAAATCCAGCTCCAGTACAAAATCCAGCTCCTCCTTGATGACTTCTACCTCTTGACAACTTTCTTCAACGGTCTCTCCTACCTCTACCTTTCGGGCCTCCTCTTGCTTCTCTTGAAGTATGTATGCGTGAACCCGATCTATTACGTCCCTAAGACGATCCGTTCTCTCTTGTTCCATGTCAATAGCATAATTGGGATCATGTTGCTCTTGGATTGATGGATATGGGTGAAGAGTAAGTGCACCAGAGCTTGAGGGCTGAGTATTGGGGGTAAAGGATGGATCCATACGGGATATAAGAGCTTGGAGAGTAGAAGTGAGACCGGTAAAAGAAGAGATGAGTGTGGTTTGAAGCTCCTGTTGTCCTTGACGAATAACACTAAAGGTATCATCTATGGGAGCTTGGGGTGGATAGGAGGGTTTATTTGTTGGGAGAAAGGGCTCATAATGGGAAGGTGGTTCTTCTTGGTAAGGATATGGAGATGGTGAATATTGAGGTGGTGGTTCTTGGGGGTAATTGTGTTGGAATTGGGGTGGTGTATGTATGGTTCATATGGTTCATATGGTGGTTGGTTAGGTAGATATGGACCGGGGTCATATGGAAGCGAATGGTGGAAAGGGGCTTGTGAGTATGATGGTTCAGAGTTATGTTGAGGAGGTGGCTCATAAGCATATGGTGGGGCTTGTTGGTAACTACAAGGGGGTCCACCATATCTATCGTCTTGGTATGCACCCTGGAATGGCTCTTGACCATAGTAATTTGGTGGAGGTTGGTTGTCACGAAAAGGTCCACCATAACCATTGTCTTGGGATGCATCGTAGTATGGTCGTTGCCCCTGGCACATTGGGGGAGGTTGTTGCCGAAAGTGTTGATCAAATCCTGGTGGCTCCTTCCATCTTTGATTGTTCCAACCTTGATGCATGTTTTCATTATAGCTTCCATTTTCTACAACATAATTTGAACCAAACTCGTAGCCAAAAGGGTGAGAATTCATAGTAACAAAAGAAAATAAAAGCACAAAAACTAATAAGGAATAATGAAACTAAACTCCTAAAACTAGAAACAACTAACAAAGAAACGAAAAAGCAAATTGATTCACAATATTCACAATAACCAATAATAAGGCACACGTTTGTAATTTCCCGGCAACGACGCCATTTTGACGAGAGGATTTTTTACGGATTAGAATTTCACAAATGAAATCTTGTTGCAAGTATAGTTTTTAAACCAACAAAGAATCATTTCATACAAAAATTTGGTTGTCACAAGTAACAAATCCTATAAAAATAATAACCGAAGTATTCAAACCTCGGGTCGTCTCTCAAGGAATTGCAGGGAAGTGTACTTATAATTGGTTAAGAGATTGTATCTTTTTGGGGTTTTGAATAAGGAACAAGAAAAGTAAATTGCAAGAATTAAACTAATAGCTAATAAAGCTCTGGGCAAGGTATGAGAATTAGAAGTCCTATCCTAGATATCCTTATCAATTGTGACATCAATTGTCTATTGCTCCCACTTAGTTAACCTCTAACTATGAAGGAAAGTCAAGTGGATGAATTAATTTGATTCCTCAAGTCCTAGTCAACTCCTAAGGAAAGACTAGCTTTAGAGGGATCCAAATCAACTAGCAACTTTCAATTATCAATCAGCAAAGGAGTTTGATAACTCAAGAGTCTCCAATTACTCAACCATAGCCAAGAGGATGAAAATCTACTCTAAAACCGAACCAAGAATTTTGTCAAACACTTGGAAGGCATAACATAGAAACATAGAAATTAATAAGAGACAATAAAACCTAAGCAACCAATTGCAAGGAATCAATAACAACAAATGAGAAGAGAAGTAATAAACATGAAATGCCTCAAATTGCATTAAATAGAAAATCAAATCTAACATGAGAATTCATAAACTAAAGTGGTAACATAAAATAATCAATAAGGAAAATAGATAAATTAGAATGCTAAGACAAATAAAAGTAGAAGAGAAACTAAATCAAACTAAGATAGAAATATGAAATTGAGAAGAATTAAAGCTAAAAACCCTAAAACCTAGAGAAAGTAGAGAGCCTCTCTCTTTAGAAAACTATATCTAAAACCTAAAAATTATGTGAATGAAAGTTCTATGAATGAATAAATGATTTCCCCACTCTGCAGCCTCTAATCTGTGTTTTCTGGGCCGAAAACTGGGTCCAAAACCAGCCCAAAATTGCCCCCAGCGTCTTCTGCAATTTCTGCACGTGGCGCACGTCACGCGTATGCGTCGATGGTCTTCTGCGCGTGTCACGCGTACGCGTACATCACGCGTGCGCATCACCTAACAGGATGCAAACTATGGCAAATTGCATATCATTTTGAAGCACCGGATGTTAGCTTTCCAACACAACTGGAACCGCCTCATATGGACCTCTATAGCTCAAGTTATGATCGATTTAGTACAAAGAGGTCAGGCTTGACAGCTTTAGCAATTCCTTCAATTTCTTGTATTCCTTCCACTTTTGCATGCTTCCTTTCCAGCCTCTAAGTCATTCCTGCTCTATAAACCCTGAAAATACTTAACACACATATCACGGCATCGAATGGTAATAAGAGAAGATTAATAATTAGCAATTTTTTAGGCCAAAGAAGCATGTTTTCAATCAAAGCACAGAATTAGGAAGGAAAATGTAAAACATGTAATTTATATGCATAAGTGTGAGAATAATGGATAAAATCCACTCAATTTAGCATAAAATGTACCACGAAATAGTGGTGCATTAGCAGCACATGACGCTCTGTCATGCATACACGTCAGCCACGCGTACGCGTCACTGAACTTCTACACTGGTCACGAGTACGCGTCAGTCATACGTACGCGTTGGTGAACGACGCTCCTGATCACGCACACGCGTCGGCCATGCGTGCGCATTGCTCCTCACTTCTCAACTCTTCAGTTTCTTGTGTTCCTTCCACTTTAACATACTTCATCTTTACCCTTTAAGCCATCCCTGCCCTGTAAACTTGAAAGCACTCGACAAACACATCACGGCATCGAATGGTAATAAAGGAGAATTAAAAATTAACAATTTTAACGCCTAGGAAACATGTTTTTGATCATAGCACAAAATTGGGAAGGAAACTTAAAAACATGCAATTTTTACATGAATAAGTGTGAGAATAGTTGATAAAATCCACTCAATTCAGTCCAAAATATATCATAAAATAGTAGTTTATCAAATCTCCCTACACTTAAATATTAGCATGTCCTCATACTAAGCTCAATGAAAACAAAAGAGGGAGGAAAAAAATGGTGAGACATATGCAATGAAAGTTATCTATAAGAATGCAACTACATACTAAATGCTTCTACCTACTTGGTTAAAGGTAAACAAATTCTCCAAGACAAACATAACTGGATTCCACTAATTCAAATCACACAATAAAGGACAAGTAAACTTCCAAGAAGACAGCTCATGAAAGCCGGGAACAAAGAATCGAGCATGGAACCCTCACTGGAAGTGTATACACTCTAATCACTTTAGTGTTTAAAGGTCGATTCTCTCGGTTCTCTACTAAACTTGCTTTCTAAGACTTTCTCTTCTTCTACCAATCAACAAAAGTTTATGCACAAATACATATATCAAGAGGTCTTATCAAGGGTTGTAATGGGGTTAAGGTCAAGGTAGGAATGTATTTGGTTAAATGGACTAAAATCTGAATCCTTGATTAACCTAAACTTCCCACCTAACATAAGACTTTCCATGCTATCACAATTCAAATCTTAGCCACCCATTAACTATTTTTCCACAAATCCATGCACCTTGATATCCTTTGCGTATAAATCATATGCATTAGTTCACATATTAGACTTGCGGCATTTTATCCCCCCTTTTTATTGCTTTCTCCTTTTTCTTTTCTTTTCCTTATTATTCATATTTTTCTATTTTTTTCTTTTCTATTTTTTTCTATTTTTTTCAGTGAGTTAATGCATATGATTAATGTGCTGGGTGCATGAACAAGTGCCGAAACTGTTTTCACATTTTCATATAAGAATATAAAATACACAATTTCCTAACCAAGTATTCCCTAAACCCAATTTTCCCACACTTAATTCATGTACATCTCACTAGTCTAAGCTAACCAAGAATTCAAATTAGGGTCATTTATTGTTTTCCGCTTAGAATTAGTGATGTGTTAATATAAAGAATAAATGGGGTAAAATAGGCTCAATATTGGGTTGCAAAGAAAAATGAAAGGGTAAGGCCATATGGGTATGTGAGCTATAGTGAACAAGACCTCAATCACATAAGTGCATGCATACATCAAACAATGGAAATATAGAATTAAGCAAGACAAAGATCACAATTTTAGATAGAACAACACACCAAAATAAAACATTGGTTGATAAGATGCAACCAATCAAATAGGTTTAAAATCTCATTGGTTTTGTGTATTTGAGCTCTAAACCATGTTCCAAAATAAATTTCTTCAAGGAAGTTTAACAAATTTTAATTCAAATTTGTGAATTGCTATAAAATAGTTTCTTGAAAAGAATTCATCACTTCAACCAAGTAGTACATACATGCAAGCAACTAACTACACATGCAATCTAACATGCAATGCAACAATTAACTAACAAAGAAAATTAAGAATTAGTGTTGAGAAAAGGAATTGTTACCTGTGAAAGTCGGTATCAACCTCCCCACACTTAAAGTCGGTATTAACCTCGGTGCATGTAAAGAGGTGTAAGTGGACTGGTGGCTACAAATGATGTATTTCCTCAAAAGATGGTGCACAGAAACTTGTTTTTCTGCCCCATTTCAAAGTTTTCCATTTCCCTTCTTGGTGGCCATCCTGAAAGAAGGGAAAAAGGAAGAAGAATGACCCACAAACAAATATATGCAAATAATTAAAATATGGATGTGCTAATGCCAAGTAATAATGAGGTTCTCAACTACAAGGTAGCTACAATATGTGAGTGAGAAAACATTAGAAGCGAAGGGCATTTCAAGTAAATAGCAGACAAGTCATTAAGCACTCAAAACAATGCAAGAAATATGCAACAGTTGAGTAAGAACAGTCAACACCAATAGTATAATATCAAACTTAGAAAAGAAAATTAGAACAAGCAACAAAGTTAAAATGCAATAAATGAAAGTATGCAAATGCAATAAATGAGGGAGAATAAAGATGAGAAGGGAAAGGAATGAAGAAGAAGAAATGTAGAAAGAAAGAAGAACAAGAGAAGAAAGAAGAAGAAAGGAAAGAAGAGAGATGAATAAAGCAAAAGCTCACGCGGCGCGTAAGCGTCGCCCACGCGTACGCGTGGGTTGCAGAATAAGGAAGTGACGCGTACGCGTCATTCACGCATACGCGTGGATGTGAATTATGCTCCGCGTACAACACTCGCACAGTGGCAGCCCAACTCTCTGTTTTTAATACTGGACCATCAAAATTTTGGCATCGACGCGCACGCATCGTCCACGCCTATGCATGGATTGTAAAAAATACAAATGACGCGTACGCGTCAGTGACGGGCACGCGTGGGGTTGGCTATGCACCTAGCACCAGCACGTTCCTGGCACAACTCTCTGTCCAGTCCGCGCTGTCGTGCTGTCCCAGTACGGTTTAAGCACAAACCAAATTTGGGCGTCGACGTGTACGCGTCGATCACGTGCACGCGTGACAGCCCCTTTTTTTTAAATAAGAAACTAACAAGCTATCAAAGTAATGCCAATCATTATTAAACTAGTGAAACCACAATTTAAACTAAATAAACATAACTAAAAATGAAAATTTAAATTATTACCAATATAAATAAAAGAGAAAATAGGAAGAATTTACCATGGTGGGGTGTCTCCCACCTAGCACTTTTAGTTAAAGTCCTTAAGTTGGACATTTGGTGAGTTCCTTGTCATGGTGGCTTGTGCTTGAACTCATCTTGAAACTTTCACCAACGCTTGGACTTCCAATAAGCTCCAACATTTCCAAGTGAATTCACCAAGCCTTGATGAAATTCTTCACAGGCTTTGAGCTCCTTAAGTTGATCCTCTTGTATGCCGGGATCCCAAATCTTGTTTCTACATCCGTCTTTAAGTTTATCATCATTGTTCCAACAGGGTGTCAAGTAATCCAAATTCTCATTGAGGCATCCCAACAACTTCCTAAACCCAATCAATTGAGAACTATACCAACCATTGCACTTAGACCTTGAACGTCCAATCACAACGAACCTAGGATTGTGTTGTCAACCACTAACCATCTCCCTTTTACTCTTAAAACCACAAAGAGCTCTAGGTTGTCCATCCGTCTCAAGCAAATCGTATGCAAGTGAGAAATTAAAGATTAAGGAGTAGAGATTTACCCCCTTGAATGATAGGACGGATGGTGATGGCTTCAGGAGAGGTGTCTCTAGTGGCGGCTCTGCCAATGTATGCTTCACTCTCTTGGACTTCTCTTTGATGATCTCCACCTCTTGACAAGCTTCTCCAACATCAACCTCTTTCTCAAGTTCAATGGGAAAGGATTCAATTGTAGATAAAAACTCATCAATTATTGAATCCATCTCATGATCAACCTCCTCAAAGTCTTCGACCATAATATGCCTTGGAGGTTGCACACCCTCCTCAACATCAAATTCAAACGTCTTGGAAGGAGGCTCTATGACTTGAGATTTCCATGGAGGTTCTGCATCTCATAAATCTTCAACAACTTCCTCTTCTTCAATAATTTCGACGTTCTCCACTTGCTCTAGTACAAAATCCAGCTCCTCCTTGATGACTTCCACCACTTGTTCAACCTCCCCTAATTCTTTAACTATTCCCTCATCTTCAAGGGTCTCTCTTACCTCCACCTTTTGGGCCTCCTCTTGCTTCTCTTGAAGTATGGAAGCGTAAATCCGATCCATTAAGTCCCTAAGATGATCCCTTTTATCTTGTTCTATATTACCAGCATAATTGGGATCGTATTGCTCTTCGATTGATGGGTATGGGTGAAAAGGAAGTGCACTAGAGCTCGAGGGTTGAGTATTGGGGGTAGAGGGTGGATCCACACGAGATATAAGAACTTGGAGAGTAAAGGTGAGACCAGTGAGAGTAGAGGTAAGTGTGGTTTGAAGCTCTCGTTGCCCTTGGCGAATAACACTAAAGGTATCATCTATGGGAGCTTGGGGTAGATAGGAGGGTTCATTTGTTGGGAGAAAGGGCTCATAATACGAATGTGGTTCTTCTTGAAAAGGATATGGAGATGGTGTATATTGAGGTGGTGGTTCTTGGGAGTAATTATGTTGGAATGTGGGTGGTTCTATGTATGATTCATATGGTGGTTGGTGTGGTGGATAAGGGTTAGGGTCATATGAAAGTGTTTGATTGTAGGGGGCTTGTGAGTATGGTGGTTCAAAGCTATGTTAAAGAGGGAGTTCATAGGTATATGGTGGTGGTTATTGATTATCACGAAGAGGTCCACCATAACCATTGTCTTAGTATGCATCATGGAATGGTTGTTCCTTATAGTATGTTGGTGGACGTTGTTATCAAGAGGGTTGTCCATAAGCTTAAGGCTCCTCACACCTTTGATTGTCCCATCCTTGATGCATGTTCTCATTGTAGCTTCTATTCCCTACAACATAATTTGAACCAAACTCATAGCCAAAGGGGTGAGAATTCATAGTAGCAAGAGAAAATAAAAACAAAAACTAATAAGAAATAATGAAAATAAACTCCTAAAATGAGAAACAACTAACAAAGAAATGGAAAGGTAAACATATTCACAATATTCACAATAACAATTAATAAGGCACATATTTGCAATTCTCCGGCAACGGCGCCAAAAATTGATGGGTAGAAAAATGTCAGTTAAGAATTTCTGATAAAAATAGCGTTGCAAGTACAGTTTTAACTGACGAAATTTTCACTATCAATTTAATTTGTGTCACAATTAAAATTAAATAACCGGGAGCAGAATCCCCGGTCGTTTCCCAAAGAGTTGACACAAGATGCAAATTACTGGTTAGGATTTTTCTGGTATTTTTGAAATTGGGAACAGAAAGATAAATGGCTAGGAATTAGAGCAATAAATAATAACAAGAGATGTTATGTATTTGAAATGCAATGCCTTGGTCAGGGGAGAGAATTGGAGTTTCTATCCTTGTTGTCTTTCCCAAGTAGAATAGTAAATGTTCATTGCTTCCACTTAGTTATCCTCTAACAGTTGAAGGAAAGTCAAGTGGCTTCACTAACTCTAGCTCACAAGTCCTAGTCACTTCGTGGAGAATGACTAGAGTTGGTGAGAGTTGAGTTAGCAAGCAATTCCCAATTACAGATAATACTTGAGTATCACAACTCAAGGAATCCCAATTAATCAACCCCTAAGCCAAGTTGGAATATCTACTCCATTAACATGAATGCCATTTTCATAAACGTATAATAGGAATAAATAAAAGACATGATAATTATGAAAAATTAATTAAATAAAAATTGACACGAACAACAATTAACACGAATCAAACACGTACTTAAATTAAACATAAAATGATTCAATATATTAATAAATTAAAAAATAACAAGATCTAAACATGAACTCAAGAGAATTAAATGAAAAAACAAAAGAAATAGAAGTAATAGAGAATAAACTATAAAGATAATGAGTCCACTTAAAGGTAGTAGCAGCCCTCTCCAGATCTAATTCAATCCAAAACTAAGAATGTTAAAATCCCTAGAAAAAATAGTGGTTCTCTCTCTAAAAGTCCAAACTAATAAAAAATTAAAGTGGAAAGTGAAGTGTAGTTAGTCTCATCTCCATTCCTGCCTCTACTCTGTGTTTTTGGGCTTGAATATTTGTCCAAATCAGCCCAAAAATCGCCCCTAGTGAGTTCTGTTAAGTGTGGCACGTGACGCTCTATCACGCGTACGTGTCGGCCATGCGTATGTGTCGCTGAACTTCTACACTGGTCACACGTACGTGTCGGTGAACGACACTCCTGATCACGCGCACGTGTCGGCCATGTGTGCGCGTCACTCCTCGCTTCTCAACTCTCCAGTTTCTTGTGTTCCTTCCACTTTAACATGCTTCATCTTCACCCTTTAAGCCATCCCTGCCTTGTGAACCTGAAAACACTCGACAAACATATCACGACATCAAATGGTAATAAAGGAGAATTAAAAATTAACAATTTTAAGGCCTAGGAAACATGATTTCAATCATAGCACAAAATTGGGAAGGAAACTTAAAAACATACAATTTACATGAATAAGTGTGAGAATAGTTAATAAAACCCACTCAATTCAGTCCAAAATATATCATAAAATAGTGGTTTATCAAATCTCCCCACACTTAAACATTAGCATGTCCTCATGCTAAGCTCAATGAAAATAAAAGATGGAGGAAAAAATGGTGAGACTTATGCAATGCAAGTTATCTATAAGAATGCAACTACATGCTAAATGCTTCTACCTACTTAGTTAAAGGTAAACAAATTCTCCAAGACAAACATAACTGGATTCCACTAATTCAAATCACACAATAAAGGACAAGTAAACTTCCAAGAAGACAGCTCATGAAAGCCGGGAATAAAGAATCGAGCATGGAACCCTCACTGGAAGTGTATACACTCTAATCACTTTAGTGTTTAAAGGTCGATTCTCTCGGTTCTCTATTAAACTTGCTTTCTAAGACTTGCTCTTCTTCTACCAATCAACAAAATTTAATGCACAAATACATATATCAAGAGGTCTTTTCAAGGGTTGTAATGGGGTTAAGGTCAAGGTAGGAATGTATTTGGTTAAGTGGACTAAAATCTGAATCCTTGATTAACCTAAACTTTCCACCTAACATAAGACATTCCATGTTATCACAATTCAAAGCTTAGCCACCCATTAACTATTTTTCCACAAATCCATGCACCTTGATATCCTTTGCGTATAAATCATATGCATTAGATTACATATTAGACTTGGGGCATTTTATCCCCCCTTTTTTATTGCTTTCTCCTTTTTCTTTTCTTTTCCTTATTATTCATATTTTTTCTATTTTTTTCTATTTTTTTCAGTGAGTTAATGCATATGATTAATGTGCTGGGTGCATGAACAAGTGCTGAAACTGTTTTCATATTTTCATATAAGAATATAAAATACCCAATTCCCTAACCAAGTATTCCCTAAACCCAATTTTCTCACACTTAATTCATGTACATCTCACTAGTCTAAGCTAACCAAGGATTCAAATTAGGGTCATTTATTATTTTCCGCTTAGAATTAGTGATGTGTTAATAGAAAGAATAAATGGGGTAAAATAGGCTCAATATTGGGTTGCAAAGAAAAATGAAAGGGTAAGGCCATATGGGTATGTGAGCTATAGTGAACAAGGCCTCAATCACATAAGTGCATGCATACATCAAACAATGGAAATATAGAATTAAGCAAGACAAAGATCTCAATTTTAGAGAGAACAACACACACCAAAATAAAATATTGGTAGATAAGATGCAACCAATCAAATAGGTTCAAAATCTCACTAGTTTTGTGTATTTGAGCTCTAAACCATGTTGCAAAATAAATTTCTTCAAGCAAGTTTAACAAATTTTAATTCAAATTTGTGAAATGCTATAAAATAGTTTATTGAAAAGAATTCATCACTTCAATCAAGTAGTACATACATGCAAGCAACTAACTACACATGCAATCTATCATGCAATGCAACAATTAACTAACAAAGAAAATTAAGAATTGGTGTTGAGAAAAGGAATTGTTACCCGTGGAAGTCGGTATCGACCTCCCCACACTTAAAGATTGCACCGTCCTTGGTGCATGCAAAGATGTGCAAGTGGACGGGTATTTAGAATGTTTTATATTTTTAATTACGTAAGTTTGATTAGTTTAGGTCTTACTAATATAAGTAAATATATAATGTGATAGGCATATATTTAGAATTATGTTATTTTTATTCCGTTTTTCTAAAAATAATTGAAAAAAATGAAAAAGGTTAATATTTTCATGTATTATATATAATATTTTAAATAAATTATATTTTTAAAATATTTTGATAAAAAATTATTTTATATAATAATATCTTTAACAAAATTAGTTAATTAATAAATTTTTGAATATAATAATCTAATTATTTGTCAAGTAATATAAAATAAAATTTTAATTATTTTATATTTTTATATTACAGTTTAAAATTTTATTTTAATATAATTTTTTAATATTATAAAAATTTATTGTATAATAATTAATCTTATTGAATAAAAAATATTTATATTTTTGTATTTATATGTTTTATATTTAATTATTTAAGAATAAAAGATTCTGTTACCATTTAAAGTATTAAGTATTAAAGTATTGTCATTTAAAGCATTTATTTATGTACTAGGATATTCTGTATTTAAAAACCTCTTGCCTTCCACACGTCGTTCCGCTGCTACTACTGATGGTTGTATCTTTCTTTATTTCTCTCCTTGATGACAAAAGAGAGAGAAATTAAAGATATTAAACGTTTATGGTTTATGCCTTGTGGTCTATTTTATACATAGGCTTGTTTTTTATTTTATTTTATTTTATTTTATTTTTTTTATCTGTTATTTTGATATTGGTTTTATTTTTAAAGATATTTGCTCTTATATGTCTTATGTTTTCTGCTCTAGTTCCTTATTCCATATGCACCATGTTATGTCTAGTATTTTTACATTATATGCACACTATTTTAGTACATACTATTTTAATATATGCTCAGGTACCCCAATTTTATATTTTTATTCTTGATTGATGGATGCTCATAACTAGGAGGAGCTTGTTAAAAATAAAAAAATTATTACATACTATCTCTTTAATTTGAAGTTCAATCATGTATGTCATGAAAGGAAAAATTGTTGAATTATGATTTGATTTGGTACCTTATGATAACCAATATAATTATCTACTTCTTATTATAACGAACCATTATGATAAGAATTATAGGAATCAATCAAAACTGACCAATCAAGCAAGATGAAATTATGCAAATCAACAACATTAGTATAAATATCTGTTATGGACTCACACGGTCCAGCCCAACAACCCGGCGGGTCGGGAACACCGCCCCGACCCAAAGCCCGAACCATCCTCTATAATAGAAAAATCTGGCGGGTCGGTCCCCCGTGCCCGACCCGAAGCGCGTGCAACCAACCACTACACGGCTCGTCACTACGCCCAACAAACTTGTCGGGTCGGTATCTTCGGGGCAACACCGGAAGTCCGGAATGACCTGCTCCCCCCATGTGGACAGGGACGGCTCACAAGTATCCTGGCCAGTGGGCTAGGTCATTTATGGGCACGTCCAGCACAGTATATAAGGGGAGAAGTCAGCTCTCCCCCCAAGGTACACATCATCTTACCTAATTTGGCTATCATCTCGTATGGACACTGACTTGATTGTCGGAGTGTCCTTGTAGGTGGCCACCCCCTCGCCCGCTCGACCTCTGGTTTTGCTAGTCTTCAATTCAAGCCCGAAAACCCGCACCAAGTCACTCCAGGGTCTCGCCCTCTTACCCTTCCACCACCTTCCGACCCGTTGAGTACCCGAGACCTTCAGGTAACGAATATTGGCGCCATCTGTGGGGAACCCTTGAACAGTCATGGAGCGACTTCCCACGTCGGAAGAACTCCGCAAAGGAGGCGGGGCCCGCCTAAGCAGGGTGAGTTCGACAGCTTGAACTGGCCAACAGCCACAATCCTCCGTTCAACCAAACCAACCAATCTACACCAAGACCCCCGAAAGACGTCCTTTCGAAGGAACGGGAGCCGACAGCTCCAAGATCATACAAGAGCTTAGACACAGAGTATAAAACCTTGAAAGGGAGCTGACAGCGAGGAGTTAATCCTAAGGCGACGTCACTCGATCCCACGATCACGCCATCCGATCCCGCACCCGCACCCGCTTCCCCTCCCGAAGATACAAGAACAGAGAAATGAGCCCAACAAAGCGCGATGAGGCGCATATACAGGTGACCTTACGACCTACCCAAGGCAGGTCCAAGAGCCAAGGGGAGTCCCAAAGAGGGAAAGCCAAGAAATAACAGGAATCCATCATCATGGGAGCCACTCCTTTCCACCCCTCGATCCTCAAGGTCCGGCTTCCGAAGAACTTCGACAAGCCAACGGACATGAGATATGATGGGACTAAGGATCCCAGGAGCACCTCACAGCTTTGGAAGAAAGAATGAATATGGAAGGAGTAGGCGACGCGGTCAGATGCCGAGCATTCCTTGTGATGCTGGCCAGTCCAGCGATCCGATGGTTCAATGCACTCCCACAAGGATCCATCACGGCCTTTGCAGACATCTCCCAGATTCAACGACCAGGAAGTTCTTGGACAGATTCAACGACGAACGCTTGGAGATCGACGGCCTTACGGACTCAGTGGCTAATCTCTGCCTAATGAATGGCCTGCTAAACGAGGACTTTAGGAAGCACCTCACTACTAAGCCTGTTTGGTCCATGCAGGAAATTCAAAGCGTGGCCAAGGAATACATCAATGATGAGGAGGTGAGTCAGGTTGTAGCAGCCAACAAACGGCAGCTCCCAAACCCCTCAGCTCGGCAGGCCCCCCAGGTCGACAGATACAAGGAAGCTCCCAGGGAGGGCACCCTAGCCAAGCAATCCAAGCAACCCCCACGGGTAGGAAGGTTCACAAACTACACGCGATTCACGACACCCATAGTGGAGGTTTACCAACAAATTGCAGACAAAGGAATCCTATCCAGACCTAGACCATTGAAAGAAAGAACGGGAGGCAGCAAAAGCCTTTACTGCGATTATCATAAGGGATTCGGTCATAAAACCCAAGACTGCTTTGATCTCAAAGATGTCTTAAAGCAGGCCATCAGAGATGGAAAGCTGAAAGAAATCTCCCGGCTCATCAGAGAGCCAAGGAGACGGGAACGTGAACTTTCCGAGGAAGATCGTAGCCGGACTGTCAAGCCAAGTCAAGAACCCATAGGGGACGCCAACAACCCCCCAACCTTTGTGGTCAACGTTGTGGTCGGGTGCGACAGCCCTCCTAAATCCAAGTCGGCAACAAAAAAGGATACCCGGATCCTATCCATCTCGACAGAAGGTCCCATCATCAGCAGAGGACCTCCCACAATATCCTTTGGCCCAGAAGATAAATGGTTTCACGACCTCCCCGAGAACCCCCATGGTGGTTACAGCGATGGACGGGACAGGGTTAGTCAGAAGAATCCTCGTCGATACCGGGGCCGACTCTAACATCCTATTCAGAAACGTATTCGATGCCATGGGGCTCAAAGAGTGTGACCTCAAGAATCACCAACACGTGGTCATGGGACTAAGCGATAACTACATAAAACCCGACGGGACGATCTCCCTCCCAATCTGCCTAGGAACCGGTGATGCCAGGAAGTCGGTTATGGCGGACTTCATAGTCCTCGAAGACTCCACAGCCTACAACATCATCCTTGGGAGAAAGACCATCAATGAACTCTCAGCCGTAATATGCACTAAATTCTTGACAATGAAGTTCATAACGGACAAGGGAACAGTTGGCTCCTTAAGGGGAGACCTAGAAGCGGCGGTCGCCTGCGACAATGCCAATCCCTCCTTAAGGAAAGAATCTAAGAAGGTAGCTGGCATTTTCTTGGCAGATCTGGACGTCAGGATGGAGGACAAGCCGAGACCAGAACCAGAGGGGGACATGGAAAAGTTTCAGATAGGAAAGTCGGCAGACTAGTTTACCTTTGTAAACAGGAACCTGTCCCATGAACTCAAGGGCCCCCTCATGGAGGTCGTAAGGGCGAATAGTGACCTCTTTGCGTGGGCACCATCAGACATGCCAGGATTGGATCCGAGGTCATATCCCACCGACTAGCCGTAAAACCTGACTCCAAACCAGTAGCCCAGCGGCGAAGAAATATGTCTTAAGAAAGGGCCGACAAAGACGCCAAACAAACAGTCGGGTTATTGGAAGCAGGATTCATCAAAGAACTCGAGTATTCGACATGGCTGTCCAACATCGTTCTAGTAAAAAAAGCCAGCGGGAGGTGGAGAATGTGCGTTGACTATTCCGACCTGAATAAAGTTTGCCCAAAAGACTCTTTCCCCCTCTCCAACATCGACACCTTGGTAGACTCGGCGGCAGGGTATCATTTTCTCAGCTTCATGGATGCGTAGTCCGGCTATAACCAGATCCCAATGCACCAACCCGACGAGGACAAAACGGCATTCATAATGCCAGGAGGCACCTATTGCTAGAAAGTAATGCCATTTGGGCTGAAAAACACAGGAGCCACCTATCAAAGACTAATGAGCAAGGTCTTCCACGACCTCATCGGCAAGACAGTAGAAGTGTACGTCGACGACATCTTGGTGAAAACAGCAGAGCCGAACAGGCTAATAGACGACCTCCAAGCTGTCTTCAAAGCATTAAGAAAATTCAAAATGAGGCTCAATCTACTCAAGTGCGCATTCCCCATGGAAGCGGGGAAATTCTTAGGATTCCTGATAACACAAAGAGGGGTAGAGGCCAACCCAGACAAATGCGAAGCCATCCTTAAAATGACAAGCCCTGGGTGCGTCAAAGACGTGCAGCGACTCACCGGGAAGCTCATGGCTCTATCCTGATTCCTCGGTGCCTCGGCGGAAAGGGCCATCCCATTCTTCAACCTAATGAAGAAGGGAATCACCTTCGAGTGGACCCCGGCATGCGAAGTAGCGTTCAGGTACTTCAAAAAGATACTCTCGGAACCCCCCGTACTTAGCAAACCTAGAGAAGGGGAACCCTTGTACTTATACCTAGCAGTGACCACACAAGCCATGTCGGCAGTCCTTGTCCGAGAAGAAGACAAGACCCAACGCCCAATATACTTCATCAGCAAAGTAATCCAAAGGGCGGAGTTGAAATACACCAAGTTGGAAAAGTTGGCTTACGCCCTACTAACCTCATCCAGAAGACTAAAACAGTACTTCCAAGGGCACGTGATCATCCTCAGAACCGACCAGGCCATTCGGCAAGTCCTCCAGAAACCCGACTTCGCGGGAAGAATGATGGCGTGGGCAATAGAGCTATCCCAATACGACTCGCAATACGAACCCAGGTAGGCAATTAAAGCCCAATCAATGGCAGACTTCCTGGTAGAGGTCACAGGGGAGGCCCCCGACATGACGAACACACGGTGGAAACTCCACGTTGACGGAGCGTCCAACCAAACGTTCGGAGGGGCTGGGATCATTTTCGAGAACTCGGCAAGAGTAGCTTATGAACAATCGATCAAGTTTGATTTCCCAGTCTCCAACAACCAGGCAGAGTACGAAGTCATGATAGGAGGGTTAATATTAGCCAAAGAGGTCAGAGCATTAAGGGTAGAAGTTAGTAGCGACTCCGAAATCGTCACATCTCAAATAAACGGCAGCTACCAGGCTAGGGACGCACTACTACAAAAATACATGGAAAAGGTAAAGGAGCTATGCAAAAGCTTTGAGGAAGTCATAATTCAGCATGTCCCCAGAGAGAGAAACGCCTGGGCCGACCTCCTCTCCAAACTAGCAAGCACCAAGCCCGGGACGGAAAACAGATCCTTAATCCAAGGGCTAGCAACTGAACTTGCAATCATCTTGTGCGCAACCCAAATACCGAACCCCTCCTCTTGGATAGATCCTATCCTCCGATACTTGGAGCATGCCGAAACTCTCGAGAATGAGAAAGAAGCATAAACCACCAGAAGGGAAGCCTCTAAGTATGTGATCATATAAGGACAGTTGTACAAATGAGGGCTCCACCAACCCTTACTTAAATGCCTACGCCCCGACCAAATGAACTACGTCCTAAGCGAAGTCCATGAGGGATGTTGTGGTCACCACATCGGAGGAAGATCGCTACCAAGAAAGATCATCCGAGCAGGATATTACTGGCCCACAATGATGTTGGACGCCCAGGAGTTCATCAAATATGCAAAAAATGCCAGAAAAATGCCAACTTCCACAAAGCTCCACTTGAAGAACTCAGCCTAATGATGGCCCCCTGACCTTTCGCCCAATGGGGAATCGACCTCTTAGGGCCGTTCCCGCCTAGGCCTAGAAAAGTGAAATACTTGATAGTAGACATAGACTACTACACCAAATGGGTGGAAGCGGAACCACTAGCTAGCATATCTTCAGCGAATTGCCAAAAATTCATGTGGAGGCAAGTGTTCACCAGGATCGGAATCCCAGAAAATGTCATATCTGATAATGGGACACAGTTCACCGACAAGAAGTTCAAAGAATTCCTAGCAGGACTGGGAATCAAGCAAAAGTTCTCCTCAGTCGAGCACCCCCAAACCAACGGCCAGGTAGAGGCAGCCAACAAAGTCATCTTAAAAGGGATAAAGAAGCGACTTGAAGGGAAGAAGAGCTCATGGGCAGACGAGCTAGCCTCAGTCTTTTGGTCCCCCCCAATCATCTACCGGTGAAACCCCCTTCCGACTCACATACGGGGTCGACGCAGTCATCCCAGTCAACGTCGGGGAGCTGAGCCCAAGGTTACTCCTCCAAGGGAGAAGCGAGGAAGTAAAAAAGGATCTGTGTGACGAAACAAGACAAATGGCACATCTAACAGAGACAGAAATCAAGAAAAGGATAGCCCTAAGGTACAATGGCAAAACACTGAAAAGAAGTCTCGAAGAAGGTGACTTGATCTTACGACGTAACGACATAGGTCTACCGACCCCGGGAGAAGGCAAATTAGCCGCGAACTGGAAAGATCCCTACAAGGTAAGAGAAGTCCTCGGCAAAGGCGCCTACAAGCTGGAGAGGTTGGATGGAAGTGAGGTACCGAGAATATGGAACATGGCAAACCTAAAGAGGTTCTACTCATAAGAAGAAGCAACCACACGATCTAACAACCTCGACCCCTCCACTTTGACTTCCTTTGCATTCCTTTTTCACTCCCATCTCTTCCACTTAATTATACACCACTTTGTTTGTTTTAAGTTCTACATATGCATATATAATAACTTTGTCTTTTGCAAGATTTACGTCAAAAATGACAAAATGACGAAAAACATACGGTCGACCTAATGGAAACCCGGGACTGATCACCCCGAAAACAAAAGGGACCCAAAGCAAAAAACAACTCAAAAAGCGACAAGTAACAAAAACGGTAAATACCATAAAAATGGTAAACCAAAAGGCCACGACAGCCCGGGTAAGCAAAAAATAATAAAGCAGGCAAAGCCACAATGGCCCGAGCAAGAAAACAATAACAGAACGGCCTAATCAAAATAAAGTGCCAAAGTATTCATTACAACTAAAAGGCACATTAAACAGGCCCAAAGGTAAAAGCAACAAATTACAAAAGGCAAGGCAAAGAATACAAAAGCTGAAAGAAGTATCCATCTCAAGGCTTGAGGATATCAACGATCTTCCCGTTCTCAACCGTCTTGAGAGCTCCAACCTGAGAAAGATCGAGGTCGGTAGCCAGCACGGCCACATGAAGCTTAATCCCCTCCTCGGTCAGCTTCACAGCCTCCTGGGCCCCCTTTGCAATCTCCTTATTTTTCTTCTTCAGGGCGGCTATCTCCTGACGAGGAGTCTTCGCCGAGCTCTTCGCCAACTTCAACTTTTCCTCCAATTCCTTTACTTTCTTCTCAGCAGCGACAGTCTCACCACGAGAAGCATTCAAATCCTTCATCAAGGCAAGGTCCCGATCCACCAGCCGATCTCTTTGGCATCCTCCTCAGCCTTCTTCTCCTGCTCAGATAACTTTGTCTTCAGGGACTCCTCCCGAGACCTTGAATCTGTCAGATCCTTCTGAGAGTTCCGAAGCTTCCCTTCCATAACATGAAATTTTCCAGAGATAGGTTTCACCTTCTTGGCAATAGCAGCAGCTCAAAGAAGGCTGCGATAGATCCACCTCGCCTGGCTGGAAAGGTCGGTATCCCGAAAAAACTCTTTAGTGCCAGGAAGCAATTGGGACTCGATGAAACCCCCAGCATCGAAGTTCTTTTCCACAACAGAAAGAGCCTTCCCTAAGTACCGCTTCCTCTTCTTCGGGTTGCCAACGACCTTCAGGTCATCATCACCAAACCCCAGATCCTCCTATTTAAAAGGAACCTCCGCCTCCACACTAGAGTTCCCCGAGGCATTCTCAGGAGGGACCTCAACTTTCTCCGCCTGACCTTGGTCAGCTCCATCAACCCGACCACTGCTCTCTCCGGCATCCTCCTGGCACTGACTCACCGAAGGAGTCGTCGAAGAGTCCTCACCACCCTCATCACCCTCTCGAATGAGGTTCATTAAGTCAGCCAGGGTAGTCTTCCCGTCAGCCATGGAAATTGCAAGCAAAAAGCAAAGGTGTGAGCAATTGAAGAGCAAACACTAAATAAAATACAAAAAAGTAAAGAATTCACCAACATACGACCGATCGGCCTCCCGATCCCCCATAACCATATGAAGGTTAAGATTTTTCTCGCCAAAAATGGCCAACAAGATGTCGGCGATGTTACGCACTTCCGAGTTCAACTAATCATAGGATATTTTTATCAAGTAATCGGATCCCGCCCTGAAGCTCCAGTTAGTCGGGATCCACCTTTTCCCCTCGGCAGTAAGCCAGAAGGGTTGATGACCCTCAATTGGCCTGACCTTGAAAAAAGTAGACTTAAAACCATGAAAAGTGTCCTCAAAAAGGTCAAAGATCCTGCGACCTTGTTGGGCCTTGAAGGACATATACCCCTTCTTCTTCTTCCCTTGCCGAGAAGGGTTCGTAAGAAGGAAAAGGTAAAGAAAAACGTTCACAGAGATCAGAAGCTCCAGATACTCATAAACCATCTCGAAGCATCGGGTGGTAGCCCAGCTGTTCGGGTGCAGTTGCGATAGAGCAATATCACAACGGTTTAGCAAACCCATGACAAAGGGAGAAAAGGGTAAACGAACTCCCAAGGTTGTGAACATGGGTTCATAAACCCACAACCAGTCAACAACTCGTGGAGTTGCCAGGTTCTTCTGGCAAACACGCTCCCAACCAGCAGGAATATAAACTTGGTACAACTCTTCCTCGGGGCTACCTCCACACAAGAGCCCAGCCTGTCGCAGATCCTGGACGCTCCCTTCATGACCTTGGAAGGGGTGTCCTTCACGTCAGAAGAAACCCAAGCATAATGATCAACGAAATCGGCTAGCGGCCGCTGAGCCTGATTCGAAAGAACGAGGCGCTTGGCCATACCTACAGCGGGGGCACCACTTAGTCAGAACGGGAGGTAGGAAACCCTTAAAGTAGTAAAACAAGCTGCAACCAAAACCACCTCCTAGACACCCCTACGCTAACCTAGAACTTAAGCTAAACCCAGAAAATCCCAGTGGCGCCCCCTCTAAAGGAAGAAGCAGCGAAAAGCAAAAGAAACCCAGGCATGCACAAAAAATGCAAGAAGGCATCAAGGGAAACCAGAAAAAGAAGAAAAACTGTAACAACGTACCAGGAAAATGCAGAATCTGGAAAAGTTGAAGGAAAAATCCAAAAGAACCGAAGCAACAGCAAGAGTGATGCACGAAATTGTGATCACATTAATGTAGTACACTTTGTTATTGTATGGAATCATTATTATGGCTCTTTACTATGTGTGGACACAACTCCGTTCAACTAACCAGCAAGTGTACTGGGTCGTCCAAGTAATAAACCTTACGTGAGTAAGGGTCGATCCCACAGAGATTGTTGGCTTGAAGGAAGCTATGGTCACCTTGCAAATCTCAGTCAGGCGGATTTAAACATGATATTTTATTAGATTCAAATAAACAATAAAAGGGATAGAGATACTTATGTAGATTCATTGGCAGAGATTTCAGATAAGCGAATGGAGATGCTTTTCGTTCCTCTGAACCTCTGCTTTCCTGCTATCTTCATCCAATCAGTCTTACTCCTTTCCATGGCTGGCTGTATGCAAGGGCATCACCGTTGTCAGTGGCTACATCCCCTCCTCTCAGTGAATCATATGCTCACGCACCCTGTCACGGCACGGCTATTCATCTGTCGGTTCTCGATCATGCTGGAATAGGATTCACCTTCCTTTTGCGTCTGTCACTAACGCCCAACAATCGCGAGTTTGAAGCTCGTCACAGTCATTCAATCATTGAATCCTACTCAGAATACCACAGACAAGGTTTAGACCTTCCGGATTCTCTTGAATGCCGCCATCTTTCTAGCTTACGCCACGAAGATTCTGGTTAGGAGATCTAAGAGATACTCATTCTAGCTTAATTCATGTAGAACGGAAGTGTTTGTCAGGCACGCGTTCATAAGGGAGAAGGATGATGAGCGTCACACATAATCATCACCTTCATCACGTTCTTGGGTGCGAATGGATATCTTAGAAGCGAAATAAGAAGAATTGAATAGAAAACAGTAGTACTTTGCATTAATCTTTGAGGAACAGCAGAGCTCCACACCTTAATCTATGGAGTGTAGAAACTCTACCGTTGAAAATACATAAGTGAAGGTCCAGGCATGGCCGTGTGGCCAGCCCCCCTGGTCTAAGAACAATGCGTTCAAAGATGTTCAAAAAGACTAGTAAAAGGTCCTATTTATAATAAACTAGCTACTAGGGTTTACATGAGTAAGTAATTGATGCATAAATCCACTTCTGGGGCCCACTTGGTGTGTGCTTGGGCTTGGGCTTGAGTGTTACACGTGCAGAGGCCATTTGTGGAGTTGAACGCCAGTTTCTGTGCCAGTTTGGGCGTTCAACTCTGGTTTTGGATCCTTTTCTGGCGCTGGACGCCAGATTTGGGCAGAAGGCTGGCGTTGAACGCCAGTTTACGTCGTCAATTCTTGGTCAAAGTATGGACTATTATATATTGCTGGAAAGCCCTGGATGTCTACTTTCCAACGCAATTGGAAGCGCGCCATTTCGAGTTCTGTAGCTCCAGAAAATCCACTTTGAGTGCAGGGAGGTCAGAATCCAACAGCATCAGCAGTCCTTTTTCAACCTCTGAATCTGATTTCTGCTCAAGTCCCTCAATTTCAGCCAGAAAATACCTGAAATCACAGAAAAACATACAAACTCATAGTAAAGTCCAGAAATGTGAATTTAACATAAAAACTAATGAAAACATCCCTAAAAGTAACTCGATCCTACTAAAAACATACTAAAAACAATGTCAAAAAGCGTATAAATTATCCGCTCATCACAACACCAAACTTAAATTGTTGCTTGTCCCCAAGCAACTAAAAATCAAATAGGATAAAAAGAAGAGAATATACTATAAATTCCAAACTATCAATGAAACATAGCTCCAATCATATGAGCGGGACTTATAGCTTTTTGCCTCTTAAATAGTTTTGGCATCTCACTTTATCCATTGAGGTTTAGAATGATTGGCATCTATAGGAACTCAGAGTTCAGATAGTGTTATTGATTCTCCTAGTTCAGTATGATGATTCTTGAACACAGCTTCTTTATGAGTCTTGGCCGTGGCCCTAAGCACTTTGTTTTCCAGTATTACCACTGGATACATAAATGCCACAGACACATAATTGGGTGAACCTTTTCAGATTGTGACTCAGCTTTGCTAAAGTCCCCAATTAGAGGTGTCCAGGGTTCTTAAGCACACTCTTTGTTTTTGCTTTGGACCTTGACTTTAACCGCTCAGTCTCAAGTTTTCACTTGACACCTACACGCCACAAGCACATGGTTAGGGACAGCTTGGTTTAGCCGCTTAGACCAGGATTTTATTCCTTTAGGCCCTCCTATCCACTGATGCTCAAAGCCTTGGGATCCTTTTTATTTGCCCTTGCCTTTTGGTTTTAAGGGTTATTGGCTTTTTCTGCTTGCTTTTTCTTTTTCTCTCTTTTTTTTTTCTATTTTTTTCGCCCCCTTTTTTTTTTCTGCAAGCTTTGTTCTTTGCTGCTATTTCTTGCTTCAAGAATCATTTTTATGATTTTTCAGATTATCGAATAACATGTCTCCTAGTCATCATTCTTTCAAGAGCCAACATATTTAACATTCTTAAACAACAACTTCAAAAGACATATGCACTGTTCAAGCATACATTCAGAAAACAAGAAGCATTGTCACCACATCAATATAATTAAACTAAGTTCAAGGATAAATTCGAAACTCATGTACTTCTTGTTCTTTTGAATTAAAACATTTTTCATTTAAGAAAGGTGATGGATTCATAGGACATCCATAACTTTAAGACAAAGTTACTAACTACTAATGATCATGTAATGAAGACACAAACATAGATAAGCACATAACATAGAAAACGAAAAAACAGAGAAAGTAAGAACAAGGAATGAGTCCACCTTAGTGATGTCCTTGAGCTCTTCTATGTCTCTTCCTTGCCTTGGCTGCTCCTCCTTCATTGCTTTTAGATCTTCTCTGATTTCATGAAGGATGATGGAGTGCTCTTGATTTTCCACCCTTAGTTGCTTCCAATAATTGTGTGGAAGAAAATGTATCCCCTGAGGTATCTCAGGGATCTCTTGATCTGCAGTAAAATGTTCTACCACTGAGCTATAGACCCTTGATGGAAGCTTTTGTCTTCCCTTTCCTCTTTCTAGAGGTTTCTCTGGCCTTAGGTGCCATCAATGGTTATGGAAAAAACAAAAAAGCTATGCTTTTTACCACACCAAACTTAGAATGTTGCTCGCCCTCGAGCAAAAGAAGAAAGAATAGAAGAATAAGAAGAAGATATGGAGGAGATGGAGGGAGATGTGTATTCGGCCATATGGGTGGGATTGGGTGAGAGAGAGAGAGAGATGTTGAATTTTGAAGGTAGTGGGTGTATGGATGTGAGTGGTAAATGGAAAGTAGAAGGGATGATCATGAATGGGAAGAGAGATGATGAGGTAGGTGGGGATCCTGTGGGGTCCACAGATCCTGAGGTGTCAAGGCATTTACATCCCTGCACCAATTTAGGCATGTAAAATGCCCTTGCACACAACTCTGGGCGTTCAGCGCCAGGTTGGTGCCCATTTTGGGCGTTCAACGCCCCTTTGCTGCCATTTCTGGCGTTGAACGCCAGAACCATGCTTGTTCTGGGTGTTCAACACCAGGATGCTCCCATTCTGGGCGTTCAGCGCCAGAACTATGCTCTGTTCTGGCGTTTGAACGCCAGACAGATGCTCCTCCAGGGTGTGATTTTTCTTCTGCTGTTTTTGATTCCGTTTTCAATTTTTATATTTATTTTGTGACTCCACATGATCATGAACCTAAGAAAACATGAAAAACAATAAAAATAAAAATTAGATAAACATTGGGTTGCCTCCCAACAAGCGCTTCTTTAATGTCAATAGCTTGACAGTGGGCTCTCATGGAGCCTCACAGATGTGCAGAGCTTTGTTGAGACTCTCCAACACCAAACTTAGAGTTTGGATATGGGAGTTCAACACCAAACTTAGAGTTTGGTTGTGGCCTCCCAACACCAAACTTAGAGTTTGACTGTGGGGGCTCTGGTTGACTCTGCTTTGAGAGAAGCTTTTCAAGCTTCCTCTCCATGGTTGCAGAGGGAGATCCTTGAGTTTTGAATACAAGGGAGTTCTCATTCCATTGAAGGACTATTTCACCTCTGTCAACATCAATCACAGCTCTTGCTGTGGCCAGGAAAGGTCTTCCTAGGATGATGGATTCATCCTCTTTCTTTCCAGTATCCAGGACTATGAAATCAGCAGGGATGTAAAGGCCCTCAACTTTTACCAATACATCTTCTATGTGTCCATAAGCCTGTCTTCTTGAGCTGTCTGCCATCTCTAGTGAGATTTTAGCAGCTTGCACCTCATAGATTCCCAGTTTCTCTATTACAGAGAGGGGCATGAGGTTTATTCCTGAACCAAGGTCACACAGAGCTTTAAAGATCATGGTGCCTATGGTACAAGGGATTATGAACTTTCCAGGATCCTGTCTCTTCTGAGGCAATGTCAGTTGATCCAGATCACTTAGTTCATTGATGAACAAGAGAGGTTCAACTTCCCAAGCATCAATGCCAAATAATTTGGCATTCAGCTTCATGATTGCACCAAGAAACTTGGCAGTTTGCTCTTTAGTGACATCCTCATTCTCTTCAGAAGAGGAATACTCATCAGAGCTCATGAAGGGCATAAGGAGGTTCAATGGGATCTCTATAGTCTCTAGATGAGCCTCAGAGTCCTTTGATTCCCCAGAGGGAAGCTCCTTATTGATCACTGGACGTCCCAGGAGGTCTTCCTCCTTGGGATTCACATCCTCTCCTCTCCTCTTAGGTTCTGCCATGGCGCTTATGTCAATGGTCTTGCACTCTCCTTTTGGATTCTCTTCTGTATTGCTTGGGAGAGTACTAGGAGGGATTTCAGTGATCCTTTTACTCAGCTGGCCCACTTGTGCTTCCAGATTTCTAATAGAAGATCTTGTTTCATTCATGAAACTTACAGTGGCCTTAGATAGATCAGAGACTAGATTTGCT
Source organism: Arachis hypogaea (assembly GCF_003086295.3). NCBI lineage: Eukaryota > Viridiplantae > Streptophyta > Magnoliopsida > Fabales > Fabaceae > Arachis > Arachis hypogaea. Next base: position 41,576,497 of record NC_092051.1, on the reverse strand, counting down.
AAATTAGAAGCGTTCTGTCCAGAGTTCTTTGTCTGTTGCTGAGTTGATGATGGAAAAGGTTTGCTATTGCTAAACCTGTTTCTTCCACCATTATTAAAGCCTTGTTGGGGCTTTTGATCCTTCCATGAGAAATTTGGATGATTTCTCCATGTTGAGTTATAGGTGTTTCCATAAGGTTCACCTAAGTAATTTACCTCTGCTATTGCAGGGTTCTCAGGATCATAGGCTTCTTCTTCAGAAGATGCCTCTTGAGTACTGTTGGATGCAGCTTGCATTCCATGCAGACTCTGAGAAATCATATTGACTTGCTGAGTCAATATTTTATTCTGAGCCAATATGGCATTCAGAGTATCAACCTCAAGAACTCCCTTCTTCATAGGCGTCCCATTACTCACAGGATTCCTTTCAGAAGTGTACATGAACTGGTTATTAGCAACCATGTCAATGAGTTCTTGAGCTTCTGCAGGAGTTTTCTTTAGGTGAATGGATCCACCTGCAGAGGTGTCCAATGACATCTTAGATAACTCAGACAGACCATCATAGAATATATCCAGGATGGTCCATTCTGAAAGCATGTCAGAAGGACACTTTTTGGTCAACTGTTTGTATCTTTCCCAAGCTTCATAGAGAGATTCACCTTCTTTCTGTCTGAAGGTTTGAACATCCGCTCTAAGCTTGCTCAGCTTTTGAGGAGGAAAGTACTTGGCTAAGAAAGCCGTGACCAGCTTATCCCAAGAGTTCAGGCTGTCTTTAGGTTGAGAATCCAACCATAATCTAGCTCTGTCTCTTACAGCAAAAGGGAAAAGCATGAGCCTGTAGACTTCAGGATCTACTCCATTAGTCTTAACAGTATCACATATCTGCAAGAATTCAGTTAAGAACTGAAAAGGATCTTCAGATGGAAGTCCATGAAACTTGCAGTTCTGCTGCATCAGAGAAACTAATTGAGGTTTCAGCTCAAAGTTGTTTGCTCCAATGGCAGGAATGGAGATGCTTCTTCCATGTAAATTGGAATTAGGTGCAGTGAAGTCACCAAGCATCCTCCTTTCATTATTATTATTTTCGCCTGCCATCTCCTCTGCCTGTTCGAAAATTTCTGAAAGGTTATCTCTGGATTGTTGTATTTTAGCTTCTCTTAATTTTCTCTTCAGAGTCCTTTCAGGTTCTGGATCTGCTTCCACAAGAATGTTCTTATCCTTGCTCCTGCTCATATGATAAGGAAGAATGGCCAGAAAAATGATAATAATAATAGAGATCCTCTATACCACAGTATAAGGATCCCTTTGTGAGTAGAAGAAGAGAGGGAGATAAGGGATGTGATGTAAAGGAAGAAACACAACTGTGAGGAGGCTTTGAGATGTGAGATGAGATGTTAGGATATGAATGAATAAGTAGAATGAGATGGGGGAAGGAAAATTTTCGAAAATTATTTTGAAAAAGAGTTAGTGATTTTTGAAAAATGGTTTTTGAAAATTGTTAGTATTTTTTTTCGAAAATTTTTTTTTTAAATTTAAAAATAAAAACAATTAGTTAATTAAAAAGAAATTTTTGAAAAAGAGGGAGATATTTTCGAAAATTGAGAGAGAGAGAGTTAGTTAGGTGGTTTTGAAAAAGATAAGGAACAAACAACAAGTTAGTTAGTTAGTTGAAACAAATTTTGAAAAGATAGGAAGTTAGGAAGTTAGAAAAGATATTTTGAAATGATATTTTTGAAAAAGAAGGAAGATATTTTCGAAAATGAGAGAGAGAGGGTTAGTTAGGAGGTTTTGAAAAAGTTAAGAAACAAACAAAAAGTTGGTTAGTTAGTTGAAACAAATTTTGAAAAGATAAGAGGTTAGGAAGTTAGAAAAGATATTTTGAAAAGATATTTTTTTTGAAAAAGATAAGATAAGAAGATATTTTGAAAAGATATGATAGGAATTAGTTTTGAAAAAGATTTGATTTTTAAAATCACAATTAATGACTTGATTCATAAGAAATCACAAGATATGATTCTAGAACTTAAAGTTTGAATCTTTCTTAACAAGCAAGTAACAAACTTCAAATTTTTGAATCAAAACATTAATTGCTTATGTTATTTTCGAAAATTTGATTTAAAAATAAGAAAAAGATTTTTGAAAAATATTTTTTTGAAATTTTCGAAAATAACTAAGAAATTTGAAAAAGATTTGATTTTTGAAAAAGATTTTGAAAAAGATAAGATTTTCAAATTGAAAATTTGATTTGACTCATGAGAAACAATTTGATTTTAAAAACTTTTGAAAAAGTCAACTCAAATTTTCGAATTTGATGAGAGAAAAAGGGAAAGATATTTTTTTTTGATTTTTTGAATTTTTATGATGCAAGGGAAAAACAAGAAAAATGATACAATGCATGAAATTTTTAGATCAAAACAATGAATGCATGCATGAATGATATGAGTGTCAAGATGAACACCAAGAACACTTTGAATGTCAAGATGAACATCAAGAACATAATTTTGAAAAATTTTTAATGCAAAGAAAACATGCAAGACACCAAACTTAGAATTCTTTAATGCTTAGACACTAAGAATTCAAGAATGCATATGATAAACATGAAAAGACACAAAACAAAAAATCATCAAGATCAAACAAGAAGACTTACCAAGAACAACTTGAATATCATGAAGAACACTATGAATGCATGATATTTTCGAAAAAATGCAAGATGCATATGCAATTGACACCAAACTTATGATATGACTCAAGACTCAAACAAGAAACACAAAATATTTTTGATTTTTATGATTTTCTAATTTTTTTGGATTTTCTTTTAATTTTTTCGAAAATTATTGTGAGAAGTAAGAATAAGGATTTCAAAAATTTTTAATATGAATTCCAGGAATCTTGCCATGTTAGTCTTAAAGCTCCAATCAAAGGGTCAGGCATGGCTTAATAGCCAGCCAAGCTTTAATAAAAATATGAGTGTAATTCAGACATGACAAGCCTAACATACCCTATCCAAAAGGATTGGGCATGACTCCACTGAAGTGATTAGCCAATCCCAAAGCACTTTGGGTATGGCTTTACAGCCAGATAGGCTTCAGCATGCTTCATGAAACACTAGAATTCATTCTTAAAAATTTTGAAGTCATAGAATAATTTATTTTTGAAAACATTATTTTTAGTAAATTTTTTTTTTTGAAAACAAGTGAGGAATTTTTGAAAGGTTTTTGAAATTTTTTTTTTGAAAAGAAAACAAAAAGAAAATTACCTAATCTGAGCAACAAGATGAACCGTCAGTTGTCCAAACACGAACAATCCCCGGCAACGGCGCCAAAAACTTGATGCACGAAATTGTGATCACATTAATGTAGTACTCTTTGTTATTGTATGGAATCATTATTATGGCTCTTTACTATGTGTGGACACAACTCCGTTCAACTAACCAGCAAGTGTACTGGGTCGTCCAAGTAATAAACCTTACGTGAGTAAGGGTCGATCCCACAGAGATTGTTGGCTTGAAGCAAGCTATGGTCACCTTGCAAATCTCAGTCAGGCGGATTTAAACATGATATTTTATTAGATTCAAATAAACAATAAAAGGGATAGAGATACTTATGTAGATTCATTGGCAGAGATTTCAGATAAGCGAATGGAGATGCTTTTCGTTCCTCTGAACCTCTGCTTTCCTGCTATCTTCATCCAATCAGTCTTACTCCTTTCCATGGCTGGCTGTATGCAAGGGCATCACCGTTGTCAGTGGCTACATCTCCTCCTCTCAGTGAATCATATGCTCACGCACCCTGTCACGGCACGGCTATTCATCTGTCGGTTCTCGATCATGCTGGAATAGGATTCACCTTCCTTTTGCGTCTGTCACTAACGCCCAACAATCGCGAGTTTGAAGCTCTTCACAGTCATTCAATCATTGAATCCTACTCAGAATACCACAGACAAGGTTTAGACCTTCCGGATTCTCTTGAATGCCGCCATCTTTCTAGCTTACGCCACGAAGATTCTGGTTAGGAGATCTAAGAGATACTCATTCTAGCTTAATTCATGTAGAACGGAAGTGTTTGTCAGGCACGCGTTCATAAGTGAGAAGGATGATGAGCGTCACACATAATCATCACCTTCATCACGTTCTTGGGTGCGAATGGATATCTTAGAAGCGAAATAAGAAGAATTGAATAGAAAACAGTAGTACTTTGCATTAATCTTTGAGGAACAGCAGAGCTCCACACCTTAATCTATGGAGTGTAGAAACTCTACCGTTGAAAATACATAAGTGAAGGTCCAGGCATGGCCGTGTGGCCAGCCCCCCTGGTCTAAGAACAATGCGTTCAAAGATGTTCAAAAAGACTAGTAAAAGGTCCTATTTATAATAAACTAGCTACTAGGGTTTACATGAGTAAGTAATTGATGCATAAATCCACTTCCGGGGCCCACTTGGTGTGTGCTTGGGCTTGGGCTTGAGTGTTACACGTGCAGAGGCCATTTGTGGAGTTGAACGCCAGTTTCTGTGCCAGTTTGGGCGTTCAACTCTGGTTTTGGATCCTTTTCTGGCGCTGGACGCCAGATTTGGGCAGAAGGCTGGCGTTGAACGCCAGTTTACGTCGTCAATTCTTGGTCAAAGTATGGACTATTATATATTGCTGGAAAGCCCTGGATGTCTACTTTCCAACGCAATTGGAAGTGCGCCATTTCGAGTTCTGTAGCTCCAGAAAATCCACTTTGAGTGCAGGGAGGTCAGAATCCAACAGCATCAGCAGTCCTTTTTCAACCTCTGAATCTGATTTCTGCTCAAGTCCCTCAATTTCAGCCAGAAAATACCTGAAATCACAGAAAAACACACAAACTCATAGTAAAGTCCAGAAATGTGAATTTAACATAAAAACTAATGAAAACATCCCTAAAAGTAACTAGATCCTACTAAAAACATACTAAAAACAATGTCAAAAAGCGTATAAATTATCCGCTCATCAAAGAGCAGGGAAGAGAATATAAGCAACAGCAGTACGAGAAAATAGAGGAATAAGAAGAGAAGAATAGAGTTGTGTGGGAGTTGAAAGATAAAAAGAAGGCAAAAAGCGTAACAAGAGAAGCGCCAAAAGGCAGGGGCACATTCATCATTTCACGCGAATTTCAAATCACGAAATGATGGGCATTTAATGCCCAGCGCGGAAGCCAAGGAGGCAGCACCCAGGGAGAATCGAGAAGACCATGCGTGGAAAACACGAACGGCATCAGCAAGCTCTCGAGAAGAGGGATACGTCCCGACTCGGCGAGTAAGTCAAACACACCCAGTCACAAGCTTCACACCTCAAGACGGACGCATTGGGGGCACTGTCACGGACTCACACGGTCCAGCCCAACAACCCGGCGGGTCGGGAACACCGCCCCGACCCAAAGCTCGAACCATTCTCCATAATAGGAAAACCCGGCGGGTCGGTCCCCCATGCCCGACCCGAAGCGCGTGCAACCAACCACTACACGGCTCATCACCACGCCCAGCAAACTGGCCAGGTCGGTATCCTCGGGGCAACACCCGAAGCCCCGACCTGAAGTCCGGAACGACCTGCTCCTGGTGTAGATTTTCTAACCACAAACTAACCGGCAAGTGCACCGGGTCGTACCAAGTAATACCTCAGGTGAGTGAGGGTCGATCCCACGAGGATTGATGGATTAAGCAACAATAATTGAGTGATAGGCTTAGTCAGGCCAACAGAAAATAGAGTTTGAGAATCCAAGAGCATTAAACAGTAATTTAAGAGTTTGAAGACAGGCAGGTGAATAGATTGGGAATAAAATATAAAGAAAGCAGTTAAGGTTTCAGAGTTATCTATTTTTTCGGATTAACTTTTCTTACTAACTATTTTAATCATGCAAGATTTAATTCATGGCAAACTATATGTGAGTAGACCCTAATTCCTTAGACCTTTCTAGTCTCCTCTAAAATTTATCAACCGCCAATTCCTTGGTCACTTAATTCCAATTAGAGGGTGAAGTTCAATTATTCTAGTTTATATGCCACAGAAATCCTAATTACCCAAAAATAAAAGGATTATATGTCACGTATCCCGTTAAATCCAGATAATTAAAATTTAGGAGAATATGGTTTCAAGCTGTTGTTCAAGTAAAGAGCTTTTCCAAGTTATACAAGAACTCAATTAGAAAGAGGGTCATACTTCTGTTCCACCCAAATTCATAAGATAAAGAGTGAAAACAATTCTTAAATTATAAATCGATATATGAATTAAAATAGAAAAAGCAATAAAATCAATCCATACAAATAGACAGAGCTCCTAACCTTAACAATGGAGGATTAGTTGCTCATGGTTCAGAGTAAAATAAGGATTGTAAATTGGAATGGAATAATGTTCAGTTGAGGTCGAATGAAAAGTTAACTAATGTTCCCTTTTTATATCTAATCCTAATAAATTTAAAATCTATCTTTTCAAACTAAAATAATATCTTTTCCTATTTTTAAAATAATATTTAAATTTAAATCAGAATTAATTATGGCAATCAGCAAGTCTTCAATTGATGGATGGGGACCACCTGATTCCTTCACTCTGCAGCCTCTGATCTATGCTTTTTGGGCTGAAAACTGGGTCGAAACTTGGCCTGAAATTACCCCCAGCATTTTCTGCGTTTTCTGTATGTCGCGCATGTCACGCGTACGCGATGCTGAGCAAATCTTCAAATCACGCGTACGCGTCAGTCACATGCACGCGTCGCCATGGGAAGCTCCAAATTATGCGCACGCGTTAGTCACGCATACGCATCGCTCCTCACTGCCATCTCCTTTGGTTCTTGTGCTGTAAAAACTCCATCAAATCCAGCCGAATGCTACCTAAAATAAACAATATTGCAAAAGACTCAAAGTAGCATCCATATTGGCTAAAAGATAATTAATTCTTTATTAAACTCAACAAATTAGATGTAAATTCACTAGCAAAAGATAGGAAAGATGCTCACGCATCACAACACCAAACTTGAATTGTTGCTTGTCCTCAAGCAACCAAAATAATATAACCTTAGGATGTGAATTTGCATGAGAGTGAGTGTTCAATTAAGATCATGTCTCTTCTTATAGTGGGGTTTACAACTGCAATCCTGAATAGTTTTGGCATCTCACTCTCCTTTGAATCAAAAGGATGTCAGTGTCATTCGGAATTAGAATTCGGATAATATTATGAATTCTCTGATCTTTTATAACTCAATTTAACCCTTGAACACAGCTATTTTTCTTTTCTTTGGTGCTTTGCACCTTGAGCATAGCCATGACTTTAAATGTTTTGTCTCAAGTTTTACTTGACACAGAAACACCACAAGCACTTTACTGGGGAACTCTTTTGAAGTTCTGATTTTTCTTTCAGCTACTCCCAGACAGTGGTGCTCAAAACCTTTGGCATACTCTTCTAATTGCAGTTGATCTCGACTCTAAATATTTTGTCTCAAGGATTACTTGACACAGAAATACCACAAGCATGTAAGTAGGGAAACAAATCTTTGAGCTTTTAATCATGTCTGACCTCCCTAGTCATTGATGCTCAGAGCCTTGGACCTTTTTTTTCTTTACTATTTCTTTTGCTTCAAGGATTAAACTTTTTACTTATTTTAGAGAAGTCATAATAATTTTCTAAATCTCTGTTTCTAGTACATCAACATTCTTTGATTCAAATTTAAATATACACTGTTCATGTCATGCATTCAGAGTTACAAAAAATACCACCACATCTATGTAAATAAGACTATTCTTCAATATAAACTCACTTTCTCATGCAATACATCACTTGTGTATTTTTGATTTGAATTCAAGCTCAGTGAGTAATACATGAAACATCTTTTCAGAATTAAGGCAATTAAGAGAGAACTAAACTAGACCTAGGATTCTAACTAATAAAGGATCATGCAACAAACAAAGAAAAATAGCATAAAACCAGAACATAATATAGTAAAAGCGGGGAGGAATATAGAATGAAAGGAACTCAACCACCTTAGTTATCCTAGCGGTCGTTTTATTCTTCAGGTTGTGCTCCTCCGTGAAGATGATTCGCCTTCCTTTTGGTGCCATAAAAATAAACAGAAAACCCTTAAGCGAAGCGTCAACACCAAACTTAAACGTTTGCTTGTCCTCAAGCAAAGAAGAACTGAAAATAGAAAGAGACAAATATTATAAAGAGAAAGAAAAGGATAAAAGAACAAGAGAGAATTAGGATTGGGAGAGAGAGAGAAAGAAAATTAAAATTGGGCAGCGAACTAGTGTAGTTGTGCGGCGAAAGTGATGCGCACGCGTGTAGCACGCATACGCGTAGGGCGCAAAAATTTTATAATGACGCATGAGCGTTAGGCATGCGTCTGCGTGCCCATGATTTGTGCGATTCGTGCGAAGCCAGCCGCGCGCACGCACAACTCTCTGTTCGCGTGACTTGGGAACCAATATTTTCATATGACACGTGCGCGTCATGCACGCGCACGCGTGGATGGCCATTTGTGCAGATGACGCGCACGCGTTAGGGACGCATACGCGTGATCAAATTTGTGCCTATAGCACACTTCCAACTCCAAGCTAGCACAACTTTCTTCCCAAACACTCATTGACGCCGATTTTCAAGGTCACGCGTACGCGTCAGTGACGCGTACGCGTGGAGTGCCAAAATCACCAATGACGCGCACGCGTCATGGACCTGCACGCATGAGGATATTTGTGCGCACGGCACCATTCCTGCGCCACTCCCGCGCAACTCTCTGTTCGTTTTTATTTTTTACGCACACCCATCTGACGCGTACGCGTCAGCGACGCTTGCGCGTCGTGTGCTCTTCTTTTTTTTTTTTCGGCTCCTGTTCTAAGATAGATGCATGATCTGAAAAACAGTAAAAACTTAGTAAAAATCAAATAAGGAAGAAAAACTACTAGTACAAAAAATAGCTAAGGATACGAATTTATCGGGTTGCCTCCCGACAAGTCCTACTTTAACGTCACTAGCTTGACGGTCAGTTCTGCTAGTTCAGCAGATGAGTGGACCTCTGGTGATCAATCTCGCCTCCAAGATAGTGCTTCAGCCTCTGACCATTCGTTGTAAATTTTCTGTCAGAATTCTCTTCCTATATTTCCACATGACTATATGGTGAAGCTCTGGTAACCACAAACGGTCCTGACCACCAGGATTTCAGCTTCCCGGGAAAAAAATTGAACCTTGAATTATATAGAAGCACTCTCTGTGTTGGCTCAAAGACTCTGATGGCAATCTTCTTGTCATGCAATAGCTTGGTTCTCTCCTTATAGAGCTTGGCATTCTCATAAGCTGAATATCTGAATTCATCAAGCTCATTCAACTGAAGCATTCGCTTAATTCCTGCAGCTTCTGAATCAAGATTCAGGTACCTGATTGCCCAGTATACTTTGTGCTCCAGCTCAACTGGCAAGTGACAGGCTTTGTCATAGACCAACTGATAAAGGGACATGCCAATTGGAGTCTTGTACACTGTCCGGTATGCCCAGAGAGCATCATCAAGCTTCCTAGACCAGTCCTTTCTTGAAACACTGACGGTCTTCTCTAAAATCCTCTTAAGTTCCCTGTTGGAAACTTCAACCTGTCCACTTGTCTGAGGGTGATAGGGGGTTGCCACTTTATGATGGACTCTATATCTCTGTAGAAGAGAATCCAGTTGTCTGTTACAGAAGTGACTTCCTCCATCACTAATGAGTGTCCTTGGGACACCAAACCGGCTAAAGATATATCTCTGAAGAAAACTCATCACCACCTTGGCATCATTGGTGGGTAGGGCCACAGCTTCCACCCACTTGGACACATAATCAACTGCCACTAGAATATAGTTGTTTGAATGTGAGGGTGGGAAAGGTCCCATAAAATCAATACCCCACACATCAAACAACTCAACCTCAAGAATCCTCTGCTGTGGCATTTCATGGTTGGCAGGGAGATTTGTGGCTTTTTCACATCTGTCACAGTGCTTCACAAATGCTCTTGAGTATCTGAAGAGAGTCGGCCAGTAAAACCTGCTCTGAAGGACCTTTGTAGCTGTCCTTTCACCACCAAAGTGACCTCCATACTCAGAACTATGACAGTGCCAAAGAATCTGCTATTTTTCTTCATCTGGGACACATCTCCAGATGATACCATCTGAATACCTTTTAAAAAGGTATGGTTCCTCCCAAATGTAGTACTTTGCATCAGTCAATAGCTTCTTCACTTGTTTCTTACTGTACTCCCTGGGGATAAAATTCATGGCTTTATAATTTGCAATGTCTGCAAACCATGGAGCCTATTGAATGAGGAACAATTGCTCATCCAGAAACGTCTCAGTTACAGCTGTGGGTGGTTGTACTCCTGGTTCAGGCTCAATTCTGGATAGATGGTCAGCCACTTGATTCTCAGACCTTTTCTTGTCTTTTATCTCAATATCAAACTCCTGAAGGAGCAACACCCATCTGATTAATCTTGGTTTAGAATTCTGTTTGGTTAGAAGGTACTTCAAAGCAGCATGATCAGTATAAACAATAACCTTAGAACAAGTAAATAGGACCTAAACTTATCAACAGCATAAACAACAACTAATAATTCCTTTTTTGTAGTTGTGTAATTCTTTTGGGCATCATTGAGCACACGGCTGGCATAGTAAATGACATGTACAAGCTTACCATGCCATTGTCCTAAAACAGCTCCTATAGCATAATCACTAGCATCACACATTAATTCAAACGGTAAATCCCAGTCAGGGGGAGCTATAATGGGAGTAGAGGTAAGGTTTGCTTTCAGAGTTTCAAAAGCATGCAGACAATCAGAATCAAAGACAAAAGGAACATCAGCTACCAGCAGGCTGCTTAAAGGTTTAGCAATTTTAGAAAAATCCTTTATAAATCTTCTATAAAATCCTGCATGACCTAAGAAACTCCTTACTGCCTTAACATTAGTTGGTGGTGGTAATTTTTCAATTACCTCCACCTTTGCTCTATCAAACTCAATTCCCTTACTTGAAATCCGGTGTCCAAGAACAATACCTTCTGTAACCATAAAATGACATTTTTTCCAATTTAAAACAAGGTTTGATTCTTGACACCATTTCAAGACCAGAGATAAATGCTTAAGGCATGATCAAAAGAATTACCAAAGACAGAAAAGTCATCCATAAATACCTCAATAAACTTTTCAACCATATCAGAAAAAATTGAAAGCATACACCTCTGAAAAGTTGATGGAGCATTGCAAAGTCCAAAAAGCATTCTTCTGTAGGCAAATACTCCAAAAGGGCATGTGAATGCTGTCTTTTCTTGATCTTGATGGTCCACTACAATTTGGTTATATCCAGAATAGCCATCTAGAAAGCAATAAAATGCATGACCAGCTAACCTCTCAAGCATCTGATCAATGAAAGGTAGGGAAAATGATCCTTCCTTGTAGCAGTGTTGAGCCTCCTGTAGTCTATACACATTCTCTACCCTGTGATTGTTCTTGTAGGAATAAGCTCATTCTCTTCATTATTGATCACTGTCATCCCTCCTTTCTTGGGAACTACCTGCACAGGACTTACCCAAGGACTGTCAGAAATGGGGTAAATAATACCTGCTTCCCACAGTTTCATTACCTCTTTTTGGACTACCTCTTTCATAGTTGGATTGAATCTCCTTTGTGGTTGCACAACTGGTTTAGCATCATCTTAAAGGAGGATCTTGTGCATGCACTTGGTTGGACTAATCCCCTTCAAGTCACTAATGGTCCACCTAAGAGCTGTTTTATGGCTTCTGAGCACTGAAATTAGCGCCTCTTCCTCTTCAGGCTTCAGGGAAGAGCTGATAATCACTGGATAGGAGTAATTTTCACCCAAGAACACATATTTCAGAGAAGGAGGTAGAGGTTTGAGTTCGAGCTTGGGGGCTTCCTCCTCTGCTTTAGGCGTGTGAACCATTGCTTTTTGGGGTGGTGAATCATCAACTTCAACTAGTTCATACTCAGAAATAGGATCTAGAATGTCATCAAGTACCTCAGCTTCCAGTACTTCTTGAACAAGTGGTTCAACAACATCAATTCTCATACACCCTTCAGAATCATTAGGGTGCTTGAGAGCTTCAAAGACATTAAGGACCACCTATTCTTCATTGACCCTCAGGGTTAATTCACCCTTTTGCACATCAATTAGAGCTTTACCTGTAGCTAAAAAGGGTCTACCAAGAATAATAGAGGATTTTACATCCTCTTCCATGTCTAATATAACAAAATCAGCAGGAAAAATAAATGGGTTGTCTGCACACTTTGGAGGGGCGTGCTCCACTTCTTCCTTCTTCTCCTTTGGAGCTTCCTTTTCAACTAGCTCTTCATTGACCTTTGTCTCAGAGCCAGCTGCTTTACCACTTCTTAATTGAATAGCCTTGCAATCTTCTCTTGGGTTCACCATTATATCACCTGGAAATGTACTTGCAGACCTCTCAGGTATTTGCTTGCTCAGTTGGCCCATTTGCACTTCCAAGTTTCTAATGGAGGCTCTAGTTTCATGCATAAAACTCCTCATCATCTTCCAATTAGAATCTTCTTGGGATTTGGAGTTTGCCTACTGAGATGGTTGTTGTTGTTGAGACTGAAATTGGTGGTTATTATAATTGTTCTGTTGAAAGCCGCCCTGAGAATTATTGTTGAAATTCTGAGGTCTCTGAGGTTGGTCCCTCCACCCAAATTTTGGGTGATTTCTCCACCCCTGATTGTATGTCTTAGAATAAGGATCGTTGTTGGGATTTCTCGGACCACTCCCCATGTAATTGACATGTTCATAAGAGGATTGAGCATAATCATAATTATCATTTTGCACAAAGTTACCTGTCATGTCATAGGAGATCACTGGAGGTGGATTTTGGGTGTTGATAGCTGAGACTTGTATGCCACCCATCTATTGAGTAAGTAGATTTATTTGCTGAGACATAAGCTTGTTCTGAGCAAGAAGGGCATTAACAGCTTCCACTTTCAACACGCCTCTCTTCTGAGAGGTCTCAGAGTTCACAGAATTCCTGTTAGATGAGTATAAATATTAGTTGCTAGCAACCAATTCAATAAGCTCAATAGTCTCCTCTGGTGTCTTCTTCTTGTGCAATGAACCACCTGCAGAGGTATCTAAATTCATCTTGGACATCTCACCCAAACCTTCATAAAAGATATCTAGTTGGGTCCATTTGGAGAACATGTCCGGAGGGCATTGCCTAGTTAGTAGCTTGTATCTCTCCCAAGCTTCATAAAGAGTTTCACCCTCCTTCTGCCTGAAAGTCTGAACCTCCAACCTAAGCTTAGTCAACTTCTTTGGTGGGAAAAATTTAGTAAGAAACTCTATAACAACCTTTTCCCAAGTATTCAGACTCTCCTTTAGTTGGGAATCTAGCAATAGCTTTGCTTTATCCCTCAGAGCAAACAAGAAGAGCATGAGTCTGTACACCTCTGGGTTCACTCCATTTGTCTTCACAGTATCATAAATCTGTAGAAAATCAGATATAAACTTATTTGGATCTTCATGAGGAAGTCCATGGTATTGGCAGTTTTGTTGCACCAGGGTGACCAGTTGTGGCTTCAACGCAAAGTTGTTTGCAGCTATAGGAGGCACCACAATACTTTTTCCATAAAGATCCGCAGTAGGGGCAGAATAAGAGCCAAGCACTCTCATTTGTTGATCATCCCCATTTGGATTTGCCACATTGGCATTAACAGCATTATTATTATCCATAGTGGACTCTGCAGCCTTGCAAAGTCTTGCTTGTTGTAAACGTCGCCTACAAGTTCTTTCAGGTTCTGGATCAAAGTCTAACAGAGGTTCCTTATTTCTGTTCCTGCGCATAAACAATAAAACAAACAGGAAACACAAAAAGATGGGATTCTCTATGTCAGAGTATAGAGAAGTCTCAGTGAGGTATCCTGTGTAAAATAATAAAATAAAAATACTAAATAAAATAAATAAATTTCGAAAATAATAGCTAAAATTAAACAGAACATTTCAAAAATTAACAGGAAAAATAAACAAGAAAATTAAAATAAAATTAACTAGGTGACACCAAACTTAAATTCAGAAATTAAGGAAAAATATTAGTGCTATTAAAAAAAATTTTCAAAAATAATAATCGAAATTTAATTAAAATTAAAACTAAAACTCCTAATCTAAGCAATCAAACAACTGATAGTGTTAATCACTATCAATCCCCGGCAACGGCGACAAAAACTTGGTGCAGATTTTCTAACCACAAACTAACCGGCAAGTACACCGGGTCATACCAAGTAATACCTTAGGTGAGTGAGGGTCGATCCCACGAGGATTGATGGATTAAGCAACAATAATTGAGTGATAGGCTTAGTCAGGCCAACAGAAAATAGAGTTTGAGAATCCAAGAGCATTAAACAGTAATTTAAGAGTTTGAAGATAGGCAGGTGAATAGATTGGGAATAAAATATAAAGAAAGCAGTTAAGGTTTCAGAGTTATCTATTTTTCCAGATTAACTTTTCTTACTAACTATTTTAATCATGCAATTTTTAATTCATGGCAAACTATATGTGAGTAGACCCTAATTCCTTATACCTTTCTAGTCTCCTCTAAAATTTATCAACCGCCAATTCCTTAGTCACTTAATTCCAATTAGAGGGTGAAGTTCAATTATTCTAGTTTATATGCCACAGAAATTCTAATTACCCAAAAATAAAAGGATTATATGTCACGTATCCCGTTAAATCCAGATAATTAAAATTTAGGAGAATATGGTTTCAAGCTGTTGTTCAAGTAAAGAGCTTTTTCAAGTTATACAAGAACTCAATTAGAAAGAGGGTCATACTTCCGTTCCACCCAAATTCATAAGATAAAGAGTGAAAATAATTTTTAAATTATAAATTCATACATGAATTAAAATAGAAAAAGCAATAAAATCAATCCATACAAATAGACAGAGCTCCTAACCTTAACAATGGAGGATTAGTTGCTTATGGTTCAGAGTAAAATAAGGATTGTAAATTGGAATGGAATAATGTTCAGTTGAGGTCGAATGAAAAGTTAACTAATGTTCCCTTTTTATATATAATCCTAATAAATTTAAAATCTATCTTTTCAAACTAAAATAATATCTTTTTCTATTTTTAAAATAATATTTAAATTTAAATCATAATTAATTATGGCAATCAGCAATTCTTCAATTGATGGATTGGGACCACTTGATTTCTTCACTCTGCAGCCTCTGATATGTGCTTTCTGGGCTGAAAACTGGGTCAAAACTTGGCCTGAAATCGCCCCCAGCGTTTTCTGCATGTCGCGCATGTCACGTGTACGCGTCAGTCATGCGTACGCGTCGATGGCCTTTTTCGCGTGTCACGCGTACGCGTCAGTCACGCGTACCCGTCGCTGAGCAAATCTTCAAATCATACGTATGCGTCAGTCACGCGCACGCGTCGTCATGGGAAGCTCCAAATTACGCGCACGCGTGACTAACGCATACGTGTCGCTCCTCGCTGCCATCTCCTTTGGTTCTTGTGCTGCAGAAACTCCATCAAATCCAACCGAATGCTACCTAAAATAAACAATATTGCAAAAGACTCAAAGTAGCATCCATATTGGCTAAAAGATAATTAATTTTTTATTAAACTCAACAAATTAGATGCAAATTCACTAGGAAAAGATAGGAAAGATGCTCACGCATCAGCTCCTTCCACGTGGATAGGGACGGCTCACAAGTATCCTAGCCAGTGGGCTAGGTCATTTATGGGCCCGTCCAACACAGTATATAAGGGGAGAGGTCAGCCCTCCCCCCAAGGTACACATCATCTTACCTATTTTGGCTATCATCTCGTACGGACACTGACTTGATCAGCGGAGTGTCCTTGCAGGTGGTCACCCCCTCGCCTGCTCGACCTCCGGTTTCGCCAGTCTTCAGCTCAAGCCTAGAAACCCGCACCAAGTCACTCCAGGGTTTCCCCCTCTCACCCTTCCACCACCTTCCGACCCGTCGAGTACCCGAGACCTTCAGGTAACAAACAATATCATATCTAGCCAAGTTTAGAAAGAGATTGCACAATCAAAACAACAAAAAACGCTCCAAAAACCAATCTCAGGAGTAATTGGATAGTTGTTGCATATTATCAAGATAAAGAAGGAAAGTATTTCTACTTCAATGTCAATAAAATTAACTCATAAAAATGCAATGGCTAGTTGATGAATTAGGAATGATTCCAACATTAAAAAAAGTTATCAAGCTTTATATAAAAAAGATTTTATCCAAGAAAAAGGCAACTATTTTTCATACATATTATACATCACATAAATAATCTTTTATTTCTTTGTTATTTGAGTGTGTTCATACTTTTTTTGGGTCTAGATTCAAAATTAATATAAAAGATACAAAAGACAAAGAGAGTAGTGCATACAAAAGCTATTTAACCTTTAATTGAGAGTTTTGATTTCGAACATATGTTGGATTAGAGTGCACTTGATTTTTCTTAATAAGGTTGGGTTAGCAGTAGGGATGGCAACACCACCCGCCCCGCACCGGGGCGAATTTTTAGCACGGTAGGTTCTTAGGAGGGGCGGGGCGAGGTCGGGTTTAGGTAATACCCACCCCGGTATATATATATATATATAATATGTATAATATATGTAAAATAATTAGTAAATGATTAATAATATTGTATCATATTTAAATTTTTACTTTAATTTATGTTATGTATGTGATGATGGTTATATAAATTTTGAAATTTAATTTTATTTATTAGATTTTAATAATTATACGGGCGGGTAGGGGCGAGGTGGGTACCCGCAGAGGCGGGTTAGGGTTCAACATTTTTTTACCCGCGAGTAGAAATGGGGCGGGTTTTATGCGGATTGTTGTACGGCGAGGCGGGATCGGGTAGAGCAAAAACCTGCCCCTACCCGCCCCGTTGCCACCCCGTTAGCACCTAGATGAATTACTAAACATGAAATAGTTTAAGTGGTTTATATACACGAGTACGAGTCTCTTGAAATTAGTATTTGTAATCTATATTAATTATAGTAAAAATTCTATTACTATTATGATAGAGACTAGACATAAATCACATAAGACTTCACTCTTCTCCTTCTTTATTTTTTGCACTACGGATGAAACAAAATTACAAATAATCTCCTAAAATCAAAAGTTCGCATAATGTGTTTTTAAGCATTAAAAATTATTTCTTGATTCAACTTTTCTTCTCGGTTCACTTGAAAACTTTTACAGATGATTACAAGGACTCATAGTTTGGATTTCTTGTCATATTTTGTTAGTTGACATTGTTTTTATTTTGTTTAGTACTTTATTATGTAACATTTCATTTATTTTATACATTTAGTTTGATATAAAAAAAATTAACATTTATTGTTTTAATAAAAATTAATATTTAGTTTCTATTATGTTTAACAGTAATTTAAAGATTGTTTGTGAAAATACTGATTCAGAAAATATTAATTCTAAAAACATATGGTATGAATATTGTTTGTATTTAATAAAAAATTATTTTTTATTAATTAGGACATTAGCATCGGATTTATAAAGAAAATATTCCGATTATAATTAATTATTTCAAATTTTTAAAATTAAAATGATCTAATTATTATCGCAGAAATTACCAATGAAACTGTTGGACGATAATTATCGTCGGATTAATTCCGACACTAGTAATTAAATAGATTCGTCCATAAACATAATGTGCATGTTTACGGTTGTATTGATCCGGCGGATATTATAAGAAATTCAAGAGTAAATCTAACTGATTTGGGCAAATTCTTTTGTATTGATTTATTTGATGCCATACAACCATGCCACTATTTGAGTAGGATTAGAACTTAGAAGTAATTAAAACCAGGAAACGTCTCGTTTTGGGGCAAAACAGATAGAAGAACACATGTAATTCACTAGTTGCATGGATTAATTTGTTTTTGAGTGGTTTATTTAACAAGAATAATGTTATAAAATTTGTATAATTTATTATTTTTAATTAATGATTAATTAATAATATTTAAAAATACTAACTAAAAAATAATATTAAAATATTAAATTAAAAACACTAACTAATATAAATTAAAATTATTAGCCTTGAATTTTTGTCATTTAATAGTGCGGCAAAACAAAAAAGAAGTTGAGAGCCACGAGTTTTGCAACAACAGGGGGCCACGTGTCAGGACCACCCCACTGAGGATTAAAAAGTGTAAGCATTTGACTGGCCACATAATGTCACATACACACAGAGACATCAATGAATGTGAGTGCATCTGAATCTGATGATGGACCATTATGGTGGTGCTTCCTGCTCTCTGTCTCATTCAACGCTCATCATTATGCATCATTATTGCTATCTTTACAAAAATACATTTCAATTGTTTTGCGCTTCATCCAAATTAATCAAAGTTATACATGCCTGGTGGTGTCATGTTCATGTGGCTTCAATAATCTCATATATCACCCACAGCTTGTCATCTCCTCACTCCTCATCTTTATAAATTCTATGCTAAAACCATGTAATAAAACGTAATTAATTACTAATTACTAATATATAACATAAACGGGACAAGAAGATTTTTAGATTTTTTTTAAGTCGTGAACTATCTTATGCTTCTTATATATATCTCTTTCAAAGTTGGCATCCAGCCAATAGCGTGTGACCTCATTTTCCGAAAGAAAAATATTAGACAATCATTAAAATTTATTTTTAGTCATTAATTAATTATTAAATTAAAAAATTACACTAAAAAAAATTAAATAAATAACTAAATAATTATCAAAAATAATAATTTTCATGACCTCTTAATATTTTTCTTTGCAAAATTTATTCGGTCAGATTCAACCTTTTTGTTATTAGATGTAATCCTTTTTTTGTTTCCCGAGGTTTAATCATACCTTTAAATTTGTGGCAGAATTTTTATATATGGGAGGAAATATTATAAAATTCTAAAATATTAGAGTTTTTGTGTTTTACCAAAATACAGAAGGCAACTTATAAAATAAAAAATTATAGGTGGCGATTTGTAATTTTTTTATTTTTAATTTTGAAATACTTAAATTGTCAGAGCAATTTTTAATATTTTTTAAATAAAAAATATATAAACAAAAATGATAAGAGGCCATTTTTAATTTGTGTTACTTTATTTGTTATTTAGTGTTGACCTTTTTTTACATGATTCGTGGAATACTCGTATTTGAGTTCATGAATCTTTTGTTTAAAATATTATTCATGGTATTAAAACTATTTTTTAGAGTTTAAATATGATTTTGGTCCTCAACGTAGAGGCCGAAAATTGATTTCGTTCCCGACTTTTTTTTTTTGCTACAAAATGATTCTCAAGATTTAACTTAGTTTTAAAATCATCTTTCGGACGAAAATAGCCCTCCCTCCCCTTTTCTTCCTCAACATCCCTCTTCTTCCTCAACATTAACTAGAAGAAGCAGCAAATGCACAAACGCAGAAACAAAAACAGGCAACAATGGATAACAATAAGCAGAACAACAACAACAGTAATAATAGATAATGGAATTAGAGCGACAACAAAAACAAAACCAGAAGTAAAAACAAAAATAGAAGCAGCAGAAACAGAAGCAACTAAAGCATCAACAACAACAATAGAATAAAAAGAATAAACAAAAGCTATCAGAAGCATCATCATCATCAACAACAACAATAGAATCCTTTAAATCTGAAAAATTAAAGAAAAAAGAATAAAAAATTAAAACAGAAGGAAAGGGTTGTGGCGGTGGTGGTGGAGGAGGGGCTGCGGCGGTGAACGACGATGTGGAGGAGGAGGAGTTGCGGCGGTGGTGGAGGAGAAGGGATTGCGGTGCTGTGGAGGGCTTCGTTCCTCTCTTCTCTTTCTCCCTCCCTCTGCTCTCTCCTCTCTTGCCATTAGTGTAGGGAGCAGTGGCGGATTACAGGCGGCAGGACGGCGGTGCGGTGGTGTGGCGGTATGGCGGTGCGACGGTGTAGTGGTGCTTCCCCCTTCTTTCCTTCCCTCCCCCTCCCCCCATATCTCGCGCCCCCTTTCTTTCTCTTTCCCCCCGATTCTCTATATCCCTTTCTTTCTTTTTTTTATATTTATTTTATAATTTTTTTAACGAGGGGTAATTTGATAATAAAAAATTAAAATTTGTAAAAGAGACAATTTTAAAACAAATTGAAACCTTGGAACCATTTTGTAGTAAAAAAAAGGGCGAAAACAAAATCGATTTTCGACCTCTACTTTGGGACCAAAATCATACTTAACCCTATTTTTTATGACTAATACAAAAGCTAATGCTATTTTTTTAGAAGAAACTCCACCATCTTTTAAAATGATTTTTCTCTCTGAATCCAAAAATATGCTTAATTAACTTTTATGATTTGAATCCAATATTATTAATTATGAAATTAAAAAACTTATCATCTTAAATTATTATTATTATTATTATTATTATTATTATTATTATTATTATTATTATTATTATTATTGGTCTTTATAGTTTTACTAAATTATTATTTAATTAGGTTCTTATACTTTCTTTTCTTTTCAATTATGTCTCTACACTATTTTTAATTATTAGATCTTTTTCATGTCAAAAATATTAAAATTAATAAAATATTTCTCCCAAAATATATGTGGTAAAAAATTTAATTAAATTTTTTAATTATAAATACCTTCAATTTGCAAGAAAATATTTACTTAACTCTAACATTTTTACACTAGGAAGGACCTAATTATAAAAACTAAAAGTAGTGTAGAGATCCAATTGATGAAAAGAAAAAACTATAGGGACCTAATTGTAAATATTGTAAAACTACAAGGATCAACAGAATAACACTACAAGAAAGTCACCGGACACCATTGGATTTAGCGGCGGAATAACTCTGACGGTATAAATTTCGTCAATAGCTACTTACCGGTAGATTTTTTCATCCGCTGCTAATTATCGATGGATATAAACTTTTAGTTAGCGAAATTCTGGAGCTTATTACTGTCGAATTTTTTTCTCGATAAATCCAACAATAATATATTATTTATTATTAATAATTAAATTGATAGTTACCGGTGAATTTCACTGACGGTGAAATCGACGGTAAACTTAAACTTTAATTTTTTTTAAAAAATTATTTGAAATATCAATATATAATTTTAAATATTTAAATTTAAAAATTTTTAAATTTAACAAATTTTAAAATTTTACAATTGTTTATAGTAATTTGTCTATAATTCTTAGTTAAAAATTCACAAACAAGTTTAAATATTAAAATGCAAGTAAAAAAATAACAAAAACCCCACTTGAACATGAACAAATGAGAACAAATCTTTTGGTATTTCATCTTCAGTTTCAATCTCCTCCACTAAGGACACTGTTCCTTGTAATACAATTTCTAGTAACATACTACCTAATAATATAGTTTAAGAAATAGATTAGAAAATAAAATCTTTAATGAGTTATGACAATGAGAGAATGTATAGGTGACGGTTGAATGAAAGATATTTTTTGTATTTTGAAAATCAATCCAAATTAAAATTATAGACATAGATCAAGATAACAAACTAAGGTTAAAGTAAGTAAAATAAACCATAAAAGATATAATAAAATCAGTAATAATGGCTAATTAGATGCAATTTAATGCTTATGATACCAAATTTAATCGCATAAATTATAGTAAATTCAGATACAATCTTTAATATAGTTATTATTCAATTGAATATCTTCTTTTATATTATCCATCATGTACTTAGGTTAAATAAAACTCATAATCAAGCAAAAGTTGATTGGTTTTAGATTAAAATTCAATTGAATACTATGTGTATCCAAATTTGGACACAATTTTATTCCATCATAATAAATGACTAACAAAATACAAATTTTGCAAATGTTTTATAGTTATTGATGATAATTATTTCTAGCAGTCGGTAAAAACTACCACATTCTATATAGTGTAAACTACATACATAGAGTTAACAACAATTACTTTATATGGAGTAAGATTTTTCAAATGAAAAAATCATTCACACTTGAGATAGCAAGTAAAATAATAAGTAGGCATGCAGTATGTATTGCAGCAGGAAGATCATTTTTGCCAAATACATACACAAGAACTCACGGATAAGTTGAATAATCTACTGAAAATTGCTAAAAACTAGATTTTGATCATTTACTACATAACCCTATATTTACAACAGCTC
Source organism: Arachis hypogaea (assembly GCF_003086295.3). Classification (NCBI taxonomy): domain Eukaryota; kingdom Viridiplantae; phylum Streptophyta; class Magnoliopsida; order Fabales; family Fabaceae; genus Arachis; species Arachis hypogaea. Next base: position 41,554,363 of record NC_092051.1, on the reverse strand, counting down.
TAATGTTAAATTATTATATTCATCATTATATTTTCTAAATCAAAGCAACAAATTTAGAAATTATCCCATTTTAAGTACTTGAATTTTCTATAATAACTTGGATTAAGTTCTGTACATTTTCGGTCTTTAATTATTTTTCCTTCGAGTATGGTATTTCAAAAAATAAATTTCTCAAAGTTTTGGTCATTTTCATCAAACAGTCATAGAGTTACACCTTGATGGTGACAATGGCTAGAATCGTGGAATGCAGTCGACGATGATAAAACGACGATGAATGATCACAATGTAAGGGGCCGACAGCAAGAGAGAAAAAAAAGAGAGAGAAGTGAGATTAATGATGTTACAAAAGTGGAAAGAAAGGGTTCGCAAATTTAAATTTATAGTCAATTTTTTCGACAAATTTATCGCCAAAAAAATCTACAGGTAACGTATAGGTCATAACCAAAACGGCGCATTTTATTTAATTATCTTACCATTGGATTTCCCCTAAATCTGACGATAATGATCGCGCTAATTTTCTTTTTTTTTTCTTCAATTATTACCAGTAAATTTACCGTCAGAAAACTAAATCTAATAGTAACTTTTTATTCGATGAATAATTTATTATCAAAATCACCAGTAAATCCACCACTAACTTTCAATATTAAAACTAACAGTATTTAACTTTTTTCTTGTAATGTAATTAAATATTATTATTGTCTATTCAACCTCTATCGTATAAAAAATCTACCACTAACTTTTAATATTAAAACTAACAGTATTTAACTTTTTTCTTATAATGTAATTAAATATTATTATTGTCTATTCAACCTCTATCGTATAAAAATTATATTGCTTTTTAGGTACATAATAATAATATAAGAATTATATGTTATGTTGATGTGTGTCAATTAAATTTTGCCAAAAATTTTATTTACACAATTTAGTTTACTCAAATTTAATTTTACAAAGTGTAATCCAAATCCACACTAGTTTGCAATGTTTTAATAAGCTTCATATCTAACCAGGCATGGCAACAACGCTGGCACCGAGAGAGTAATTTATTTAATTTCAACCATACCCTGTCCGCAGCAGAGATAAGCTACAAAGTTATGGAGATTTCATGACAAACAGATAAGCAAAAATTCATGCATTGGATAAACGAAGGCAGAAATAAAGTAAAGTTACGTGAACTCAAAAAAGAGTGTTAACTCACTCTTTTCCTTTTATTTTATTTTATTCTTTTGTCTTTCTGTAAAAATGAATCTAACCCATTTTCTGTATTCCTATAACATTACTATAAAAAAAATAAATAAATAAAGAATTGCTTTATTTGATGATTAAACGGTGGTGCTTTTCGGGAATTTTTTTCCCCATGAAAAAGTACGCATTAAAAATGAAAATTACACCATTTTCAGGATATGTTTAAAGTAAATACAATTGTACGTATTAGATGTGCTATATTTTTATAAATTATTAAATTTTATTAAATATAAATTAAAAATTATTATAATAGAAGTACATTAATAGATTTTAATAAATATAAAATATATTAAACATGAGTAGTACTTAAATAAATAAATATTTTTTAATATAAAAATTTAAATTACAAATATATATAATATTTTATTTTTTAATAATAAATATAAAACATAAAAAAACAAAAAATATAAATCTTTTTTTATTTAAAAGATCAATTATCATCTAATAAAATTTTTATAATATTAAAAAGATATATTAAAATTTATATTCTAAATTTCAACATAAAAAATAAAATAATTAAATTTTATTTTATATTACTTAAAAAATAATTAAATTATTATATTAAAATTTTATTAACTAATTAATTTGTTAAAATATTATTATATAATATAAATTTTTATTAAAATATAATTTATTTTAAATATTCTATATAATACATAGAAATGTTGACTTTTAATTTTTTCTAATATTTTTAAGTAAAGTTAATTTGAATAAAAACAGGGAAAAAGAAAATAAGGAATATGCATATCTTTTATGAAAAAAGAAAAAGAGAAAGAGAAAAACTATTTAAAAGTCGCGTTTAATTTGTTGCGGTGTTGTGCCTTATGTATTCCTTTTTTTTTTCCTTTTTTATTCAAAACAGTTTTTCTTCAAAAAATTGAAAAATAAAAATATTAACATTTTTATGTATTATATATAATATTTTAAATAAATTATATTTTAATAAATATTTTAATAAAAACTTGCTGTATTATATAATAATATTTTTAATAAAGTAATTAGTTAATTAATTATTTGTCAAATAATATAAAATAAAATTTAATTATTTTATATTTTATGTTGTAGTTTAGAATATTATTTTAATGTAATTTTTTTATATATAAAAAAATTTTATGATGTTAATAAATAAAAAATATTTATATTTTTTGTATTTATGTATTTTATATTTTTTATTTAAAAATAAAAAATTATATTTGTCATTCAAAATATTATATATTAAAATATACTTATTTATTTATGTATTAATAATGTGTAATATATTTTATATTTATTACAGTCTATCAATACTCTTTTTTTATAGTTGCTTTTGATTTACATTTAATAGAATCTAATGATTTATAAAAATGTGGCGCTTCCAATATGTACAAAGTTGTGCTTATTTTAGACATATCCAATATTCAAACAGTCCTGCTACACATACAAGACTTTTTGCTAAATAAGTCCAACTAAGTTGATCCAAACTCAACAAAAACTAACCTCAGATTAGAGTGCGTGTAAACACGCGTTTCTCCCAACTATTGAATGGCGTGAGTGTTATTATGAAAAACGGTTCTTCCCCTAAAATAAAAACTGCAACGCTCAAAATTTCAACCAGGTTCAAAATCTCTCAAAAATATCTCAAAATCGTTGCGAAATGTCAAGAAAATTTCAAAGCTAAATTAGAAATCACCACCAAGAAACACAGAAAGAAAATGCGAAAGATTATTGATGGTACTGTTAACTAATCGTCCAGTTTTCTCACTTTTTTCGTTCCCATTTCGATCGCGAAACACTATATAGTCATAATTCTGTTTATTTAGTACAATCATTTCGTGTTCTTGCCTTGAAGTACATATTACTGTTCTCATTATACGCTTCATTTGGTGATAACTGTTAGGTCGGTGTAAAAATGTTATGTGGTGTGTCGTATAGTTTAACCCATATTTGCATGTCTTTGAGGGATTTGAATCTGTTTTTATGTATGTTTTATTGAGTTGCATATATTTTTGTACTCACATTGTATGATATAATCAAAAAATAATAGCGGTGTATTTTGGTTTGTGTTTCGGTGTATTTAGTTTGTCTTTCGGTGTACTTCGTGTGAATTGAGGTGTACTTGTTGCTGTTATCCTCTTTATGTTGTAACTAGACAACAGAATATTGTTATTGAGCTTCTGATATTATTGTGTACTATTTGAGTGATTTGCAACTGTTTTTGTCCATTTATCAGGAATTTTGTTCATCGATTTATTATAACAAACCATAGAATTTTGTTCTAGTATTTCTGGTATAATTTTATGCACGTTTAATTGAGTTGCATATCTTTTTGAACTTATATTGTATGATGTAATAAGAAAATCATAACAGTGTATCTTGGTTTATGTTTTGGTGTATTTTATTTGTCTTTTGGTGTATTTCGTGTGAATTGAGGGGCACTTGGTACTCTTGTTATTTATTAACTTTTTTTTTTAATTTCTTACAGAAAAAATGGCAAAAAAGAAAGCACTGAAATATAATGTAAGCATATATATGTTTGAACAACTCAATTTATTTTGTATAAATATAGTTTATTTACATAATTTTATTTATTTACAGAAAAATCATGATTTTAGATGCTCCACAAGATCCATTCATGATAATTTTCACAACGTGAACATGACAAGAAAGCCATTGTTCAAGAACTGAGATTTTGTGGTTTAATGCATATCCCTGCCATGAGTGTACCACATAAATTCTTGAAAGAATTGGCATATTCATTTGATTTCTCCCGTAACATACTGGACACATGATATAGTATAATCAACATCATCTCAGAAAATATAGCAGCTGCCCTTGGCTTGAGTGCATTTGATAAAAATTCATATTGTAATATATTGTGTAAATTAAATTTCGGTGTATCATCAAATTATTTTTGTTTTATTGAAATATTTTTTGCTGCTTTTGCAGGGCCATGCTATTCAGCCAAAATTAACTTTCAAGAACTTAGTGAGGAGAATAAAAAAGTTGTTAAAAGCTTCCAAGGCAAGACTTTGTCGCAATTATCAACCTCTATGATGGAGATGAGTGTTTATGGGGAGAAAAATCGGCTGAAATTCAAGAAGATATTTATCATTGGTGCACGAAATTGTGATGTTCAGGCTCGAACAATCCCTGGCAACGTGAGCAACTTGGTACGTGTAATCGTGATTACACTTTAATGATGTAAAATTCATGGCTCTTTCTTTCCCTGGCATTGGCGCCAAGAACATGGTGCCAATACCATGGTTCACAACTTCGATACAACTAACCATCAAGTGCACTGGGTCGTCCAAGTAATACCTTACGTGAGTAAGGGTCGAATCCCACGGAGATTGTTGGTATGAAGCAAGCTATGGTCACCTTGTAAATCTCAGTCAGGCAGATATAAAGTGATAATGGTGTTTTCGAATATTATATAATAGAATAGGGATAGAGGTACTTATGTAAATCATAGGTAGGAATTTCAGATAAGCGAATGGAGATGCTTTTCGTTCCTCTGAACCCCTGCTTTCCTGCTATCTTCATCCAATCAGTCTTACTCCTTTCCATGGCTGGCTTTATGTGATACATCACCACTGTCAATGGCTACTTTCGGTCATCTCTCGGGAAAATGATCCAATGCCCTGTCACGGCACGGCTAATCGTCTGGAGGCATCACCCTTGTCAATGGCTTCATCTTATCCTCTCAGTGAATAATATGCTCACGCACCCTGTCACGGCACGGCTATTCATCTGTCGGTTCTCGATCATGCTGGAATAGGATTTACTATCCTTTTGCGTCTGTCACTAACGCCCTGCAATCGCGAGTTCGGAGCTCGTCACAGTCATTCAATCATTGAATCCTACTCGAAATACCATAGACAAGGTTTAGACTTTCCGGATTCTCTTGAATGCCGCCATCATTCTAGCTTACGCCACGAAGATTCTGGTTAGGAGATCTAAGAGATATTCATTCTAGCTTATTTCATGTAGAACGGAAGTGTTTGTCAGGCACGTGTTCATAGGGGAGAATGGTGATGAACGTCACACATAATCATCACCTTCATCACGTTCTTGGGTGCGGATGGATATCTTAGAAACGAAATAAGATGAATTGAATAGAAAACAGAAGTACTTTGCATTAATCTTTGAGGAACAGCAGAGCTTCACACCTTAATCTATGGAGTGTAGAAACTCTACCGTGAAAATACATAAGTGAAAGGTCCAGGCATGGCCGAGATGGCCAGTCCCCTAAACGTGATCTAAGATAGCATACAACTGATCAAAGATACCTAATACAATAGTAAAAGGTCCTATTTATAATAAACTAGCTACTAGGGTTTACATGAGTAAGTAATTGATGCATAAATCCACTTCCTGGGCCCACTTGGTGTGTGTTTGGGCTGAGCCTGAGTGTTGCACGTGTAGTGGTCCTTCTTGGAGTCGAACGCCAGTTTTTGTGCCAGTTTGGGCGTTCAACTCTGGTTTTGGCTCCTTTTCTGGCGCTGGACGCCAGGTTTGGGTAGAAGGCTGGCGTTGAACGCCAGTTTACATCGTCTATTCTTGGCCAAAGTATGGACTATTATATATTGCTGGAAAGCCCTGGATGTCTACTTTCTAACGCAATTGAAAGCGCGCCATTTCGAGTTCTTTAGCTCCAGAAAATCCACTTTGAGTGCAGGGAGGTCAGAATCCAACAACATCAGCAGTCCTTCTTCAACCTCTGAATCTGATTTCTGCTCAAGTCCCTCAATTTCAGCCAGAAAATACCTGAAATCACAGAAAAACACACAAACTCATAGTAAAGTCCAGAAATGTGAATTTAACATAAAAACTAATGAAAACATCCCTAAAAGTAACTAGATCCTACTAAAAACATACTAAAAACAATGTCAAAAAGCGTATAAATTATCCGCTCATCACAACACCAAACTTAAATTGTTGCTTGTCCCCAAGCAACTGAAAATCAAATAGGATAAAAAGAAGAGAATATACTATAAATTCCAAACTATCAATGAAACAGAGCTTCAATCATATGAGCGGGACTTATAGCTTTTTGCCTCTTGAATAGTTTTGGCATCTCACTTTATCCATTGAGGTTCAGAATGATTGGCATCTATAGGAACTTCAGATTTCGAATAGTGTTATTGACTCTCCTAGTTCAGTATGATGATTCTTGAACACAGCTTCTTTATGAGTCTTGGCCGTGGCCCTAAGCACTTTGTTTTCCAGTATTACCACCGGATACATAAATGTCACAGACACACAATTGGGTGAACCTTTTCAGATTGTGACTCAGCTTTGCTAAAGTCCCCAATTGGAGGTGTCCAGGGTTCTTAAGCACACTCTTTTTTTTTTGCTCTGGACCTTGACTTTAACCGCTCAGTCTCAAGTTTTCACTTGACACCTACACGCCACAAGCACATGGTTAGGGACAGCTTGGTTTAGCCGCTTAGACCAGGATTTTATTCCTTTAGGCCCTCCTATCCACTGATGCTCAAAGCCTTGGGATCCTTTTTATTTGCCCTTGCCTTTTGGTTTTAAGGGTTATTGGCTTTTTGCTCTTGCCTCTTGGTTTTAAGAGCTTTTGGCTTTTTCTGCTTGCTTTTTCTTTTTCTTTCTATTTTTTTTCGCCTATTTTTTTTCTTTTTTTTTTCTGCAAGCTTTGTTCTTTGCTTCTTTTTCTTGTTTCAAGAATCATTTTTATGATTTTTCAGATTATCAAATAACATGTTTCCTAGTCATCATTCTTTCAAGAGCCAACATATTTAACATTCTTAAACAACAACTTCAAAAGACATATGCACTGTTCAAGCATTCATTCAGAAAACAAGAAGCATTGTCACCACATCAATATAATTAAATTAAGTTCAAGGATAAATTCGAAACTCATGTACTTCTTGTTCTTTTGAATTAAAACAGTTTTTATTTAAGAGAGGTGATGGATTCATAGGACATTTATAACTTTAAGACACAGTTACTACTACTAATGATCATGTAATGAAGACACAAACATAGATAAGCGCATAACATAGAAAACGAAAAAAACAGAAGAAATAAGAAGAAGGAATGAATCCACCTTAGTGATGGTGGCGTTTCCTTCTTGAGGAACCAATGATGTCCTTGAGCTCTTCTATGTCTCTTCCTTGTCTTTGTTGCTCCTCCCTCATTGCTTTCTGATCTTCTCTTATTTCATGAAGCATGATGGAGTGCTCTTGATGTTCCACCCTTAGTTGTCCCATATTGGAACTCAATTCTCCTAGGGAGGTGTTGATTTGCTCCCAATAATTTTGTGGAGGAAAGTGCATTTGAGGCATCTCCGGGATCTCATGGAAATGAGCTTCTTACGCCTCTTGAGCTCCATGAATGGGCTCTCTTGCTTGCCCCATCTTTTTCTTAGTGATGGGCTTCTCTTCCTTAATAGGAATGTCTCCTTCTATGAAAGCTCCAGCTGAGTAACATAGATGGCAAATGAGGTGAGGGAAGGCTAACCTTGCCATAGTGGAGGACTTGTCAGCCACCTTGTAGAGTTCTTGAGGTATAATCTCATGAACTTCCACCTCTTCTCTAATCATGATGCTATGGATCATGATGGCCCGGTCTATGGTAACTTCAGACCGGTTGCTAGTGGAAATGATTGAGCATTGAATGAACTCCAACCATCCTCTAGCTATAGGCTTGAGGTCCAATCTTCTTAGTTGAACCGGCTTGCCTTTGGAGTCAATCTTCCATTGAGCTCCTTCTACACATATGTCCATAAGGACTTGGTCCAACCTTTGATCAAAGTTGACTCTCCTTGTGTAGGGGCGTGCGTTCTCTTCCATGTTTGGCAAGTTGAACGCCAACCTCACATTTTCCGGACTAAAATCTAAGTATTTCCCCCGAACCATTGTAACATAGTTCTTTGGATTCGGGTTCCTACTTTGATCATGGTTCTTGGTGATCCATGCATTGGCATAGAACTCTTGAACCATTAGGATGCCGACTTGTTGGATGGGATTTGTTAGAACTTCCCAACCTCTTCTTTGAATTTCATATCGGATCTCCGGATACTCATTTCTTTTGAGTTTGAAAGGGACCTCGGGGATCACCTTCTTCTTGGCTACAACATCATAGAAGTGGTCTTGATGGGCTTTGGAGATGAACCTTTCCATCTCCCATGACTCGGATGTGGAAGCTTTTGTCTTCCCTTTCCCCTTTCTAGAGGATTCTCCGGTCTTAGATGCCATCAATGGTAATGGAAAAACAAAAAAGCTATACTTTTACCACACCAAACTTAGAATATTGCTCGCCCTCGAGCAATAAACAAAAGAATAGAAGAAGAAGAAGAAGAAATATGGAGAAGGAGAGGGAGAGGTGGTTTCGGCCAAGAGGAGTGTAGAAGGGTGTGTTGTGTGAAGTTGATGAAGAATGGAGGGCTTTATATAGGGTAGGGAGGGGGGTATTGGTTCGGCCATATGGGTGGGTTTGGGTGGGAGATTGGTTTTGAATTTTGAAGGTAGGTGGAGTTTATGAGGTAGGTTTATTGGGAAGAGTGGGTGGATGTGAGTGGTGAAGGTTTAGTGGGGAAGAGAGATTGAGGTGATTGGTGAGGGGTTTTTAGGGAAGAGTGTTTATGGGGTTGTGTGAAAGAGAGTGGTGAGAAGAAGTGAGTGGAGGTAGGTGGGGATCCTGTGGAGTCCACAGATCCTGAGTGGATCCTGTGGGGTCCACAGATCCTGAGTGGATCCTGTGGGGTCCACAGATCCTGATATGTTCAAGGATTTACATCCCTGCACCCATTAGGCATGTAAAAATGCCTTTGTACCCAACTCTGGGCGTTCAGCGCCAGGTTGGTGGCCATTTTGGGCGTTCAACGCCCATTTGTGTGCCATTTCTGGCGTTGAACGCCAGAACCATGCCTGTTCTGGCGTTCAGCGCCCAAAAGCTGCCCATTTTGGGCGTTCAGCGCCAGAACCATGCTCTGTTCTGGCGCTGAACGCCAGACAGATGCTCCTCCAGGGTGTGATTTTTCTTCTGCTGTTTTTGATTCTGTTTTCAATTTTTATATTTATTTTATGACTCCACATGATCATGAACCTAAGTAAACATGAAAAACAATAAAAATAAGAATTAGATAAACATTGGGTTGCCTCCCAACAAGCGCTTCTTTAATGTCAATAGCTTGACAGTGGGCTCTCATGGAGCCTCACAGATGTGCAGAGCTTTGTTGAGACTCTCCAACACCAAACTTAGAGTTTGGATATGGGAGTTCAACACCAAACTTAGAGTTTGGTTGTGGCCTCCCAACACCAAACTTAGAGTTTGACTGTGGGGGCTCTGGTTGACTCTGCTTTGAGAGAAGCTTTTCATGCTTCCTCTTCATGGTTGCAGAGGGAGATCCTTGAGTTTTAAACACAAGGGAGTCCTCATTCCATTGAAGGACTATTTCACCTCTGTCAACATCAATCACAGCTCTTGCTGTGGCCAGGAAAGGTCTTCCTAGGATGATGGAGTCATCCTCTTCCTTTCCAGTATCCAGGACTATGAAATTAGTAGGTATGTAAAGGCCCTCAACCTTTACTAATACATCTTCTACTTGTCCATAAGCCTGTTTTCTTGAGCTGTCTGCCATCTCTAGTGAGATTTTAGCAGCTTGCACCCCAAAGATTTCAGTTTCTCTATTACAGAGAGGGCCATGAGGTTTATTCCTGAACCAAGGTCACACAGAGCCTTAAAGATCATGGTGCCTATGGTACAGGGTATTATGAACTTTCCAGGATCCTGTCTCTTCTGAGGTAATATCAGTTGATCCAGATCACTTAGTTCATTGATGAACAAGGGAGGTTCAACTTCCCAAGTATCAATGCCAAATAATTTGGCATTCAGCTTCATGATTGCACCAAGAAACTTGGCAGTTTGCTCTTCAGTGACATCCTCATTCTCTTCAGAAGAGGAATACTCATCAGAGCTCATGAAGGGCATAAGGAGGTTCATTGGGATCTCTATGGTCTCTAGATGAGCCTCAGAGTCCTTTGGTTCCTCCGGAGGAAGCTCCTTATTGATCACTGGACGTTCCAGGAGGTCTTCCTCCTTGGGATTCACGTCCTCTCCTCTCCTCACAGGTTTGGCCATGGCGCTTATGTCAATGGCCTTGCACTCCCCTTTTGGATTCTCTTCTGTATTGCTTGGGAGAGTACTAGGAGGGATTTCAGTGATCCTTTTACTCAGCTGGCCCACTTGTGCTTCCAGATTTCTAATGGAAGATCTTGTTTCATTCATGAAACTTACAGTGGCCTTGGACAGATCAGAGACTAAGTTTGCTAAATTAGAAGTATTTTGTTCAGAGTTCTCTGTCTGTTGCTGAGTTGATGATGGAAAAGGTTTATTATTGTTAAACCTGTTTCTTCCACCATTATTAAAGCCTTGTTGAGGCTTTTGATCCTTCCATGAGAAATTTGGATGATTTCTCCATGATGAGTTATAGGTGTTTCCATAAGGTTCACCTAAGTAGTTCACCTCTGCTATTGCAGGGTTCTCAGGATCATAAGCTTCTTCTTCATAAGAAGCCTCTCGAGTACTGTTGGATGCAGCTTGTATTCCATGCAGACTCTGAGAGATCATATTGACTTGCTGAGTCAATATTTTATTCTGAGCCAATATGGCATTCAGAGTATCAACTTCAAGAACTCCCTTCTTCATAGGCGTCCCATTACTCACAGGATTCCTTTCAGAAGTGTACATGAACTGGTTATTAGCAACCATGTCAATGAGTTCTTGAGCTTCTGCAGGCGTTTTCTTTAGGTGAATGGATCCACCTGCAGAAGTGTCCAGTGACATTTTTGATAGCTCAGATAAACCATCATAGAATATATCCAGGATGGTCCATTCTGAAAGCATGTCAGAAGGACACTTTTTGGTCAACTGTTTGTATCTTTCCCAAGCTTCATAGAGGGATTCACCTTCTTTCTGTCTGAAGGTTTGAACATCAGCTCTAAGCTTGCTCAGCTTTTGAGGAGGAAAGTACTTGGCTAAGAAAGCCGTGACCAGCTTATCCCAAGAGTTCAGGCTGTCTTTAGGTTGAGAATCCAACCATAATCTAGCTCTGTCTCTTACAGCAAAAGGGAAAAGCATGAGCCTGTAGACTTCAGGATCTACTCCATTAGTCTTAACAGTATCACATATCTGCAAGAATTCAGTTAAGAACTGAAAAGGATCTTCAGATGGAAGTCCATGAAACTTGCAGTTTTGCTGCATCAGAGAAACTAATTGAGGTTTCAGCTCAAAGTTGTTTGCTCTAATGGCAGGAATGGAGATGCTTCTTCCATGTAAATTAAAATTTGGTGCAGTAAAGTCACCAAGCATTCTCCTTGCATTGTTGTTGGGTTCGGCTGCCATCTCCTTTACTTGTTCGAAATTTTCAATCAAGTTGTCTCTGGATTGTTGTAATTTAGCTTCTCTTAATTTTCTCTTCAGAGTCCTTTCAGGTTCTGGATCAGCTTCAACAAGAATGCCTTTTTCTCTGTCCCTGCTCATAAGAAATAAGAGAGAAAAAGAAAAGAAGAGGAATCCTCTATGTCACAGGAAAGAGGTTCCTTATTGTTAGTAGAAGAAAAGAAGAAGAAGTTCGAACACAGATAGAGGAGGGGGTTCGAATTTGGTGATGATGTGAGGAAGAGATGTTAGTAGATGAATAAATAAATAAAATAAGATGAGAGAGAAGGAGGGAATTTTCGAAAATTATTTTTGAAAAGGAGTTAGTGATTTTTGAAAATAGTTTTTGAAAAATGTTACTGATTTTCGAAAATTAAGATAAAAAAATAAAATAATTAATAAATTAAAGAGAAATTTTGAAAAAGGGGAAAGATATTTTCGAAAATGTGAGAGAGATAGTTAGTTAGGTGGTTTTGAAAAAGATAAGAAACAAACAAAAAGTTAGTTAGTTAGTTGAAACAAATTTTGAAAAGATAGGAAAAGTTAGGAAGTTAGAGAAGATATTTTGAAATCAAAAAAAAATTTTTTTTTTTTGAAAAAGATAAGATGGGAAGATATTTTTGAAAAGATATGATAGAAATTAGTTTTTGAAAAAGATTTGATTTTTAAAATCACAATTAATGACTTGATTCATAAGAAATCACAAGATATGATTCTAGAACTTAAAGTTTGAATCTTTCTTAACAAGCAAGTAACAAACTTCAAATTTTTGAATCAAAACATTAATTGATTATGTTATTTTCGAAAATTTGATATAGTAATAAGAAAAAGATTTTTTTGAAAAATATTTTTGGAATTTTCGAAAATAACTAAGAATTTTGAAAAGATTTGATTTTTGAAAAAGATTTTGAAAAAGATAAGATTTTCAAATTGAAAATTTGATTTGACTCATAAGAAACAACTTGATTTTAAAAATTTTTGAAAAAGTCAATCCAAATTTTCGAATTTGATGAGAGAAAAAGGGAAAGATATTTTTTTGATTTTTGAATTTTTTTATGAAAAACATGAAAATTATGCAATGCATGAAATTTTTAGATCAAAACATGTGATGCATGCAAGAATGTTATGAATGTCAAGATGAACACTAAGAACACTATGAAGATCATGATGAACATCAAGAACACATTTTTGAAAAATTTTTTTATGCAAAGAAAATATGAAAGACACCAAACTTAGAATTCTTTAATGCTTAGACATTAAGAGTTCAAGAATGCATATGAAAAACAAGAAAAGACACAAAACAAAAAATCATCAAGATCAAACAAGAAGACTTACCAAGAACAACTTGAAGATCATGAAGAACACTATGAATGCATGAAATTTTCGAAAAATGCAAAATTCATATGCAATTGACACCAAACTTATAACATGACTCAAGACTTAAACAAGAAACAGAAAATATTTTTGATTTTTATGATTTTCTAATTTTTTTGAATTTTTTTCGAAAATTATGTGAAAAGGAAAAATAAGGATTCAAAAATTTTTAATATGAATTCTAGGAATCTTGCATTCTTAGTCTAAAGCTTCAGTCCAGGAATTAGACATGGCTCACTAGCCAGCCAAGCTTTCAAAGAAAGCTCCAGTCCAAAACACTAGACATGGCCAATGGCCAGCCAAGCTTCAGCATGTAACACCAGAGTATATTGTTCTTGATAACAAATTGCTGCTCATTACTTATCAAATATGTAACTTGCCTCTGATGGTTTGGAAGCCTCAGTCCAAAAGAATTTAGACATGGCTTTACAGCCAGCCAGGCTTTAACATGCTTCATGAAACACTAGAATTCATTCTTAAAAATTTTGAATAAACTTTTTTTTTGAAAACATTTTTATTTTTTTCGAAAATAGATGAGAGATTTTTGAAAATATTTTTGAAAGATTTTTGAAAACAAAACGAAAAGAAAATTACCTAATCTGAGCAACAAGATGAACCGTCAGTTGTCCAAACTCAAACAATCCCCGACAACGGTGCCAAAAACTTGGTGTTGTTGCCGGGATTGGGATCTCAGACGATTCTTGGCGCCAAACAGGAACAATTAAGTCCCCGGCAACGGCGCCAAAAACTTGGTGCACGAAATTGTGATGTCCAGGCTCGAACAATCCCTGGCAACGTGAGCAACTTGGTACGTGTAATCGTGATTACACTTTAATGATGTAAAATTCATGGCTCTTTCTTTCCCTAGCATTGGCGCCAAGAACATGGTGCCAATACCATGGTTCACAACTTCGATACAACTAACCAGCAAGTGCACTGGGTCGTCCAAGTAATACCTTACGTGAGTAAGGGTCGAATCCCACGGAGATTGTTGGTATGAAGCAAGCTATGGTCATCTTGTAAATCTCAGTCAGGCAGATATAAAGTGATAATGGTGTTTTCGAATATTATATAATAGAATAGGGATAGAGGTACTTATGTAAATCATAGGTAGGAATTTCAGATAAGCGAATGGAGATGCTTTTCGTTCCTCTGAACCCCTGCTTTCCTGCTATCTTCATCCAATCAGTCTTACTCCTTTCCATGGCTGGCTTTATGTGATACATCACCACTGTCAATGGCTACTTTCGGTCATCTCTCGGGAAAATGATCCAATGCCCTGTCACGGCACGGCTAATCGTCTAGAGGCATCACCCTTGTCAATGGCTTCATCTTATCCTCTCAGTGAATAATATGCTCACGCACCCTGTCACGGCACGGCTATTCATCTGTCGGTTCTCGATCATGCTGGAATAGGATTTACTATCCTTTTGCGTCTGTCACTAACGCCCTGCAATCGCGAGTTCGGAGCTCGTCATAGTCATTCAATCATTGAATCCTACTCGGAATACCACAGACAAGGTTTAGACTTTCCGGATTCTCTTGAATGCCGCCATCATTCTAGCTTACGCCACGAAGATTCTGGTTAGGAGATCTAAGAGATATTCATTCTAGCTTATTTCATGTAGAACGGAAGTGTTTGTCAGGCACGTGTTCATAGGGGAGAATGGTGATGAGCGTCACACATAATCATCACCTTCATCACGTTCTTGGGTGCGAATGGATATCTTAGAAATGAAATAAGATGAATTGAATAGAAAACAGAAGTACTTTGCATTAATCTTTGAGGAACAGCAGAGCTCCACACCTTAATCTATGGAGTGTAGAAACTCTACCGTGAAAATACATAAGTGAAAGGTCCAGGCATGGCCGAGATGGCCAGTCCCCTAAACGTGATCTAAGATAGCATACAACTGATCAAAGATACCTAATACAATAGTAAAAGGTCCTATTTATAATAAACTAGCTACTAGGGTTTACATGAGTAAGTAATTGATGCATAAATCCACTTCCTGGGCCCACTTGGTGTGTGTTTGGGCTGAGCCTGAGTGTTGCACGTGTAGTGGTCCTTCTTGGAGTCGAACGCCAGTTTTTGTGCCAGTTTGGGCGTTCAACTCTGGTTTTGGCTCCTTTTCTGGCGCTGGACGCCAGGTTTGGGTAGAAGGCTGGCGTTGAACACCAGTTTACGTCGTCTATTCTTGGCCAAAGTATGGACTATTATATATTGCTGGAAAGCCCTGGATGTCTACTTTTCAACGCAATTGGAAGCGCGCCATTTCGAGTTCTGTAGCTCCAGAAAATCAACTTTGAGTGCAGGGAGGTCAGAATCCAACAGCATCAGCAGTCCTTCTTCAACCTCTGAATCTGATTTCTGCTCAAGTCCCTCAATTTCAGCCAGAAAATACCTGAAATCACAGAAAAACACACAAACTCATAGTAAAGTCCAGAAATGTGAATTTAACATAAAAACTAATGAAAACATCCCTAAAAGTAACTAGATCCTACTAAAAACATACTAAAAACAATGTCAAAAAGCGTATAAATTATCCGCTCATCAATCATCTACATTCAGATGTCTTTTTTGTTGCCGAAAGCAGTAAACAAACTTTCTCCAGTTCACATGTCACCCGTTTTTCATGTGGACACAATACGTGAACGAAATTGGGGTGGTCATGTGCTTAACTTCCTCATAAAGGGCATTAGAGAGCACTTATTGAAAAAGAAATATGTTATTAATGGCCGCCTCTTTGCTCTAATGATTGTATATTTTTATGAATTGACACACAAAAATAGGTTGATGAATGCAATTTTTGCACCACCGTGGGTCCAACATTAGACTAGAAAGTTGTTGGTTGAAAGAATAAAAGCTGAGATCAAGGATGACATGATAATTCAACAAAATTTCTTCTTTATTTTTGGTGTATTTGTTATAAATATATTGTGTAAATAAATATTTTTTTTGTTTTAGGGAATAGTGAAAAGAGCACAGTTGAGAAAACAACTAGTAGAAAAAAGAAGGAAAAAAGAAAAGAAGAAAAGAAGGAAAAGAAGAAGAAGACTATTTCTTCGAAAAGTGAAAGTGTTACTGAATGTGAGTTTGATTTTAAAGATGACTCAGAGGAGACACCAAAAAGAAAAAAATAACCTAAAAGATTGTGCTTATTTGACCATTTTATTGTGTTTATTTCGGTGTATTTTTTACCCTTTTATTGTGCTTATTTGCCTGATGATTGTTTACTTTTTCAGAATGGAATCCAAGAAAAGAAAGCATGTTACCGAGGATTCATCTTCCGAAAAAGAAACTGAATCTAATGATGAATAAAATTCATAAACCATCATTGAAATATTATGTTTTGCTTTTTCATCAAAACTTTATTTATTAACAAAATTTTTTGAATGTATTGTCAAAAGTGAAGAAAGTGAGAAAATTAGAAAACAAAAAGATTAAAGAAAAATTCACAAGCCTGCAAAGAAGTATTACTTTTTGGTGTATTTTATCAATTTTATTGTGTTTACTTGCTTAATGATTATTTGCTTTTCCAGGATTGAATCCAAAAAAGGAAGCATGTTATTGTGGATTCATCTTTCGAAAAAGAAAGTGAATCTGATAATGAATAAGATTCAAAAGCTATCATTGTAATGCTATATTTTTTATTTTTGTCAAAATTTTATTTATTAACAAAATTTTTTGCATGTATTATCAAAAGTGAAGAAAGTGAAGAAATAAAAAGAAGATTGAAAAAAAAATCAAAAGCCTGCAAAAAATTAAGTATTTCTTTTCGATGTATTTTATCAATTTTAGTGTATTCATTTGCCTGAGGATTATTTGCTTTTCTAGAATTGAATTCAAAAAAAGGAAACATATTATTGAAGACTCATCCTCGCAAAAAGAAACTGAATCACATAAAGAGTAAGATTAAAAAACTATCATTGTAATGCTATATTTTCTTTTCATCGAAATTTTATTTATTAATAGAATCTTTTGCATGTACTGTCAGAAGTGAACAAATGCAAGAAATAAGAAAAACAAGATTGAAGAAAAAAAAATGATAAATCCTGCACAAAAAGTATGTGGTGCTTTTTGGTGTATTTTTCTAATTTTATTGTGTTTTTTTTAGATGATTGTTTGCTTTTTCAAGATGCAGAAAAAAACTACTGATATTCTAGAAATTGGGCTCCACTACACAGAAGCTCACTATGATTTTTCACAAACGTAAGATTCAATGTTTGAAATTATTTCTTTGCTAAAATTTCCAGAAACCTGATGTAATTATTCTAGTTTTACTTAATAATATTTATTTTGTCCTTAGAACACCACATGTAAATTTGAAAAGTAAAAATGATGTTGTGTTTTTAACACGGACAAGCTATCAAAGCAGTGTAAATCAACCATTACAAGAAAATAAGCTTTTTTTCACACTTTTAAAGTATGCCAAAAAGTGCGAAAAAGCATGCCGACAGATTTTTGCCACGCTTTTTAAGCTACTGGCACGCTTTTGAAAGGGTCACATATGTAAGCGTGCCAGTTGATCTATCGCCACGCTTTTGATCTATTGGCACGCTTTATTTTTTGCCACACTTTTATCTATTGGCACGCTTAAAAGCGTGGTTGTATGTATAACCCTGTAGCCAAACTTTTAAAACATGTCGAAAAATAGACATACAACCACGCTTTTAAAGCAGGCCGAAAGATGGATATGCAACCACGCTTTTAAAGTGTACCGAAAAGTGAAAACCTGTTGTTACACTTCAAAAATGTGGCCTAATCCTTTTCAAATAATGAAAAATAAAATAGAAATTTGAATAAGTTAATCTTTCAAATAAAATAAAATACTAAAAAATTAGTCTTCCATTGATTTATATGAATTATGTACATAATAAAATATGACATTTAAGAAAAAATAAATTCAACTTCCAAAATAAATATTTAAAAAAATTACAACTATATATTAGAAAAAATCTAATCTAATTCCTAAACAATATCCGAACTAATTTGTAGCACATGAATGGTTGCACGCAACTCTTGTATAGTTGTCAGAGGTGGAGAAGCTGTTGAGCGACAGTAACCTGTATGCATGAGAACTATACAACAAATTGTAAAATCAGTACTGATTTCAATCATGTCAAATTTGTCACTTAGCAATCAAAACTAGTAGCCCCCTTTTTATAATAATACGTACCTGCAACAAGATCTAAGACATATGTGTAGACATCAATCTCCCATACCTGGGCACCTCTGACTTAAACATATTAATATTAACTCTCAAAACTTGGTATAGCATCGGAATTTAGATACTAGAGGCTAAAGGCATATTTCAATTTCATACATTGGGTTCCCAAAAAAAAAATATAGGTACATTTTTCTAATAGCAAAGTGAATAAATGAAAATTTCCATCTCATCTCATGAAATCATTTCATTAACTGAATTAATGTAAAAAAATTCATGCCAGCATCAAGGAAGCATTAGTGAAAAGTATGCATTAAAATCACATAAAACATTGACAAATGAAATATAAACATTGCATTGACTGCAACGATAGCAAGCAACCATAATGAATCAAAATAAAAATCTTAAGCTTCTCTCAATATAGAAGAAGGCTGGAACTATGTTGTCTGCAATGCCACAAATAGTGCCGGAGCGTGTATCAATTTTAGCATGTTTCATGTCAAACTTACCTCTATATAGCAAAGTTCTTGTGTCACAATTAAATCTATTTCATGCTAGTTTTTCAGTCTTCGTTGATTTTGTTATCCTTCCAACAGATCTAAACTCAAAGATAAAACTAGAGATTTATGCAGTAGATAACACACAGTCAGCTGGTCTTCATAAACAATAGTGCAATACAATTACATATAAAATATAACCACTTTTGACATAATACAAATTTACTAACTTACTAAGGACTTCAACTACTGAAAACCATTCTTTGGCATCAGCATGTAACCTCTTGACCAGATCTTTGGCACTGCTAAATATGGAAGGCTTAGGATCGGATGAGAAATCAATGCGTCCACGAAGAATAGCATCAAATATACCCTGTTCATTTTCTTCATACAAAAGACAAGAATAACATGTGAGAAAGATTAGAAAGCAAAACTAGTCTTCAATCAATACAAAATATCTAATAATGAATAAGAAAACAAGCTTTCAGAACCAAGCACACACATATGAAATGAAGTGAACAAGTATACGCTCTTTATCTTTTATTTGCAGACCATCCCAATTCATCAGGAACTCATTCTTTATTTCTCAAAGTTAATTGCACAAAACAAAGAAAATACATGAATATTGATCACACTGAACATTCCACAAAATATGATATACTATTTGAAAAAGAATTATGATACCTTGATAGTCTTGCTTCAATTCCCAAAACCATGTAAGCTATGTAAGAGGGCAGAACTACCAGTGGGCAGCTGCTCCAAAAGCACAAATTGTAATAAATCTCATCAGAATCATATTTCTTTATTTCTCAAGATGATCAAGGTCATCAATTATGATACAGATCAATCAATTTTCTAACAATTTTTGCATGAATAAGCATGACATCAAGATTCACCACACAAGCAAACACAAGATTCAGTTTAGGAAGTAAATTAAGAGCAAGCAAGCAAACACAAAATAAATTTTGAAAAATGTTTAGTTCCGTTCATTAACTAAAGTTGGACAGCAACAACTAGGATTAAAGTAGCTCGTATGTTGAAAATTAATTCAAGTGAAATGTGTAGACTAAAATTAAGATAGTCAACTAGCACCACTGACGATCGGATTCTGTCGGTAAAGAATTTTTATAAAAATAATCGCGTTGTAAGTATAGTTTCTAAACCAACAAAGAGTCCTTTCGTACAAAAGTTTTGGTTGTCACTTAAGTAAACCCAATAAAATTTATAACCGAAGTATTTAAACCTCGGGTCATCTTCTCAAGGAATTGCAGGAAAGTATGATTTATTATTGGGTATGGAAAAAGGTATATTTTTGGTTTTTGAAATAAGGAACAAGAAAATAAATTGACAAGAAAGTAAATTAATAATTATAAAATCTCTTGGCAAGGTATGAGAACTGGAAATCCCATCCTAGTTATCCTTATCAGGTGTGATGAGAATTGTTTATTGCTCCCACTTAGTTAACCCTTACTAAATAAAGGAAAGTCAAGCGGACTGATGAGAGGACTTTTGATGGTTTAGAATTTCACTAATGAAGTCTCGTTGCAATATAGTTTCTAAACCAACACTAATCCTTTCATACAAAAATTTGTTTGTCACAAGTAACAAACCCCTAAATTTATAAACCGAAGTATTGAACCTCGGGTCGTTCTCCTGAGGAATTGCAATAAAGTGTCTTGTTATTGGTTATGGAGCATGTTTTGGGGTTTTTGATAAGAGACATGGAATGTAAATGGCAATAAAAATAAACTAATAACTAAAAAGACCTTGGCAAGGTTTGGTGGTCAAGGATCTCTATCCTAATCACTAACCACAACATGAGAATTAGCAAGAATCAACCCCACTAAGTCATCGTTTAACTAATAAAGGAAAATCAAGTGAGCTATGTCAATCCAAGACCATAAGTCCTAGTTCTCCACCAAATTAATTAGTGAGATCTAGCGTTAATGGCTCCCAATCGTCAATCACTTGGACATTAGTGAGTCAAGAGTTCCTAAGTTACCTTCCCAAGTCAAGAGCATAAAATTCTACTCTAAAATCCAACCAAGCATTTTATCAAACACTTGGAAGGCATAAAAGGAAAGCATAGTAAAATTGCAAGGAAAGTAAATCTACACTACTCAATTACAAAGAATTAAACAACAACAAATCAAAATGAACAATAAAGGAACATGAAAACATAAAGTGCATCAAAGAAAAATAGAAAAACAAAAGTGCATCAACATAAAAGTAGAGAATTATAAGAATTAAATGCTAAACTAGAGAGAAGAGATGTAGAAGAAGAAGAATTACAAAAGAAAAAGTAAATCAAAGCATGAAATTAACCTAGATCTAAGAATTTCTAATCTAGATCTAACCTACTCCTAATTCTAGAGAGAAGAAAGAGCTTCTCTCTCTAGAAACTAACTAAAGCTAATCCTAATGAGTGTAAATGATGCTAAGTGTTCATTCCCTTCAATCCTTGGTCCTTTAAATGCATTTTGGCACCAAAGTTGGTTGCAAATTGGGCCCCACAGCTCTCAGAAATCGCTGGGCACGTTTTCTATTTAAAAATCATGTGCGGCCATCGGTGCATATGCGTACTGTGCGCGTGCGCGCCCCTTGAGATTTTCGCAATCCACGCGTGCGCATACAGTGCACGTGCGCGTGGATGCATATTTCCAATTCTTTGGATTTTCCATGATTTCTCCACTTTGTATGCTTTCCTCTTCACTCCTTTGATCCATTCCTAGCCTTTTCAACCTGAAATCACTTAACAAACAAATGAAGGCATCTAGTGGAATCAAAGGTGAATTAAAATCATTAAATTAAAGATCTAAAAGCATGTTTTTGACACGGGCCCCAAGGGTGTATTGGTAAAGATTTTTTTTCCAATAAGGTTGCGTTGCAAGTATAGCTCTACCAACAACAATCTTCGGGGGTCAAATTTAGAAGAGGGATCTGGTTGTCACAAGTTCAACCCCAATAGAAATAACCGAAGTATTCAAACCTCGGGTCGTCTCACAAGAAATGGGCAAACATGTGCTTCAACATTGGTTAGAAATCCGAGGTTGTGAGTTATGAGCATGAAAATAAATGGGAATCTTAACAAGCAAGTAATCTTAGAATGCAACAACTAGTTCAATTAACTAAGAAAAACATGAGCAACTTCAATGAATAAACAATATTCCACTTAATTCTATTATAACCCAAACAAGTAACTACAACTAAAGCAATTGGTTGAGGAAATTGAATTTCAAATATGAATAATAAAAGCAACTCTTGGCTAGGCTTGGGAATTGGGGCCACCATCCTTGTCTAACAACTATATCTTGACAATTATGAGGAACCAAGCTCATTAAGTCTACTCTCAAAGTCTTAAGTACGTGATATCTACTCCTAGACTTGAAGCACGTCAAATGGCTTTGATCACATCAACCCATAAGTCCCAACCTAGCTACTAATTAGATTAGTAGTGGGTTAGCGTCAATGAGTATCAAATTGACCACCTAGGGCTCCCAAATCATCAAACCCATTAGACCCAATGACTCAAGTTTACCCAATTCCCTTGACCTAGGCCAAGAGTAAAGAAGACTACTCCATAATCAAAGTAAACAATTCATCAAACACTTGGTAAGCATTAACAAAAGACATGTTCAAAATAGAAATTAAATTGAGATCTACAAGTACCCACTAACAATTATCAACATATGATCATCCAAACAACAAAGCTAAACATAGAAATCATCAATGTAACATCAATAAGTCAAGATTCACAACATTCATGAAATGGGTATAAAATGACAATTGACAAGAATTCATAAACTATCACAAGATATAAGCAAAATTGTAACAAGGAATTCAAATTGAACAATTAAAACTAGTAATTAACAAGATTCAAGTCACAAATCAACAAGAGAAGACCAAATTAAAACTAGATCTAGAGAGGAACAAGGGTTTCTCCCTCTAGAATAACAAAAGAACCCAAAACTAACTAAAAATTATGTCCTAGTGTAAAATGAGTGATCCCCTCTTTTCCCCCTAACATCCTTGGGTCTTTTCCATGCAGAAACAGCTTGAAATTGGGCCTAATGAGCCTCAGAAATCGCCAGGCACGATTTCCTTTAATGAGGTCACGTGCATCTTTCCACGCGTGCGCACCATGCGTGCGTGCGCGCCGATTGCTTTTGTGATCCACGCGTGCGCGCCAAGTGCGCGTGCGCGTCAATGCTGCTTTTCCCAAGATTTCAATTCTTCATGTTCCTCCCTTTTTGTACATGCTTTCTCCCTCTCTTCTAAATCATTCTTACCCTATAGTTCCTGAAATTACTCAACAAATACATCACGGCATCGAATGGCAATAGAAGAGAATTAAAATATGGTAATTTTGAGGCAGAATAAGCATGTTTTCCATCATGGAGCAATATTGGGAAGTGAACATAAAATCATGCATTTCTTGTGAATTAGTGTGAGAAATGTTGATAAAATCCCCAAAAATAAGCACAAGATAAACCATAAAATCGGGGTTTATCAAATCTCCCCACACTTAAACCAAGTATGTCCTCATGCTTAAAATAAAAAGACCAAAGATCATGATGAGAAAGGTTTATGAAATGCAAACTACTTAAGTGGATGCATGCAACTAATGTAAAATAATCTACCTACTTGGTCAAGAGTAAATCTATCCTCCGAGAATACATGTGAGCATATAGGGTGAAAATAGTATGTAACTCATGAATCCCACCAAATTGAATACCACTAAAGAGTGCATATGACTTGCTAAACGAACGCTTGTGAAAGCCGGGAACAAGCATTGAGCATCGAACCCTCACCGGAAGTGTATCCGCTCTATTCGCTCAAGTGTATAGGGTTCGTCACTCAATCTTCTTCTAATCATGCTTTCCAAGATTTGTCTTTCATCTAACAATCAACAGTTACTCGATGCATGCTTACAAGTATCATGAGGTCTTATTCATGGGTTGTAACGGAGCTAGGGTGAAGGTAAGGATGTATATGGTCAAGTGGGCTTAAAATTTGAGTCCTTGATCAACCTAGGATCCACTAGACACATAGAACAACCTATAAAACTACAATACATTACCTAGCTAACCTTGAGTTTTTCTCTTTTTGCACACTCATGTATTCTTTTCAATTCACACCCATATGCATTATTTTTATTACTTTATCTTGGGGCATTTTTATCCCCTTTCATTGCTTTCTTTCTCTTTTTTTTTTCATATATCCCCTTTTCTTGAGATTTCTTTGTGAGCCAAAATTTCAATGCATACAGTTTAATCATTCAACACATGAGTATGTTCCCAAATCCTAGAATTTTCAATTACACTACAATTACACACCTATATATCTACCCAAATTTTCCAAGTATACCCTCCTATTTGAATGATACACATCCTAACTTACCTAAGCTAATCAAGAATTCAAATTTAGGGACATTCATGGTCTTTCGCTTAGGGTTGTTGATGTGCTCTTTTCAAGAACAAAGGGAGTTTATCATAGGCTCAAAATTGGTTAGCAATGGTAGATAAAAGGGTTAAGGCCATTTGGAAAAAGTGACTATTGAGATGATGGCCTCAATCATGTAAATGCATTCATACACAAAGCAATGGACATATAGAATCAGACAAAGCAAGGATCACAATCATAGAGAGAGAGATATGCACACAAGAATGGAAATAATGGTTAGAAGATGTAACCATGCAATAGGCTCAAAACTTTTATGCTTGTGTTCCTAGCTCAATCACTATGTTCCAAAATACATTCTTAAAGCAAGTTTACTGTAAAAATTTTTCAGAATTTTGGTAGGTCACCCAAAACACAGTTTCTTGGAAAGAAAGTTATTGTTTTGACCAAGTAACTCTATAGAAATTAACTATCATGCAAAGGGGGTATTTACAAGCAAAACTAACTACACATGCAATATATTAACTTCTAAGCGAAAGATAAATTCATGGGTATTGAGGGGAAGAGAGTGTTACCCATGGAGATCGGTCGAACGACCTCCCAACACTTTAGAAATTAGCACGGTCCTCCATGCTACGAATAATACGCAAGGGACGGTCGGGACCGGAACTTTCACTATCTCTTTCATTAGAGTTCCCATCACTTGGGTTTGAGGTGGATGTGAACATTTCGGGTTCCTCCATGCTAAGGGTAACACAACGCAGAAGCTTCTTGATGTAAGTATATCGGCGGTGGTTGCGCCGCTCATATCTATCAAGCTTCCGGTGAAGATCTTCTATCCTTTGATGTGTGGATTTTAGTGGTGGTGATGATGAGCTAGAAGGAAAAAGAAGTGGCGGGGCCATGTCGAGGCTTGGTTTGTTCATGGGAAGGTGTAGGTATTTTCCGCTTGGGACCACATCGCCCTTAGCTAGAACTATAATCTTCTTATCCTTGGCTTCCCAAGAGACACCCGCAGTAGCAACTAAGTTAGATACCAATGCTGGAAATGGCAAATTATCCCGGTCGTGAACTTGACTCATCGCTTGCTTGACAAGAAGTGGAATGTTCACCGGCTTCTCCGTGAGAACACACCAAACAAGCAAGGCGAGGTCTACCGTGAGGGACGACTTGTGGGTGCTAAGTAGCACATAATGAGATAGGATCTGGGCCCAAGCTCTAGCTTCCACAGTGAGGAAGCGAGCGTCAATGGACTTTGGCCTCATCCGCAGTCAACCATGAATTCAAGATGCTTCTAGTTCAGCAATGACTTGGAGAATCGAGTCCCAATTGAATCCATACTTTTCTCACTGATGTAAGACTTCTTGGTAGCCATCCATGTCACTTGGCACTGGTAGAATATTAAGCACTTGCTGATAGCCTCTTCTGAAACTGAGACTTGCTTCCGGCGCATGTACACCGATTGAAGAGAGGGAAGATGGTAGTTGGTGTAGAATTCTTCCACCCAAGAGAGGTTGATTTCCCTTGGTTTCCTCAAAAGAAACTCCCATCCTCGCTGTTTAATGCGGGGTAAAATATAAGGAGCAACCTTGTCCGGCGGAGCGAGTAAATGCTCAGGATGATAGTTCCTTACAGCTATGGAGGGAAACATAAGTTCACAGAAGCGGTTGGGGAACCTTGAAGAATCTTTCGCCAGTTTGCCCTTGTCATTCTCATCAAGAGGAGCGGGTTTCTTCCGTTTCTTAGATAGGGTTTTGGCTCCTAATGAAGAGCGCGCCTTAGAGTTTGACTTTTTGGGTGCCCTTTTTGCGACTGATTTCCTTAGAGCTATCTCCTTGCCTTTCTTGGTGGCCATCCTAAAAAGGAGGAGAAGGAAGGAAAACATTAAACCCAATAATCAATTTAGCGAAAACATGCAAGTGACTTGTGGTGCCCATGATGAATGTAAAAGCAAGGGTCATAACACTTGGCATAGGATGCAAGAGGAAGTAAAGCATGCAATGGCATGAGAAGAGTAGTCTCAAGCATCCATAATAAAGAGCAAGTCATGTTCAATTAATACCTAATTGGCAAGTATCAACTTTAAGCACACAAATTAGACTCAATGCATTTAAGAGAAAGCAAGTGAATGAGGAGGGAGCACCAATTGAAAAGTATATGGCTAAATGGAGCCAAAATGGTATATGTGCATTTCCTCGAACACTTGGCGTGCAATAATCAAGCAATGAGCAATTATGAGATACTAAACCAATTCAAAGCCCAAAATAGAACATCAATCATCACATAAACATCACACAATGGCAAAGGTTAGAGAAAGAATGACAAAAGATCTATTAATGCAAATTAAGCTCAAATTCAACATCCATGGAGAAATAAGGAAAAAGGAAAAATAAGCAAACAAAGAGTAAGAAACATCATCATGCAAGTAAAAGAGAAACTAAGTAAAGCAATAAGAAGTATCTAATTAAAAGAAACAATGCAAGGGAAAATGGAAGTAAAGGAATGGAAGAAGCAAAACCTTGATGAGTATGAAGGAACAAGGTTGAATCTTCTTTAGTGAAGATGAGAGAGAAAATAGGAGAAGTGTAGTGCTACCGGTAAGTTGTCACCGGTGAGTGGCCGGAGACAGTGGTGGTGGATTGTGGAAGAAGAAGAAGAGAAGGGAAATGATGGATGAAAAGAAAAAGAAACTAAGGAAGAGAAAGGGTTGAGAGAATGAAAAACAGGGCAGGGCGCGAAGGTATTAAACTGACTCCCGCAACCGGCGCGCGCGCGCAAGGTGCGCTGGCGCGTCGGTGAGGGTGCTAGCAGATGGCGCGTGCGCGTCAATGGCGCGCACGCGAGAGAGGTTGTGCCTCAGGCACAAAAGTGGCACAAAGTTGGCTCAAGTCTCTGGTTTTTGTACCAAAGTGAATCAGTGAAGCAGGCGCGCGAATGCGCACCTTGCGCGGACGCGTGCTTGAGGTGTTTCGCAACTGACGCGGACGCGTATTACGCGTGGACGCGTGGGTTTTGGCACAAGGTTGGCCCAATTGTGGCACAACTCTCTGGTTTTTGTACCAGAGAGTCCACATATCTCCATCGGCGCGCGCGCACCGTGCGCTGGCGCGTCGATGGTTGAATTGCCAGGGTGCGCGCAGGCAGCCTGTGCGCGGACGCGTGGGTTTTGGCACGAGTTGGGCATGAAGTGGGCATAACTCTCGGGTTTTTTGCCCAAGAGTAGAATTTCGCTACCGGCACGCGCACGCACTGTGCGCTAGCGCGTCGATGCTCTTCTTCAAAGAAAAATTTTTGTTTTCTTTATCCTTTTCACATGCTATCTACATGAACATCCTATCTATCCAACAAAAGCAACAAAGCTAGCATTCCTATGCACTCTATCAATCATCAAAAGATCACAAAATTCACAAGAAACCAAGAATACAAATAAGATGGTATAAACAAGGAAGATCTTACCACGGTGGGGTGCCTCCCACCAAGCACTTTTCTTTAACGTCCTTAAGTTGGACGGTCCTTTTCTTAAGCTTCCTTTCTCCTTGGTGCATCCTCCAATATGTACACCTCTAGCTCTCTTGGGGGCTTGCAACCATGATACTTCTTTATTCTATGTCCATTCACCTTGAAAGTTGCTTCTCTCTTGGGATCAAACAATTCCACCACTCCGTAGGGCTTTATCTCCTTCACCTTGAAAGGTCCTTCCCATCTAGAGCGGAGCTTGCCAGGCATAAATCGGAGCCTTGAGTTGTAGAGGAGGACCTCATCACCTTCTTGAAAGTCCTTCTTCCGGATGTGATGGTCATGGAATGCTTTAGTCTTTTCCTTGTAGATTCGGGCATTCTCATATGACTCGTTCCTCAAATATTCAAGCTCCTCTAGTTGTAGCTTCCTAGCTTCACCCGCCTTGGCTAGATCCATGGTGTACTGCTTTACCGCCCAATAGACTCGATGCTCAATCTCCACCGGAAGGTGGCATGCCTTACCATAGACGATCCAGAAAGGACTCATCCCTATCGGAGTCTTGTAGGCCGTTCTATACGCCCATAATGCATCTCCTAACCGGAGGCTCCAATCCTTTCTTTGCGGATTGACCACTTTCTCTAAGATTCTCTTGATTTCCCGGTTGGACACTTCCGCTTGTCCATTTGTTTGCGGATGATAAGCAGTGGCAACCTTATGCGACACTCCATAGCGCTTGAGCAATGCTTCTACCTTCCTGTTACAAAAGTGGGATCCTTGGTCGCTCACGATTGCTCGTGGCGACCCATAACGGCATATAATGTGATTCCTTATGAAAGAAACAACGACATTGGCGTCATCAAGGCGGGTAGGTATGGCCTCTACCCACTTTGACACGTAGTCAACCGCTAACAGAATATACAGATACCCACTAGAGTTGGGAAACGGTCCCATAAAGTCAATGCCCCATACATCAAGTATCTCACAGAACAACATAGGTTGCTGAGGCATTTCATCCCTTTGGGATGCGTTTCCTAACTTCTGACACTGATGGCAAGACACACATAACCGGTTAGCATCCTTGAATAAGGTTGGCCACCAGAATCCACAATCCAACACTTTTTTAGCGTCCTTTGTGGGCCAAAGTGGCCACCACATTCAGACGAATGACAAGCTTCAAGAATTGGTTGGAATTCGGATTCCGGGACGCATCTTCGAATTACTTGGTCCACGCCCCTCTTCCACAAGTGAGGGTCATCCCAAATATAGTATTTGGAATCACTCCTCAACTTGTCCCTTTGGTTTTTCGAAAAGTTGGGAGGGAAGATTCTTGCAACCAAGTAGTTCGCTATTGGGGCAAACCAAGGAAAGCTATCTGACACAGCATGCAAACTATCCAATGGGAATGAGTCATTGATCGGAAATGGATCTGTTTTTGAATTCTCAATGCGGCTTAAATGATCCGCAACCAGGTTTTGAGATCCACTCCGATCCCTAATCTCAATGTCAAATTCTTACTAAAGCAAGATCCAACGTATGAGTCTAGGTTTTGACTCATTCTTTGTCAATAAGTACTTTAAAGCTGCATGATCCGTGTATACCACTATCTTTGAACCTAGCAAATAAGATCTGAACTTATCTAAAGCATGAACAATAGCTAGAAGTTCCTTTTCAGTAGTGGTATAGTTGGATTGTGCTGCATCTAGTGTCTTAGAAGAGTAAGCAATGACATAAGGGAGTTTACCATCGCGCTGTGCAAGCACGGCACCCACAGCATGGTTTGACGCATCGCACATTATCTCAAATGGCAACGTCCAGTTGGGGCCTCGCACAATTGGTTTCGTGGTAAGAACTCTCTTTAGCTCTTCAAAAGCTTTTACACATTCACTGTCAAACTCAAAATCCACATCTTTTTGGAGTAGGCGCGACAATGGCAAAGCAATCTTACTGAAGTCCTTGATAAAGCGCCTATAAAATCCTGCATGTCCCAAAAATGAGCGGACCTCCCTCACGAATGAGGGGTGAGGCAAAGTAGTAATAACATCGACCTTGGCCGGGTTCACAGAAATGCCTTCATGAGATACTACATGTCCTAACACTATACCTTGTTGTACCATGGTGCACGAAATTGTGATCTCAGGCAACGGCGTTAAAAACTCTGTACGCACGTTTTAATAAATTGTTTTTCATTCACAACTTCGATACAACTAACCAGCAAGTGCACTGGGTCGTCCAAGTAATAAAACCTTACGTGAGTAAGGGTCGATCCCACGGAGATTGTTGGTATGAAGCAAGCTATGGTCATCTTGTAAATCTCAGTCAGGCGGATAATAATTGATTATGGAGTTTTCGAAAATAATACTAATAAATAGACAGAAAATAAAGATAGAAATACTTATGTATACCATTGGTGAGAATTTCAGATAAATGTATAGAGATGCTTTCGTTCCTCTGAACCTCTGCTTTCCTGCTGTCTTCATCCAATCAATCCTACTCCTTTCCATGGCTGGCTTTATGTAAGGACATCACCGTTGTCAATGGCTACTTTTTATCCTCTCTGGAAAATGGTCCGATGCGCTGTCACTGCATGGCTAATCGTCTGGAGGCATCACCCTTGTCAATGGCTACATCCTATCCTCTTGTGAAGATGGTCCAAATGCTCTGTCACAGCACTCTGAGGTTCTCGATCATACTGGAATAGGATTCACCCTCCTTTTGCGTCTGTCACTACGCCCAGCATTCGCGAGTTTGAAGTTCGTCACAGTCATTCAATCCCAGAGTCCTACTCGGAATACCACAGACAAGGTTTAGACTTTTCGGACTCTCATGAATGCCGCCATCAATCTAGCTTACACCACGAAGATTCTGATTAAGAGATCCAAGAGATAATCATTCAATCGAAGGTAGAACGGAAGTGGTTGTCAGGCACGCGTTCATAGGGAATGATGATGATTGTCACGTTCATCACATTCAGGTTGAAGTACGAATGAATATCTTAGAAGCGGAATAAGTTGAATTGAATAGAAAACAGTAGTACTTTGCATTAATTCATGAGGAACAGCAGAGCTCCACACCTTAATCTATGGAGTGCAGAAACTCTACCGTATGAAAATACATAAGTGAAAGGTCCAGGCATGGCCGAATGGCCAGCCTTCATGATCTAAGAACTAGGCGTCCAAAGATGATCCGAAGATGTTCAAAGATGTCTAATACAATAGTAAAAAGTTCTATTTATAATAAAATAGCTACTAGGGTTTACAGAAGTAAGTAATTGATGCATAAATCCAATTCTGGGGCCCACTTGGTGTGTTCTTGGGCTGAGCTTGAATGTTACACATGCAGAGGTCAATCTTGGAGTTGAACGCCAGTTTGTAACGTATTTCTGGCGTTCAACTCTGGCTTGTGACGTGTTTCTGGCGTTTAACTCCAGACAGCAGCGTAGAACTGGCGTTCAACGCCCTTTTACGTCATCTAAACTTGGCCAAAGTATCGACTATTATATATTTATAGAAAGCCCTGGATGTCTACTTTCCAACGCAATTGGAAGTGCACCATGCTGAGTTTTGTAGCTCTAGAAAATCCACTTTGAGTGTAGGGAGGTCAGAATCCAACAGCATCAGCAGTCCTTCTTCAACCTCTGAATCTGATTTTTGCTCAAGTCCCTCAATTTCAGCCAAAAAATACCTGAAATCACAGAAAAACACACAAACTCATAGTAAAGTCCAGAAATATGAATTTAACATAAAAACTAAAGAAAACATCCCTAAAAGTAACCAGATTCTACTAAAAACAATGCCAAAAAGCGTATAAATTATCCGCTCATCACAACACCAAACATAAATTGTTGCTTGTCCCCAAGCAACTGAAAATCAAATAGGATAAAAAGAAGAGAATATATTATAAATTCCAAACTATCAATGAAACATAGCTCCAATCAGATGAGCGGGACTTGTAGCTTTTTGCCTCTTGAATAGTTTTGGCATCTCACTTTATCCATTGAGGTTCAGAATGATTGGCATCTATAAGAACTCAGAGTTCAGATAGTGTTATTGATTCTCCTAGTTCAGTTTGTTGATTCTTGAACACAGCTACTTTATGAGTCTTGGCCGTGGCCCTAAGCACTTTGTTTTCCAGTATTACCACCGGATACATAAATGCCACAGACACATAATTGGGTGAACCTTTTCAGATTGTGACTCAGCTTTGCTAAAGTCCCCAATTAGAGGTGTCCAGGGTTCTTAAGCACACTCTTCTTTTGCTTTGGACCTTGACTTTAACCGCTCAGTCTCAAGTTTTCACTTGACACCTTCACGCCACAAGCACATGGTTAGGGACAGCTTGGTTTAGCCGCTTAGGCCAGGATTTTATTCCTTTAGGCCCTCCTATCCACTGATGCTCAAAGCCTTGGGATCCTTTTTATTTACCCTTGCCTTTTAGTTTTAAGGGTTATTGGCTTTTTGCTCTTGCCTCTTGGTTTTAAGAGCTTTTGGCTTTTTCTGCTTGCTTTTTCTCTCTATTTTTTTTTCGCTATTTTTTTTTCTGCAAGCTTTGTTCTTTGCTGCTTTTTCTTGCTTCAAGATTCATTTTTATGATTTTTCAGATTATCAAATAACATGTCTCCTTGTCATCATTCTTTCAAGAGCCAACATATTTAACATTCATAAACAACAACTTCAAAAGACATATGCACTGTTCAAGCATTCATTCAGAAAACAAGAAGCATTGTCACCACATCAATATAATTAAACTAAGTTCAAGGATAAATTCGAAACTCATGTACTTCTTGTTCTTTTGAATTAAAACATTTTTCATTTAAGAGAGGTGATGGATTCATAGGACATTCATAACTTTAAGACAAAGTTACTAAATACTAATGATCATGTAATGAAGACACAAACATGGATAAGCACTTAACATAGAAAATGAAAAACAGAGAAAGTAAGAACAAGGAATGAGTCCACCTTAGTGATGGTGGCGTTTCCTTCTTGAGGAACCAATGATGTCCTTGAGCTCTTCTATGTCTCTTCCTTGTCTTTGTTGCTCCTCCCTCATTGCTTTTTGATCTTCTCTAATTTCATGAAGGATGATGGAGTGCTCTTGATGTTCCACCCTTAATTGTCCCATGTTGGAACTTAATTCTCCTAGGGAGGTGTTGATTTTCTCCCAATAGTTTTGTGGAGGAAAATGCATTTGAGGCATTTCCGGGATCTCATGGTGATGAGCTTCATGCGCCTCTTGAGTTCCATGAATGGGCTCTCTTGCTTGCTCCATCCTTTTCTTAGTGATGGGCTTCTCTTCCTCAATGGGAATGTCTCCTTCTATGAAAGCTCCAGCTGAGTAACATAGATGGCAAATAAGATGAGAAAAAGCTAGCCTTGCCCCAGGAGAGGGCTTTTCGGCTATTTTGTAGAGTTCAAGGGAGATGACTTCATGAACTTCTATTTCTTCTCCAATCATGATGGCCCGATCCACAGTAACTTCAGATCGGTTGCTAGTGGGGATGATGGAGCGTTGGATGAACTCCAACCATCCTCTAGCCATAGGCTTGAGGTCCAGTCTTCTTAGTTGAACCGGCTTGCCTTTGGAGTCAATCTTCTATTGAGCTCCTTCCACACATATGTCCATGAGGACTTGGTCCAACCTTTGATTAAAGTTGACCCTTCTAGTGTAGGGGTGTGCATCTCCTTGCATCATAGGCAAGTTAAACGCCAACCTCACATTTTCCGGACTAAAATCTAAGTATTTCCCCTGAACTATTATAATATAATTCTTTGGGTTTGGGTTCTTACTTTAATCATGGTTCCTAGTGATCCATGCATTGGCATAGAACTCTTGAACCATTAGGATGCCGACTTGTTGGATGGGGTTTGTTAGAACTTCCCAACCTCTTCTTTGGATTTCATGTCGGATCTCCGGATACTCATTCTTCTTAAGCTTGAAAGGGACCTCGGGGGTCACCTTCTTCTTGACCACAACATCATAGAAGTGGTCTTGATGAGCTTTGGAGATGAATCTTTCCATCTCCCATGACTCAGAGGTGGAAGCTTTTGTCTTCCCTTTCCTCTTTCTTGAGGTTTCTCTGGCCTTAGGTGCCATTAATGGTTATGGAAAAACAAAAAAGCTATACTTTTACCACACCAAACTTAGAATGTTGCTCGCCCTCGAGCAAAAGAAGAAAGAATAGAAGAAGAAGAAGAAGAGATGGAGGAGATGGAGGGTTGTGTGTATTTGGCCATATGGGTGGGATTGGGTGGGAAAGAGATGTTGAATTTTGAAGGTAGGTGGGTGTATGGATGTGAGTGGTAAATGGAAAACAGAAGGGATGACCATGAATGGAGAGAGAGAGAGAGGGTGAGGTAGGTGGGGATCCTGTGGGATCCACAGATCCTGAGGTGATCCTGTGGGGTCTACAGATCCTGAGGTGTTCAAGGATTTACAACCTTGCACCAAATTAGGCATGCAAAATGCCCTTGCACACAACTCTGGGCGTTCAGCGCCAGATTGGTGCTTGTTCTGGGTGTTGAACGCCCATTTGTTGCCCATTTCTGGCGTTGAACGCCAGAACTATGCTTGTTCTGAGCGTTCAGCGCCAGCTCTTCTCCAGGGTGCAATTCTAGTGTTCAAACGCCCAGATGCTGCCCATTTTGGGCATTCAGCACCAGAACCATGCTTTGTTCTGGCGTTGAACGCCAGCCAGATGCTTCTTACTGGCGTTTAAACGCCAATGAGATCCTCCTCCAGGGTGTGATTTTTCTTCTGCTGTTTTTGATTCCGTTTTCAATTTTTATATTTATTTTGTGACTCCACATGATCATGAACCTAATAAAACATGAAAGAACAAGAAAAATAAAATTAGATAAATAAAAATTGGGTTACCTCCCAACAAGCGCTTCTTTAATGTCAATAGCTTGACAGTGGGCTCTCATGGAGCCTCATAGATGTTCAGAGCATTGTTGAGACTTCCCAACACCAAACTTAGAGTTTATATATGGGAGTTCAACACCAAACTTAGAGTTTGGTTGTGGCCTCCCAACACCAAACTTAGAGTTTGACTGTGGGGGCTCTGGTTGACTCTGTTTTGAGAGAAGCTTTTCATGCTTCCTCTCCATGTTTACAGAAGGATGTCCTTGAGTTTTAAACTTAAGGGAGTCCTCATTCAATTGAAGGACTAGTTCACCTCTGTCAACATCAATTACAGCTCTTGCTGGGGCTAGGAAGGGTCTTCCAAGGATGATGAATTCATCCTCATCCTTCCCAGTATCTAGGACTATGAAATCAGCAGGGATGTAAAGGCCTTCAACCTTTACTAACACGTCCTCTACTTGTCCATAAGCCTGTTTTCTTGAATTGTCTGCCATCTCTAATGAGATTTTAGAAGCTTGCACCCCAAAGATTTCAGTTTCTCTATTACAGAGAGGGGCAAGAGGTTTATTCCTGAACCAAGGTTACACAGAGCCTTTTCAAAGATCATGGTGCCTATGGTACAAGGTATTATGAACTTTCCAGGATTCTGTTTCTTCTGAGGCAATGTCAGTTGATCCAGATCACTCAGTTCATTGGTGAACAAGGGAGGTTCATCTTCCCAGCTCTCAAAACCAAATAATTTGGCATTCAGCTTCATGATTGCACCAAAAAACTTGGCAGCTTGCTCTTCAGTAACATCCTCATTCTCTTCAGAAGAGGAATACTCATCAGAGCTCATGAATGGCATATGGAGGTTTAATGGAATCTCTATAGTCTCTAGATGAGCCTCAAATTCCTTTGGTTCCTCAAAGGGAAACTCCTTATTGATCACTGGACGTCCCAGGAGGTCTTCCTCACTGGGATTCACATCCTCCTCTCCCTCTTTGGGTTCGGCCATTTTGGTTATGTCAATGGTCTTGCACTCTCCTTTTGGATTTTCTTCTGTATTACTTGGGAGAGTACTAGGAGGGATTTCAGTGATCCTTTTACTCAGCTGGCCTACTTGTGCTTCCAAATTTCTAATGGAGGACCTTGTTTCATTCATGAAACTCACAGTGGCTTTAGATAAATTAGAGACTAAGTTTGCTAAATTAGAGGTATTTTGTTCAGAGTTCTCTGTCTGTTGCTGAGTGGATGATGGAAAAGGTTTATTATTGTTAAACCTATTTCTTCCACCATTATTAAAGCCTTGTTGAGGCTTTTGGTCCTTCCATGACAGATTTGGGTGATTTCTCCATGATGGATTATAGGTGTTTCCATATGGTTCACCTAAGTAATTTACCTCTGCTATTGCAGGGTTCTCAGGATCATAGGCTTCTTCTTCATAAGAAGCCTCTTGAGTACTGTTGGATGCAGCTTGCATTCCGTTCAGACTCTGAGAAATCATATTGACTTGCTGAGTCAATCTTTTATTCTGAGCCAGTATGGCATTTAGAGTATCAATTTCAAGAACTCCCTTCTTCATAGGCGTCCCATTACTCACAGGATTGCTCTCAGAAGTGTACATGAACTGGTTATTAGCAACCATGTCAATGAGTTCTTGAGCTTCTGCAGGCATTTTCTTTAGGTGAATGGATCCACCTGCAGAAGTATCCAATGACATCTTAGCTAATTCAGACAGGCCATCATAGAATATATCCAGGATGGTCCATTCTGAAAGCATGTCAGAAGGACACTTTTTGGTCAGTTCTTTGTATCTCTCCCAAGCTTCATAGAGGGATTCACCTTCTTTCTGTCTGAATGTTTGAACATCCACTTTAAGCTTGCTCAGCTTTTGAGGAGGAAAGAACTTGGCTAAGAAAGCCGTGACCAGCTTATCCCAAGAGTTCAGGCTATCTTTGGGTTGAGAGTCCAACCACACTCTAGCTCTGTCTCTTACAGCAAAAGGGAAAAGCATGAGCCTGTAGGCTTCAGGATCTACTCCATTAGTCTTAACAGTATCACATATCT
The DNA here is from genome assembly GCF_003086295.3 of Arachis hypogaea. NCBI lineage: Eukaryota > Viridiplantae > Streptophyta > Magnoliopsida > Fabales > Fabaceae > Arachis > Arachis hypogaea. Next base: position 41,517,924 of record NC_092051.1, on the reverse strand, counting down.
GCAAGAATTCAGTTAAGAACTGAAAGGGATCTTCAGATGGAAGTCCATGAAACTTGCAGTTTTGTTGCATTAGAGAAACTAGTTGAGGTTTCAGCTCAAAATTGTTTGCTCAAATGGTAGGGATGGAGATGCTTCTTCCATGTAAATTAGAATTAGGTGCAGTGAAGTCACCAAGCATCCTCCTTGCATTATTATTATTATTTTCGGCTGTCATCTCCTCTTCTTGTTCGAAAATTTCTGAAAGGTGCTTGCTGGATTGTTGTAATTTAGCTTCTCTTAGTTTCCTCTTCAGAGTCCTTTCAGGTTCTGGATCTGTTTCAACAAGAGTATTCTTGTCCTTGCTCCTGCTCATATGAAAAAGAGGGAACAGAAAAATAATAATAATAGGGGTCCTTTTTACCATAGTATAGAGGTCCCTGTGTGAGTAGAAGAAAAGAAGAAGAGAAAATTCGAACACAGATGGAAGAGGGGGTTCGAATTTGGGTAAGATGAAGTGTTAGTAGATGAATAGATAAATAGAAGGAGATGAGAGAGAGAGAGAATTTTCGAAAATAATTTTTGAAAAAGAGTTAGTGATTTTCGAAAATAGTTTTTTTTTTGAAAAAGGTTAGTAATTTTTTGAAAATTAAAATCAAAAATTAAAATAATTAGTTAATTAAAAAGTGTTTTTGAAAAGAGGGAGATATTTTCGAAAATTAGAGAGAGAGTTAGTTAGGTAGTTTTGAAAAAGATAAGAAACAAACAAAAAGTTAGTTAGAAAAGATATTTTGAAATCAAATTTTTGAAAAAGATATGATTTTGAAAAAGATAAGATAAAAAGATATTTTTGAAAAGATATGATTGAAATTAGTTTTGAAAAAGATTTGATTTTTAAAATCACAATTAATGACTTGATTCATAAGAAATCACAAGATATGATTCTAGAACTTAAAGTTTGAATCTTTCTTAACAAGTAAGTAACAAACTTGAAATTTTTGAATCAAAACATTAATTGATGATGTTATTTTCGAAAATATGATGTAAAATTAAGAAAAAGATTTTTTTGAAAAATATTTTTAAAATTTTCGAAAATAACTAAGAAAAATGAAAAAGATTTGATTTTTGAAAAAGATTTTGAAAAAGATAAGATTTTTAAATTGAAAATTTGATTTGACTCATAAAAACAACTAAATTTTAAAAATTTTTGGAAAAGTCAAATCTAATTTTCGAAATTTATGAGAGGAAAAAAGAAAGATATTTTTTTGATTTTTGAATTTTTAATGATGAGAGAGAGAAACATGAAAATGATGCAATGCATGAAAGTTATGGATCAAAGTATGTGATGAATGCAAGAATGCTATGAATGTCAAGATGAACACCAAGAACACTTTGAAGATCATGATGAACATCAAGAACATATTTTTGAAAATTTTTATATGCAAAGAAAACATGCAAGACACCAAACTTAGAAATCTTTCATGTTTAGACACTATGAATGCAAAAATGCATATGGAAAACAAGAAAAGACACAAATCATGAAAACATCAAGATCACACAAGAAGACTTACCAAGAACAACTTGAAGATTATGAAGAACACTATGAATGCATGAATTTTTCGAAAAATGCAAGATGAATATGCAATTGACACCAAACTTTCAACTTGACTCAAGACTCAAACAAGAAACATGAAATATTTTTTATTTTTTTGATTTTATTAATTTTTTTTTGTATTTTCTTTTAATTTTTTTTCGAAAATCATTTTGAAAAAGAAAAATAAGGATTCCAAAATTTTTAATATGAATTCAAGGAATCTTATGATCTTTAGTCTAAAGCTCCAATCAAAGGGTCAGGCATGGCTTAATAGCCAGCCAAGCTTTAGTATGTAACTCAGACATGACACGCCTGACATTCCCTATCCAAAAGAATTAGATATGGCTTTACAGCCAGCCAGGCTTCAACATGCTTCATGAAACACTAGAATTCATTCTTAAAAATTATGAAGAAAAATATATTTTTGAAAACATTTTTATTTTAAAATTTTTTTCGAAAACAAAGGAGAAATTTTTGAAAGATTCTTGAAAAATTTTTGAAAATAAAACAAAAAGAAAATTACCTAATCTGAGCAACAAGATGAACCGTCAGCTGTCCAAACTCAAACAATCCCCGGCAACGGCGCCAAAAACTTGGTGCACGAAATTGTGATCCCCGGCAACGGCGCCAAAAACTTGGTGCACGAAATTGTGATCTCAGGCAACGGCGTTAAAAACTCTGTACGCACGTTTTAATAAATTGTTTTTCATTCACAACTTCGATACAACTAACCATCAAGTGCACTGGGTCGTCCAAGTAATAAAACCTTACGTGAGTAAGGGTCGATCCCACGGAGATTGTTGGTATGAAGCAAGCTATGGTCATCTTGTAAATCTCAGTCAGGCGGATAATAATTGATTATGGAGTTTTCGAAAATAATACTAATAAATAGACAGAAAATAAAGATAGAAATACTTATGTATATCATTGGTGAGAATTTCAGATAAATGTATAGAGATGCTTTCGTTCCTCTGAACCTCTGCTTTCCTGCTGTCTTCATCCAATCAATCCTACTCCTTTCCATGGCTGGCTTTATGTAAGGACATCACCGTTGTCAATGGATACTTTTTATCCTCTCTGGAAAATGGTCCGACGCACTGTCACTGCATGGCTAATCGTCTGGAGGCATCACCCTTGTCAATGGCTACATCCTATCCTCTTGTGAAAATGGTCCAAATGCTCTGTCACAGCACGGCTAATCATCTGAGGTTCTCGATCATACTGGAATAGGATTCACCCTCCTTTTGCGTCTGTCACTACGCCCAGCATTCGCGAGTTTGAAGTTCGTCACAGTCATTCAATCCTAGAGTCCTACTCGAAATACCACAGACAAGGTTTAGACTTTCTGGACTCTCATGAATGCCGCCATCAATCTAGCTTACACCACGAAGATTCTGATTAAGAGATCCAAGAGATAAACATTCAATCGAAGGTAGAACGGAAGTGGTTGTCAGGCACGCGTTCATAGGGAATGATGATGATTGTCACGTTCATCACATTCAGGTTGAAGTACAAATGAATATCTTAGAAGCGGAATAAGTTGAATTGAATAGAAAACAGTAGTACTTTGCATTAATTCATGAGGAACAGCAGAGCTCCACACCTTAATCTATGGAGTGCAGAAACTCTACCGTATGAAAATACATAAGTGAAAGGTCCAGGCATGGCCGAATGGCCAGCCTTCATGATCTAAGAACTAGGCGTCCAAAGATGATCCGAAGATGTTCAAAGATGTCTAATACAATAGTAAAAAGTTCTATTTATAATAAACTAGCTACTAAGGTTTATAGAAGTAAGTAATTGATGCATAAATCCACTTCCAGGGCCCACTTGGTGTGTGCATGGGCTGAGCTTGAATATTACACGTGCAGAGGTCAATCTTGGAGTTGAATGCCAGTTTGTAACGTATTTCTGGCGTTCAACTCTAGCTTGTGACGTGTTTCTGTCGTTTAACTCCAGACAGCAGCATAGAACTGGCATTTAACGCCCTTTTACGTCGTCTAAACATGGCCAAAGTATGGACTATTATATATTGTTGGAAAGCCCTGGATGTCTACTTTCCAACTCAATTAGAAGCGCGCCATTTTGAGTTTTGTAGCTCTAGAAAATCCACTTTGAGTGCAGGGAGGTCAGAATCCAACAGCATCAGCAGTCCTTCTTCAACCTCTGAATCTGATTTTTGCTCAAGTCCCTCAATTTCAGCCAGAAAATACCTGAAATCACAGAAAAACATATAAACTCATAGTAAAGTCCAGAAATGTGAATTTAACATAAAAACTAATGAAAACATCCCTAAAAGTAACCAGATTTTACTAAAAACATACTAAAAACAATGCCAAAAAGCGTATAAATTATCCGCTCATCATACCATAAGGTGACATTTTTACAAAATTTAAGACAAGTTTAGTGTCAACACATCTAGCCAGGACCTTGGCCAAGCTCTCTAAACAAAAATCGTATGAAGTACCATAAAGGCTGAAGTCGTCCATAAAAACTTCCAGGCAATTCTCCATTAGATCAGAGAAGACACTCGTCATGCACCGCTGAAAAGTGGCAGGTGCGTTACATAGTCCAAATGGCATCCAGGCAAAGGTGCCAAATGGACAAGTAAACATGGTCTTCTCCTGATCTTCAGGAGCAATATGTATCTGGAAGTAGCCAGTAAATCCATCAAGAAAACAGTAGTGAGATTTACCTGCCAAGCGGTCTAGCATCTGATCAATGAAGGGTAAGGGGTAATGGTCTTTTCGTGTGGCGGCGTTCAATCTTCTGTAGTCAATACATACTCGCCACGCATTTTGGACTCTTTTAGTGACCAATTCACCGTCGTCCTTCTTGACCGTCGTGATGCCCGACTTCTTGGGAACAACTTGAACCGGGCTCACCCACTCACTGTCAGAAATTGGGTATATGATATCCGCATCCAGTAATCGGGTAACCTCTTTCTTCACTACATCAAGGATGGTTGGGTTGAGCCTCCTTTACGGTTGCCTAACTGGCTTGGCTCCATCTTGGAGAAATATCCTATGCATGCACTTGCGGGGGTCAATTCCCACAATGTCTGCTAGGCTCCATCCTATTGCTTTCTTGTACTTTCTTAGAACATCTAGGAGCTTTTCCTCTTCTTCACTTGAGAGCTCACTAGCAATAATGACCGGAAACCTTTGGTTGTCCTCTAAGAAAGCATATTTCAAATGAGATGGAAGGGGCTTCAGTTCACTTTTTATCTCAAGATGAGGTTCCTTTTCATCAAGCTCATGGGATTCATTCTTGACAACTTTCTCATGTTCATCTTCTTGATCATCCGTCTCCTCAACAATGGGGTAGCACAACATCACATCGGAGCATGGAATGTTCTTCAGGAGGATGTTTCATGGCTTCCTCTAAATTGAACTTGATAGTCTTGTCTCCAACCCCAAAGGAATATACACCGGTGAAGGCATCTAACTTGAATTTAGAGGTTTTGGGGAAGGGTCTACTAAGTAAAATGGAGGATGAGCTTCTATTTTTTGCTGGAGGCTGATGAGCGGATAATTTATACGCTTTTTGGCATTGTTTTTAGTATGTTTTTAGTAGGATCTAGTTACTTTTAGGGATGTTTTCATTAGTTTTTATGTTAAATTCACATTTCTGGACTTTACTATGAGTTTGTGTGTTTTTCTGTGATTTCAGGTATTTTCTGGCTGAAATTGAGGGACTTGAGCAAAAATCAGATTCAGAGGTTGAAGAAGGACTGCTGATACTGTTGGATTCTGACCTCCCTGCACTCAAAGTGGATTTTCTAGAGCTAAAGAACTCGAAATGGCGCGCTTCCAATTGCGTTGGAAAGTAGACATTCAGGGCTTTCCAGAAATGTATAATAGTCCATACTTTGGCCAAGTTTAGACGATGCAAACTGGCATTCAACGCCAGCTCTCTGCCTAATTTTGGAGTTTAGCGCCAGAAAGGGATCCTGGAACCCAAACCTGGCGTCCAGCGCCAGAAAAGGAGCCAAAACCAGAGTTGAACGCCAGAAATGGATCAAAACCTGGCGTTCAACTCCACAAATGGCCTCTGCACGTGGAAAGTTAAAGCTCAGCCCAAGCACACACCAAGTGGGCCCCAGAAGTGGATTTATGCATCAATTACTTACTTCTGTAAACCCTAGTAGCTAGTTTATTATAAATAGGACCTCTTACTATTGTACTAGACATCCTAGATCCTGGATTGCATTCTGATCCTGTGATCACGTTTTAGGGGGCTAGCCATTCGGCCATGCCTGGATCTTTCACTTATGTAATTTTTTAAAGGTAGAGTTTCTACACTCCATAGATTAAGGTGTGGAGCTCTGCTGTTCCTCAAAGATTAATGCAAAGTACTACTGTTTTCTATTCAATTCATCTTGTTTCGCTTCTAAGATATTCATTCGCACTTCAATCTGAATGTGATGAACGTGACAATCATCATCATTCCCTATGAACGCGTGCCTGACAACCACTTCCATTCTACCTTCGACTGAATGAGTTTCTCTTAGATCTCTTAATCAGAATCTTCGTGGTGTAAGCTAGAATGATGGCGGCATTCAAGAGAATCCGGAAGGTCTAAACCTTGTCTGTGGTATTCCGAGTAGGATTCAATGATTGAATGACTGTGACGAGCTTCAAACTCGCGATTGTTGGGCGTAGTGACAGACGCAAAAGGATAGTAAATCCTATTCCAGCATGATCGAGAACCGACAGATGAATAGCCGTGCCGTGACAGGGTGCGTTGACCATTTTCACTGAGAGGATAAGATGAAACCATTGACAAGGGTGATGCCTCCAAACGATTACCCGTGCCGTGACAGGGCATTTGGATCATTTTCCCGAGAGAAGACCGAAAGTAGCCATTGACAATGGTGATGTATCACATAAAGCCAGCCATGGAAAGGAGTAAGACTGATTGGATGAAGACAGCAGGAAAGCAGAGGTTCAGAGGAACGAAAAGCATCTCCATTCGCTTATCTGAAATTCCTACCAATGATTTACATAAGTACCTCTATCCCTATTCTACTATTTATTTTCGAAAACCCATCACTATTTTATATCCGCTTGACTGAGATTTACAAGGTGACCATAGCTTGCTTCATACCAACAATCTCCGTGGGATTCGACCCTTACTCACGTAAGGTATTACTTGGACGACCCAGTGCACTTGCTGGTTAGTTGTGCGAAGTTGTGAACCAGGGTATTGGCATCATGTTTTTGGCGCCATTACCAGGGAAAGAAAGAACGATGAATTTTACATAATCAAAGTATAGTCACAATTTCTGCGCACCAAGTTTTTGCCGCCGTTGCCGGGGATTGTTCGAGTTTGGACAACTGACGGTTCATCTTGTTGCTCAGATTAGGTAATTTTCTTTTTGTTTTGTTTTCAAAAATTTTTCAAAAATCTTTCAAAAATTTTTCTTTTGTTTTCGAAAAAAAAAATTAATAATAATAAAAATAATGTTTTCAAAAATAAATTATTCTATGGCTTCAAAACTTTTAAGAATGAATTCTAGAGTTTCATGGTAACATGTTGAATCCTATCTGGCTGTAAAGTCATACCCAAACTGCTTTGGGATTGGCCTTCAACTAATCACCTCAGTGGAGTCATGCCCAATCCTTCTGGATCGGGTATGTCATGCGTGTCATGTCTGAGTTACATACTAAAGCTTGGCTGGCTATTAAGCCATGCCTGACCCTTTGATTGGAGCTTTAGACTAACATGGAAAGATTCCTGGAATTCATATTAAAAATTTTGGAATCCTTATTTTTTCTTTTTCACAATAATTTTTGAAAAAAAAAATACAAAAAAAAATTTAGAAAATCATAAAAATCAAAAATATTTTTGTGTTTCTTGTTTGAGTCTTGAGTCATGTTATAAGTTTGGTGTCAATTGCATGTGCATCTTGCATTTTTCGAAAAAAATCATGCATTCATAGTGTTCTTCATGATCTTCAAGTTGTTCTTGGTAAGTCTTCTTGTTTGATCTTTGCATTTGCATGTTTTGTGTCTTTTCTTGTTTTTCATATGCATTCTTGAATTCTTAGTGTCTAGGCATTAAAGAATTCTAAGTTTGGTGTCTTGCATGTTTTCTTTGCATTAAAAATTTTTCAAAAATGTGTTCTTGATGTTCATCATGATCTTCATAGTGTTCTTGGTGTTCATCTTGACATTCATAGCATTCTTGCATGCATTCATTGTTTTGATCCATAACTTTCATGCATTGCATCATTTTTCTTGTTTTTCTCTCTCATCATAAAAATTCAAAAATCAAAAAATTATCTTTCCCTTTTTCTCTCATCAAATTCGAAAATTTGGATTGACTTTTTCAAAAATTTTTAAAATCTAGTTGTTTTTATGAGTCAAATCAAATTTTCAATCAAAAAAATAAATCTTATCTTTTTCAAAATCTTTTTCAAAAATCAAATCTTTTCAAATTTCTTAGTTATTTTCGAAAATTCCAAAAATATTTTTTAAAAATATTTTTCTTATTTTTATATCATATTTTCGAAAATAACATCATCAATTAATGTTTTGATTCAAAAATTTCAAGTTTGTTACTTACTTGTTAAGAAAGATTCAAACTTTAAGTTTTAGAATCATATCTTGTGATTTCTTGTGAATCAAGTCATTAATTGTTATTTTAAAAATCAAATCTTTTTCAAAACTAATTTCAATCATATCTTTTCAAAAATATATTCTTATCTTATCTTTTTTCAAAAATTTGATTTCAAAATATCTTTTCTTACTTCTTATTTTCTTATCTTTTCAAAATTGATTTTCAAAATTTGTTTCAACTAACTAACTAACTTTTTGTTTGTTTCTTATCTTTTTCAAAACCACCTAACTAACTCTCTCTCTCTAATTTTCGAAAATATCTTCCCTCTTTTTTCAAAATTTCTTTTTAATTAACTAATTATTTTAAATTTTTATTTTAATTTTCGAAAATTACTAACCTTTTTCAAAAACTATTTTCGAAAATCACTAACTCTTTTTTCAAAAATAATTTTCGAAAATTCTCTTCTCTCTCATCTCTTTCTATTTGTTTATTCATCTACTAACATCTCTCCCTCACTCACAAAAAAAAAAGAGAGAGAGGATCTCTATTATTATTATTTTTCTGTGCCCTCTTCTTTGTCATATGAGCAGGAGCAAGGACAAGAATATTCTTGTTGAAGCAGATCCAGAACCTGAAAGGACTCTGAAGAGGAAACTAAGAGAAGCTGAATTACAACAAACCAGCAAGCACCTGTCAGAAATTATCAAACAGGAAAAGAAGATGGCAGCTGAAAATAATAATAATGCAAGGAGAATGCTTGGTGACTTTACTGCACCTAATTCCAATTTACATGGAAGAAGCATCTCCATTCCTGCCATTGGAGCAAACAATTTTGAGCTTAAACCTCAATTAGTTTCTCTGATGCAGCAGAACTGCAAGTTTCATGGACTTCCATCTGAAGATCCTTTTCAGTTCTTAACTGAATTCTTGCAGATATGTGATAATGTTAAGACTAATGGAGTAGATCCTGAAGTCTACAGGCTCATGCTTTTTCCTTTTGCTGTAAGAGACAGAGCTAGAATATGGTTGGACTCTCAACCCAAAGATAGCCTGAACTCTTGGGATAAGCTGGTCACGGCTTTCTTAGCCAAGTTCTTTCCTCCTCAAAAGCTGAGCAAGCTTAGAGTGGATGTTCAAACCTTCAAACAAAAAGATGGTGAATCCCACTATGAAGCTTGGGAAAGATACAAACAGTTGACCAAAAAGTGTCCTTCTGACATGCTTTCAGAATGGACCATCCTGGATATATTCTATGATGGTTTATCTGAGTTATCAAAGATGTCATTGGATACTTCTGCAGGTGGATCCATTCACCTAAAGAAAACGCCTGCAGAAGCTCAAGAACTCATTGACATGGTTGCTAATAACCAGTTTATGTACACTTCTGAGAGGAATCCTGTGAGTAATGGGACGCCTATGAAGAAGGGAGTTCTTGAAGTTGATACTCTGAATGCCATATTGGCTCAGAACAAAATATTGACTCAGCAAGTCAATATGATTTCTCAGAGTCTGAATGGAATGCAAGCTGCATCCAACAGTACTCAAGAGGCATCTTCTGAAGAAGAAGCTTATGATCCTGAAAACCCTGCAATAGCAGAGGTAAATTACATGGGTGAACCTTATGGAAACCCCTATAATCTATCATGGAGAAATCATCCAAATCTCTCATGGAAGGATCAAAGGCCTCAACAAGGCTTTAATAATGGTGGAAGAAACAGGTTTAGCAATAGCAAGCCTTTTTCATCATCCACTCAGCAACAGACAGAGAATTCTGAGCAGAATCCATCTAGCTTAGCAAACTTAGTCTCTGATCTATCCAAGGCCACTGTAAGTTTCATGAATGAAACAAGGTCTTCCATTAGAAATTTGGAAGCACAAGTGGGCCAGGTGAGTAAAAGGATCACTGAAATTCCTCCTAGTACTCTCCCAAGCAATACAGAAGATAATCCAAAAGGAGAGTGCAAGGCCATTGACATAAGCACCATGGCCGAACCTGTAAGGGAAGGAGAGGACGTGAATCCCAAGGAGGAAGACCTCCTGGGACGTCCAGTGGTCAATAAGGAGCTTCCCTCTGAGGAACCAAAGGACTCTGAGGCTCATCTAGAGACCATAGAGATTCCATTAAACCTCCTTATGCCCTTCATGAGCTCTGATGAGTATTCCTCTTCTGAAGAGAATGAGGATGTTACTGAAGAGCAAACTGCCAAGTTTCTTGGTGCAATCATGAAGCTGAATGCCAAATTAACTAAGTGATCTAGATCAACTGACATTGCCTCAGAAGAGACAGGATCCTGGAAAGTTCATAATACCTTGGACCATAGGCACCATGATCTTTAAGGCTCTGTGTGACCTTGGTTCAGGGATAAACCTCATGCCCCTCTCTGTAATAGAGAAACTGGGAATCTATGGGGTGCAAGCTGCTAAAATCTCACTAGAGATGACGGACAATTCAAGAAAACAGGCTTATGGACAAGTAGAGGACGTGTTAGTGAAGGTTGAAGGCCTTTACATCCCTACTGATTTCATAGTCTTGGATACTGGGAAGGATGAGGATGAATCCATCATCCTAGGAAGACCTTTCCTAGCCACAGCAAGAGCTGTGATTGATGTGGACAGAGGAGAATTGATCCTTCAATTGAATGAGGACAACCTTGTGTTTACAACTCAAGGATCTCTCTCTGCATCCATGGAGAGGAAGCATAAAAAGCTTCTCTCAAAGCAGATTCAAACAAAGCCCCCACAGTCAAACTCTAAGTTTGGTGTTGGGAGGCCACAACCAAACTCTAAGTTTGGTGTTGGAGAGTCTCAACAATGCTCTGAACATCTGTGAGGCTCCATGAGAGCCCACTATCAAGCTATTGACATTAAAGAAGCGCTTGTTGGGAGGCAACCCAATGTTTATTTATCTAATTTTATTTTTGTTTTTCATGTTTTCTTAGGTTTATGATCATGTGGAGTCACAAAATAAACGAAAAATTTAGAAACAGAATCAAAAACAGCAGAAGAAAAATCACACCCTGGAGGAAGCACCTGCCTGGCGTTCAACGCCAGAACAGAGCATGGTTCTGGCGCTGAACGCCCAAAATGGGCAGTGTCTGGGCGCTGAACGCCCAGAACAAGCATGGTTCTGGCGTTCAACGCCAGAAATGGCCAACAAATGGGCGTTAAACGCCCAAAATGGGCACCAACCTGGCACTGAACGCCCAGAGTTGTGTGCAAGGGCATTTTTACATGCCTAATGGGTGCAGGGATGTAAATCCTTGACACCTCCGGATCTGTGGACACCACAGGATCACCTCAAGATCTGTGGACACTACAGGATCATCTCATGATCTGTGGACCCCACAGGATCCCCACCCACCTCACCCTCTCTCTCCATTCATGATCATCCCTTCTATTTTCCATTCACCACTCACATCCCTACACACATCCCTCCATCTCTTCCATATCTTCTTCTTCTTCTTCTTCTATTATTTCTTCTTTTGCTCGAGGGCGAGCAACATTCTAAGTTTGGTGTGGTAAAAGCATAGCTTTTTTATTTTTCCATAACCATTGATTTCACCTAAGGCCAGAGAAACCTCTAGAAAGAGGAAAGGGAAGACAAAAGCTTCCATCAAGGGTCTATAGCTCAGTGGTAGAACATTTGACTGCAAATCAAGAGATCCCTGAGATACCTCAGGGGATACATTTTCTTCCACACAATTATTGGAAGCAACTAAGGGTGGAACATCAAGAGCACTCCATCATCCTTCATGAAATTAGAGAAGATCAAAAGCAATGAGGGAGGAGCAACAAAGACAGGAAAGAGACATAGAAGAGCTCAAGGACATCATTGGTTCCTCAAGAGGGAAACGCCACCATCACTAAGGTGGATTCATTCTTTTTTCTTATTTCTTCTGTTTTTCATTTTCTATGTGCTTATCTATGTTTGTGTCTTCATTACATGATCATTAGTAGTTAGTAACCATGTCTTAAAAGTTATGAATGTCCTATGAATCCATCACCTCTCTTAAATGAAAAATATTTTAATTCAAAAGAATAAGAAGTACATGAGTTTCGAATTTATCCTTGAACTTAGCTTAATTATATTGATGTGGTGACAATGCTTCTTGTTTTCTGAATGTATGCTTGAACAGTGCATATGTCTTTTGAAGTTGTTGTTTAAGAATGTTAAATATGTTGGCTCTTGAAAGAATGATGACTAGGAGACATGTTATTTGATAATCTGAAAAATCATAAAAATGATTCTTGAAGCAAGAAAAAGCAGCAAAGAACAAAGCCTGCAGAAAAAAAATTAGGCGAAAAAAATAGAAAGAAAAAGAAAAAGCAAGCAGAAAAAGCCAAAAGCTCTTAAAACCAAGAGGCAAGAGCAAAAAGCCAATAACCCTTAAAACCAAAAGGCAAGGGCAAATAAAAAGGATCCCAAGGCTTTGAGCATCAGTGGATAGGAGGGCCTAAAGGAATAAAATCCTGGTCTAAGCGGCTAAACCAAGCTGTCCCTAACCATGTGCTTGTGGCGTGAAGGTGTCAAGTGAAAACTTGAGACTGAGCGGTTAAAGTCAAGGTCCAAAGCAAAAAAAGAGTGTGCTTAAGAACTCTGGACACCTCTAATTGGGGACTTTAGCAAAGCTGAGTCACAATCTGAAAAGGTTCACCCAATTATGTGTCTGTGGCATTTATGTATCCGGTGGTAATACTGGAAAACAAAGTGCTTAGGGCCACGGCCAAGACTCATAAAATAGCTGTGTTCAAGAATCATCATACTGAACTAGGAGAATCAATAACACTATCTGAACTCTGAGTTCCTATAGATGCCAATCATTCTGAACCTCAATGGATAAAGTGAGATGCCAAAACTATTCAAGAGGCAAAAAGCTATAAGTCCCGCTCATATGATTGAAGCTATGTTTCATTGATAGTTTGGAATTTATAGTATATTCTCTTCTTTTATCCTATTTGATTTTTCATTGCTTGGGGACAAGCAACAATTTAAGTTTGGTGTTGTGATGAGCGGATAATTTATACGCTTTTTGGCATTGTTTTTAGTAGGATCTAGTTACTTTTAGGGATGTTTTCATTAGTTTTTATGTTAAATTCACATTTTTGGACTTTACTATAAGTTTGTGTGTTTTTCTGTGATTTCAGGTATTTTCTGGCTGAAATTGAGGGACTTGAGCAAAAATCAGATTCAGAGGTTGAAGAAGGACTGCTGATGCTGTTGGATTCTGACCTCCCTGCACTCAAAGTGGATTTTCTGTAGATAAAGAACTCGAAATGGCGCGCTTCCAATTGCATTGGAAAGTAGACATTCAGGGCTTTCCAGCAATATATAATAGTCCATACTTTGGCCAAGTTTAGATGACGCAAACTGGCGTTCAACGCCAGCTCTTTGCCCAATTCTGCAGTTCAGCACCAGAAAGGGATCAAAAACCAGAGTTGAACGCCAGAAATGGATCAAAACCTGGCGTTCAACTCCACAAATGGCCTCTGCACGTGAAAAGTTAAAGCTCAGCCCAAGCACACACCAAGTGGGCCCCAGAAGTGGATTTATGCATCAATTACTTACTTCTGTAAACCCTAGTAGCTAGTTTATTATAAATAGGACCTCTTACTATTGTATTAGACATCCTGGATCCTGGATTGCATTCTGATCCTGTGATCACGTTTTAGGGGGATGGCCATTCGGCCATGCCTGGATCTTTCACTTATGTAATTTTTTAACGGTAGAGTTTCTACACTCCATAGATTAAGGTGTGGAGCTCTGCTGTTCCTCAAAGATTAATGCAAAGTACTACTGTTTTCTATTCAATTCATCTTGTTTCGCTTCTAAGATATTCATTCACACTTCAATCTGAATGTGATGAACGTGACAATCATCATCATTCCCTATGAACGCGTGCCTGACAACCACTTCCATTCTACCTTCGACTGAATGAGTTTCTCTTAGATCTCTTAATCAGAATCTTCGTGGTGTAAGCTAGAATGATGGCGGCATTCAAGAGAATCTGGAAGGTCTAAACCTTGTCTGTGGTATTCCGAGTAGGATTCAATGATTGAATGACTGTGACGAGCTTCAAACTCGCGATTGCTGGGCGTAGTGACAGACGCAAAAGGATAGTAAATCCTATTCCAGCATGATCGAGAACCGACAGATGAATAGTCATGCCGTGACAGGGTGCGTTGACCATTTTCACTGAGAGGATAAGATGAAACCATTGACAAGGGTGATGCCTCCAGACGATTAGCCGTGCCGTGACAGGGCATTTGGATCATTTTCCCGAGAGAAGACCGAAAGTATCCATTGACAATGGTGATGTATCACATAAAGCCAGCCATGGAAAGGAGTAAGACTGATTGGATGAAGACAGCAGGAAAGCAGAGGTTCAGAGGAACGAAAAGCATCTCCATTCGCTTATCTGAAATTCCTACCAATGATTTACATAAGTACCTCTATCCCTATTCTACTATTTATTTTCGAAAACCCATCACTATTTTATATCCGCCTGACTGAGATTTACAAGGTGACCATAGCTTGCTTCATACCAACAATCTCCGTGGGATTCGACCCTTACTCACGTAAGGTATTACTTGGACGACCCAGTGCACTTGCTGGTTAGTTGTGCGAAGTTGTGAACCAGGGTATTGGCATCATGTTTTTGGCGCCATTACCAGGGAAAGAAAGAACGATGAATTTTACATAATCAAAGTATAGTCATAATTTCTGCGCACCAGAGGCATTTTAAGGATGTAAAAGTCAACCGAAAAAGCAAAGTCCTTAATTGCCACGAGTACATCTTCCGCTATCCCCATCACTGTGATCACACTTTTATCAGCTAAGGCAAACCTCGCCGCTGACTTCTTCAATGGAGCTAAATTCAACCGCACATAAATAGAAAGCGGCATGATGCTAACACAGGCTCCCAAGTCACACATACAATCATGAAAGGTGTATCCGCCAATACAACAAGACACTAAGCACGGTCCAGGGTCACCACATTTTCTTGGAATAGGTTCCATCAACGAAGAAATTGAACTACCTAAGGATAATGTCTCCAATTCTCCTATCCTATCCTTGTGTGTACACAAGTCTTTCAAAAATTTTGCATACTTTGGAATTTGTTGAATAGCATCAAGGAGTGGTATGGTTACCTCAACCTTTTTGAACACTTGAAGCATGTTCAAATCAAACTCCGGTGTTTTCTTTGCCTTCTTCACCATAGAAGGAAATGGAATAGGAACGGACTCATCCACTATAGCTTTCCTCTTGGGTTCCTTGAGGTTTACTCCTTCTTTCTCATGCCTTTTGTCTACCACCTCTTCTTCATGTGGAGCTTCAACAACTACCTCTTCCTCATGAATTTCTCCCATGACCCTTGGAGGTATCTCTTCTAATGTAGTCTCCGACCATAGAGTGATGGCATTGAGACCGCCTCTTGGATTTGGTTGGGGTTGGGATGGAAGGTTAGAAGAACTTGAGGGTTGGTCAGTGTTGTTATTAGGGTTTGGTGGTTGGTTTGACATGTTCATCTTTGAAAGTAAGTTGGTGAGGTTAGCTAATTGGGTACTCAAGGTATTAAATTGAGCCTTGTTGCTCTCATCTCGTTTTTCTATAGCGGCTCTAAGCTCTTCAACTTGATTGTTGGAAGATGGAGGAGTTTGGTTTTGGTTTTATTGTCTATGGTGTGGTGCTTGGTACTTGGTATAGTTATTTTGGTTTTGGTTGGAGTGGCTTTGGTTGGCTTGGTAGTTGGTGTTGTTGTGGTGGTATTGGGATGAAGATTGGTTGTTGTTGTGATGAGAAGGAGAGATGTTCCATCTTTGGTTTTGATTGCTTCCTTGCGCATTATCCCTCCACCCTTGATGTTGATTACCACCTTGATGGTAATTGTTTTGACCTTGAAAAGGGTAGGGTGGACGGTTGTTGTAATTCACATTGGCTACCACAAGGGCATGTTTCTCTTGAATTTGATGGCATTGGTCGGTGTAATGTGTGGTGCTAGAGCACAAACCACAAATTCTAGGAAGGCCTTCAAGTTGGGCAACCGGAGGTGGGGCTTGGACGGCTTTGATGGAGTAGTATTCCTTTTGATCCCTTTGGATTTGTGTAAGGATGGTGGTCATATCCCCAAGTGCTTTGGTTAGACTTGATTCGGAAGGGGATGTTCTACTACACCCTTGAGAGGATTACTTCTCACTCGTGTGTGTTGTGTAGATTCGGCAACATCCTTTATCAAATTCCAAGCTTCTCCCTCCGTCTTGTTTTTCAAAAAGGAACCACCACTAGAAGCGGTGAGCAATCTTCTATCCTCCATACAAAGACCTCCGGTAAAGTAGCTAATGAGCAAGTTAGTGGGTATTCCGTGGTGTGGACATGACTCCAATAGCCTCTTGAATCGAGACCAATACTCGTACAAACTCTCTTGGTCTCTTTGCATTATGTCCAAAATCTCTTTCCGGATGTAGTCGGTCTTCTCCGATGGAAAGAATTTATCAAGAAACTCTCTTCTCAAGAAATCCCAATTAGTCACAATCTCATCCGGTAGCGAATAGAACCATGTTTTTGCTTGCGCTTCAAGAGAGAAGGGGAAGGCAAAAACCATGATAGCTACCTCATCGGCTCCATGCCTTCGAGCCGTAGAACAAGCAACTTGAAAATCCTTCAAATGTCGGATGGGGTCTTGACCCGGCAACCCATGATACTTAGGAAGTAGATGTATCAAGCTATTCTTCAACTCAAAGTTCGGATCAAGGTTAGGATACCTTGCTTGCAAAGGTTGAAGTATGATATCCGGAGCTCCTTGCTCATGCAAAGTGATCCGGCGTGGCTCCGGCATGTGTGGCTCACCTGTAGGATGCAAAGTGTATTAGTAGTGCCAACAGAAGAATAGGAAGTAACGGACTACAAGTCACTCTCGGTAACGTCTAGTGATTTGGTATTTTCCTCAAGAGAGGCCGAAGTACTAGGCGTGTAATTCAACCACCGTCTAGCTTGCCGAGTGTGTAACAAAGTTCTTTCGATCTCGGGATCAAAATTGGCTAAGCTAGAATTCGGTTGAGACTGAGTCATCAAACTTGAAAGTCATAGCACAAATGTAAAAGAAATCTAAACTATGGCCAAGTACTGAAAGAAGTAAACTATCTACAATATTCACATATTCACATAACCAATATCAAGGCATATGTTGCAACCATTCCCTGGCAACGGCGCCAAAAATTTGATACGGGCCCCAAGGGTGTATTGGTAAAGATTTTTTTTCCAATAAGGTCGCGTTGCAAGTATAGCTCTACCAACAACAATCCTCGGGGGTCAAATTTAGAAGAGGGATCTGGTTGTCACAAGTTCAACCCCAATAGAAATAACCGAAGTATTCAAACCTCGGGTCGTCTCACAAGGAATGGGCAAACATGTGCTTCAACATTGGTTAGAAATCCGAGGTTGTGAGTTATGAGCATGAAAATAAATGGGAATCTAAACAAGCAAGTAATCTTAGAATGCAACAACTAGTTCAATTAACTAAGCAAAACATGATCAACTTCAATGAATAAACAACATTTCACTTAATTCTATTATAACCCAAACAAGTAACTACAACTAAAGCAATTGGTTGAGGAAATTGAATTTCAAATATGAATAATAAAAGCAACTCTTGGCTAGGCTTGGGAATTGGGGCCACCATCCTTGTCTAACAACTATATCTTGACAATTATGAGGAACCAAGCTCATTAAGTCTACTCTCAAAGTCTTAAGTACGTGATATCTACTCCTAGACTTGAAGCACGTCAAATGGCTTTGATCACATCAACCCATAAGTCCCAACCTACCTACTAATTAGATTAGTAGTGAGTTGGTGTCAATGAGTATCAAATTGACCACCTAGGGCTCCCAAATCATCAAACCCATTAGACCCAATGACTCAAGTTTACCCAATTCCCTTGACCTAGGCCAAGAGTAAAGAAGACTACTCCATAATCAAAGTAAACAATTCATCAAACACTTGGTAAGCATTAACAAAAGACATGTTCAAAATAGCAATTAAATTGAGATCTACAAGTACCCACTAACAATTATCAACATATGATCATCCAAACAACAAAGCTAAACATAGAAATCATCAATATAACATCAATAAGTCAAGATTCACAACATTCATGAAATGGGTATAAAATGACAATTGACAAGAATTCATAAACTATCACAAGATATAAGCAAAATTGTAACAAGGAATTCAAATTGAACAATTAAAACTAGTAATTAACAAGATCCAAGTCACAAATCAACAAGGAAAGATCAAATTAAAACTAGATCTAGAGAGGAACAAGGGTTTCTCCCTCTAGAATAACAAAAGAACCCAAAACTAACTAAAAATTATGTCCTAGTGTAAAATGAGTGATCCCCCTTTTCCCCTAGCATCCTTGGATCTTTTCCATGCAGAAACAGCTTGAAATTGGGCCTAATGAGCCTCAGAAATCGCCAGGCACAATTTCCTTTAATGAGGTCACGTGCAGCTTTTGTGATCCACGCATGCGTGCCAAGTGCGCGTGCGCGTCGATGCTGCTTTTCCCAAGATTTCAATTCTTCATGTTCCTCCCTTTTTGTACATGCTTTCTCCCTCTCTTCTAAGTCATTCCTACCCTATAATTCCTGAAATTACTCAACAAATACATCACGGCATCGAGTGGCAATGGAAGAGAATTAAAATATGGTAATTTTGAGGCAAAATAAGCATGTTTTCCATCATGGAGCAATATTGGGAAGTGAACACAAAATCATGCATTTCTTGTGAATAAGTGTGAGAAATGTTGATAAAATCCCCCAAAATAAGCACAAGATAAACCACAAAATCAGGGTTTATCAGTTTTCACACTTAAGCACAAATTAGGAGACAATCATGAAACCATGCTATTTCATTGAATAAATGTGGGTAAAAGGTCATAAAATCTCCTAAATTAAGCACAAGATAAACCCTCAAAATGGGGTTTATCAACCTCCCCACACTTAAACCAAGCATGTTCTCATGCTTAAACCAAGAATGAAGTAAAGGGTATGGCATTTATTCAATGGAATCTAATCTAAATGCAACCTAAACTATATGCAACTATCTAAATGCAATTGCTTGGTCAAAATAAATCAATCCTCAAGAAGCATATATGCACAAGGGCTAAGGATTAGCAACCATGCCAAACTACAATTGAATTGAGCTATTAAATATTTTTACAAACTTGCATGAAGAGTGATGATTATAGGTGAAATCATGTAATTGAGCAATCGAACCCTCACTGGATGTGTTTGCACTCTATTCGCTCAAGTGTTTAGGGTTGATTCACTCAATTCTCCCCTAATCATGCTTTCTAAGATTGGTTCTTCTTCTAACAATCAACATTTATTCAATGCATGCATACAAGTATCATGAGGTCTTTTCATAGGTTGTAATGGGGCTAGGGTCAAGGTAAGGATGCATCTTTAGTCAAGTGAGCTTAAAATTTGAATCTTTGATAAGCTTAAACTTCCCACCTAACCTACGACATCCTATACAATTTCAAAGCTAACCTAACTACCCATTTTTCTCACTTTTTCACATACTCATGCATTTCCTTTTCATTTCACAACACTTATGCATTGACCCTTATTGAGCTTTGCTTTGGGACATTTTGTCCCCTTTTTATTTCTTTCTTTTTTTTTCTTTGTTTCTTTCTTTTTCTATTTTTTTCTTTTCCTTTCCATATTATTTTTCTTTTTTTTCTTTTCTTTTCATTTTCTTTTATTTTTCTCATTTTTTCCTTTCTTTCAAACTATATACAAGAACATCAATGCATAAGGTCTATATATTTAGTCAATACATGAGCATGTACCAAATTCCCAATATTTTCAAAAATACAAACTACCCTCTTTATTCAACCAATGTCCTAAGTTTCCCACACTTGAATGTTACACACACACTAGCCTAAGCCAATCAAAGATTCAAATAAGGACATTTATTGTTTTTCACTTTAAGGCTTGTATTGTGCTAAAATGAAGAACAAGTGGGTTAATCATAGGCTCAAATTGGCGAACAATGGAAGATAAAAGGTAAGGCTATTTGGGTAAGTGAGCTAAATGAAATGATGGCCTCAATCATATAAATGCATGAATACACAAAATAATGGACATAAAGAATCAAACAAATCAAAGATTACAATCATAGAAAGAGAATAATGCACACAAGAAGGAAAATAAGTGGTTATAAGATGTAACCACACTATTAGGCTCAAATCTCACTTGCTTGTGTTCTTAGCTCAAAATCATGTTCCACAGTATATATAATTCAATTATGAAAAGTTTTCACTCAAATCAATTGGTGCCCTATAGATAAAAATCTTGAAAAATTTCATTATTTTGACTAAGCTTATTGTGTGTGTGTGTGTGTGTGTGTATATATATATATATATGCAAAAATAAGAAACTGCAAGTAAAAATCCTAAAAACCTAAAATGAATGCAAAAGTGTTGGAATTAGAAATTTGTCACCCAAAATCGCCGACCGGTCGGACGACCTCCCCACATTTAAAAGTTTGCACCGTCCTCGGTGCACTCAAAGATGAGCAAGGGGGTACGGCGACTCTCTGGGTTGCTACCTTCAGCTGGTAGATCAACCGGTGCTGTGTGTTCTTTATCTCGCTTCCTTTTTTGCTTGTGGTGCATCAATCATGAAAAGTAGAAAATAACACCATTAGAGAAGAAAATACAAAAGCACGGAAGCATAATTGTTGGAATGAGGTAAATCACTAGGAATGAATGAGTGAATTAGTGTGACGTTAAGAAATATTAGGTATGCAAATTCTAAATTGCGCGGTTTAGAACACAGATTAGCATAAAAGCTATGTCACTAAAGAAGCATGCACTTTACTCATTCTAGTATGCTTGAGATGCTTTAAGTAAGCTTGTAAGGTGAAACAGCATTAAAGAAGCATGAAGGCATTCAAGCTATAAGCATATGGATGCATATAATCATGAAACACAATGCATCAAGATGAATGCACAAAATCCAATATCAAGAGATTGCCTAATCAAAGAATAGGGTTCAAATCATGCAATTCAAGAAGAGTTACAAGCTCGAAGGCAATTCTCATCACTTGGTATTCTTAAAAGATAAGCATGAAAAACTCAGAACCAAGTAGCAAAATATAACCTCAATAATAGAATCCAACAAAGATTATAAACATAATGATGTTAAGATAATATCCCTTTTTAATACTCAGCAGCAATTAATGGTAAACAAGAATAACAATCCAACACTTACAATGAAAAAGAGAAAATAAAATGAAAACTAACTAAAACTAACTAATCAACTAACTAACTAACTAACTAATTAGTTAACTAAGATAAATGGTTATCAATGGTATTTGGGAGTGTTGGATGAGGGGTAGAATAAGGGGAAAAGAAAGGAGAGGGAAAGAAATGGAAAGAGGAGAAGAAAAGAGATGTGTTGAAGGAAGGACATCCGCGCGTACGCGCGCATAGCGCGCGCGTGGATGGTGGTGCGATGGACACGACGCGTATGCGCACATGGCGCGTCCGCGTCGATGACTTATTTCGAGAGTGACGCGTACGCATCATGTCCGCATACGCGCGAGTTGGTTTGTGCGAAAGGCACAATGCGCGCGCAACGTTCGCACAACTCTCGGGTTTTTGGCTTGGGGGTGGAATTTCTCAATCCATGCGTACGCGTACATGGCGTGTCTGCGTGGGTAGGCGAAAATGCTTGATGCACGCGTACACGCGTCGTGCGTGTACGCGCAGATGGTGCTCTGTTTTTCAAAATTTTTTTTCTATGTTTTAGCACCAATCCAAGCATTCCAAACCTCCAAACAGGTACCAAAACACCATAAAACCTTATTTAACATACTAAACTACCAACTATACTCAACAAATCAACCAAAAACATAAATTTAAACTAATTACCAATATGTACAAAAAGAGAAAAATGAAAAGAGTTTACCATGGTGGGTTGTCTCCTACCTAGTACTTTTGTTTATTTTCCTTAAGTTGGACTTATGGGGAGCTCCTCTCAAGGTGGCTTGTGCTTGAAGCTATCTTGGAACTTCTACCAATGCTTGGTTCTCCATTGTGTCCCAATATTTCTTATGGATTGAGCCAAGTGTTGATGGAGTTCTTCACAAGCTTGGGGCTCCCAAAGTTGATCCTCTTCTTGTAATTCGGGATCCCACACTTTATTTTCACACCCGTCTTGAAGTTGATCATCATTATTATTAGTCCATCCGGGTGGCAAGTAAGGTGAATTCTCAATAAAGTGACCAACAATCCTCCTAGACCCATCTAGTTGAGCACTACTCCAACCCTTATATCTCATGTTTGATGCATCAACCATAATAAGCCTTGATTTGCAACGCCAACCACAAAACCTTTTTTGCTTACGCTTCATCCCACAAAGTTCCCTAAGTTGGCCATCCGTTTCAAGCAAGCCATATTCAAGTGGGATAATAAAGGTAATAGAAATGAATTTTACCCACTTAAATGTAGGAGTAGATGACAACCTAGGCAAAGAAGCTCCTAAGGGTCTTGACAATGCGTATTCAATTTCCACTTCTTCACAAGATCTCTTAATTTCAATCCTTTGTTCATCAATTCTATCTAAGCCTTTTCCCGTATTAAAATCATAAATGGGAAGGTGAGAGACATTTACCTCCACATTGCTTTCCATCTCATCGGGAGAAGGTTCTTCATACTCAAAGGATTTTTCACCACTAAGACTCGATGCTTGATCTTCATCACCAAGGGAACTCAATTCTTGCTCTATCCCATCCAAGTCTTCATATAGAATATGCCTTGGAAGGTGTGCACTTTCCTCTCTAGCATCAATTTCAATCATCTTGGAGGGATTTTCTTCAATTCTATGTTCCCATAGAGGCTCTGCATCTCCTAAGTCTTCAACCACTTCTTCCTTGTCTTCAATAATCATAGCTTCCTCCAATTGTTCCAACACAAAGCAACTTCCCTCATTCTCCACTAATCTCTCCTTCATGTTATGCTCTTCATTTGATTCTCCACATGTAGCCATGGGAGTTCCTTGAGTAGTTAAGCATTGGGATGCTAACCGGCTTACCACCTCATCCAAGGCGGCCGTGAATTATTGCGCATCCCTTTTCATCTCCTCTTGTCCTTGAACAAAAACATCAAGGATGTCATCCCTTGGAGGTTGGGGTGGATGGAAGGGTTCATCAATTTGGGGGAAGGGTTCATAGTAGGAAGGTGGTTCTTCTTGGTAGAGTTGTGGTGGTTCAACATTTTCCATTCTTTCCACTTGTTGCACAACACACTCCATGGTTGCTTGAAATTGATCCAATGCTTCCTTGAGACGATCCCTTGACTCTTGTTCCTCTTGGATATCATGAGTAGGATCATATGGCTCTTGGATCGATGGACATGAGTATTCTTCCATGGGAGGTTGTGGTGGAAAGGAATATTCATCTTGTGGTTGAAAATTTTCGTACATTGGAGGTGGTTCATCTTGAAAATGTTGATGTTGGAGTGGTGGTGGCTCTATATGTGGCTCATAGGGATCAAAAAGTGGTTGGTATGGTAGATATGGATTAGGGTCATATAAAGGTGGTTGGTGAAAAGAGGCTTGTGAGTATGGTTGAGGGTTATGTTGAGGATATGGCTCATAAGCATATGGTGGTGGTTCTTGAAAGTCACAAGGAGATTCACCATAGCCATTGGGTTGATATGCATCTTAGAATGGCTCTTCTTCATAATGCATTGGTGGAGGTTGTTGCCAAGAGGATTGATCATATGCATATGGCTCCTCCCACCTTTGGTTATCCCATCCTTGATGCATATCTTCATTGTAGCTCCCATTTCCTACAACGTAGTTGTAATCACACTCATAGCTAAAGTGAGAATTCATAATGGAAAGGGAAAACAAGAAACAAAAGCTAATAAGAAACAATGAATGAAAGTCCTAAAACTAGCAAAAACTAACAAGCAATCCAAAAATTAAGCTATTCACAATATTCACATATATACAATAACCAATAACACAACACCATTGCAATTCCCCGGCAATGGCGCCATTTTGATGAGAGGACTTTTGACGGTTTAGAATTTCACTAATGAAGTCTCTTTGTAATATAGTTTCTAAACCAACACTAATCCTTTCATACAAAAATTTGTTTGTCACAAGTAACAAACCCCTAAATTTATAAACCGAAGTATTGAACCTCGGGTCATTCTGATGAGACGTAAAAGCTGGTGAATTAAAAATTATCAAAATGGTTACGTTGCAAGTATAGTTCTTAACTCACCGAAAATCTGCCTATCAATTTAGAAGTATGTCACAGAGAGTTTGAATTAAAAATTACTGGGAGTTTTAAGTCCCAGGTCGTCTCCCAACGAGTTGCAGAAAAGTGTGCTATCTTATTAATCAGATGTTCCAAGAAGTTGAGCTAAGTAAATTGGAATTTGATTTGAGGAAATTTAAATAATATGAATAAAAGCCTTGACTAGGAGTTGATTAGTTGGAATCTCTATTATGGATGGAATGATTTTAAGATTGATTTATAATTAATGGTTGCTCTGTTTGGTTATCCTTTACTATGTAAGGGGAAAGTCAAACAAGTTAGAATGCTAGATCTGTTCACAAGTTGCAACCCACTTAGTTCAAAGGGATTGGCGTTGGTGACAGGATAACAATCCAACAATTAAACCAATTACAAATTTTTTTTCGATCCTTCCAACTCAAGAGTTCCTTTTTAATCAACTCCCCATCAAGTAAAGAAACTACTCACGTATTGTAAACAATAAATCCATAACACATGAAAGGGGATTAAAAGAAGACATGATTATTAGAATTGAAATTAAATTAAAAAGAAATAATCCTTGCATTAAATAATCATAAAAGTATTTGAATGACAAAATTGAACAAAGCAAAGGACAGGGAAGGATAAAACCAAGTTAAGAGAACAAACTAGAATGACGAAGTCTTGATGAGGAAATATCTCTTCTCAATGTTCCAATGCTAAGACCAATTGAAAATTAAAATTCTAAAAACCTAGAGAGAAAAACCTAAGAGAGTAAAAACTAGATCTCCCACTGTCTCTGAATGAATGTGTTATTTGTTTCTGCATGTTCTCTGACTCTAGTCTGCTGTTCCGGGCCAAAAACTGGGCCGAAATAGGGTCCAAAATCACCCCCAATAAATTCTGCAGATTATGCAGATCGCACATGTCACGCGATCGCGTCATCCATGCGGACGCGTCATTCGCGCTTTTCCTCGCCACGCGTTCGCGTCTTCCACGCTACCGCTTCGCTTGGGTTTTCCAATCCGCGCGGCCAGGTGAACCATGCGGCCGCGTCACTGTGATTTGCTCTCCTTCGCGTGGTCGCGTGAGCCATGCGACCGCGTCACTTCTCGCTGGTTATCTCCTCAAATTCTTGTGTTCCTTCCATTTTTGCTAGCTTCCTTTCCAATCTCCAACTTATTCATGCCCTATAAAGTCTGAAACACTTAACACACAGATTACCGCATCGAATGGAATAAAGGAGAATTAAAATTGAATAATTAAAGTCTCTAGGAAGCAGTTTTCAAACAGGTAATAAATTCTGGGAAGAAATCTAATATGCATGCTAATTTAATGAATAAGTGGGTAAGGATCATGATAAAACCACATAATTAAACACAATATAAACCATAAAATAGTGGTTTATCAACCTCCCCACACTTAAACATTAGCATGTCCTCATGCTTAATTGAGGGAGAAAAGGAAATAAGTATGAACATGTAGAAACTTATGAAATGCAATGCAAACCTATATATATATATATATATATATATATATATATATATATATATATATATATATATGCAACTATATGATTCTTGTCCACTTGATCAAAAGTAAATAAACTCTTCAAAACAATTACAAATCAAATTCCACTAATTTTATCATTACACAATAAAATGGATAAAAGTTCAAGAAGATAGCTCATGAAAGCAGGGAACTTGAAAATTCAAGTATTGAACCCTCACTGATAATGTATGTACGCTCTAATCTCTAGTGTATAGGGTGGTCACTCTATCCTTCTCTAATCATGCTTTCTAACTTTTGTTCTTCTCCTAACCAATCAACAATAGTTAATACACCAATGCAAATATCATGAGGTCTTTTCAAGATTGTAATGGGGCTAAGGCATAGGTAGGGGTGTATATTTGGTCAAGTGAGCTAATAAATCGAATCTTTAATTAACCCAAGCTCCAACCTAACTTGTATACACTTAATGTAGTCTTTAAAGTTCATACCTAGCTACCCAGAGTTCCCTTTTTCAATCCCTACTCATGTATCAACTTCGTATTTTGATTCTATCATATGTGCACTAATTTTTGAATTCTGAATTTAACATTGGGGTAATTTTGTCCCCTTATTTATTGATTTTTCATATTTTTCATATATATATATATATATATATTTATTATTATTATTATTATTATTATTTTAAAAATAAATAAATAAAACTTATCAATGCACATAGATTTTTAATTCTTGCAGTTTCACATGAGTAGGTATTCAAATTCCCCTTAAATTTTTATGACACATTCCTTTAACAACTTTTGTTCCCACAATTTCCCATACTTAACTAGCACACACAATTCTATCTTAAGCTAACCAAAGATTCAATTTTGGATATACAATTATTTTTCGGCTTAAGATTAGTAATGTGGTAAAATATCGAACAAATGGGAATTAAAGGCTCAAAGTGGTTAACAAAGGTAATTGAAAAGGGTAGGCTTAATTTGGATGAGTGAGCTTAAACAAATAATGGCCTCAATCATGTGCAAGCATGCAAATATAATAACTATTGGATATATAAGATAAAACAAAATATAGATTACAATCATAGAGAAGTAAACACACAAGAATGAAATAATTATGGTTAAATAATGTAACCATTCATAAAGGCTCAAATCTTTCACAGGTTGTGTGTTCTTTAACTCAAATATCATGTTCCAAATACAACTCAAGCAAATTTATCATAAAAATTTTGAAAAATTAGTGAAATTTTGTTCCAAAGATAGATTTTTAAAAGAAACTTATTGTCTTTTCAATCAAGTAGAACATGCATGCAACTATCCTAACCTATGCAATTTATTCTATTCTATAAAGGAAAGAAAATCTAACTAAAATATCCTAATTATTGGTGCTAGAGAAGAGAGATTA
This sequence comes from Arachis hypogaea, assembly GCF_003086295.3. NCBI lineage: Eukaryota > Viridiplantae > Streptophyta > Magnoliopsida > Fabales > Fabaceae > Arachis > Arachis hypogaea. The sequence goes on along the minus strand of NC_092051.1, from coordinate 41,490,579 downwards.
CCTCCGGAAGTCAGGTACTGACCGACCTCCCCACACTTAAGGCTTTGCACCGTCCTCGGTGCCATCTGTCAGGAATAGGGGTGGGCTGGTAGCAGTATCTCCATCATCGGGACCGTCATGGCTCCCTGTGCTAGTAAAGAAAGTGGAGTCCGGGGTGTCTGAGTCTCTGAAGCGTCCCTTGAGTAGCTCCTTAAGGTGTTTGAATCGGCGCTCGTTACGGCGCTCTCTCATCTTTGCTTTCTGTTCTTGCCGATCCAACCGTTCGATTATCTGCTGGAGCAATTTCTCAGTTGTAGATGCTTGTGGTGTTGAAGAAGGATTATCTTCAACTGGAGCAGTAGGAAGGCTTGTAGTGGCTATTGAGAGTCTGAGGTATTTCCCGTTAGGGACATACTGATCATCCCGTGGAAGCACGGCTTTGGTGTCCCCAGCTCTGTAGGAGACTCCGGCTGCTGAGACAAGATCTGAGACCAAGGCGGAGAAAGGTAAGTTGCCCGCAATTTGTACGTGTTCCATAGCATTCCGGATATGTCTTGAGAGATTCAGAGGTTGGTCTGTAAGGATGCACCATAGTAGAACAGCCATGTCCGCAGTGAAGGAGGACTCATGAATGCTCGGAAAGACGTAATGGGACATGATCTGCGCCCATACGCGAGCCTCCAAGGTAAGTGCTGAAGCCAAGATTCCCTTAGGGCGGGTACGGTGGTATCCGTAGATCCAACGGCTGCCAGGTAATGCGATGACTCCGAGAACGGAGTCCCAGTCGAATTGGTATCTCTAGCGCTGAAGGGCGGCTTCTTGAAAAGCGTCCATTCCTGCTGGAATAGGGGGAAGACTCAGAGCTTGCTAAATGGCCTCTTCTTTGATAGGGACTTGCTTCTGCCGGACATAAACAGACTGCAGGGTCGGCATGTAGAAGTTGGAGTAGAACTCAACTACCCAAGAAAGATTGACCTGCCTTGGCTGTTTCCGTAGGAAACCCATTGTCTTCGCTCAATTTGCGGCTTAACAAAGGTGGCAATATTGGACGGGAGGATAAGAAGGTATTCATTGTTATAATTCCTTTCTGCCAGGATAGGGAACATCTGCTCACAGTAGCGATTGGGAAATCGCGCAGTGTCCTTTGCTGGAAAGGCTTTTCCTTTTCGTCAACCTTTATTATCCTCTTAACTCTTTTTGTTGAGGGCTTGACTGCGGTTGAAGAAGGCTCTGCCACTAATGCTCTTTTAGTTTCTCTTCTTGCTGGTGGTTTGGAAGTTGCTTTCTCCTTTCCTTTCTTGGTGGCCATCCTGAAAGAAGGGAAGAGAAGGTAAATTAAATTCAAAGAGATATACAGCAAGGAAGGAAACGAAAAAGAGGGTGAATGATGCACAGTAAAATGTAGATGACATTAACACATGCTCTCGAGTACATATGAAAAGCCATCAATGGAAAATAGTTAGTGCAGATAAAAACAAGTGAATGCAAGGTGTTTATTGGCATGCTGGCAAAGGACATGAGTAGCAAAGACCAAGCATTACTTCGTAACAAACCATCACGTTTGTGAAAAGCAAGCATTGAATAGTAGAGTAAAGTAATGTAGAAAAGTGCATAGGGCTATATAGGCTTTTTCACAAACACATGGCATGCATGGTAAGTAAGATATAAAAAGTATGAAATTGAACATGCAAGCAATCCCTTAAAAATAATAATAATTGTCAAATAAATTGTAACAAGTCACAAGCATATAATGAGGGATAATGACTCAAAAAATTTCTAGCACCATGTAAAAAGGGAAAGAAGAAGATGAAAAATAAAATAAAAAATTGAAAAGAAAAAGAAAAGAAAATAAAAATAAAAATGTATATAAAATAATAAGAATGATGGAAAAGAGAAGAAGGAAGAAGAAGGTAAAACCTTGTTAATGGTGGTAAGAGAGATAGAGAGTGAGAGGTGAGATAGAAGGGGAAGGGGGAAGGAAGAAATAAGGAGGGAAAAGAAAAATTAGGACTTGGGGGAGAGGAAGATAAGATATGTGGCAATTTTAGGTTGAGCTGTGCGGCGCAAGCGACGCGGCCGCGTGGGGCACGCGTTCGCGTGGGTGTGCGTCAGGTAAGGGGACGCGATCGCGTTGGTCACGCGGTCGCGTGACCCATGTTATGCTGCTGGCGCGAGTGCAGCCTCGCTCCAGCACAACTCTTTGTTCAATTTAATTTAATTGCCAAATTGGGGTGACGCGATCGCGTGGGTCACGCGATCGCATGAGTGTGCGTTATAAAATGGGTGACGCGGTCGCGTCGGTGATGCGATCGCGTGACAAGGATTGTGCTTCCAGCACCAATCCAGCATCACTCTCGCACAGAATGTTACTGTGCACCCTTTTACGTCGAAAACTCAGAGCACGCGACCGCGTGGGGCACGCGGTCGCGTGGGTTGATTTGTGCCATTGGCACGCCTCCAGCCATGCTCCAGCCGGACTCTCTGTTCATTTATTTTTTTTCTCAACCCCCTCAGCGACGCGGACGCGTCGCTGATGCGATCACGTCGCGTGGCGAAAAAACCCCTTCTTCTTTTTTTTTTTTAAAGAAATATAAAGACATGTAAATGAAAGAGCACGAAAGCACTAATAAAGAGAAGAGTTATGAAAGAAGAAAAAAAAACTAAAAGTGAAGAAAAGAACGATCATACCGCGGTGGGTTGTCTCCCACCAAGCACTTTGCTTTAACGTCCGTAAGTTGGACGCTCCACTAGCTCAATCGGCTGCTATGTAGGGATCTTCCAGGCAGAAGATCTCAAGTTCCTTATTTTTCTGCACCTTCTCACCATGGTACAGCTTCAGGCATTGTCCATTAACCTTAATAAGTTCAGAGCTTGAAGGATGGCTTAGGTGATAAACTCCGTACGGTTCAGCCTTCTCTACTCTGTATGGACCTTCCCATTTTGATCTCAACTTACCGGGCATGAGCCTTAGTCGAGATTTGTAAAGGAGGACAAAATCTCCAGGTTGGAACTCTTTCTTCTTGATGTTTTGATCATGCACAGCTTTCATCTTTTCCTTGTAAATTCTGGAGTTCTCATAAGCTTCTAGGCAAAGGTTCTCCAGTTCCTGCAATTGTAACTTCCTTTCAGCTCCGGCATTCTCAATTCCCATGTTGCACTCCTTAACTGCCCAAAAGGCTCTGTGTTCTATTTCAACTGGGAGATGACAAGCTTTTCCATAAACCAAGCAGAAGGGGCTCATCCCAATGGGTGTCTTGTATGATGTTCTATATGCCCACAGTGCATCTTGTAGCCTGGTGCTCCAGTCTTTTCTATGAGGCTTTACTATCTTTTGCAAGATGCGCTTAATTTCTCTGTTCGACACCTCGGCTTGCCCATTAGTTTGGGGATGGTAAGTGGTTGCAACTTTATGGATTATCCCATGCTTCTTCATCAATCCTATTAGTCTCCTGTTACAAAAATGGGTGCCTTGATCGCTCACGATCGCTCGTGGTGACCCAAAGCGACATATAATATCGTTTCTCACAAAGGAAACAACAGTGTTAGCATCATCAGTGCGGGTAGGAATTGCTTCCACCCATTTGGAAACATAATCCACAGCTAACAATATATAAAAATATCCATTAGAATTTGGAAATGGACCTATGAAGTCAATGCCCCAAACATCAAAAATTTCACAGAAAAGCATATATTGTTGAGGCATCTCATCCCTCCTAGATATATTACCAAATTTCTGGCATGGGGGGCAAGATTTACAAAACTCAGCAGCGTCTCTAAAAAGAGTAGGCCACCAGAATCTGCAGTCTAAGATCTTTCTAGCCGTTCTTTGAGGGCCAAAATGTCCTCCACTCTCAGATGAGTGACAGGCCTCTAAAATGGACTGGAATTCTGATTGAGGCACACAACGTCTAATTATTTGGTCAGCGCCATATCTCCATAAATATGGGTCATCCCATATATAATATTTAGACTCGCTTTTCAGCTTATCTCTTTGATGTTTAGAAAAATGTGGAGGAAATGTGCGGCTAACTAAATAATTAGCAACAGGTGCATACCAGGGGATTACCTCAGAAACTGCTTGCAGGTTATCAAAAGGAAAATTATCATCTATAGGAGTAGAATCATCCTTAATATGTTCAAGGCAACTCAAGTGGTCTGCTACTAAATTTTGATTACCACTCCTATCCTTTATTTCTAAATCAAATTCTTGTGACAGCAGTATCCAACGTATAAGTCTTGGTTTGGATTCCTTTTTAGATAATAGATACTTTAGAGCTGCATGGTCCGAATACACTACTACTCTAGTACCAAGTAAATAAGCTCGGAATTTATCCAGAGCAAAAACAATAGTAAGAAGCTCTTTTTCAGTAGTAGTATAATTGGACTGGGCAGTGTCTAAAGTCTTAGACGCATAGGCAATAACAAAATGATCCTTACCTTCACGCTGAGCCAGCGCTGCTCCTACTGCATGGTTGGAAGCATCGCACATGATTTCAAACGGCTGGCTCCAGTCTGGTCCTCTCACAATTGGAGCTCGAGTTAGAGCAGTCTTCAGCTTATCAAACGCTTGTTTGCAATCCTCACTGAACTCGAACTCAATATCCTTCTGCAGTAATCTGGATAAGGGAAGTGCCACCTTACTAAAGTCCTTAATAAATCTCCTGTAGAAACCTGCATGGCCAAGGAACGAACGGACTTCCCTCACAGAAGAGGGGTAAGGTAAACTAGAAATAACATTCACCTTTGCTGGGTCTACAGAAATGCCATTATTAGATACCACATGTCCTACTACAATCCCTTGTTTTACCATAAAGTGGCATTTTTCGAAATTCAATACAAGGTTCGTATTAACACATCTATCTAATACTCGAGATAATCCATCTAAGCAAAGGCTAAAAGAATCACCATAAACGCTAAAATCGTCCATAAAAACTTCCATACAGTCCTCAATAAGATCAGAGAAAAGACTCATCATGCACCTTTGGAAGGTAGCTGGTGCATTGCACAAGCCAAAGGGCATTCTCTTATAAGCATAAGTCCCAAAAGGACACGTAAAAGTAGTCTTTTCCTGATCCTCAGGAGCTATATGAATCTGGAAATAACCTGTGTAACCATCTAAAAAGCAATAATGTGATTTACCTGACAGGCGATCTAGCATTTGATCAATGAATGGAAGTGGGTAGTGATCCTTACGGGTAGCTTGGTTGAGACGCCTGTAATCAATGCAGACTCTGAGCATTCTGAGCTCTAGTTGCTATGAGCTCTCCATGCTCACTCTTCACTGTAGTGACTCTAGACTTCTTGGACACCACTTGTACTGGGCTTACCCATTCACTGTCTGAGATGGGATATATGATACCTGCTTCCAATAGTCTGGTCACTTCCTTTTTGACAACTTCCAAGATGGTGGGATTCAATCTTCTTTGGGGTTGACGGACAGGTCTTGCTTCCTCTTCTAAAAATATTCTGTGCTCACATACTTGAGGGTTGATTCCCACTATGTCTGCCAAACTCCACCCAATGGCCTTCATATGCTTCCTCAGTACATCAAGTAACTGCTCTTCTTGTTGAGAAGTCAGTTCCCTTGCAATAATAACTAGAAGCTTCTGCTCATCCTCAAGATAAGCATATTTGAGATGTGGAGGGAGAGGTTTCAATTCTAACTTTTGATCATGGGCGGGCTCTGGATTATCTGGGGCTTGTGAAAATGGCGAAGTGCTCCCATTGTCAGTTAAGAGGGTCCCCACACTTGGACCTTGTCCAGTGTGCCTCTCTTCAAACTCTTCCTTTTAAACTTCAGCCACACTTTCGTCTATGACATCACACTGGAAGAAAGAACGATCTTCTGGGTGGTTGTCAATGACTCCATTCAAATTGAAGATTACTATGCGGCCATCTATTTCAAAGGAGTATGTTCCTGAAAAAGCATCCAATTTGAATTTTGATGTCTTCAGGAATGGTCTTCCAAGTAGGATTGATGATGGCTTATCTGAATCATTGTGGGGCATCTCCAAGATATAAAAATCAGTGGGAAATGTGAGCCCTTTAATGTTCACTAAAACATCCTCAGCAACTCCAGCCACTGTAATAATGCTTTTATCTGCTAACATAAAACGAGCTGCCGACCTTTTTAAGGGAGGGAGCCTCAAAACATCATATATAGACAAAGGCATTATACTGACACATGCTCCTAAATCACACATGCAATCATAAATTACTACACCACCAATAGTACAACTAACTATGCAAGGACCTGGATCACTACATTTTTCAGGTAATCCTCCCATTAAAGCAGATATAGAACTACCTAAAGGAATAGTTTCTAATTCATTAATTTTGTCTTTATGGATACATAAGTCCTTTAGAAACTTTGCATATTTAGGTACCTACTGAATAACATCAAAAAGGGGAACAGTTACCTCAACCTTTTTGAATATCTCTACCATTTTAGGATCGGGTTCCAGCTGCTTCCTGGGCTTCCTTGCAAGTTGTGGAAATGGAATGGGAGTAGTGTTTTCTGTGGTGCCTGCGCCTTTTGGTGCTTCCTCCTGTGGTTGAGCTATCCCTTCTTCAGCTATGTCCTGTATATCCTCTTCCTCTTCAACATCTTCGATTTCTACCACCTCTTCAGCTGAGGCGTATTCTGGTGAGCTTGGTTCCTCCTGAATCCTCTCCTGCAGTGTGGTTCCGGACCTCAGGGTGATAGCATTAATGCCTCCCTTTGGATTGGGTAATGGTTGAGAGGGGATTCCAGTTGCGCTTGAAGGTTGGTTATTGGAATTTTGTGCTGGTACAAACTGTGTCATAAAAGCTTGCATAGTAGAAGTGAGACCATTCAGACTGGCATTAATACTATTCATGATGTTGGTCTCCATGGTCTGTTGTCTTTTCTCAAAAGATTGTAGTAGATCTTCAGTAGAAGATAAAGAAGAATGAGTAAATTGAGAGGTCTGCTGCTGATTGTTCTGTGGTCCTTGGTTCTGCCTCAGGTGAGGTGCTCTGTAAGGTTGATTTTGCTACCTGTTGTTGTTATTGTTCCACCTCTGATTTCCCTGATTATCTCTGCCTCCTCTGTTATTGTTGTCCCTCCAATTCTGGTTTGAATTGTCCTGCCATCCATGGTTATTATTTTCACTTTGATTGTACCCTTGGTTGGGGCGGTCATAAAAGTTGTGAGTGGATGCCACCATGTTGTCTTCTTGTTGGAGCTGCGGGCATTCATCAGTGTAATGGCTATAATCAGCACAGATTCCGCAAATTCTTTGTGGGACTAGTTGTTGGTTTTGCTGTGGTGGAGGTTGAGCTTGCTGAGCTTGTTGATTCAACTGCATTTGCTTCAGCAAGTTGGTCATTTCACAGATGCTTTGAGTTAGAGCAGCAGTCTCTCTGCTAGAAGATACTTCTGCAACAGCCCTTGAACGGCCTTGCTTCTGTCTGTGGTTCCTAGTGGATTCAGCTAAATCACTGATCAATTGCCAAGCTTCATCAGTGGTCTTATAGTTCTTCATAGACCCATTGCTGGCACTTTCCAGTGTGGTCTTATCTTGGGGCCTCATACCCTGTGTAATATAGCTGAGTAGCACGATCTTGTCAATCATGTGGTGGGGGCATGCTTCCAGAAGACTATTGAAGCGCTCCCAGTATTCAAAGAGAGTCTCATTGTCATCCTGAACAATTGTAGAGATATCCTTCCTCAGTTTATCAGTAACTTCAGATGGAAAGAATTTCTCCAGAAACTCCTTTCTGAGTGTATCCCAGTTGGATATATTTGCTAGAGGTTGAGTGTAGTACCACTCTCTTGCTTTTCCCTCAAGAGAAAACGGAAAAGCTTTCAGCATAATTGAAGTTTCATCAGTGCCATCACGCCTGACAGTAGAACAGGCTGCCTAGAAATCTCTCAAGTGCCTGATAGGCTCTTGAGCAAGTAGGCCATGAAACTTGGGCATCAAATTTAGCAGTGTGGGCTTTATTTCGAAATCTGTAGCTACCACCGGATGATGCGCTTGAAACGGTTGCATTGTAAAATCAGGGGCTCCTTCCTCCTGGATGGTAACTCTCCTAGCTGCCATGTTTTCTGCACGTAAAACAACTGAATCAGTAGAACGGTGGCTGGTTTCTTCCTCAGATTCACTTTCAGATCCGCCCTCAGAGCGGGCTAACCGACGCTGTTCTCGCCTTATTCGTGAAATTGTCCTTTCAATTTCAGGATCGAATATTAGCAAACGCGGATCAGGAAGTGAACGCGTCATTTGACGGAAGAAACATGCAGCTCATAGTAGCAAAATAAAATAAAATGCAAATAAATAAATTCTAATTAATAAAATTAGAACTCTATTGTAAATCCCCGGCAACGGCGCCAAAAATTGATGAGACGCAGAAGCTAGTGAATTAAAAATTATCAAAATGGTTACGTTGCAAGTATAGTTCTTAACTCACCAAAAATCTGCCTATCAATTTAGAAGTATGTCACAGAGAGTTTGAATTAATAATTACTGGGAGTTTTAAGTCCCAGGTCGTCTCCCAACGAGTTGCAGAAAAGTGTGCTATCTTATTAATCAGATGTTCCAAGAAGTTGAGCTAAGTAAATTGGAATTTGATTTGAGGAAATTTAAATAATATGAATAAAAGCCTTGACTGGGAGTTGATTAGTTGGAATCTCTATTATGGATGGAATTATTTTAAGATTGATTTATAATTAATGGTTGCTCTGTTTGGTTATCCTTTACTATGTAAGGGAAAAGTCAAACAAGTTAGAATGCTAGATCTGTTCACAAGTTGCAACCCACTTAGTTCAAAGGGATTGGCGTTGGTGACAGGATAACAATCCAACAATTAACCCAATTACAAATTTTCTTTCGATCCTTCCAACTCAAGAGTTCCTTTTTAATCAACTCCCCATCAAGTAAAGAAACTACTCACGCATTGTAAACAATAAATCCATAACACATGAAAGGGGATTAAAAGAAGACATGATTATTGGAATTGAAATTAAATTAAAAAGAAATAATCCTTGCGTTAAATAATCATAAAAGTATTTGAATGACAAAATTGAACAAAGCAAAGGACAGGGAAGGATAAAACCAAGTTAAGAGAACAAACTAGAATGACGAAGTCTTGATGAGGAAATATCTCTTCTCAATGTTCCAATGCTAAGACCAATTGAAAATTAAAATTCTAAAAACCTAGAGAGTAAAAACTAGATCTCCTACTGTCTCTGAACGAATGTGTTATTTGTTTCTGCATGTTCTCTGACTCTAGTCTGCTGTTCCGGGCCGAAAACTGGGCCGAAATAGGGTCCAAAATCGCCCCCAATGAATTCTGCAGATTATGCAGATCGCACATGTCACGCGATCGCGTCATCCATGTGGACGCGTCATTCGCGCTTTTCCTCGCCACGCGTTCGCGTCGTCCACGCTACCGCATCGCTTGGGTTTTCCAATCCGCGCGACCGCGTGAACTATGCGGCCGCGTCACTGCGATTTGCTCTCCTTCGCGCGGTCGCGTGAGCCATGCGACCGCGTCACTTCTCGTTGGTTATCTCCTCAAATTCTTGTGTTCCTTCCATTTTTGCTAGCTTCCTTTCCAATCTCCAACTCATTCATGCCCTATAAAGTCTGAAACACTTAACACACAAATTACGGCATCGAATGGAATAAAGGAGAATTAAAATTGAATAATTAAAGTCTCTAGGAAGCAGTTTTCAAACAGGTAATAAATTCTGGGAAGAAATATAATATGCATGTTAATTTAATGAATAAGTGGGTAAGGATCATGATAAAACCACATAATTAAACACAATATAAACCATAAAAAAGTGGTTTATCACATTCTCCCTAGGAATTGCAATAAAGTGTCTTATTATTGGTTATGGAGCATGTTTTGGGGTTTTTGATAAGAGACATGGAATGTAAATGGCAATGAAAATAAACTAATAACTAAAAAGACCTTGACAAGGTTTGGTGGTCAAGGATCTCTATCCTAATCACTAACCACAACATGAGAATTGGCAAGGATCAACCCCACTAAGTCATCCTTTAACTAATAAAGGAAAGTCAAGTGAGCTATGTCAATCCAAGACCATAAGTCCTACTTCTTCACCAAATCAATTAGTGAGATCTAGCGTTAATGGTTCCCAATCGTCAATCACTTGGATATTAGTGACTTAAGAGTTCCTAAGTTAACTTCCCAAGCCAAGAGCATAAAATTCTACTCTAAAATCTAACCAAGCATTTTATCAAACACTTGGAAGGCATAAAAGGAAAGCATAGTAAAATTGCAAGGAAAGTAAATCTACACTACTCAATTGCAAAGAATTAAACAACAACAAATCAAATGAAAAATAAAGGAACATGAAAACATAAAGTGCATCAAAGAGAAATAGAAGAACAAAAGTGCATCAACATAAAAGTAGAGAATTACAAGAATTAAATGCTAAATTAGAGAAAAGAGATGTAGAAGAAGAAGAATTACAAAAGGAAAAGTAAATCAAAGCATGAAATTAACCTAGATCTAAGAATTTCTAATCTAGATCTAACCTACTCCTAATTCTAGACAGAAGAGAGAGCTTCTCTCTCTAGAAACTAACTAAAGCTAATCCTAATGAGTGTAAATGATGCTAAGTGTTCATTCCCTTCAATCCTTGATCCTTTAAATGCATTTTGGCGCCAAAGTTGGTTGCAAATTGGGCCCCACAGCTCTCAGAAATCACTGGGCACGTTTTCTATTTAAAAATCACGTGTGGCCATCGGCGCGTACACGTACAGTGTGCGTGCGCGCCCCTTGAGATTTTTGCAATCCACGCGTGCGCGTACAGTGCGCGTGCGTGTGGATGCATATTTCCAATTCTTTGGCTTTTCCATGATTTCTCCACTTTGTATACTTTCCTCTTCACTCCTTTGATCCATTCCTAACCTTTTCAACCTGAAATCACTTAACAAACAAATCAAGGCATCTAGTGGAATCAAAGGTGAATTAAAATCATCAAATTAAAGATCTAAAAGCATGTTTTCACACTTAAGCACAAATTAGGAGACAATCATGAAACCATGCTATTTCATTGAATAATTGTGGGTAAAAGATCATAAAATCTCCTAAATTAAGCACAACATAAACCCTCAAAATAGAGTTTATCATGGACTAATCAATTTGATTCCTCAAGTCCTAGTCAACTCCTAAGGAAATACTAGCTTTAGAGGGATCCAAATCAATCAGCAAATTCCAATTTTCAATCAACAGCTGAGTTTGACAACACAAGTGTCACCACTTACTCAACCAAAGCCAAAAGAGAAAAATCCAAATTATTTATATAATAAATAAAAGAAAGCAATCATAAATCTGGAATACCTCAAATAGCATTTAAACATAAATTCAAATCTAACATAAAGAGTTCATAAGCCAAATTGGCTAAATAAGTAATTAACAAGTAAAAGCATTAGAGTAAATAAAAGTAGAAGAGAAATATAAATTAAAGGAACATTGAACCTGGAATGAAGAAATAACCATAAACTAAGAGGAATCCTAATCCTAAAATCTAAGAGAGAGGAGAGAGACTCTCTCTCTCTCTCTCTAAAACTACATCTAAAACCTCAAATTGTGAATATGAAAGTTGTTTTTATGAATGGATCGATTCTCCTACTTTATAGCCTCTAATCTGTGTTTTCTGGGCCGAGAACTGGGCCAAAAACAGCCCAGAAATTGCCCCCAGCGTTTTCTGTTAATTCTGCAGATCGCGCAGGTCACGCATACGCGTCGTCCACGCGTGCGCATCATTCAGCAATTTTCCTTGTCACGCGTACGCATCGTCCACACGTTCGCGTCATTTGTGCAGACTCAAATCCACGCGTACGCGTCAGGCACGCGCACGCGTCGCTGCAATTTTCTCCATTTCGCGCGCTCGCGTGAGCCATGCGCGCACGTCGGTGTTTGCTGATCATCTCCTTAGTTTCTTGTGTTCCTTCTATTTTTGCAAACTTTCTCTCCATTCTCTAAGCCATTCCTGCCCTATAAAGCCTGAAACACTTAACACACGAATCACGACATCGAATGTTATAAAGGAAAATTAAAATATACCAACTAAAGATCTCTAGGAAGCAAGTTTTCAACCATAGAACAATACCAGGAAGGAAAATGTAAAATCATGCAAATCATATGAATAAGTGAGTAAAGAATTGATATAAACCACTCAATTGAGCATAAGATAAACCATAAAATAGTGGTTTATCAACCACACAGCAGAAAATAAATCTGTATCGCAGTAGTAGTACTGTAGTGAAAGCAAACCAATAGAGGTGGCAGTGACAGTAGCAATGAATAAACAATTACCAAAAGCCTGAAATAAAAAAGGTAAACTTAAATAAATACTAATTACTAATATGTAGCTTCCAATATTTTCTAAAAACCTCCCTCACTCATTGATTTGTCACTTTAAGACTCAGTTCAAGTTTAGACATATAGAAGAATTCGTGTACTGAACTTCCACTCCTTTCTTCTAAGTTAAGAACGAATAAAATTCATCTACCCATTCAATATTTCACTATGAAGAAGTTTTGAAAGTTTTGAAGCATAAAAGTTAATTAGAGAAATCTACCTTAGCAGCCTTAAGCTTTTATTTATATATATATATATATATATATATATATATATATATATATATATATATATATATAAAAAGTTATCTTCCTCAAATCTCTAGGTATTATTTAATCCATTTATTAGCTTTAAAGTTTCTTTGTAAAAAAAGCATATATAACATTTTACCATATCACATGTTAATATGGAATTTAGAACAATGTTAATTCTATTTGATATTCAAACTTTAAACTTAAAATATAATTGAAGTAAATATTCATAGACAAGAGTTAAGCAAAGCAAAATATTAAATCAATTATATTAGATTAGATAAATAAATGAATACCTCAATAATATACAACAAAATAGGAAGCAAGCACAATTAAACTTGATAATACACAATCTGTAATTCTCTCAATTAGACTTGATAATACACAACAAAATAGGAAGCAACACATACAGGAACAGATTAACAGGAATAGATTTACAACAAGCCAATTCTCTCAAATTTTTTTCGGTAAAAATATTGGATCCTAACATATTCCTAAATTTAATATGACAATATTTAAACTTTTATTTTCACATCTGCAACACAATAATATTTTCACAGCCCTTATCACAGGAACAAAGAAACAGAGGGAATAAATACTTACCTTGTAGTGTTAAGTAAGATTTGACTGTCAAAAGCATAAATGAAGAAGGTTTGAATGGATATTCTATGGGCAACTGAATTTGCCCATGATAAATACCACCCTCAAATTTAGTATCACGAGACCCCATAATGGCAAATTGCCATTCAAATATATTTTTCTAAAAATAAACATAATAACGTCGTTAAAAAAAACATATAAGATCCCAAAAATAAAGGAATAAGAATTAATTAGCAGATGACAAGTTCCAAATAAGTATGTAAAGATGCAAACTAAGCGATTTCTCACAAGAACAATCTAAATCTAGGTCATCAACTATCAAGAACAAGTATCTCACTTAGAGACATTTTTAATACTTTAAATCTGCACTGCATTGCTCACACACTTTTAATCAAACACATAGTGGGCAATAGCAGTGACAGTGACAGAGTCTAAATAAAGAAACGAAAGAAACCTCAAAGGTTGAGCACCGAGTGAGGGATATGAGAGAAGGTGCGAGGTTACGAATATGAGGAGGAGGCTTGCGTTGAGGGTGCGAGGATTGCGACAGAGAGGGTGTGATAGAGAGAGTGCGACAGAGAGCTCGAAGAGAAGGATGGGTGCAAGGGTTCCCAATAGTGATGAAGGTTCTCAATAGTGATGAAGACGAAGGGCTCAGAGAGAGAGCTGGTGTGAGGGTTCTCATAGCAGTGATGAAGAAGAAGAGCTCAGAAAAAGTGTAACGGGGTGTCGAGGGTCCTCATCGATAGTAAAGGGTCCGCAATTAGGTGGAGAGGGCTGGGTAGGGTGTGTTTGACGGCTGGGTGATGATGAATGGTTATCACTTAGAGGGTTTAGGATTAAAGTGTTTAACTTGGACAAAAATTAAAGGCTTTGGAAAAAAATTTTGGTGGGAACTCTATCGCTATATTTTTTTGGGGTAACCAATTAATTAGAGGATATCACCACACTTTAAAAATGTGATCATATGAAGATAAACTATCCACGCTTTAAATGCATGCCTGTTTTCCTCTCTGACCACACTTTTGAAGCATGGAAAAAGAAAGTGTTGCTAAATTAGTAATCAATTGCTACCCTCATAAAGGGTGCCTATTTCCCTCTATGGCCATGCTTTTGAAGCGTGGCAAAAAAAAAACGTGTCCAAATTACTAATCAGTCGCCACACTCATAAAAGCGTGGCCATTGACTACTTTTGGCCATGTTTTTAAAGTTTGGCAAGAAAAAAGTGTGCTGATAGGCCTTTTTTCTTGTAGTGAACCAAGTGATAACATGTAATTTTTGTTTCTCTTACCATTTCTGTAATTCTTGTGCTATCATATTTTGCTTCTGATTTCATACACTTTTTTAGAAAAAAAAAAGCCCTTTAAAATTTTATGCAGGAAAAAAAAGAAAAATTACAACTATCTAAGTTCTCATACAACAGAAGTTATGTTTTTATTGAATGCTTGAGTTGTAATTGTGAGATAATTTCTGTGTATTTTAGGTTCAAGGAACAAGAAGAATCATTGAATGAACCAGCTCCTAATCAAGAAGGAATAATAGATGATAATCCTAAAGGACAAATGATTGTTCTTCGGAAATAGGCTCATTCTCAGTTAGAACCATTGGACATGTGCTTTTTCAATTCACTTTCAATGTTCTATTCATTGAGTTAATCATTTGCACTTGAATGTTTACTCCATATTAACTTTTTTATTTTTGTTTTTCTTAGAGTTCCACTTCATGTATGTGCTCCACCTTCGAAAACACCTGCCTCAAGCCCTCCCCAAAATCAACAAATTGCTGAAAAGTCTTTTGGAGAGGAAGTTATAGAAGAAAAAACTATTAATGCTAAGTATTACTTAAATTCCTTTTCTAATATTTTTTATATATTTAGTTTCTCTTTCGATGTATTGCTTTTGTTTTGAGGTGTATTTGGTGTTGTTGTCCTCTTCTTGTTGCAACTAGGTAACAAAATATTAATTTTGTCTATTTTGAGGGACTTTGTTGATGCATTTGTATAACTAGCCCATAGAAATTTTTTATAGTGCTTCTAATGTCATTTTGTGGATATTTTATTGAGTTACATGTCTTTTTAAATAGTGGTGTATTTGGTTCGTATTTCGGTGTATTTCATGTGAATTGAGGTGCACTTGATTTGCTTGTATTAATTAAATTCCTTTTCTGTAATCTTGCAGTCCTCCAAAACCTCAACAACCCAAACAAGAATCTCATGAGGAAGTAGCTCCTACTAATGTGTAAGTTCTACTTAATAAAATTCATTTTCAATATTTTCTGTGTATTCTTAAACTATTTTATGTGTCACCATGCAGTCATCCAACCACTCAAGCAATGAATAATAATGTTGGTTGCTAATACTGCATTGAAGAATGAATTTTTATCACCATTTAGCCTTGACTTCTTTCATCAAGTGAGAAAGCTACACTTAAGAGGGTGTACTACCAAGCTTACAAGAAAAAATCTCAAGACAGTCCAATATTGGTGGAAGAGTTAAAAGAGTTGGTTGAGATCATGAATACTAGGGTTGTAGCAGCATTAAATTATGCTAAGCGAAAAAGTCCCTCACTAGAAAAGGTATAGCCTACACTGAGTTTCCTTGACAAGTTCAAAACTCTTGTGAGGCAAAAAGAAATAACAGATGATCTTAAGGAGGAATGCTTCCATTGGTTCACAAATATCAAGACTAATGATGATGGATGCTCTAATAAGTATGGGACAATTTTTAAGCTGAAGCATGAATCTCGCCTGGAAATTACCAAAATGCACTTTGATTCTTAAAAGTCAAATCAGATATCGAAAATCTGGTAATACTAGAATAACATTAATGTTTTTCTTATGAGTTGTGCCATATATCTATTAAGTTTTAATCTTTTGTTTTCGTAGGTTGTCTCGGCAATGTGTCAAATTCTAAACAATAAGAAAATTGAAATATTTGAAAAACTCATGTACTGTCTCCCCCTGATATTGTGGTAAGCTGTAGTACATTGAAATTTTGGTGTATTTTTAAAATATATTTTTTGTTGTAACTATTTCTTTTGGTATAATATACAAATTTTGCAGAATGCCACATTGTCGAGTCATGAGGGCAAGTTCATTCATCCAAAAACTAACAAGCCTTTCCAGATTAAAGACTATCAAGCGTACATCCCGTTTTTAGACAAGAAAAATCTTACATCCCATCTATTTGTAAGCTTTCATTTATAAAGTTTCTTAAATGATTCTTACATTAGGTGTTAATTATACTAAAACATTATTTTCTCTGGCCAAACATTAGATATTTGTCCCAGTTTGTTATGCGCGGCATTGGTGGATATGGATGACAGATGTTAAAAAGAAGAACTTTCATGTCCTTGACCCATTAAACAAAAAAATCTCCTTTGAAAGACAGAACAGAAATTAATAAATTTATTGTAAGTTATTTATTTGATACAAATTTCTATTTTTTTTTTATAAATTCTCTTGTTTTGGTCTATTTGAAATAAGTTATTTGGAAAAGAAGAATACCCAAATACATCGAAATCTATTCAAATAAACACTGAATTCTGTAGATTAAAATTATTCATTTCGGTGTGTTAAATATAGAGTTTCTTATACTTGGCTTGTTTTGATTTTTAGGGCTTCATAATTTCACAAACGAAGGTGTTTTTCGAAGGAAAACCTTTGATAGACAAGGATGAGGGTGTCAAAGTACCACATGTCAACATCAGTGGGCAGCGAACATAGTATCAAAACTTTTTGTTTAATAAACTTTACTATATTTTTTATTACTGTCCTATTTTAATGTGTTATTTCATTTTTATTTTTAAATGGGATTGTGCAATATATGTGATGAAATGTCTGGAGATGATTGATTCAAAAAAGATCAAAAAGAAAAAATATTCATGGAAGAATTGAAAACAGGTAACTATCTTTAAAAATAGAAAACTCTATTACTAAATTAACGGAGTTTAATAAAGAAATTTCTTTAAACTGTAGGAACAAGTTGATCATTTTAGAGTTGAATATGCTTCAATCATTCTATTTGAAGAAATGAATTAACTCATTGATAAAGTCATTCAAGAATCTGAAGCATCAGACCATCCAAGTCATCTACTGCATTATTAAGTCCATACTATATATTAGAATCAGAAGATATTGATAATACACAGTTTGAGTGTTGTAAATTGTTAAGAATTTTTATACTAGTTGTGTACTGAATTATCTGTGCGATGTATAGTTCAAACAAACACATACTTTGTATCTCTGTAAATATTCAATTCAAGCTTTTCATAAATTTTCTTTGCAAAATTAAACTTCTATGAATTTGTCTATATTATATTGAAATGCTATTAATCTGAATAAATCTAGGTTCAAAAAAATGCAAGAAAAGAAGAATAAATTCTATAATACACCGAATTGCTTCCCGAATACACCGAAAACTACTCAAATAAACACTGAATTCTATAGGTTGAATTTCTACATTGATTAAGTATTGAATTGTCTGTATACTGTATATTTAAAATAAATAAATCCCATCAAATAATTGAAGAAACTAATTTCAAAACAAAACAAGAAAATATAAATACTAAACCTCATTTCCATAAAAACAAAGAACATTACATAGATTACACCGAAATTGTATCAAATAACAACGAAACGGATTCATAAACACATCGAAAATCTATCTTATTCTCCTGAATCTCTAAACTGATAATTCATAATATATCCATGATAATGTCTGGAATTTGATTGCACCATTGAACCACCATTAAAAAAGGTTCAACTGCAAAAGGTAAATCATATACTAGCAAAACTATTAACATACACAAACTCAATTTTCCCTGTTTAAAGAACATGAATTTTACCTCACTTAGAACTTTCTTTTTCTTTTTCTTTGCAGTATTTGCAATCTATTTTTCAGTGTTCGATTCCAATCTATGTTTTGGACGTCCTCTTGTTCTCACATGTGGAGGTCTTTGAAGCTCATTAATATCTTCCAATGAAGCATCATCGTGAGATAACGAACATTTTCCTTTTCTTTTGGCTTTGTGTTCTTGCATCTCAACCATAGCATTATCATAAGTGCGGTGTAGAATCCAAGTAAACTCCTTAGATTTTGATGCAAATTTACAAATATTTTGTTACTGAAACAGCAAATCGTCAAATCTTCTACTTCTTGGTTCCAATAGAGGCTCGTCCTGGTTGCT
This sequence comes from Arachis hypogaea, assembly GCF_003086295.3. Taxonomy (NCBI): domain Eukaryota; kingdom Viridiplantae; phylum Streptophyta; class Magnoliopsida; order Fabales; family Fabaceae; genus Arachis; species Arachis hypogaea. The sequence continues at coordinate 41,472,197 of NC_092051.1, read as the reverse complement.
CTTCATATGTGTGCGTCTCCTCTTTATATTCTTACTCTATTATTCCAATATATATCTTGGTACACTTTATTTACTCGCTCAAAGCTTAATGTGCTCAGAGAGTGACGGTACAATATCCCTCTTGACTCGAATAATAAGCACTGTCATTTAACTTCAGATGATATCCCATTGTGTGTAACTGCAAACTTGTTGAATATTGAGTTAGAAACCTGTTCTACAACTTCATATACTGAATAACCTAGAGTGGATTGCATTGATCTTGTGATGTAATTCACCTTTCCTCTAAATTGTGCTTGGACTTCCCTGACCTTCTTGTGAGTATACACATGCTGAGATTGAGCTTCTATTAAGGATTTTGTTGTACACGGTATGATGGTATGAAAATCTGCAGCATCTGATTCTCTCTCTCTCTCTCTCTCTCTCTCTCTCTCTCTCTCTCTCTCTCTCTCTCTCTCTCTCTCTCCTTCCTAGGTAACTATCGTACTGTTTGACGAATTGAATAAGTGAGTTGTTGCATGTAATAAACTTGTTAAAAAAAGCATGTATGCTCTTGCTCTTTTGTGCGCTTCTCATCCCGACCCAGAAGTGGTGATCGAGATAAACTGGAATTTATAAATGATGATCTTTGAAAAGCTCTGAAAAAATCATAAAAATACCTAAATCAGAATCAAAAGACATTGAAAGACATACAATTTAACACCTCTACTGCACAAGCAAAATACATAAATATCCACATAATAAAAGTAACAACATCACTTAATCCTAATAAAGACACCATTACCCGAAAGCCACTTGTTGCCTCCAAAACCATACTTCATCAGAAAATCATTCCAATTCCTAACAAATTATTCTTTTGTAAAAGGGTTCCAAACAACATGACTCATCTCCTGTTCAATTTCTTTGTGTCACTTGTAGCCATTTAATTTACTTGGGATCTTCTTCATGATATGCCAATACACCACTAGTAAATTGTTGTGGGCATACAAGACTCAATAGCCCTTTGCATCGATGCGCATTGATTAGTAAGAATGCCTTTCAAAGTATTTTCTCCCATGCAATGAAGCCAACATTCAAATAACCATTTGGATGATTGAATATCCTCATTTTTTTTATCAAACCACATCCCAATGGTGTTGACTGACCGTGGTAATTCACCTAAAAAAAGAACCAAAAAGTAGATTATACCTGAATACAACAACACAGAAACAAATCATATATACCGAAAAACGATCTAAAAACATTGAAAGTAATTTCAAAATATACATCTATTAGAATAGCATATTACCTATTTGTATTATAAGTGGTATCGAATGAAATAACATCTCCAAAATACTCACAGGTAGCCTTGCTCCTTGCGTCGGCCCAAAAAGCAATCTTAATTGATTGATCAACATTAAGTTCAAGCTCAAAAAATAAATTTTAATGCTTCTCTTTCTTTCTTAATAAGTATTTCCCAAATTCTTTTACATCCTCTAGTTTCGAAACATTCCGCACTTCTCTCGTGATGTAGTTTCTCACATCCTTTTTAATAAAACTTAATTTGTAATGACCCCCTGCTGTAACACCTACCATACAGAGCTTTACGCTTAAGTCGTAAAGTAGAGGTGGTGTGGTATGACGACCTCTAAAATAAAAAAAAAATATATATATATATATATATTAAATAATATTGGAAAGGATATATTATACGAGGAGTCTTGAAGAATAGGTAAAGCAAAATCACAAATTTTAAAGCGCAACGCTTAGAAGCAGGACTACTTGCGTGCGAAGAAAGCTAAAGTTCATAACATATATATATATATATACAAATAACTAGAGTAGAGGGTCAAGAGTACAAAATAGCAAGCTCCTAACTCAGCCTGCGAAGCCAAGGCTGGCCGGAGAATATTTACATACATAAATATACCATAGCCCAAAATACAGGTATGAAATCCTAATTTTCCATAAACCTCTAAGAGGTGAAACAATAAAACATATATATACATGAGGAGAGTCTATACATATATAACTAAATATCAAAGTAAAGTCCCAAAATGTCCACTTTACTGCAGAAACTCCAGACGCCTAGCGAGGTGCCTCTCGACCTGCATCTGAAAAATAACAATATCGTATGGGATGAGAACCGGGGGTTCTCAGCATGGTAAATGTGCCACGTACATAAGATATAAGATCTTGGGAATGTCAGAGGCAATCCTAGAATGTCGACACTCAGATTATAAAACTTAAAGAACTAAAATAAAACCATAAGTGGGTGGTCTTCTAGGGATTCTTAAACCTAACTAAAACTTAACAAAACACTAAATCTTTCCACCTTTCCTCCGTTCCTCCATCTCCAGTGAAATTGCAAAGACAAACAAGCAGACAATGGCAAACACAGGTAGAATACAAGTAATACAGATAGCAAATATAACAAATAGCATATTATAATCACTTAGACATTCCCAATTAATGTACAAGCAAACAATTCAAACAATATGCACATAATCCATGCCTGTCCTATGGTTGATGAGTCTCCTCTGTCGGTTATAAAGCCAAACCCGACATGTCCGGTAGCTAACCCTGTATAGAACACCAAACACGGAGCAAGTGAGATAACGCCTCAACCCTTGCATCCTACCCGCGTAATGATGCACCACTATTTCGTGGTACATTTTAGGCTGAATTGAGTGGATTTTATCCATTATTCTCACACTTATACATATAAATTACATGTTTTATATTTTCCTTCCTAATTCTGTGCTTTGATTGAAAACATGCTTCTTTGGCCTTAAATTACGAATTTTTAATCTTCTATTATTACCAATCGATGCCGTGATATGCATGTTAAGTGATTTCAGGTTTTCCAGGATAGGAATGGCTTAGAGGATGGAAAAGAAGTATACAAAAGTGGAAGGAACACAAGAAGCTGAAGTTTGGAGAAGCTGGCAGCGACGTGCACACGTGGACGACGCGTACGCGTGATTGGCGCATCAGGTAAGCGACGCGTACGCGTGGATGACGCGTACGCGTGACCAGGATTTTGTCAAGCAACGCGTACGCGTGGGCGATGTGTACGCGTGATAAAGCGTCACGTGATGTAATTTACAGAAAATGCTGGGGGCAATTTCTAGGCTGCTTTTGGCCCAGTTCTCAGCCCGAAAGTGAAGATTAAAGGCTGCAGAGTGGAGCTGGAAGAGGGAGGAATCATTCACACTTCATTCATACAACTTTAGGTTTTAGATGTAGTTTTCTAGAGAGAGAGAAGCTCTCTCCTCTCTCTAGGTTTTAGGTTTTTAGGTTTATTTCTTTTCCAATTCAGCTTTCCATCTTACTTTAATTTAGTTTTCTTCTACTCTTATGTGTTCTAGAACTTTAGTTTATCTTCTCTTGTTGATTTATTTATTTTCCAATTTAGTTTATAAACTCTTGTTGTTAGATTCAATTTCCATATTAATGCAATTTATGTTTTCCATGGTTATTGCTTCTTTCTTCATTGGTTGTTTAGATTTTATTATCTCTTATTTAATTTTTTATGCTTTTATTTTGTACCCGCCAAGTATTTGATAAAATGTTTGGTTGGATTTTAAATTAGCTTTTTATGTTCTTAACTTAGATTGAGTAATTTGGAGACTCTTGAATTGTCAAAGTCTCTTGTTGGTTGGTGATTGAAAGTTGCTAGCTGGCTTGGGCTTCACTAACTCAAGTTGAATTGCTCACTTGACTTACCTTCAATTGTTAGAGGTTAACTAAGTGAGAGCAAAAGGTAATTACCATCACAAGTGACTATGATAATGAGGATAGGAATTCCAATTATCAATCCTTGTTAGGACTTTTCTTAGTTGTTATTTTATTTCCTTGTTATTTATATTACTTGTTTCTTATTACAAAACCCAAAAAGATACTTTTCCATAACCAATAGTAAAAACACTTCCCTGTAATTCCTTGAGAGACGACCCGAGGTTTAATACTTCAGTTTATTTTTATTGGGTTTACTTTATTGACAAACAAATTAAATTTTGATTGAGGATAATTTGTTGGTTTAGACTATACTTGCAACGCGAAATTTTTTTTTTGTGAAAATCTTTACCAAAATTTTTCCTTCATCACGTACTCGGAGCAGGGGGACAACCTCTCTACTGCCTCTTACCCAGGCAGTATTATAGTTCTCAACCCGGAGCAAGTGGCGACAGAATTCCATCCTTGCATCTTACCCGGAGCTTCGAACTCTTAACCAGAGCAAGTGGATACACCACTACATCTTACCCGACAATCTCGCCTCTTACCCGGAGCAAGTGGATGACACCACTGCATCTTATCCGGAGGCATATTGCAATCACATTCAACCTCATCATCATTATAATTCATTCAAATTCAACCACCATCACACCTTAAGGTCATTATCATTATCAACCCATCTTTCACTCAATTAAAATTCATTATTATCATCTTTATAATTATATTAGTTCAGTTAACATTTCTTAAGCTCAAAATCACCACTTTACACTCAGAGTTCATTACTCCACAACTTGCTTCACTCCCAAGTTACTACCTCTTACTAATTACATCTCGTCACTAAGTATTCAACTAAGGTTTAGGAGGTAAAAGAATAAAAATAGAGGTTTAGATGTTTAAAATCATGTTTAAAACATTTAAATCCCATTTGTTGAAAACAGAGTCACGCGTACGAGTGGGCCACGCGTACGCGTGGGAGTGCATTTTGCTCATCACGCGTACACATTACCTTGTCTGCATACACATATATTCCAAACAGGAATGCCCATCCGCGTATGGACGGGTTCGCGTACGCATGCATTGCAGATTAGTAAAAAAAATGGCTAAGTTTGCAGAATTTCAATTTTACATATCGAACTTCCGATGCGCATAACTTTTTCGTTTTAAAACATTTTTCATCCGTTCTTCAAACGGTGCAAACTTCACGGACCCAATTTTTATATGATATAAGTTTGAAATAATTTGGAAATCTGAAAGCTGAGTTATGGCTCACCGATGTTCGGCCAAAAAATTGGTTTTTTACAAAAGTTCATAAACCTCTATTCTTTCCAAAAATCAACTCAATACCAACACTCCTCTCATACAAACAGCATCATAGCATATCATTCTCAGCACCAAAATTTCCACATCCTACCACAATTAACCATACCTCAATATTACACAATCTCATGCATAAAAATCCTCAATTAACCAACAAGATTATCAATAATGCATCACCTACTCATATTCATTCAAATCAACATGTCAATCATCATTACTCATCACTTAACATCATATTTTCATCATAAACAATAATCACCCAACAAACACTCAATCTATATCAACAATTATCTTCAACGGCACTAAGCATTTAACATACTCATGCATTCCAACCTATCATATGGTCATCTAGCCTAAGTTTTCACAAGACATTATAAAATATGAGAAACCAAAACTATACATTGGCCGATTTCCTCGTATAGCCCAAGAAAACTCACTAGGCAAGATTGCAAGCCTCAACACCAAAATTTAGCATCTAGTTTCCAACTCCAAGCTTCCAATCAAGCTTCCAACATTCCCAATTTGCTTCATATCACATATATATACACACCTAACACATTCATCACATACATATATCAATTTCAATACCTAAACACATGAAATCAAGGGATTGACTAAAGTTAATAATCCTATGTGTCTCAATATAGCAAAAGTCCACTAATCCCTCAAGTTAATTTGATCCTAAAACATCAAATTAACCAAAATCTCAACACCCCCAAAACCATGAAATTTTTGGATTTGAGAAGAGAGAATTGAAATTGGGGATGTGGTTTTCTTACCTTACAATGTACCGGGCTTTGTAGAGCTCGTCACTGCGGATGTGTGGCCGAAAATGGTGCGGCGATCGGAGCTCAGAGCGAAAAGTTATGTGGAATCAAAGGTTTGAGTGAGGGTTTGTAAATGGGAAGTGTTCTTCCCCCTTTCTTGCTGAAACCAAGCATGTTTGCATGAATGAGGAGGAGAATGAGCTTCATCTCATTTTATTTAATGAGTTGGTTGGGCCCACGGGTCCGGGTTAGGCCTACGGGTCCGGTTCGACTGATTCGGTCTGTTTGGCCCAATCTTAGGCTAAATTTTTTAAAATTAGTGTCAAAATTCTTACTTTAATTTGTTCTATCTTATTAAACTATATAATTCACATTTCTAATTTCTTTTATTAATATTTAATTTATTGACTAATTATCTGCTAATTTTACGGGTTTACACCTGCTGCTGCAACAAATGATTGGTATGTTTTGCTTGGTTTGATTTTGGCTTTCTCGTTATTCTCTATTGTACGATGTACAGACATACTTAATTGACTATCTTGTTTAAGCATCACTGCTTGATTTGGAAACTATGGATGTGAATGATGCAACACAACTTTCGAAATGATCTAAACACCAACGTCCTTCAATTTATGTATATAAATTCTTGCAGGACAATTTAATCCATTTGAGAGATTTGTCTTCTCAGTTGGAGATATGTTCGATTTATGTTTTCTCTCTCTGATATATATAATCAATTAGTTTTTAATTTCATTTTCCTACTTATTTGTGCTCCAAATTTTCATAGAAAATTCTACAAGTTTAAAATAATTTTTGTAGAATTTTTCAACTTCTTTAAGCGTGTTAAAAGTCATTGATAAACCCATATTTTATGATGTATTTTGTGCTCAATTTAAGTGATTTATTCAATCATTCACCCACTTATTCATGTAAATTGCATGGTTTTACTATTCCTTCCTTATTTTATGATATATGTGAAAAACATGTTTTCTATGCTTTAAAATTATTAAATTTAATTATCCTTTATTACCATTCGATGTCGTGATTTGTGTGTTAAGTATTTTCAGGTTTCATAGGGCAGGAATGGATTAGAGGACAGAAAGGAAACATACAAAAATGAAAGAAAAACACAAAAATGGAGTTTTGAAGTAAAGGCAGCAACGCGAACACATGGATGACGCGAACGCATGCCTAGCGCGAAATGGCAGCGACGCGTACGCGTGGATGATGCGAACGTGTGCCTTGAGCAGAACGCAATTGACGCGCACGCGTGACTGACGCGCACGCGTGACAAGGAAAACTCCCAGACCACGCGAACGCGTGACAGACGCCACGTACAAGAATCTGCAGAAAACTTCCCAAGCGATTTCTAGACCCTTTTTCGGCCCAAATCCAAGTCAGAAACACAGAATATAAGCCAGAGAATGGAGAAATCAAACAAAAACTTAACAACTTAGGATAGATACAATATTCATAATTTTAGGATTAGATGTAGCTCTTAGAGAGAGAGGTTCTCTCTTCTCTCTTAGGATTAGGATTTCTCTCAATTTTAGGATTATTTCTTCTTCAATCACAGGTTCAATATTCCTTTAATTTATTTTCTACCTTTATTGATTCTATTACTTTAATTGTCATTTATCTTTTCAATTTGGCTTATGAACCATTCATGTTAGGATTTTCTTAATTAATATAAATTGAGGTATTTCAGATTTGATTTTGCTTTATTTTATTTATGAATGATTTTAATTTAATTTAAGATATTTTTTCCTTTTGGCCTTGGTTAAGTAATTAGTAACACTTGAGTTATCAAACTCAGCTGTTGATTGAAATTGGAATTCTTTGCTGATTAATTTGTACTCCAATAACTCTATTCGTTCCATATGAGTTGACTGGGATCTAAGGATCAAATCAATTTGTCCATTTGACTTTCCTTTGTTTAGGAAGGGTTAATTAAAGTGGGAGCAGAATCCAATTCTCATCACACCTGATAAGGATAACTAGGATAGGACTCCAATTTCTCATACCTTGCCAAGAGTTTTCTTTATAATTATTAATTTATTTTTTCTACCATTTAAATTACTCGTTCCTTATTTCAAAAACCTAAATTCTACCTTTTTCCATAACCAATAATAAATCATACTTCCCTGCAATTCCTTGAAAAGACGACCCGAGGTTTGAATACTTCGGTTATAAATTTTATTGGGTTTTGTTACTTGTGACAACCAAAGTTTTTGTATGAAAGGATTATTGCTTGGTTTAGAAACTATACTAGCAACGAAAATTTATTGTGAATTCTAAACCATCAATATTCAGTTCATCAGTCATCCCAACCTTTGGAACATGTTGCTCATCAGCATCGCACAGAAACTGAAAATACACCGAAATTATTCCAAAATAAACCATATTAGAAACTAAAATACACCAAGATTGGGAACGAAACGGATTCATGAAAATAATAAAATTAGATTTAGAACTCGTACATTATATTCAAATTCAAACCATCAACCATGCACAATAATTTTCTCAAACAAAAACAAAATAATTCAACTACAAAATCATAAACTACTAACAAACTATATTAATTAGATTCAAACTACACCTCACCACTTGATTCGATTCAAAACAATAATACGATTCGTCCTGGTTCAATTGAAAGTCTGAACCTATAAATACACCGAAAATTTTCTGAAATACACCGAAAGAGTTCCAAAATACACCAATTTATAATCGAAATATATTGAAACGAGAACAAAACAGATTTATCACAATAATAATTCAGATTCAAAACTCCTACATTACATTTAATTCAAACCATCAACCATGAACAACAATTTTCACAAACAAAAATAACATTATTTACCTACAGAATCATAAACTACTAATGAACAACATTAAATAGAATCAAAATTAAACACACTTCATCCACTTGATTCGATTCAAAACAATAATCCATTTCGCTCTTATTCAATTGCCAGTCTGAACTTGAATCATTCATTATCTTCGACAACGAAATAACTATTCAAACTTGATTTCACATTTTGATTTCAAAAACTTTGATCCAAATCTTCAAATAAGATAAAAGAGCATTGAACTTGAACGAAGAGAACAGAGAGAATGAAGAGAACATAGAGAAGGAAGAGAAACACAGAAAATGCAGAGATAGAATAGAACGTAAAGACGTAAAAAATGCTAAAAAAATTCGAAAAAGGAAACGAAATCCACATGAAAAAGTCAATTATATATTCACATGTTGAGTCAAAAATTTGTTAGAAATAGTGGCACGTGATGGTGAAATAAGTCAAAGCTACTTATTTGGACTTATTTATTTAAATGACTTGTATCTAGAGATTAATTGTTATTCAAAATATGTAATTAATTATTGTAAATTGTTGTTGTTGTTATTAGTTTAATGTTAGAGAAACAAAAAATAATCCGTTCAAACTTACTTTATTTAGCATTTATTTACATATAAAATATATTAAATAAATAAAAAATAATAAATTTTCAGCTAATATTTTATTATTACTAAAACATTTCCATTAATTTAGATTGGATTCTATATATTCTCATTCTTGACAAAAATCTAATTTTTCACGATAATTAAATAATAATTAAAAAATATGCATAGTTAAATCATGTGAAAATTTCATATTAAAAAATTGATAATAATTTCCCTCCATGCGCTGGTTGTTGATACATATATACATGGGTTACTGTTTGGTCTCTCTGATCTGATTCAGAAAACTTAATAATTTTTATAACACACGCTTGCATTGGCATATTCACGGAAGCTGAATAAGCTTCACAAATTCATGAAGCTGTTCCCTCTTTGTACTATTTGGCTGTTTTATGCAGGATTTCATGATACCATTGATTTTTGCAAGACACTATACAGTGTTTAATACATTGCTGTTAATGCATATTATTGTTGTCTTGTGACTTGTCTAACGCTGAGTCAATTATACTTTTTCATTCAACTTTCTTCAAATATGCAAGCCATATTGTTTCTGCCTTCTGCGTTCAGCTTCAGTGTTAATAGAGAAACTATACGGAATAGCTTTTAGTTATCTGATAGTTAATATTATCCAATTTCTTTTTTAATTTGAAAAATTTTCGTTTTATCAAAAATTTTGTGATTTAGGGTCTATAATTTAAACGGTTCAACTAGGTATCCTTTAAATATGGTACAATTTTCAGCCTTTTCTTACAGTAATTAAAAAAAAATAAAACTAACACATCTAAAAATTGTAAATAGATTTAGTGTCTTTAAGAATTAAATTTATATTTAAAATTCAAATTAAATCAAACTAACATTTAAAATTTAAATCTTAAATTTCTGTTTTAAATTTAATATATTTAATATAATAATATTTTATAATTTAAATACACATCTAAAATTCAAATTACTCAAAATTTAAAATTTAACTTTTAAAATTCTAAAGGTTTTTTACTTTTTAGAATGGATTAACTCTGACGAGTGCAAGAAAATTATGATTAAGTTCTATTTAGTAGTGTGTTAATGATCGAAAGATATTATTTTTGTTGCATAGCTTTCATAGTCAATTAGCTTGCTGGGTTGGTTGCATGGGTTGGTTACATTGAAATTAAAAGAAATACATCTATTTGTTGGGATGAGAATAAAGATAAGAACTTGTACAAGTAATTAGCGTGGATTATTACGATTTAGGACGTGTACTTAATTAGTTTGAGTAAAGAAGCAAAAAGTAATAAAAAATTGTGTTTTTATTTTTCAATTATAACACATCTAATAGTATAATATTATATACAAAATATTCTTAAAACACATCTAAAATGATAAAAATCTAGTTTTTAGATATAAATGTTTTCAAAATCGGTAAATTCTAGTTTTTAAATAAAAACGTACATAATACAATTAATCTTTTGATTTTTGATTCAATAAAATGCATCTAATATTTATTATTTAAATTATTGGTTGGATTTTTTCGTTACTTTTCAATGATAACACATCTAATAGTATGATATTATATACAAAATATTTTAAAACACATCTAAAATCATAAAAATCTATGATGTGTTATAATCGAAAAATAACAACACAATTTTAAATTAATTGTTGATTATAATAATTTTGAAAACTAATAAGTATCGAAAAAAATTCAACAAATAATTTAAATAATAAATATTATATTCATTTGATCGAATAAAAAATCAAAAGATTAATTGTATTATTAACGTTTAAATTTAAATATTTAAAGTTAGCCTGATTTTGGATGTGTTTTAAAAATATTTTGAATAAAATATCATACTATCATATGTGTTATAATTGATAAATAACAACAGAATTTTTATGACTATATCAACTACATCTTCTTTCTTAAACTCCAGATTTTTTTTGCTTCTTTGCTCAAATTACTTACGTAGAAAGTACTTTATTTGCAACAACTTTATTAATAAAATTAAATAAGATCAACCTTGTTCCAATTAAATCAACAGAGTGTTTTTATGTTTAAATTAAAATATAATTAAAAATATTGAACATGATATTTCTTAATAAATTACATAAATACATGTGTGAAAAATAATGATACCTTTCACCAATGCAAAATGAGAAAGTGCTTCAGCTGGAAGGTGGTGATAGTCTTCATCAATGAAGACGAGATGGAGAATTTAGCTGGCAGCGTCCTTTTTGGTTTGGGATTCACTAATGCGTGTGAATGTTTCGTAGAATAAGGAATTTAAAAAATTGTATCTGTTACGTGAAGTTACGAAAGTAAAGTAAAGTCACCGTAACCACCAATGAAGTGGGTGGGTTTTAAAATTTAAATTTAAATTAAAATCTAATTATAGATATGTATCTACAAAATAGGAACATGCTACACTAAAAAAATAATTAAATATTATTTAAATTTGATTAAAGGCTGATTAATATTATACAACTAGTATTTCCCTAATTTAAAATTTAAAAATAAGTGTTTATAACCTAAAGTTTAAAATTTAAGATAACTAAAATAATTTTTAAAAAATTGTTAGATATTTATTAAAAAAAATTAATTCTCTAACATTATTTTATTAATATGCATGATCAAATTAACTGGATGTATAATTATCTGCCAATATATAAATAATGAATTTTAAAAAAAGACGGACTTTTTATTTTATTTTACTATTCTTATAACTTTTTATCTATCATCGATCACTATAATATTATCATACCACCATACATTGTACAATTTATGTCATAAAATCATTATTTTTCAGAAAATCTTGAGTTATTAGGTAGAATTATATATAAATGATTATATATCTAATATAACGGTAATTATTTACAAGAAATTTTGTTTTTTTTTTTTATTTTTACAATTCACGTAACTTTTGCATCTATGTATCCAAATAAAAAAGAATTCGCATAACTTTTTATACGGAGAGTATAATAATGAATGAAGCTTCTGGTAAAAAGTTTCTCTCTTCAAATAGTTAATCATCGAGCTAAGTTTCATTCTCCTTCTTGTTATGGATCCCATTCTGCCAGTTGAAAAAAAAAAATCCTAATTTTAAAACGGAAACTTCTTTTTTTATATTTTTAGGTACAGAAACTATTGTCTCTTGCTATATAGTAGTATATTAATATTAATTGAAATGCGAGACTATGACTTGTTGCTGCAGCACATAAGAATCGTTACTCGTCATATGAAACTTGTTCAATACCACAGAACAAAAACCTCAAAACCCGGAAAGACAAAGAAAGGGTTTAATTTCAGATTAACGCATAATAATCAAATTTTAATTAATTAGTGACCAGTTTGCATTGACAGTAGTTTCAGGCTTATTGATATGAATAACATTTTGGAGACAATAAAAAACCATCCCAACAAAATAAAGTTATCTTATTTAATATTTATTAATTATATAGATATTATGTTAAATAACATTATTTTAAATTATGGTCTCTAACATTATTCATATTTATTTTTTTAATAAAAAAGTACAGACAATTAATTTTTAATTAAGTAACACCAGTCAATTTTTTCTGATAAAAATTAATTTTAAAAAATTAACCAAGAAAAGTTGGCTCCAGATGAACTCTTTTTCATATATTTGTTAATGTTACTACTAATAATAACTGATATTGGTTTTGTTTTGTTTATTAACTACTAGTCTAATTATTAATTAGGTTAATGATATATAGTGTTTAGATCGGAAGACAAGAAGTACACTCACTAACACACAAAAACATGCTTTTAATAATAAACCGCGCGTGCAAGCATGCATGAGGTTCAAATGAATTTTTATTGCATAATTTCAATCCCCCATTAAGACATTAAGAAAAGGAGTATAGTGATTATGAGTTTATAATCTCTAAACATGGGAGATGACAAGAAATAGACAAGCAGTGGTGTCAATAAAGCTAAACAAAAACAGCCAGAAAGGCCATTTTGGGATTGAAGCACTTCATTTTATATATATTTATGCTACAGTAATTATAGTATTTCAAAAATTAGTTAAAACTAAAATAACATTTATTGATTATTTAACAATATTTTTTTAAAAAAAATGTTACCAATAACAAAAAATGTAATTTTAATACAAAAATATTTAATAACAAAAAAAATTAATAAAAATTAATAAAAATTTATTTTATTTAATATTTATTAATTATTATAATAATTAATAATAATTAATAAATATTAAATAAGATAAATTCTGACTATTTTTTTTGTCTTTTTAATATTATCAATTTAATGATATTTATATAATTATCGTAACTGTCGTAATCATATAAATACTAGAATTTACCGTATCTATAACCATTAATTATTCGCTTTAAGGCATTGGTAGTTCCAGCAATCCTGGCAATATAGACATATACAAAATGCCAACGTAACACTTAACATCAATACATAAAACACACATCAATTAGAAATTTTAATTTGGGACATGTCATAACATATGATGGGTCACCAATGACATCACCATTTTAGAATGTGTTCAATATTTGGCGAATGGTGGGTCTAATAAGAAAGGTTTACATATGATTCTGCCAAGGCTTTTGTGGTTCCACTAGTTAGTGAATTGACCAAAACAGATATATATATATAATGTGTTTAGAATTTTAGGTGCTATAAGTTGAAATGAATATATAAAAATTGAGTAAGTATATTTTTTGTCTTTGAAATTTAGTAAAAATTTTAAAAATATTCTTAAGTTTTATTTTGTTTTAATTTTGTTTCAAAAATTTTTTATTTGCATTGAATATATTTTCGATAGCTAAATTTTTAAAAAGTTTAAGACTAATTCAACAAAAATGCATGAAAATTATATTTGATTTGTTTGTATTGAAGGTTGTTATGAAATTGTTGTTAAATTAATCCTAAAATTTTTGAAAAATTAGCAATCAGAGATATAATTGATGTAAATCGAAAAATTTTTGGAATAAAATTGAAACAAATAAAATTTAGAGATATTTTTGAAACTTTTGCCAAATTTTAAAGATAAAAGATGTACATTTTCCTATAAAAAATTTTATGGATAATACTGTTCTTAAATCCAAGTGTTAAATAAATAACAATTAACTACTCAATACACCTCTCTCGATACATAGAGAAAAACACTTGTTATTTTTATAATATTTATTTGCGGTTATCAAATTAGTATTAGGTTTTCTTAGGTTTAATTACTCTGTTGGTCCCTATAGTTTCGCAAAATTTTCAATTAGGTCCCTATACTTTTTTTCCTTTTAATTGGGTCCCTACACAAATTTTTTTTTTCAATTAGATCCCTATCGTAACAAAACCGTTTGATTTAACGGAATATTTCATTCCTAAATTGAATATTCTCTCAATTTTTTTAAATTCATAAATTATGTCTCCCTTTTTATTTTGAGAAAGACAAAACTAACCCTTTACTCTTCCTCCACCTTTCCGTCTCCCTCTTCTACTCCATCCTCTCTCTCTCTCACCTTCATTCTCACCATTTTCGTTCTATCAGAAAAGAAACCAGAACAACCAGCTCCTTCTCTATCCTTCCCTCTTCTTCTTCTTTCTCTTATGTGTCTTTCTCATTATAGGGATGATCTACCGTTCCCTCTTTTTCTTCTTTGTCTTATGTGTCTTTCTCATTATGGGGACGATCGTGGCCGACTGGATTTTACAGCCATAGTCGGAAACAGAAGCTCTGAAATGTCGCCATTATTTGGATTTTAGACATAGATTCGCATTTCTGCAGAGCCTAGGAACTGAAATCGGAAAGCTTTCTCCGTCTCATGCGACAGGGGAACCAGATTTAGGTGAGAAACTAAACAAAGTTAATCAGAGCTGAATCTGGGTGCGTTTGATTCTCCTCATTGCAACCTTGCAGCGGTGAATCCAATTTTGATGTTCATTTCTATCTGCTGGCTATATCTTCTCTAATTCATCTCTTTTTCTCTCCTTCCTTACCTTTTCTTCTTCTGCAGAAAATCGAAAACTCGCTTGTTTATTTTCTTCGGTTGCGGTAGTTTCAGAAGGAATTGATTGTTCCTCAAGTGTAAGTTTACGGTGAGAGACATTGATTTTCATTCCTCTTTTCTGTATTTACAACTTCTTCTTCCACCTCCTTGTTCGATTTTTTCACATTGTCTTGGTTTCAGAATTGGGGAAAAATAATTCGAACTTGGAGGCTCCGATTTTCAATGTAAAATTGGATTACCAAAAATATTTCAATAATATCTGCACCTCCCTCATTTGTTTGCCATCGTCCATCTTTCGATACTGACTCAGTGAAGGACTAATATCAAGTATTTAAGAATTAGCAGTGATTACTCTTTACTTGTGGTATTTGTTATATTTTCTTATCTTTTGTATAGTCAGTTAATTGATCAATATAGTTAATGATATTCTAGATATGATGATATTTCAACTTTTCTTCTTCATCTTTGTGTCCCATTTTAATCTCTTTATTTTTTAGGAAGAATTGATTGACTGAGATTGGGAATAAGGAGAAGCTGAATGTTTTAAGGGTGTTCTATTCGTATTGTGTTATTTTTTTTTCAGTTTTTTTAGTTTTTTTCAGTTCCTGTCTCTCAAGCTGTGAATTCTTAAGTTGTGTGAATTTGTAGTTCAGTTTCAGTTTTGCTTAATTGTTTGCAACTTCTGTTTATTTCTCAAATTATATTCTAAATTTATATTCTAAATTTTGTTGATGGCTATGATCCATGGATTCTTCAAAATTAAGGATGTATTGTATTGCACTTGTATCTTTCAAAGAGTATTTGAGCCAAGAAAATTGGAGTTCTTGGGTTTGACCGATAGTGAGCAGAATGCCATGAATGGGGGTAAGTTTTCTTCTCTCTTTTACCTAATTATGAAAATCAAAGCTTTGTAGCTCTAATTGCATGTAACATAGCTGCTTAGAAGGACTAATAGTTGGATTAATTTCTGCTTTATAAATTTAGTTTCTTGACGTTTTTTGTGCTTGGAAGAATGTGTTTATACACGAGAAGTGGCAACTGAAGTCTAAGGATTTTGCATTCTTAGGTGGTAAGGTCCTAAATCTTTAGATAACCATTGAACAAAATTGTGGCTAGCCATTGATTTGAAGTCCTATCTTTAGTCTTATGCTTCTGTTTGGGAGATTGATAAACTTAGAAAGGTATTGATTTCAAGCTTTGCTCTGTCTCTGACATAATATGTAGTTGTGAACGTGCAAATTACCTTAAAAATTTAATACTAGAGTATGTTTGGTTGGAAGATAAAAATAGGTTGGAAATTTCCAGGATGATCTGAAGAACTATAATTACTCTGATCCTAAATGTGGCATGAATACACTGTTTTCAATTAAGATTTAAATGTTTCTTGTTTAGTTCAAAAATATGTTCTCTGCCTTTGTTTCAGAATGCTTTGGTGTTGGTTTGTGATTGTAGGTGGTCCAAAAGCAGCATGTGCTGGTTGTGCTGGCTTTGCGGCATTCTCAGTCGTTATAGAGAAGTTCTTAGACAGGCATGAGTAGCTACCTATTGAATTGAAGTCACCCAATTTTGTATTCATTAGGCATAGCATGGATTTTCATAGTGATAATCTTTTGTCCATTTGCTAAAGGGCGCACATAAAATTGTAGTATTTTATTTTACATCGATTATTTCTTATTTGTATACAATATCAATTGGTGGATGTATTCCTCCAATTCCAAACTAGATGTAAGTATGCTCTTAAGTATTAATGTAAAGTTTATTATGCTGTCATTACTTTTGTGTGCATTCTTCTTTTGGTAGCTCCAATTCCAATTCCATTATTTTTTTTAGGTTCTTAAGATAAGGTATTTTGAAAGTAAAAAAAAAAGTACTTTTGGTACAATTTGTATATAAATAAGTAAAAGAATGATAGTGACAAAATAAAAGGGATTATAGGAATATTTTTCATGTCTTAGAATCATTGAATAGGGATTATAGGAATATGTTTCATTGAATATTTATAGTTTTACCGAATTTTCAATTAAGTCCTTATATTTTTTTCTTTTCAATTAGGTCCCTAAGGGTATAAAAGTAATTTCACAATTCACTAACATTTTTTTGACGTTTAACGTTAATAGGGACTAAATTGAAAAAAAAATTAACGTATAGGGACCCAATTAAAAGGAAAAAAAGTATAGGGACCTAATTGAAAATTTCGCAAAATTATAGGGACCAACAGAGTAATTAAACCTTAGTATTATTCTAAATTTATATAACTGGTAAACTTTCTTTGTTCGATAATTATTAGATCACGAAGAACCAAAATATACAATAATTTTCTAACAAGTGTTCGCATGTATGCCAAAGTTTAATATTCCTAATTTCAAAATAAGTTATTAAACCAAAATCGCACATCATTTATCCGTTGGGTTAAATACTTTTTTCGTTTCAAATATTTTGGATCAAAATCAAAATTGTTTCTAACATTTTTTTAATTAATATCACCCTCAATGTTAAATTTAGTATTAGAATCATCCTTTTGAATATAATAATTTTTTAAATGACACAAATATCCCTTCTCTAATATCACTACCATTACCTCACCCCACCCTACCTAAAATAGAAAAACGAAAAGACATGGAACAAAAGAAGAGAGGAACGGAGAGGAAGAAGAAAGAAAAAGAAAGAAAGAAGAGGGAGGTGACGACGAAAATAGTGCGGCTACTGCCGTCGCCGTCGTGTCATGACTGTAAAGAGAGACAACGAGAAAATGAGAGAGAGAGAACGAGAGAAGAGAGAAACGGAAGGAGAATAAAGGAAAGGAAAGGAGGAAGGAAGAAGTGACGATGAGAAAGAGTGAGGCCGCTACCGTCGCGTCGTAAAAAAGTTTGGCTGCCACCATCATGTCATGACTGAGGTGGGAGCTACTTTGTCAGCGTCGAACTCCATCACTGTCGTTGAGCTTCTGGTGGTGCGAGGCTCTGCTCTTTCCCCTCTCTCGATCTGTTCCTCTCCTCAGCCACAGCTATGACGGCGACGACAGTAACTTTGCGCGCCGTCGCTTCTTTCTCCTCTTTCCCTCAAACGCGACGGCGATTGACAGCAGCAACACCACCTCTTTTCTCTGAGTTTTTCTCTTCTCTTTTTTCTCCTCTCTCTCTCTCTCTTCTCTCTTTTCTGCATTCTTCCCTCTTGAATTTTTTTGTCTTGAATTTGAATGTGGTGTTGTTGTTGTTGATGGATTTTTGAATCTGAATATATTGTTGTTGTGATTTTGTGTTAGCTTTGTTTGATTTTTTTGAAATTAAAAAAAAAATAGTTGTTGTTGTTGAAGATATAAATATATTGTTGTTGTTGATTTTGTGTTAGTTTTGTTTAATTTTTTTGAAATTAAAAAAATAGTTGCTGTTGTTGAAGATTTGGATGAGAGAGTGGAGCAAGGAGGAGGGAGGCTGAGGTAGGAGTGATCACGGTTCAAACCAAACCAATTAAATTGGTTCTGAAATCAACGGGTAATCGGGTCTAACCCGAACCAAATCAATGGCTCTCTCTAGTAATTGGTTTAGGCAACAGTTTTGGGGTGCGAAACCCGAACTAACACGTGGATCCGACCACGTGTTAATTAAATAAAAAATAAAAATTTAAAAAACATATATGCCTTTTAATAAGTTTGGATTTTAATCTGTTTAGTTTTTAATGTGTTTGGTGTTTAATATGTTTGGATTATTTCTATTGATTTTACATGTTTATTCTATTTACATAATTTTTAAGATAAAAAATTTTATTTTTTTTATTTTTTCTAATGAATTTCTATTTCATCGGGTACTCAATTACTCGAACCGAATCAATCCGTTCTTAATCGGTTTGGTTTGGTTCGGGTATATACACAAAAAAACATAATTCCGAACAAATTACAATTCAATTGGTTTGTTTCTAATTTCACCCAAACCCAAACCAACCCGACCTATGATCACCCTAGGCTGAGGTAAACAGAATAAGGTAAAGGGGAGAGATAATGATAAAGGGTATTTTAATCCAAAAATTTGAAAAATGATGATTTTAAAACGTTTAACAACGTTGAGGATGATATTAATAAAAAAAAAGGTTGGAGACGATTTTGATTTTGACCCAAGACGTTAGAGACGAAAAAAGTATTTAATCGTTTATACATTCAATAAAAAATGATAGTCTTGATAAATCACATCGACCTCACATATAATAGTAAATGCTAATGCACTCCATAAAAAATGAGGAGTGCAGCGTTTCAAAGAAAATAAAGAGTATAATGCTCTATAAATTAAAAAGTCTAAATTCTAAATCCTAAAATTTAAATTTTGAATTCTAAACTCTAAATCCTAGTCATTGATAAAAGATATAATAAGGGTTTAACTAATATGTATCCTAATAACACATGATAAATTTATTATTAGTGAAAAATTTTAAATATTTTTATTTAATAAATATAAAACAAATATATTAAAAACTTAAATTTTTTAAATTTTTAATAAAAACTTTTTAATTTATAAATTTAACAAGTACTTTTAGATACATATTAGCTAAACCTATGTATAATAAAAATGTTAAGATTGTTTTAATTATTAACAAGTGCAACACTTGTTTATAAAAGTGTTTAGGAGCATTTAAGGATGAATCCAGATTATCTTTTTAATTTTAAAAATAGACACTTAAATTTTTAATGAAGAAAGAGACATTTATTTCCACCGAAAAAGACTTAAAAATTAAACAACCAAAACCACCTGCTAGCTAGCACAAAAACAAACAAGCTCTTCATTGGTAATGTGGGAAAGCCCCAATAAACCAAATAGAAGAAAACAATGGAAGGCAAAATGTAAAAGAAATTAGCTAATAATAAATATAGTAGGCATGAGTGATTATTGGAGAAGAGTGATGAGGGACAAATAAAGAATGGGACTGGGGACAAGATGGTTGAAGCTAAGAAAATGTGTTAAGAGAGATTGATATATGGGGAGTAGAATGGAGTGGAGCGTGTGAAATAAAAATCAAATGTTTCCTACGCCTACAACATGTGTGTCCAGTAAGGTAGGGTGGATTTGAGGATTCAGGGCACACTGTGAGTGAATGTGATATAAGACACACTACCCAGTACCCACTATTGTGTTTTTCTTTTTATTTTTTCAATCATCAATGCACTATGCTCTATATCACTCGAGCATTATCTGGTGAAAAATTGTCTTCTGATGATATTACCCATAACTACTTGCTCGCTATAATATACAAAATTTTGCAACACATACATGAAATACGAGAAATATGTGAAACTGTCAGAACTGCCCATCCGTTAGAGAATTTATTAATTAATTGTAGCAATGCAATGTCACATACATTATCTATTAATTAATTTCTCTTTTTCTGTTGTTTTTGGCGGTGAGTTCTTTCCATTTTAGGACATGAACATAATCAAAGGCATCATGAGAGCATAGATAGGCCATACAGTTTGTAGGTGTGAACTGTGAAATAAAGCAAAGACGGTTTCTTTGCGTCTTATATTTATTGATTTTGAAAAACAAAATTTCGGTCCATGTAGTCACTAAATTAGTTATTATATATTTATTTATTATATATGTTATTTAATTTATTTTTAATATATATCTTATATTTTAATATAAATATAACATAATTTTTCGAAAAAAGAGGTATCTCTAATAGTTAAGCATGGTAATTTTGGATACAAGAAAATAAAGAGGTAATGGATATCTTTTTTACTTTTTAAACAGAGTACCATGTTCAAAAGTTCAAAACAGAGAAAGCTAGACAACAAAATAGTAACATCATCATAATTTGTACAAGAATAGGTTAGAAGAAAGCCTATAATGTAATCACAACAAATATACACCACATAATTAAAATAAAACAACCTTTCGATCCCATAAAATTCTAATAACTTCACTTCAGTGTTCTCTTTGCAGTTCGTTTTTGAATAGTTACACTAAAAATAGGTATTGCTTTTTGAAATTAATAAAGACAATATAATTTCCAACTTTTAAAAATAATCAACTAATTAAATTACACTTTAAAAGATGAGATTTTTATTAATCCAAACCACATTTTTTGCCTTACATCCATTAATGTACTACTAACATAGATAGTTAAATGTCACTTTCATACTCTATAGTCTATAGACCACATAATATAGATATATTTTATTGGACAATCTACTTAAATAAATTAATCATAATTAATATTTATCTAAATGTAATAATTTGTAACTCATTATATATATGTCCTATTTTATTTTTATGTAAACGGCAGCAGCTAGCAACGGTTTATCATTTGGGCATAAATTACAGGATTTTTATCGCAATTTATGAAGAATAGCATTTGGATATAAACTGTAGAATTTTTACCATGGTTTATGAAGAGAAGCATTCGTACATAAAATTATGGGACTCTGACGAATGGATTTTTGTCGGTAAAAAATTTCACAAAAGTAATCGCGTTGCAAGTATAGTTTCTAAACCAACAAAGAATCTTTCCGTACAAAAATTTGTTTGTCACTAAAGCAAACCCAATAAAAATAATAGTCGAAGTATTTAAACCTCGCGTCGTCTCTCAAGAAATTGCAGGGAGGTGTAGTTATTATTGGTTAGGAGATTGTATCTTTTTGGGTTTTTGAATTAAGGAACAAGGAAAGTAAATGACAAGAAAATAAACTAATAATTAAGAAAATTCTTGGGAAGGTATGAGAATCAGACGTCCTATCCTAGTTATCCTTATCAATTGTGATGAGAATTATTCATAGCTCCCACTTGGTTAACCTCTAACTATGAAGGTAAGTCAAATGGATAAATCAATATGAATTCTCAAGTCCTAGTCAACTCCCAAGGAAAGACTAGAGTTAGTGGAATTCAAGTCAATTAGCAACTTTCAATTATCGATCAACAAAGGAGTTTGACTACTCAAGAGTTTCTAATTACTCAACCGAAGCTAAGAGGAGAAAAATCTAACTTTAAACCCTCCCAAGCATTTTATCAAACACTTGGAAGACATAACATAAAAACATAGAAAACTATTAAGTGATAATAAATCCAAACAACCAATTGTAAGCATCAATGACACAAATAGAAAAAAGCAATCATAAATATAAAATACCTCAATTTGCATTAAATATAAAGAAATCAAATCTAACATGGAGTTCATAAACTAAATTAAAAAAATAAATAAACTAGAATGCTAAAAGCAGAAGAGAAACTAAATTAAAGAAACATTGAACCTGGAATTGAGAAGAAGTAATCCTAAAATCCTAACCTAGAGAGAGGAGAGGCTCTCCTCTCTCTCTCTAAAAACTACATCTAATACCTAAGATTGTAAATTGATGAATGCTGTATGAGTTATATCTTGTGTTTCCCCCATTCTGTATCTCTTATTCTGTGTTTTTCGGGCTTGGAGCTGGGCCAAAAGGAGCCCAGAAATTGCCCCCAGCATTTTCTGCGCTTTCTGCAGGTAGCGCATGTCACGCGTACGCGTCAGTCACGCGTACGCGTCGCTGGTTATCTTCGTGTGTCACTCGTACGCGTCAAGCACGCGCATTTTCGGGCTTGGAGCTGGGCCAAAAGGAGCCCAGAAATCGCCCCCAGCGTTTTCTGCACTTTCTGCAGGTAGCGCATGTCACGCGTACGCGTCAGTCATGCGTACGCGTCGCTGGTTATCTTTGCGTGTCACTCGTACGCGTCAAGCACGCGCACGCGTCGCCTTGCAGACTCTGATTCACGCGCATGCGTGAGCCATGCGTGCGCGTCGATGCTCGCTGGTTGTCTCCTTTATTTCTTGTGCTCCTTCCATTTTTTGCAAGCTTCCTCTCCATCCTCTAAGCCATTCCTGCCCTATAAAGCCTGAAAACACTGAATGCATAGATCACGGCATCGAATGGTATAAAGGGGAATTAAAAATACACAATTTAAAGGCTTAAGAAGCAAGTTTTCAATCATAGAATAAAATCTGGGAAAGAATTGTAAAATCATGAAAATCATATGAATAAGTGTGTAAAGACTTGATAAAACCACTCAATTGAGCACAAGATAAACCATAAAATAGTGGTTTATCAATCTCCCCACACTTAAACATTAGCATGTCCTCATGCTAAGTTCAAGGAGACAAAAGAATGAATAGGGAAAAGTAAGACTCTTGAGATTCAACCTATGAATGCAACTATATGCTAAGAAGATTCTGTCTACTTGGTCAAAAGCAAATAAGTCCTCCAAGACAATCATAAATCAGATTCCACTAATTTAAATCACACAATAAGAGACAAGTAAGCTTGTAAGAAGATAGCTCATAAAAGCAGGGAACATAGAATTAAGCATTGAACCCTCACTGGTAGTGTATATCACACTAATCGCTTAAGTGTCTAGGGTTAATCACTCTACTCTTCTCTAGTCATACTTTCTAAACTTTGTTCTTCATCTAACCAATCAATAAAAAATTTAGTATCCAATGCAAACATCCTGAGGTCTTTTCAGGGTTGTAGTGGGGCTAAGGTAAGGGTGAGAATATATGTATGGCCAAGTAAGCTGAAATATGAATCTTTGACTAACCTAAGCTCTTACCTAACATACACACACACTCTATGTAGTTCCAATTCATGCCTAGCTACCCATAATTCCCACTTTTGTATCACATACTCATGTACCAAATATTTCTTCTTTAATTTTATCACATATGCATTGATCTTTTATTAAACTTAACCTTGGGGTAATTTTGTCCCCTTATTCAATTACTTATTTATTTAAAATATTTTTTTTATATAAAAGTAAACCTAACATATCAATGCACATGAATTTTTAATTTTTTCTAGTCTTACATGAGTAGGTACCCAAATTCCCAATATTTTATCAATGAAATTCAACATTTTCTTATCAACCCAAGTTCCTACGGTTCCCCACACTTAATTGGCACACAATCTCCAACTTAAGCTAACCAAAGATTCAATTGGGTTAATTAATTATTTTTCTGCTTAAGGCTAGTGATGTGGTAAAATATAGAACAAAGGGGAATTAAAAGGCTCAAGGTGGCTAACAAAGGTGCTTGAAAAGGTAGGCTATTTGAGATAAGTGAGGTAATAACAAATGATGGCCTCAATCATGTGCAAGCATGTGAATATACTAAACAATGGACATATAGAATGGAACAAAATATAGATTACAATCATAGAGAAGAAAACACACAAGAATAAAATATTATGGTTAAATGATGTAACCATGTAATTAAGCTCAAATCTCATAGGTTGTGTGTTCTTAGCTATAATTCATGTTCCAAATTATAATCTTCAAGCAAGTTTATCACAAAAATTTTCAATTTAAATTAGTGAAATGTTATAAAAAGGGTCTTGAAAAGAAAATATTACTTCAACCAAGTAGTAGCTAAATGCACAAAGTCAAACAAACATGCAATCAAACATGTAAATGCAACAATTAAATTAACATAGAAAATTAAACATTGGCATTTAAGATAGAAAATAACTAACCCACGGAAGTCGGTATCGACCTCCCTACACTGAAAGATTGCACCGTCCTTGGTGCATGCTAAGATGTGCACATGGTTGGGTGGCTCCAACTGATGCCTTTCTCTAAAGATTGTACAGATGGACTTGTCGGTCGCTCCATATAAAAGTTTTCTGTTTTCCTTCCTCGGTGGCCATTGATGAGCAGATAATTTATACGCTTTTTGGCATTGTTTTTAGGTAGTTTTTAATATGTTTTAGTCACTTTTTATTATATTTTTATTAGTTTTTAAATAAAAATCACATTTCTAGACTTTACTATGAGTTTGTGTGTTTTTCTGTAATTTCAGGTATTTTCTGGCTGAAATTGAGGGAGCTGAGCAAAAATCTGATTCAGGCTGAAAAAGGACTGCTGATGTTGTTGGATTCTGACCTCCCTGCACTCGGAATGGATTTTTTGGAGATATAGGATTCCAATTGGCGCGCTCTCAATTGTGTTGGAAAGTAGACATCCAGGACTTTCCAGCAATATATAATAGTTCATACTTTGCTCAAGGATAGACGACGTAAACTGGCGTTCAACGCCAGTTCCATATTGCATTCTGGCGTTAAACGCCAGAAATAGGTTACAAGTTGGAGTTAAACGCTAGAAACAGGTTACAACTTGGCGTTTAACTCTAGAAACAGCTTAGGCACGTGTAAAGCTCAAGTCTCAGCCCCAGCACACACCAAGTGGGCTCCAGAAGTGGATTTCTGCACTATCTATCTTAGTTTACTCATTTTCTGTAAACCTAGGTTACTAGTTTAGTATTTAAACAACTTTTAGAGATTTATTTTGTACCTCATGACATTTTTAGATCTGAACTTTGTACTCTTTGATGGCATGAGTCTCTAAACTCCATTGTTGGGGGTGAGGAGCTCTGCTGTGTCTCGATGAATTAATGCAATTATTTCTGTTTTCTATTCAAACACGCTTGTTTCTATCTAAGATGTTCATTCGCACTTCAATATGATGAATGTGATGATCTGTGACACTCATCACCATTCTCAATCTATGAACGCGTGCCTGACAACCACTCCCGTTCTACCTTCGATTGAATGAGTATCTCTTAGATTCCTTAATCAGAATCTTCGTGGTATAAGCTAGAATCCATTGGCAGCATTCTTGAGAATCCGGAAAGTCTAAACCTTGTCTGTGGTATTCTGAGTAGGATTCAGGGATTGAATGACTGTGACGAGCTTCAAACTCACAAGGGTTGGGCGTAGTGACAGACACAAAAGGATCAATGGATCCTATTCCAGCATGAGTGAGAACCGACAGATGATTAGCCGTGTGGTGACAGCGCACCTGGACCATTTTCATTGAGAGGACGGATGGTAGCCATTGACAACGGTGATCCACCAACACACAGCTTGCCATAGGAGGAACCTTACGTGCGTGAAGAAGAAGGCAGGGAGAAAGCAGAGATTCAGAAGACAAAGCATCTCCAAAACTCCAATATCTTCTCCATTATTGCATAACAAGTATTTAATTCATGCTCTTTTATTTTTCGCAATCCAAACTGACAATTATAATTGATATCCTGACTAAGAATTTCAAAATAACCATAGATTTCTTTAAGCCAACAATCTCCGTGGGATTCGACCCTTACTCACGTAAGGTATTACTTGGACGACCCAGTGCACTTGCTGGTTAGTTGTGTGGAGTTGTGAAAAGTGTGAATCACAATTTCGTGCACTAGCCATCCTGAAAAAAGAGGAAAAAGAAGAAAAGTAACCCAAAAACAAAGATAGGAAACAAATAAAATATGGTTGGGTTAATGCCAATTAATGAGAGTCTCAACTACATGGTAGCTACAACATTCAAGTGAGAAAACAGTATAAACACATGGCATATCAATAGTGCAAAAGTTACAACAATGGAGGAGAGGGTGTGGGTAATGCAAGATAGTATAAGTGCATATCAATGCAAATGGAATACAAATATCATAAAAGAATAGCATTGACTTATGAATAATAATACCCAATCAGAATAAAACAAGTCATGAAGCACCGAAATAATGTAAGAAAAGATGCAATAGTTGAATAAGAAAATTTATCACCAATAAAAAAATAAATTTAGAAAAGAAAATAAAAATATGCACAAAATTAAAATGCAATGAATGAAAGTATGAAAATAAATTAAGTAAAATAGAATGAAAGTGAAGAAGGATGAAAAGTTAAAGAGATGAAGAAGAAGTAAGTAAGAAAGGAGAAAGAAAGAAGGAGAAAAGAGAGAAGAAAGAAGTAAGAATTTAAAAACAGGGCGCAACACACACGCGTGCATCACGCGTACGTGTGAAAACTGAGTTGGCCCTTCGACGCGTAAGCATCGCCCACGCGTACGCGTGGGTGGTCTGAAAGCGAAAGGACGCGCACGCGTCAGGGACGCGTACGCGTGGGGTGATTTGTGCTTCTAGCACAGTTCCAGCGCGAGGGCAGCACAACTCCCAGGTCAATCACCCATATACACCGATTGCCATATCCACGCGTGCGTGTCAGCGACGCGTACGCATGGTTTGCTAAGGTTGTAAGTGACGCGCACGCGTGATATACGCGTACGCGTGGGTCGAATTGTGCGCAGAGCACACCAGCCGCACGATTCCATCACAACTTTCTCTTTGTTGGATGGGATAGCAAAATGTAGAATCAACGCCCACGTGTGGCCTATGCGCACGCGTGGGTTGCCCCTCTTTTTTTTTTTTGTATGCAAAATGCAAAATGCAGAATGCAGATGGTTATGCAGAAATTATGAATGAACACTAATAAAAATAAAATAAAATAAAACTAAGAATAAAACGAAATAAAATAAAACTAAGACTAAAAAAGAACGATCATACCATGGTGGGTTGTCTCCCACCTAGCACTTTTAGTTAGAGTCCTTAAGTTGGACATTTGGTGAACTCCTTGTCATGGAGGCTTGTGCTTGAACTCATCCAGGAATCCCCACCAGTGTTTGTAATTCCAATAGCCTCCGGGATCCCACACTAGTTGCATAAAGCCTTCAAGTAAGTTCAGGCAAGTGACAAGGCCCAATAATGTTATTGCTAGAATGAATTCCGGGGTCCCAAACCTTGCTTTTGCACCCGTCTTCTTGTTGATCATCATTTTTCCACTTGGGTGGTGAGTAATTGGAATTCTCACTGAGACATCCAAACAGCCTCCTAGACCCATTCAATCGAGCTCTACACCAATCCTTGTGCTTCAATTTGGAGCATGCAACTATATTGAACCTTGCATGACAACTCTTACCACTAACCATCTCCCTCTTACTCTTATAGCCATAGAGAGCTCTAAGTTGCCCATCCGTCTCAAGCAAACCATATTCAAGTGGGCTAATTAAGCTTAGAGATGAAAGATTTACCCACTTGAATAAAGGAATGGATGGTGATGGCTTTGGGGGAGAGGTCTCCAACAACTTTGGCAAGATGATTTCCAGCTCCATTCCCTTGAGCTCTTTCTTGACAACTTCCACCTCTTTGCAAGCTTCTTCAATTTCAACCTCTTCCTCTTGGTAGCTTTCTTTCAATTCAATCTCTTCTTCATTACTTACCAAGGGCATGTGAGGTTGTGCTTCTTCTTCTTTAATCTCCATCTCTTGATTAACCTATTCAAAGTCTTCAACCATGATATGCCTCGGAGGTTGTACACCCTCTTCATCATCAAATTCAAACGTCTTGGAAATAGGCTCTATGACTTAAGTTTCCCATGGAGGTTCTGCATCTCCTAAGTCTTCAACCATTTCTTCCTCTTCAACTATGACGGCTTCCTCCACTTATTCCAATACAAAGTCATGTTCCTCATTGTCCACTGGAGTTTCTAGTATCTTCTTCAGGCTAGACTCTTCTATTGATTCTCCACATGTAGTCATGGGACTTTCTTGAATGTCCAAATATTGGGAAGCTAATCGATTCACTACGTCGGTCAAGGCAGCTATGAGCTATTATGTCGTCCTTTCCATCTTTCCTTGCCCTTAAAGAAGAACACTTAGAGTGTCATTCATTGGAGCTTGGGGTAGATATGAGGGTTCATTGCTTGGGAGGAAGGGTTCATGATATGAGGGTGGTTCATCATAATAGGGGTGTGGTGGTTCAACACTCTCCATCTTTTCCACTTGTTGCACAACACCCTTCCATTCCTGGTTCTCAAGTTGAGATTCCTTAGTCACGAGAGCTTCAGGTGTTGTTCGGCTTACCACTCGGTCCAATTGATGAAGGGTTGCATGAAACCGATCCATTATTTTCTTGAGACGATCCTTTAATTCTTGTTCCGCTCGGATAGCATAATTAGGATCATATGGCTCTTGGATTGATGGATATTGACATGGTGTATATGGAGGTGGTGGTTCTTGGGAGTAATTGGGTTGGAATTGGGGTGGTTCTATGTATGGTTCATATGGCTCATAGGGTAGTTGATATAGTGGTCATGGGTTAGGATCATATGAGGGTGTTTGGTAGTAGAGGGCTTGCGAGTATGGTGGTTCAAAGTCATGTTGAGGAAGGGGTTCATAGGCATATGGCGGGGCTCGTTGGTAACTACAAGGTGGTCCACCATATCCATCATCTTGGTACGCACCTTGGAGTGGCTCATGACCATAGTAATTCGGTGGAGGTTGATTGTCACGAAAGGATCCACCATAACTATTGTCTTGGGATGCGTCGTAGAATGGTCGTTGCCCATGGCACCTTGGAGGAGGTTGCTGTCGAAAGGGTTGATCAAATCCTCGTGGCTCCTCCCATCTTTGATTATTCCGACCTTGATGCATGTTCTCATTATAGCGTCCATTCCCTGCAACATAACTTGAACTAAACTCATAGTGAAAGGGGTGAGAATTCATAGTAGTAAGAGAAATAAAAACTAATAGAAATTAATGAAAATAAACTCCTAAAAATAGAAACACTAACAAAGAACGAAAAAGCAAAATTATTTACAATAACCAATAATAAGGCACACGCTTGCAATTCCCCGGCAACGGCGCCATTTTGACGAACGAATTTTTGTCAGTAAAGAATTTCACAAAAGTAATCGCGTTGCAAGTATAGTTTCTAAACCAATAAAGAATCCTTCCGTACAAAAACTTGTTTGTCACTAAAGTAAACCCAATAAAAATAATAACCGAAGTATTTAAACCTCGGCTTGTCTCTCAAGAAATTGCAGGGAGGTGTAGTTATTATTGGTTAGGAGATTGTATCTTTTTGGGTTTTTGAATTAAGGAACAAGGAAAGCAAATGACAAGAAAATAAACTAATAATTAAGAAAACTCTTGGCAAGGTATGAGAATCAGACGTCCTATCCTAGTTATCCTTATCAATTGTGATGAGAATTGTTCATGGCTCCCACTTGGTTAACCTCTAACTATGAAGGTAAGTCAAATGGATAAATCAATATGAATCCTCAATTCCTAGTCAACTCCCAAGGAAAGACTAGAGTTAGTAGAATTCAAGTCAATTAGCAACTTTCAATTATCGATCAACAAAGGAGTTTGACAACTCAAGAGTTTCTAATTACTCAACCAAAGCTAAGAGGAGAAAAATCTAACTTTAAACCCTCCCAAGCATTTTATCAAACACTTGGAAGGCATAACATAAAAACATAGAAAACTATTAAGTGATAATAAATCTAAACAACCAATTGTAAGTATCAATGACGCAAAGAGAAGAAAGCAATCATAAATATAAAATACCTCAATTTGCATTAAATACAAAGAAATCAAATCTAACATGGAGTTCATAAACCAAATTGGGAAAACAAATAAACTAGAATGCTAAAAGTAGAAAAGAAACTAAATTAAAGGAACATTGAACCTGGAATTGAGAAGAAGTAATCCTAAAATCCTAACCTAGAGAGAGGAGAGAGCATCTCTCTCTAAAAACTACATCTAATACCTAAGATTGTAAATTGATGAATGCTGTATGAGTTATATCTTGTGTTTCCCCCATTCTGTAGCTCTTATTCTGTGTTTTTTGGGCTTGGAGCTGGGCCAAAAGGAGCCCAGAAATTGCCCCCAGCATTTTCTGCACTTTCTGCAGGTAGCGCATGTCACGCGTATGCATCATTGGTTATCTTCGCGTGTCACGCGTACGCGTTAAGCATGCGCATGCGTCGCCTTGCAGACTCCGATTCACGCGTACGCGTGAGCCATGCGTGCGCGTCGATGCTCGCTGGTTGTCTCCTTTTATTTCTTGTGCTCCTTCCATTTTTTGCAAGCTTCCTCTCCATCCTCTAAGTCATTCCTGCCCTATTGATGAGCGGATAATTTATACGCTTTTTGGCATTGTTTTTAGTATGTTTTTAGTTTGTTTTAGTTAGTTTTTATTATATTTTTATTAGTTTTTAAATAAAAATCACATTTCTGGACTTTACTATGAGTTTGTGTGTTTTTCTGTGATTTCAGGTATTTTCTGGCTAAAATTGAGTGACCTGAGCAAAAATCTGATTCAGAGGCTGAAAAAGGACTGCAGATGCTGTTGGATTTTGACCTCCGTGCACTCGAAGCGGATTTTCTAGAGCTACAGAAGCCCAATTGGCGCGCTCTCAATTGCGTTGGAGCAATATATAATAGTCCATACTTTGCCCGAGATTTGATGGCCCAAACCGGCGTTCCAAATCAGCATAAAAATTCTGGCGTCAAAAACGCCAGAACTGGCAGAAAAGCTGGAGTTAAACGCCCAAACTGGCACAAAAGCTGGCGTTTAACTCCAAGAAAAGTCTCTACATGTTAAAGCTTCAATGCTTAGCCCAAGCACACACCAAGTGGGCCCGGAAGAAGATTTCTGCATTAATTACTTATTTCTGTAAATCCTAGGCTACTAGTTCTCTATAAATAGGACCTTTTGCTATTGTATTTTCATATTGGTTCTTCTGGTTCCCTCTCTGGGGCCGAAGCCAATGATCACCATTATCACTTTTGTATTTTTAACGGTGGAGTTTCTACACACCATAGATTAAGTTGTGGAGCTCTGCTGTTCTTCATGAATTAATGCAAAGTATTATTGTTTTTCTATTCAATTCAAGCTTATTCTTATTCCAAGATATTCAATTGCACTTCAACCTGATGAATGTGATGACCCGTGACACTCATCATCATTCTCACCTATGAACGCGTGCCTGACAACCACCTCCGTTCTACCTTCGATTGAGTGTGTATCTCTTGGCCTCCTGGTTCATGACGCATGGTTGCCTTGCCTGACAACCGAGCCTTCCATTCCATGAGATTAGAGTCTTTGTGGTATTGGCTAGAATCAATTGGCAGCATTCCTGAGATCCGAAAAGTCTAAACCTTGTCTGTGGTATTCTGAGTAGGATCTAGGAAGGGATGACTGTGACGAGCTTCAAACTCGCGAGTGTTGGGCGTAGTGATAGACGCAAAAGGATCAATGGATCCTATTCCAACATGATCGAGAACCAACAGCTGATTAGCCATGTGGTGACAGCGCATTTGGACCATTTTCACTGAGAGGACGGGAGGTAGCCATTGACAACGGTGAAACCCAACATAAGCTTGCCATGGAAAGGAGTATGAATGATTGGAAGAAGACAATAGGAAAGCAGAGGTTCAGAAGGAACAAAGCATCTTCATACGCTTATTTGAAATTCTCACCAATGAATTACATAAGTATCTCTATCCTATTTTATGTTTTATTCATCTTTTAATTATTAATTCTCCATAACCATTTGAATCCGCCTGACTGAGATTTACAAGATGACTATAGCTTGCTTCAAGCCGACAATCTCTGTGGGATCGACCCTTACTCACGTATGGTATATTACTTGGATGACCCAGTGCACTTGCTGGTTAGTTATGCGGAGTTGTGACAAAGAGTTGAGATTACAATTGTGCGTACCAAGTTGTTGGCACCATTGATGATCACAATTTCGTGCACCACCTATAAAGCCTAAAAACACTGAACGCACAAATCACGACATCGAATGGTATAAAGGAGAATTGAAAATACACAATTTAAAGGCTTAGGAAGCAAGTTTTCAATCATAGAACAAAATCTGGAAAAGAATTGTAAAATCATGAAAATCATATGAATAAGTGTGTAAAGACTTGATAAAACCACTCAATTGAGCACAAGATAAACCATAAAATAGTGGTTTATCAGACTCCTACCACAGTTTATGAATATTGTTGGCTCTATGTATACGAGTGGAGGGTAATTGTCAAGGAGAGAGTCATTTTTTACAATGTTTAGTGAGGGTGATAGTTTCTTAGTACTAGTGCATTACTCTGGAAAAATTCATAAAAGCAAAAGAGAGGGTGCGAAGCTTACCGACAAGGAACCCTTGAATGTATTTTTCCGTTCATCGAAAACCTTGTGAAATCTAAAAACGAGTATATTGTAGAAATTTGGAGTGTTTGGGACCAAGTGAGTAAAGAAGTTATTTTATAAGATACCTATTGCAGTTGTATCAACTGGTGTGAAGTATGATACATTTATGATAGGGTCTGATGAAGATCTGCAGGTTCTGTTTCATTGTCGAAGAATTTTTTCGGAGGTCAGAATATATGAGCTATATCTGAAGTTGGAGGATAATGTTGACAGTTCTGGGTCATCAGCTCCGAATTCTCATTCGACTGGCTTGGGGATGCTTCCAGTTCGATGCCTGTGGTTGCACCGGCTTGTCTGATCGTTGCATCCCCATCCATTGTGGTTGATTTGAATTGTGTGGATGAACATGGTTGTGTAGCATTGGAGAATCGTTCGTTCTGGAAGCTGGCTATTGAGATGGCTAGTTCTCCTATCATGATTCCTGATTCTGTAGATGATAGTGAACCTGATCAAGTTGAAAATGCAATGTGAGAGGATGATTCCAACGAAGAGCCTGTCGATACAGTTAGGGAAAGTAACGAGGATACAAAGAGCAATCCACATACAAAGCAGGGCCCATTAAGTTTCGGAACAAACAGTATCATCCACACTTTTCAACCTTGAACTTGGAAGCTATGGGCAACAATCGGATGTAGATGCTACCTTTGGTGGTCAAGGATTGCATCATGGAACCACTCCTACAGAATTTTAGATTAGACAATCATTCCAGAATAAAGAGGAAACTGTGTTGAGTGTGAAGGATTATAGCATTCGTAGAAAAGTTGAGTACAGGGTGTTAGAATCAGATCATCTTAAGTACCATGGAAAATGCAAAGAATTCAACAAAGATTGCAGTTGATTGATTCGCACACTTGCTTAGCTACATCTATTTCAAGCGATCACCGACAGTTTGATTACCACGTCATCTGTGTGAGGATCTTTTCGTTAGTTAGAGCGGATGCTGCAATTATGATAAAGGTATTGCAGGAAGCAACAGAAGCAACTTATGGTTTCAGGCCTACCTATAGAAAGGTTTGAATGGCAAAGAAGAAGGCAATAGCACTAATCTATGGAGATTGGGAATAGTCCTACAATGAGTTGCCACATTGGATGCTTGGAGTCCAGTCCACCATAATCGGAACCATTACAGTGTTGAAGACTTCTCCAGTTAGAGTTGGAAAATAGATTGATGACTCTACAGTGTACTTTCATCGTCTTTTCTGGATATTTTTTCTTTTATGGAAGCCTTTTGACATTGCAAGCCATTATTCAGCGTTGATGGTACTCACTTGTATGACAAATATGGAGGTACTTTGCTTCTGGCTATCACACAAAATGTAAACTCAAATATTTTACCCATTGTGTTCGCAATTGTGGAGGGAAAGAATGCGGTGTTGTGGTATTTTTTCTTATCCAACCTACGACAGCATGTGATGCTATAAGAGGGCATTCTTGTTATCTCTGACAGGCACAATGGCATCAAGGCTGTCCTAGAGGCAACTGACAATGCTTGACTACTCTCCGAATGGCATGTGGAACGTGTGCATCTCAGGACACCACCTCTCAATGAATGCACTCACCAGAGTCTCATCCACCCAGAATCAATGATTGTTTAGCCTCGCCAAGTAATACAAACCCATAATTTTCAAATAAGGTATGATCTAGTCATGTAGAGGCATATTCTGTTACCTCTTAACACCAGTAATGCACCTAGTTAGCTGCATCATGCAAAACAATTAATTTGGTACTAATCAAATTTTAATAAAAGAAAGACTAATACTTTAATTATTTTAAAATTAAATAATTAATAAATAAAAGACGAATACAATACATGCACAAAAATGCAAATCGAATTAATAGATAAAAGACGAATTACCAAGAAAAATGCAAATCAAAGCACCCTAAGTTGATTTATGCATGCATGTCACGTCCCTAGTAAATCGAATCACACCAACTTGATTTATGCATGCATGTAACACCCCCTAGTAATTCGAAACAAGCTGTTTCAATTTACCCCTAGTTTTGTCCCAATATAATTCGAATGACACTGATTCGAATTACTATGCATTCATAAATCAAACTATGCAAATTCGATTTAGTGTGAGGACAATCTATATAAATATGATATGAACGTGAATTCCTTATGAGTGTGAAACACAATGGCTAGTGAGGATAGTGTTTTAGTATTGGTGCACTATAGAGGGTCCATTAAGAAAAAAATATGTTCTGGAATTAAGTTTACTGATAAGGATCCCCTTAATATTTTCCTGAAACTTTCAACGAGGTTCGCTGAGTTCCTGAATTCTATAATCCAAAAACTAGGGTTGCAAGGCGTGAAACGGGTTGAGAAGTTATTCTATAGAATTCTGATTTCAGTTTTGCGGAATGATGTGAAATACGATTCGTTTGTCATAGGGAGTGACGAAGATTTGAAAGTTCTGTTCCATTGTTGTCGGTAGTTTCCCGAGGTCAGGACCCCTGAGTTGTTGACCAAGCTTGTAGATGTCGTCTCTAGCTCAAGAGGTTCAAACTGGAATCTTTAACCTCCAATAACGGCAGCCTGTTCTATTTCGAGGCCTGTTGGTGCCTCTTTATCCGTGCTTGTAATTGCACCTGAGACAATGTTGGTTGCCTCTCCATCCTTTACACCTGATCTAAATTACAGTGGTGACGGAGAAGTAGGTATTATTGATATGGTGTCGGTTTCATTACAGGGTGGAACACCGGATAGTATAGACGATGTATTACGGGATGATGATGACGATGATGATATGGAGCCGGACATCATTGCTGATGATAGTGGTGATAACATAGCAGGGAGTAATCCGACTGGGGGTGGTGGAGCATCTAGTTCAGGGACTCAACAGTACCCCCGTATTTTTCAAATTTGGACTTAGATGTCATGAGACAACAGGAGGTTCCTGGCGAACTTGTTGGATTTAGTGCCAGAGGCTCACAGGATACTAGAGCACTAGCAGAGTTTCAGGTTGGTCAGCAGTTTCAGGATAAAGAGGAGATCGTGTTAAGCGTGAAGACCTATAGTATCCGACGCAGGGTTCAGTAAAAAGTGGTGGAGTCCGATTATCGCAGGTACTATGGGAAGTGCAATGAATTTGGCAACGGATGCACATGGTTGATTCGGATCAGTCTCTGCCAGCGTAGTGGTATTTGGAAGGTAAAACGGTACAATGGACCTCATACTTATCTGGCCACGTCAATATTGAGTGATCACAGGAATCTTGATTATCATGTGATATCGGCATTCATACTGCCAGTGGTTAGATTTGATGCTGCCGTGTCCATCAAGGTACTGCTGAATGCGACAGAGGCACATTTTGGTTTTAGACCTACTTACAGGAGGGTTTGGTTGGCTATGCAGAAGGCCATGGCACGGATTTACGGAGATTGGGATGAGTTATACAATGAGTTACCACGATGAGTACTAGGTGTGCAGATGACGATTCCGTGTAGTATTGCAGTGTTGAGGAGGAGTCCTGTGCGAGTGGGTGGGCAAGTGGATCAGTCGCATGCCTATTTCCATCGGCTTTTTTGGACATTCCCACCGTGTATTGAGGCCTTCCGACATTGCAAGTCGTTGGTCAGTATTGTCGGCACCCACCTGTACGGCAAATACGGTGGTACGTTGCTCGTTGCGATTGCTCAGGACGGAAACTCCAACAACCTTTCTGTTGCATTTGCACTTGTGGAGGGTGAGAATGCTAAGTCGTGGTCATTTTTTCTATCCCACCTCTGCCAGCACATCACTCTGCAACCAGGTATTCCTGTGATATCGGATCAACACAACAGCATCAAGGCCGCACTGGAGGCTTCCGACGGAGGTTGGCTACCACCCGCTGCCTACCATACATTCTGTATTCGACATGTGGCCGCAAAATTTGCCCTAACTTTTAAGGGCAAGGATGCACGTAAGCTTCTTGTGAACGCGGCTTATGCCAAGACTAAGGTTGAATTTGACTATTGGTTTGATATTCTCCGATCCGAGGACCCTGCCATGTGTGATTGGGCTAACAGGATTGTGTATGCGATATGGACTCAGCATTGGGATGAGGGGAGGAGATTCGGACATATGACGACAAATATCTCTGAGTGTGTGAATTCGATACTGAAGAGAGTGAGAAACCTTCTAATTTATTCACTGGTGAAGTCCATGTACGGGAGGTTGACCTAGCTATTTGTTCGCAAGGGAAGAGAGGCAAAGGCCCAGTTGGGAACCAGACAGCAGTTTAGTCAGCATCTGGTGAAGGTAATAGAGGGTAATTTGGGAGATCCATGTATCATTTTCAGATTTGGGTGAATTCTATAATATTGAGTTGGGTTTGGTTTAATTATGCATTTTACCCTGGAATAAGTAATTCAAAGATAAAAGACTAACACATAAATTAACAAAAAATTAAACTGGTACTAATCAAAATTTGACAGATAAATCACTAACACCTAAACTATTTATAAATTACATACTTCACAGATAAAAATTTGACACATCAATTAACTAAAAAGCTAATTTGGTACTAATCAATTTTTAATAGATAATCACTAACACCTAAATTATTTATAAAATAAATAATTCAAAGATAAAAGACTAACACATAAATTAATAAAAAAAATTAAACTAGTACTAATAAAATTTTAACAGATAAATCACTAACATCTTCAAATTCATTATAAAAATACCAAAATACCCAACAAAGTGACATAACATATGAACGGAATAGCAAACAACTAACATATAAAGAGAACAACTTATAAACAACTAACCTCTTCATTGATATTTCTAGCCACGTGAGCAACGCCGTTCAATTGGTACAAACAATTTTTTTTCTATGACCTTAACCCGCCAGAGTATCAATGCCAAGTGATTTTCTCCCAAATCCTCTCAACTCCTCTCAAATCCAAAAACTCAAATCTTAGAGAATATGTCAGTCTATCATTACTTACTAGAATAACATTTAATCATCTACATCAATTAATAGTTGTGACAACGGGACTTACCCAAAAAAAACTAACTAAAAGTCAAAATTCTAAAACAAAAAACTTAACTAATCTATTATTTCTATTATATATTACTAATTTTACAACCAAAATGTACTACATGTCACTTTTTCATTGCAATTGAAATCAAATTTTTTCCTCCAAAATTAAAGAGTTTTCATCTTCTCTCTCCCATTTTCTCTATCTCTCTCATTTCTTCACTCACTCTATCTTTCTTATATATCATTATCAATGATTAATTACAAATTTGATCATTAAAATGTGCAACATGACATTCTCTAATTATAACTAAAATTGAAATTAAAATATAACTATATTATTATATTACCAATTTAACAATCAAAATGTTCCACATGATACTCATTAAAATTGAAATAAAATATTTTCCTTCAAAATTAATAAACTCCCTTCTTCTATTTTTTAACTATATCTCCCTCCTTCTCTATTTTTCTCTATCCTTTCCACTTTATATGTAACTTATATTTTATATTATTAATTTAACAAACTAAAATGTGTCATGAGATATTCTTTCATTACAATTAAAATAAAATTTTTTTCTCCAAAATTAAGAATCTCTCTCCCTTCCTTTTTTTTATCTTTTTTTTATTCTTTATTTTTTCTACCTTTCTGTGCTACAGAAAAATAAAATTAATAAAATAATATAATTTACATAAATTTATAAAATTATAAGGAATACATTAAATTTATAAATAGATATAATTGAAAAAAATAATCACACAATATTATTCACATAAAAATATATATTATTATATGCATACTTTATTAGTTCAATTTTTTAATTTTAAATTCTTAACCTTTATCTTTCTAAACGATATTTTTATTTCTCTTCTTTCAAATATTTATTACATATCATTTATAAAGAATAATAATATTGTGATTAATAATTAGAATCAAGATTTAATTGTTTCAAAAAAGAATTAATTTTGAGTTAATTTTATAACTATCAATATAAAATTTTTTATACTAATATCTAATTATATATATATATATATATATATATATATATATATAAAGAAAAAATTTATTTTTAAATAACAAATATAAAAATTAATTATTTTTATTATGCAATAAACTTAACAACTAATCAAATGTAAAAGTATATACATTGAGTTCTTTCATAATGAATGTTAAAATTAATTATTAGAAAAAGATTAAACTCTTTCACATAAAAATAATAACTAAAAAATTTATTATTTAATTTTTTTATTTATGGAGATCATGTTCTTCTT
Source organism: Arachis hypogaea (assembly GCF_003086295.3). NCBI lineage: Eukaryota > Viridiplantae > Streptophyta > Magnoliopsida > Fabales > Fabaceae > Arachis > Arachis hypogaea. The sequence goes on along the minus strand of NC_092051.1, from coordinate 41,432,901 downwards.
AGTCGACGGAGACTTTTGTCCGTTACGATCTTTATGTAAAAGTAGTTTAATTTTATAAATCTTTTGTGCTATAATATATAATGTCATAACAAAGACGACGTAATTTTAAAAGATTCATATTCCTATAATGTTGTTACGAATAAAAAAATTAAAAACACTAGTTATTTTAAAAAATTAAAAACCAAATTAACTTAGTCATTCAATTTTAGGAATTTTTTCTACTATAAAATAAAAAAAATATTATTTTTCCAAAAAAATTATCTGAACTTTAAATACCGTAATACGTTTTTTTGTGGGGGCAAGTTTGTCGTACCCAGTTAACTTTATAAAATTCATAAAGTTCGATGCACTCCGACTAACTTCAAATTTCTACGTTTTTTTTCTCGAGTTGGGAACGACGTTTTTTTTTTCTCGAGTTGGGAACGACTTATTTGTGTACTTGTGTACTCCTTGAGACGATGATAATAGTTGTCATTGCCGTTGACAATGTTGAAGAAGCTATGCTTGTTGTCTGTCCAGTATTCAACTCCCCAACTTTTCTTGTCACCCAAATTACACTAAACTAGGTTTCTATTCTTGTATATTCCTAGAGACGATAATAATAGTTGCTATTGTTGCTGGCGATATTAAAGAAGCCATACTTATTGAATTCTCTATTTATGTTATCTTCTTCACTCTTTAATGTCTCTCTGTATATTCTCTATTTATTCTCTTTCTTTTTCTTGTTGGTGGTTATGGAGCATTTGACTCAAAGTTCGCCTGGAGATAAGGCGAACTTCATATAAAACTAGAAGTTTGCGAGGGTGCAGTGAACTTTACAAAAAATAATAGAGTTTGCTGAGGGTGCAGCGAACTCATCCAAAATACAAAAAAAAAAAAATATTTTGGGATTTAAAATGCGGATAATATTTTTTGGAAAATAATATTTTTTTTATTTTATAGTAGGAAAAAATCCTTCAATTTTAAAAGAAAAAAAAATAATAATATACGGATGGAGTGAATCATGAGTTAAATTTAATTTGTTAGTTGAAGGAGTGGCCAGCCTTTTCTTATAGATAAGAGAAAAAATTGGAAAAGCTGATGAATGATTTTGTTGTGACACTTTTGGGGAAGGGCCACTAGAAAAGAGAACAGGTGTTAAGGACATAGGGAAAATGGGGGTGTGTGTGTGTTGTGGGCATAATTGGCACTAGTATGAGTGATCACTGGCCATCACTACTTGACTAGGTATTCTACTGCTGCTACATAGCTTAGCTTCTCAAGATACTGATCATCACACCACACCAATTATCATATTTTGGGTGGTGGAATTCGTTGAATCATCAAAACACAAATAAATAAATTTCTATATACTTTACTAGCTGCTATTACTTCTTCCCATATACCTTATTTTAAAATTAATTGCATATAATTTATATTAGACGGATTGATGGAAATAAGTACTTGGCACAAACATCACATACATAAATAACAAATATTTAGTTAAATAAATTTTACAAAAACGAACATTATAATCAGCTAGCTACCAAATAAAACATTATATGTTTATTTATATTTATATATGTTGTTTTATATATTTTTAATTAAATAATCCATTACAAAAATAATCAAAGTATTTATAATATGATAATAAACTATATCACAAAATAATTACATATTTTTTTACAGTAATACACTCAAATTTCTTCATGAATATGAAACATGATGAGTAATCTTTCAAATTGGAGTATGTCATAAATATCCCTACAGGACACTTAGTAGTTTCTTTTCAATAGCCATTTTTGTTTAGACAAAATACGCTAAAACGAAAGAAATTAAGATATTTCTACTTATTTTAATGTAAATTTAACTACATAATTTAAAGCGGAGAACTTTAAACTTTTTTATCTGTATCTATTCCTACAAACTTACAAAGGAGTACAACAATTTTACTCAAAATAAATAAGTCATCAACTAGTGTTGATTAAGAGGTACATAAGTTTGGTTTATCTTTTTGAAGTTGTTTATTTGAGTAAGAAATAAGAATAGTAGCCCGCTCGTGCTAAGGATTGGGAGTCACGTGCGAGGAGCAATGCGGTTTCTATAAAGCAACGAAACTCGGAGGCCTTATTGCCCAACCAACATCCATAGCCTTAGCCATACCATAACACTACTACTCTTGACTCTCTCTTGAGTGAGGGAGAGTGTTGCCTTGTTGAATTCGATTTTGAGGGAGATTAAGATTCAGATTCGGATTTGGATTCTTGTTGTGCTCCCTTACACACTAACTAACTAACTAACTAAGTTATAGTTAGAAAAGAAGAAATAATGGAGAGGAATGAGATAAGGCATTCAAAGTTCAAAAGGATTTGTGTGTTCTGCGGAAGTAGCCCCGGCAAGAAAACTACCTACCAAGATGCTGCTATTCAGCTTGCCAACGAATTGGTATAGCTAATTAACTATAACTACCTTATTAGTTATTAATTTCATTCCGAAAATACCCTTTTGTTACTTATTTCACTTTTCACTTATCACATGTCTCTTGCTTGCTCTAAATACTTCATCATCATAAACAACAACGTCAAAGCACATTTCTGTTGAGTGAGTATGTGCTTTGATATTAGTTGCAATTCTGTATCTTATTTCTCTGGGTTTCAACTTGGTATTTTAATTATTAAAAAAATAAAAATATTTTCTGCTTTTCGTACAAGAATATCTGTTGGTTGCTACGTTTCGGTTTCTGAGAGCTTTTGATTTATTTGTCAACTCTCTCCGAAACTTTACAAGTCTCCATCTTTGTTTTCTTTTTCTGTTGAGCCTCTCTCTTGTACGGAGGCACAAGTGCCATTTGCTGAGTGACCATTGAAGAATCATTACCATTCCCCCCTTTTCTTTTTTCTTTCTGGCCTTTTGTTTCTACTCCTTCAAAGTTCAAACAATAATAATTGAAGGGACATATGCACTATATATATATATATTTTTTTTTTTTCATTGTTAAAGTGATTGATAAAAAAGTAAAAAAAAAATTAAATTTTATATCATAGTAAAAGAATGTAAAGAAAATTATTCAAAGTACTTTACTAACATATATTCATTTATTATATATTTCCTTTTTATATTTTATAACATCATCATTAATTGACTATGATAGTAGTCACCATCTTTGTACTCTTTCCATGGTGAAATTAAGTTAATTGCTCTTATTAATGTAATGATAATATTAATATTAAATAGTTGTTAATAATGATGGTGTGTGAAGGTGTCAAGGAACATTGATCTGGTGTATGGAGGTGGAAGCATTGGGCTAATGGGTTTGGTTTCACAAGCTGTTCATCATGGTGGTAGGCATGTCATTGGGTAAGTAACTAACTCAAACTCTCTTTTTTCTTTTTCTCTTTTCCCACACAACAATGTTGGGTAAAAGGAAAGAACAAGAAAGGAGAGGCAATGAGTGAAACCACCTTCTTTTTTCTTTGTGTTGGTCACTTTCTCCGTTAACACTAATAATAATAATTATTATTTTGTCATCTTATTGTCTCCTATGCAGAGTTATTCCCAAGACTCTAATGCCTCGAGAGGTATGACACTAAGAATACCTCTCTTTTTTATTTTCCTTTTCCTAAGTAATAAATAAATTAGTATTAACTCTGTACAATAAATATAGAATATTAGTGTTCCATTAGTTTTAGTCATTGATCTTTATTATAAAATATATATAACTAAAATCAACAATTAAAATAATTAGAACACCATTATTATTAGAACGCTTAAAAATTTTTCTATGCAATAATCAATTCCAAAACTTGGTAATATTACCATTAGAGTATGATGATGTTAGAAAAGTTTTCTTTCTTTTTAGACAAATGCTTCTGTAGTTTTGTCGAGGAATATACAATGAAATATTTCCATAAACACTGTAAATATATAGAGTAGTGGGGCTAGAGTTTTTTTTTGTATGGCCCTTTTTTTTCCTTTATTATTGTAACGGAGGTAGTTTATTTAAATTGATCAATGTGTTGATACCCTTACAAATGCAGTTAACTGGAGAAACAGTGGGAGAAGTAAAAGCTGTTGCAGATATGCACCAAAGGAAAGCAGAGATGGCAAAGCATTCAGATGCCTTTATTGCCTTACCAGGTTACAATCCAAATATTTTTGTTGTATTAGAATAAAACAGAATTAGAATTGCTTTAAGCTTTTTCTAATTATTATTATTATTATTATTATATATTAAGTGTTTGACGAGAAAAATAATATCCTAAACTTTTTAGCATCCCTTATACTGACAGAAGCTTTTTGTTACATTTTAATTAAAAATGTTTAACATGCCTAATCATGGACAAAGCATTAAATTGAACAAAGTATTAGTATATTGGATAATGTTGACTAGTCCTTTCACTTTATATCAAACAATGTCAAGCTGTTAGGATACATAATCAAGTGGGGTAGGAATGAATTTAATTAATCTCAAGTTAAGGGAACCCCTAAAAGAACTTTCCCTTCACACACATACCAATACCACTATAGAACTTGATTCTGCGGCTCTGAGCAACTGTGCTTATTGTTATTACGGTTCAAGGTTGAATAAGCATTTAATTTGGCTTGAAATTGAAAGCATGACGTGATTGTACCAAAGTTGCCTCATTTCATGGGAAATGAAAGCAGAAGAACTTTCACGAGATAACGATTCTAACTAGCACCTGCACCTGACATTCAATGATGCTTTTAACCCTTTTTTAATTTCTTACACACAACTGAAAAAGATAATAACCTAGTTAATAGTAATTACTTATATATGTTAAATATAAATATTGTGTTAAACATATTAAGAGTAACAATTGAATTGATGGAGTTTTACATGGCATGCAGGGGGTTATGGAACACTAGAGGAGCTTCTTGAAGTCATAACCTGGGCACAACTTGGGATTCATGACAAACCGGTAATTAATTAATTACTCGATCTATCAATATTAATTAATGGATAACTAAAATTAACAAATAATTGAAAATGGATGTAGGTGGGGTTAGTGAATGTTGATGGATACTTCAATTCCCTGCTTTCATTCATTGACAAAGCAGTGGAAGAAGGGTTCATTAGCCCAAATGCCCGTCACATAATTGTGTCAGCACCAACAGCAAAAGAGTTGGTCAAGAAATTGGAGGTATGACTTATAATAACTATTTACATGTTCATTTATTTGTGTAATGTTAATTAATGAAGTTGAGTTTGATAACAGGAATACGTTCCATGTCATGAAGGTGTTGCTTCTAAGTTGAGCTGGCAGATGGAACAGCAACTTGCTTACCCTCATCATCAAGATTATGACATCTCAAGGTAGCTCATGACTTTGCTTCACTTGCACGTAACATCAAGAATTTCGGAGCTGCAACAAGAACAATCTGCTTTCAACTATCACCCTTTTTCTTTTCTTTTATGTAAATTATTCCGATTCACCTCAAATATGTCAAACTACTACTACTTTTTATTACCACCATTTGGAGTTGTAAGTAACCATTTCCATCTCAACTTATTATTATTATTTTTATTATTATCTAATGCCAACTAATTAATGTTATTCTCATTTTCCATGCCTCTTGGCTCCTTTTGATGCCTACGAAAAAGTACTAATCATGCACAAATCACTTAGAAAACTATATAGTTATGAAGAAATATTATTTACATACTAAAAATTAATAATTATATATATATATTTTTTAATTTATTCTTAATGTGTATTTATTTATATTTTATTAGGCCACTGTGGAAAGCTTTTAATTACTGGGGTGATTTCAGAGAGAAATTAAATGAAAAAATATAACACTATATCTAATTCAAAATTTTAAAGTGTTAAATTAATGGATTTCTCATCTTATAAATTTTTCACAATTACAATATTATTGTATTTTACATATATTATTGATTAATTTTAGTCGCTGATTTTAATATACACTTATCATGATTGATAATGGTGTGATTCAAGTTAGGAATCGCTAAAAGTTTTTTAGAATGTTTGTATAGATTTATACATGCAATCTTACTATGTAGAATAATGCATGAGACGTATGTAGTGACTAAAACTAAAGCCTAAATGATGAAGTAGTTATCAGCACTTGTGAGAGTCAAAACGACCAAACTAATTAGATAATTGTAGAACAAGAAAATGTGACAAGGTGGAGGGCCTTGCACAGTATACAGAGGACTACATGGTCCCAAAATTAAATAAAATGTTGCTAAGTGATAACAACAATAATTAAGAATGGGACCAATTATGTTCATGGCGTGTCTCGAAGTATCTAGCTAGTGCAAGTTTTTGGGTATCAAAAGAGTCTCGGAGAGGAAGAGAGAGAAAATAAAGACAAGAAATAAGACACTGACTGAAGCAGCAAGCAATAAGTAGTGGTAATAGACTAATAGTAGTAGCAAGTAGTAACCGCCTAACTGGGTCCAATTCTATTTTGTAGGGGCTTTACATGGCCTGGTTCAGTCCGAAGACTAAGCCCGAACCCGAATAATTTAGAAGTTAATTTGGTGTGATTTTATCAGGTCTAGGATCGGATTTAGGTCTCAAAAATAGACCCGGTCATTATTTAGGGTCGAGTCCAAGTCAAAACGAATTCGTCTTTACCTGACCTATGTGTATCCTAAAAGGACTAAAAAAAGTATATACATTAAATTAATTCTAATATTATGTGATATTAATTATAAATTTATTGTTTATTTTTAATTACAGTTCTTAAATTAGAAATAGATCAAAAAAACATAAAATTAAAATTTATGGACAAATTCAAGTTTAAGTATATAAATATTAACTTCTCGTAAAAAGTATGTTTTTTTCTTTTATTTTTTTAAATAAATGTATCATAATCTTTTGATATAAAGTTTATCAAAGTCTAAATTTTATCGATTTAAATTCAATTTTAGTGTGACTTGAAAGTTGTAAGATTTCACCATATCTAAGATCGGATAAAGATCTCAAAAATAGATCCAATTAAGACAAATCCGACTTCACCCGATCCATGTACACTCCTACTATTTTGTGTGTTGATACAATGCAAAAATGTGGGGATTGCACTCTTGAGCCACATTTTGGACACGGACAATTGCAAGTGAAGTTCTTCTTTTGTAGGGACAATTTGACATTGCCATGTGTTGATCATGTGCCACATGCATTCAAGAAACAAAACAGTATGATGATAATAACTAATAATAATCTTTGGTCCCTGTTCTGTGTTACAATTACTATTGGATTTGTACAATTGGGACTTGGAGATGACTCCGGAACTTTTAATTTTGTGACTGGCCTTGTTCTGTTGTGTCATGAATTATCCTAATGCTACGTATTTATTACTTTTAATTGATGTTGAAAGATGAAACATATATGTATGACATTGCAAATTAAATAGGAAGGTATTAAAGGAAAGAGCTCCTATATATCAAGGTTGCATGTATGATATGACACTTAACATGACTACTTATGAGATCATCAGTCCTTCGTAATTTCCCATTATTGAATTAGCTCTAGAATAGGAAGGAAGAAAAATTAAATTGCATTGCTTTTTCTTCAAATTTTGTGTAATTCAACTATTTTCTTCTTTTTATTTATACCCTTATAGTTTGTAAAGAGAAGTTTATATTATATCAAGTTAATGTGATATAAACAAATATAGAAAAAGTTAAAGTTAGCTTTTTTGTCCCTCTTTGGAACATTCAATATTATTAAAATGTTTGGATTGTTTAAAGGAAGGAATTAAAGAAACCATGTAATGATAGAAGAGCATAAAAAGGTAAAAACCATGCCGCACTACTTACATATAACAAAAGAAAATTAATTAGATCTCAGTATAAAAACAATAAATCAATATTTTTTTTATGTTGAATTAAAATATGAGAGTAAACTCACTTCGATTGCAACGAATATTAGAAAATAAAAATAGATATAATCTAAGTCTTTAGTTTTTAATTCTACAAACAAAAATTATATATAATATTGTGAGATATTTTTTACAAAAAAAAAAAAAAACATAAAAAAGGATAGTCTTATTAGTACTTAATGACCTATAAATTAAGACTAACCTCTCTTCATCTTTAACTTAAAGTTAAAGAAAAGAGGGAATAACTGAGTGAAGAATGAAAAAAAATTATTTATCATTTTAATTCAGTCAGATTATTGTCCAAAAAATAAAGATTTATCAATATTAGCCTAAAACTACAGAATATAGTGTTGACTGTGAATTACGCATTGCTAATTTTGAAAAATATGTACGTCTAAGACTATAACCTCATGAGAATGCAACTTTCGATGATATTTTAGGTAACATGGCTCCTAAATTCCCTCTCCATTATTTACTTTTCGAGTAAAGTACTAAAAATAACCATACAATATTATAACGCTGACAAATTTAACCATCGTTAATGAACTTCTCCAAGTGCCGTCCAATTTCTGTCAATAACAATGTTGTTAGCGCACTCGTTAGCAGTAATGTCAGAGCGAGCCTCCAGTTCTCCAATGTCAACAATGATCTCCAAGGTGAAGAAGATTTTTTCCTAGGATTTTCTAGTAATTCTTAAGAGTGAATGAAGGAATTTTATGAAAACCCCAAGTGTGAACATAAAGATGAAAAGTCGCGTCGCATGGAAACGAGGATGGGTTTTTGAGGTCATGGATCAGGATAACCAAGCTTCTGACTATTTTACATTGGTTACGTATGCAACAAACATCTATATCAACAGTGAACTGTGTCAACACCTAAAGTTACTATGACATGTCAGCATTTTTTATTCGGAGTTGATGGAAAATTTTTTTATAAAATCCGCGTTGTATCATTGAGATAAAGAATAAGAATCGAAGTGAATCGTTTTATTTTGAGTGGTTGCATTATCATTCAAAAAAATAGACAAAAATTAGATTGGTAGTTCACTCTTCAGCTCACGATCGACAATAATGATCCTTAGTATCACTATCAAACTAATGGTATTTGCATGTTTCAGCATGTGAAAAAAAGGGATGAACCTTTGATGAGCGGATAATTTATACGCTTTTTGGCATTATTTTTAGTATGTTTTTAGTAGGATCTAGTTACTTTTAGGGATGTTTTCATTAGTTTTTATGTTAAATTCACATTTCTGGACTTTAATTTACTATGAGTTTGTGTGTTTTTCTGTGATTTCAGGTATTTTCTGGCTGAAATTGAGGGACTTGAGCAGAAATCAGATTCAGAGGTTGAAGAAGGACTGTTGATGCTGTTGGATTCTGACCTCCCTGCACTCAAAGTGGATTTTCTGGAGCTACAGAACTCGAAATGGCGCGCTTCTAATTGAGTTGGAAAGTAGACATCCAGGGCTTTCCAGCAATGTATAATAGTCCATACTTTGGCCAAGAATAGATGACGTAAACTGGCGTTCAACGCCAGCTTTTTACCCAAATCTGGCGTCCAGCGCCAGAAAAAGAGCCAAAACCAGAGTTGAACGCCCAAATTGGCACAAAAGCTGGCGTTCAAACTCCAAGAAAGATCTCTACACGTGCAACACTCAAGCTCAGCCCAAACACACACCAAGTGGGCCCCGGAAGTGGATTTATGCATCAATTACTTACTCATGTAAACCCTAGTAGCTAGTTTATTATAAATAGGACATTTTACTATTGTATTAGACGTCTTTTTGACCATCCTGGATTGTATTCTGATCCTGTGATCACGTTTTAGGGGCTGGTCATCTCGGCCATGCCTGGACCTTTCACTTATGTATTTTCACGGTAGAGTTTCTACACTCCATAGATTAAGGTGTGTAGCTCTGCTGTTCCTCAAAGATTAATGCAAAGTACTTCTGTTTTCTATTCAATTCATCTTATTTCGCTTCTAAGATATCCATTCGCACCCAAGAACGTGATGAAGGTGATGATTATGTGTGACGCTCATCACCATTCTCCCCTATGAACACGTGCCTGACAAACACTTCCGTTCTACATGAAATAAGCTAGAATGAATATCTCTTAGATCTCTTAATCGGAATCTTCGTGGCGTAAGCTAGAATGATGGCGGCATTCAAGAGAATCCGAAAAGTCTAAACCTTGTCTGTGGTATTCCGAGTAGGATTCAATGATTGAATGACTGTGACGAGCTTCAAACTCGCGATTGTTGGGCGTTAGTGACAGACGCAAAAGGAGGGTGAATCCTATTCCAGCATGATCGAGAACCGATAGATGATTAGCCGTGCTGTGACAGAGCATGTGAGCATATTTTTCACTGAGAGGAGGGGATGTAGCCACTGACAACGGTGATGCCCTAGCATAAAGCCAGCCATGGAAAGGAGTAAGACTGATTGGATGAAGATAGCAGGAAAGCAGAGGTTCAGAGGGACGAAAGCATCTCCATTCACTTATCTGAAATTCTCGCCAATGAATTACATAAGTATTTCTATCCCTATTTTATTAATTAATATTCCAAAACACTATTATCAATTTATATCTGCCTAACTGAGATTTGCAAGGTGATCATAGCTTCCTTCATACCGATAATCTCCGTAGGATTCGACCCTTACTCACGTAAGGTATTACTTGGACGACCCAGTGCACTTGCTGGTTAGTTGTATCGAAGTTGTGAACCATGGTATTGGCACCATGTTCTTAGCGCCATTGCCAGGGAAAGAAAGAGCCATGAATTTTACATAATCAAAGTGTAATCACGATTGCGCGTACCAAGTTGCTCACGTTGCCAGGGATTGTTTGAGCCTGGACATCACAATTTCGTGCACCAAGTTTTTGGCGCCGTTGCCGGGGATTGTTCGAGTTTGGACAACTGACGGTTCATCTTGTTGCTTAGATTAGGTAATTTTCTTTTTGTTTTCTTTTAAAAAAAATTTTCAAAAAAATCTTTCAAAAATTTTCCCTTTGTTTTCGAAAAAAAAAATTGTGTTTTCAAAAAATATATTTTTCTTCAAAATTTTTAAGAATGAATTCTAGTGTTTCATGATGATTTGTTGAATCCTGGTTGGCTGTAAGCCATGTCCAATCTTTTGGACTAGGATTTCAACTTATCATCACAAGAAATTCTCACACACTTAGTTGTTCTATACATGAAAAAACTTACATGCTAAAGCTTGACTGGCTGTTAAGCCATGTCTAACCCTCAGATTGGAGCTTTAGACTAACATGGCAAGATTCCTGGAATTCATATTAAAAATTTTGGAATCCTTATTTTTCTTTTTCATATAATTTTCGAAAAAATCCAAAAAAATTAGAAAATCATAAAAATCAAAAACATTTTTTTGTGTTTCTTGTTTGAGTCTTGAGTCATGTTATAAGTTTGGTGTCAATTGCATGTGCATCCTGCATTTTTCGAAAATTCTCATGCATTCATAGTGTTCTTCATGATCTTCAAGTTGTTCTTGGTAAGTCTTCTTGTTTGATCTTGATGATTTTTTGTTTTGTGTCTTTTATTGTTTTTCATATGCATTATTGAATTCTTAGTGTCTAAGCATTAAAGAATTCTAAGTTTGGTGTCTTGCATGTTTTTCTTGCATTAAAAATTTTTCAAAAATATGTTCTTGGTGTTCATCTTGACATTCACGGTGTTCTTGGTGTTCATCTTGACATTCATAGCATTCTTGCATACATTCATTGTTTTGATCTAAAAATTTCATGCATTGCATTATTTTACTTGTTTTTCTCTCTCATCATAAAAATTCAAAAAAATCAAAAAAATATCTTTCCCTTTTTCTCTCATCAAATTCGAAAATTTGGATTGACTTTTTCAAAAAATTTTTAAAATCTAATTGTTTCTCATGAGTCAAATCAAATTTTCAATTTGAAAACCTTATCTTTTTCAAAAATCAAATCTTTTTCAAAATTCTTAGTTATTTTCGAAAATTCCAAAAATATTTTTCAAAAATCTTTTTCTTATTTTTATACCAAATTTTCGAAAATAACAATAACAATTAATGTTTTGATTCAAAAATTTCAAGTTTGTTACTTGCTTGTTAAGAAAGATTCAAACTTTAAGTTCTAGAATCATATCTTGTGATTTCTTGTGAATCAAGTCATTAATTGTGAATTTAAAAATCAAATCTTTTTCAAAAACTAATTTCTATCATATCTTTTCAAAATATCTTCTTATCTTATCTTTTTCAAAAATTTGATTTCAAAATATCTTTTCTAACTTTCTAACTTCTTATCTTTTCAAAATTTGTTTCAACTAACTAACTAACTTTTTGTTTGTTTCTTAACTTTTTCAAAACTACCTAACTAACTCTCTCTCTAATTTTCGAAAATATCTTCCCTCTTTTTCAAAAATTTCTTTTTAATTAACTAATTGTTCTTATCTTTATTTTTTTGATTTTAAAAATTTTCGAAAAATACTAACATTTTTCAAAAAAAAAAAAAAAAAACCATTTTCGAAAATCACTAACTCTTTTTCAAAAATATTTTTCGAAAATTCTCCCTCTCCCATCTTATTCTATTTATTTATTCATCTACTAACATCTCATCTCACATCTCTGCCATCCTCACAGTTGTGTTTCTTTCTTTACATCACACTCTTTGTCTCCCTCTTTTCTTCCACTCACAAAGAGATCCCTATACTGTGGTATAAAGGATCCATATTATTATTATTATTTTTTCTGTGCCCTCTTCTTTGTCATATGAGCAGGAGCAAGGATAAGAACATTCTTGTGGAAGCAGATCCAGAACCTGAAAGGACTCTGAAAAGAAAACTAAGAGAAGCTAAAATACAACAATCCAGAGATAACCTTTCAGAAATTTTCGAACAGGAAGAGGAGATGGCAGCCGAAAATAATAATAATGTAAGGAAGATGCTTGGTGACTTTACTGCACCAAATTTCAATTTACATGGAAGAAGCATCTCCATTCCTGCCATTGGAGCAAACAACTTTGAGCTGAAACCTCAATTAGTTTCTCTGATGCAGCAGAACTGCAAGTTTCATGGACTTCCATCTGAAGATCCTTTTCAGTTCTTAACTGACTTCTTGCAGATATGTGATACTATTAAGACTAATGAAGTAGATCCTGAAGTCTACAGGGTCATGCTTTTCCCTTTTGCTGTAAGAGACAGAGCTAGATTATGGTTGGATTCTCAACCCAAAGACAGCCTGAACTCTTGGGATAAGCTGGTCACGGCTTTCTTAGCCAAGTACTTTCCTCCTTAAAAGCTGAGCAAGCTTAGAGCTGATGTTCAAACCTTCAGACAGAAAGAAGGTGAATCCCTCTATGAAGCTTGGGAAAGATACAAACAGTTGACCAAAAAGTGTCCTTCTGACATGCTTTCAGAATGGACCATCCTGGATATATTCTATGATGGTTTATCTGAGCTATCAAAGATGTCACTGGACACTTCTGCAGGTGGATCCATTCACCTAAAGAAAACGCCTGCAGAAGCTCAAGAACTCATTGACATGGTTGCTAATAACCAGTTCATGTACACTTCTGAAAGGAATCCTGTGAGTAATGGGACGCCTATGAAGAAGGGAGTTCTTGAAGTTGATACTCTGAATGCCATATTGGCTCAGAATAAAATATTGACTCAGCAAGTCAATATGATCTCTCAGAGTCTGCATGGAATGCAAGCTGCATCCAACAGTACTCAAGAGGCTTCTTATGAAGAAGAAGCTTATGATCCTGAGAACCCTGCAATAGCAGAGGTGAATTACTTAGGTGAACCTTATGGAAACACCTATAACTCATCATGGAGAAATCATCCAAATTTCTCATGGAAGGATCAAAAGCCTCAACAAGGCTTTAATAATGGTGGAAGAAACAGGTTTAATAATAATAAACCTTTTCCATCATCCACTCAGCAACAGACAGAGAACTCTGAACAAAATGCTTCTAATATAGCAAATCTAGTCTCTGATCTATCCAAGGCCACTGTGAGCTTCATGAATGAAACAAGGTCTTCCATTAGAAATTTGGAAGCACAAGTGGGCCAGCTGAGTAAAAGGATCACTGAAATCCCTCCCAGTACTCTCCCAAGCAATACAGAAGAGAACCCAAAAGGAGAGTGCAAGGCCATTGACATAAGCACCATGGCCGAACCTACAAGGGGAGTGGAGAACGCAAATCCCAAGGAGGAAGACCTCCTGGGACGTCCAGTGGTCAATAAGGAGCTTCCCTCTGAGGAACCAAAGGACTCTGAGGCTCATCTAGAGACCATAGAGATTCCATTGAACCTCCTTATGCCCTTCATGAGCTCTGATGAGTACTCCTCTTCTGAAGAGAATGAGGATGTTACTGAAGAGCAAACTGCCAAGTTTCTTGGTGCAATCATGAAGCTAAATGCCAAATTATTTGGCATTGATACTTGGGAAGTTGAACCTCCCTTGTTCATCAATGAACTAAGTGATCTGGATCAACTGACATTGCCTCAGAAGAGACAGGATCTTGGAAAGTTCATAATACCTTGTACCATAGGCACCATGATCTTTAAGGCTCTGTGTGACCTTGGTTCAGGAATAAACCTCATGCCCCTCTCTGTAATAGAGAAACTGGGAATCTATGGGGTGCAAGCTGCTAAAATCTCATTAGAGATGGCAGACAGTTCAAGAAAACAGGCTTATGGACAAGTAGAGGACGCGTTAGTAAAGGTTGAAGGCCTTTACATCCCTGCTGATTTCATAGTCCTGGATACTGGAAAGGAAGAGGATGAATCCATCATCCTAGGAAGACCTTTCCTGGCCACAGCAAGAGCTGTGATTGATGTTGACAGAGGTGAAATAGTCCTTCAATGGAATAAGGACTCCCTTGTGTTTAAAACTCAAGGATCTCCCTCTGCAACCATGGAGAGGAAGCAGAAAAAGCTTCTCTCAAAGCAGAGTCAACCAGAGCCCCCACAGTCAAACTCTAAGTTTGGTGTTGGGAGGTCACAACCAAACTCTAAGTTTGGTGTTGAACTCCCATATCCAAACTCTAAGTTTGGTGTTGGAGAGTCTCAACAAAGCTCTGCACATCTGTGAGGCTCCATGAGAGCCCACTGTCAAGCTATTGACATTAAAGAAGCGCTTGTTGGGAGGCAACCCAATTCTTTATCTAACTATATTTTTCTTAATTATATGTCTTTATAGGTTCATGATCATGTGGAGTCACAAAATAAATATAAAAAAATTAAAAACGGAATAAAAAACAGCAGAAGAAAAATCACACCCTGGAGGAGCATCTGTCTGGCGTTCAGCGCCAGAACAGAGCATGGTTCTGGCGTTGAACGCCCAGAATGGGCAGCATCCTGGCGCTGAACGCCCAGAACAAGCATGGTTCTGGCGTTCAACGCCAGAAATGGCAGCAAATGGGCGTTGAACGCCCAAAATGGGCACCAACCTGGCGCTGAACGCCTAGAGTTGTGTGCAAGGGCATTTTACATGCCTAAATTAGTGCAAGGATGTAAATGCCTTGACACCTCAGGATCTGTGGACCCCACAGGATCATCTTAGGATCCGTGGACCCCACAGGATCCCCACCTACCTCATCATCTCTCTTTCCATTCATGATCATCCCTTCTGTTTTCCATTTACCACTCACATCCATACACCCACCACCTTCAAAATTCAACATCTCTCTCCCACCCAATCCCATCCATATGGCCGAATACACACTCCCATCCATCTCCTCCATATCTTCTTCTTATTCTTCTATTCTTTCTTCTTTTACTCGAGGGCGAGCAACATTCTAAGTTTGGTGTGGTAAAAGCATAGCTTTTTTGTTTTTTCCATAACCATTGATGGCACCTAAGGCCAGAGAAACCTCTAGAAAGAGGAAAGGGAAGAAAAAAGCTTCCATCAAGGGTCTATAGCTCAGTGGTAGAACATTTGACTGCAAATCAAGAGATCCCTGAGATACCTCAGGGGATACATTTTCTTCCACAAAATTATTGGAAGCAACTAAGGGTGGAACATCAAGAGCACTCCATCATCCTTCATGAAATCAGAGAAGATCTAAAAGCAATGAAGGAGGAGCAACAAAGACAAGGAAGAGACATAGAAGAGCTCAAGGACATCATTGGTTCCTCAAGAAGGAAACACCACCATCACTAAGGTGGATTCATTCCTTGTTCTTAATTCTTCTGTTTTTCGTTTTCTATGCTATGTGCTTATCTGTGTTTGTGTCTTCATTACATGATCATTAGTAGTAGTAACTATGTCTTAAAGTTATGAATGTCCTATGAATCCATCACCTCTCTTAAATGAAAAATGTTTTAATTCAAAAGAACAAGAAGTACATGAGTTTCGAATTTATCCTTGAACTTAGCTTAATTATATTGATGTGGTGACAATGCTTCTTGTTTTCTGAATGTATGCTTGAACAGTGCATATGTCTTTTGAAGTTGTTGTTTAAGAATGTTAAATATGTTGGCTCTTGAAAGAATGATGACTAGGAGACATGTTATTTGATAATCTGAAAAATCATAAAAATGATTCTTGAAGCAAGAAAAAGCAGCAAAGAACAAAGCTTGCAGAAAAAAAAAATAGGCAAAAAAAATAGAAAAAAAAGGAGAAAAAGAAAAAGCAAGCAGAAAAAGCCAATAACCCTTAAAACCAAAAGGCAAGGGTAATAAAAAGGATCCCAAGGCTTTGAGCATCAGTGGATAGGAGAGCCTAAAGGAATAAAATCCTGGTCTAAGCGGCTAAACCAAGCTGTCCCTAACCATGTGCTTGTGGCGTGTAGGTGTCAAGTGAAAACTTGAGACTGAGCGGTTAAAGTCAAGGTCCAAAGAAAAAAAAGAGTGTGCTTAAGAACCCTGGACACCTCTAATTGGGGACTTTAGCAAAGCTGAGTCACAATCTGAAAAGGTTCACCCAATTATGTGTCTGTGGCATTTATGTATCCGGTGGTAATACTGGAAAACAAAGTGCTTAGGGCCACGGCCAAGACTCATAAAGAAGCTGTGTTCAAGAATCATCATACTAAACTAGGAGAATCAATAACACTATCTGAACTCTGAGTTCCTATAGATGCCAATCATTCTGAACCTCAATGGATAAAGTGAGATGCCAAAACTATTCAAGAGGCAAAAAGCTATAAGTCCCGCTCATTTGATTGGAGCTATGTTTCATTGATAGTTTGGAATTTATAGTATATTCTCTTCTTTTTATCCTATTTGATTTTCAGTTGCTTGGGGACAAGCAACAATTTAAGTTTGGTGTTGTGATGAGCGGATAATTTATACGCTTTTTGGCATTGTTTTTAGTATGTTTTTAGTAGGATCTAGTTACTTTTAGGGATGTTTTCATTAGTTTTTATGTTAAATTCACATTTCTGGACTTTACTATGAGTTTGTGTGTTTTTCTGTGATTTCAGGTATTTTCTGGCTGAAATTGAGGGACTTGAGCAGAAATCAGATTCAGAGGTTGAAGAAGGACTGCTGATGCTGTTGGATTCTGACCTTCCTGCACTCAAAGTGGATTTTCTGGAGCTACAGAACTTGAAATGGCGCGCTTCCAATTGCGTTGAAAAGTCGACATCCAGGGCTTTCCAGCAATGTATAATAGTCCATACTTTGGCCAAGAATAGACAACGTAAACTGGCGTTCAACGCCAGCTTTCTACCCAAATCTGACGTCCAGCGCCAGAAAAGGAGCCAAAACCAGAGTTGAACGCCCAAACTGGCACAAAAGCTGGAGTTCAAACTCCAAGAAAGATCTCTACACGTGCAACACTCAAGCTCAGCCCAAACACACACCAAGTGAGCCCCAGAAGTGGATTTATGCATCAATTACTTACTCATGTAAACCCTAGTAGCTAGTTTATTATAAATAGGACCTTTTACTATTGTATTAGACGTCTTTTTGACCATCCTGGATTGTATTCTGATCCTGTGATCACGTTTTAGGGGGCTGGCCATCTCGGCCATGCCTGGACCTTTCACTTATGTATTTTCACGGTAGAGTTTCTACACTCCATAGATTAAGGTGTGGAGCTCTGCTGTTCCTCAAAGATTAATGCAAAGTACTTCTATTTTCTATTCAATTCATCTTATTTCGCTTCTAAGATATCCATTCGCACCCAAGAACGTGATGAAGGTGATGATTATGTGTGACGCTCATCACCATTCTCCCCTATGAACACGTGCCTGACAAACACTTCCGTTCTACATGAAATAAGCTAGAATGAATATCTCTTAGATCTCTTAATCGGAATCTTCGTGGCGTAAGCTAGAATGATGGCGGCATTCAAGAGAATCCGGAAAGTCTAAACCTTGTCTGTGGTATTCCGAGTAGGATTCAATGATTGAATGACTGTGACGAGTTTCAAACTCGCGATTGTTGGGCGTTAGTGACAGACGCAAAAGGAGGGTGAATCCTATTCCAGCATGATCGAGAACCGACAGATGATTAGCCGTGCTGTGACAGAGCATGTGAGCATATTTTTCACTGAGAGGAGGGGATGTAGCCACTGACAACGGTGATGCCCTTGCATAAAGCCAGCCATGGAAAGGAGTAAGACTGATTGGATGAAGATAGCAGGAAAGCAGAGGTTCAGAGGGACGAAAGCATCTCCATTCGCTTATCTGAAATTCTCACCAATGAATTACATAAGTATTTCTATCCCTATTTTATTAATTAATATTCCAAAACACTATTATCAATTTATATCTGCCTAACTGATATTTGCAAGGTGATCATAGCTTGCTTCATACCGACAATCTCCGTGGGATTCGACCCTTACTCACGTAAGGTATTACTTGGACGACCCAGTGCACTTGCTGGTTAGTTGTATCGAAGTTGTGAACCATGGTATTGGCACCATGTTCTTAGCGCCATTGCCAGGGAAAGAAAGAGCCATGAATTTTACATAATCAAAGTGTAATCACGATTGCGCGTACCAAGTTGCTCACGTTGCCAGGGATTGTTTGAGCCTGGACATCACAATTTCGTGCACCAACCTTTGTATGTGTAAATCGGCTTCGCTCAAGGGAATACTTTTTTCTTGATAGATAGACAAATGTTCCTGCCATTTTCGTTTCAAAGAAGAATTTAAAGAAGTCTAAAAGTTATGATTACTGTCCCATTGGGTTTTTAAAAATTTATTGATATATATATATTTTACTGGAAATTAAAGAGAGCGTGTGTTTATTCTAGTTATGGTTATTTAGTGGTAGTCCCATTATATATATATAAGAAGTCACTACAACATTTTTGGCCTAAGGTAACCCTTATTCGAAGCAACATTTAATAAAAGTTGTCTTAGATAGGCAAAGACAACATTTTTGACAAGTTGTCTTTGAGTAAGGCAAAGATAACAAAATTTTTAGCCACTCATAGAAAGAGTTGTCTTTGATATCTAAAACAACATTTATAAAATGTTACAAAATAAAGTTTTAAGACAACATTTTTAAATAAAAATACAATATTTTATATGAGTTATCAAAAATATTAAACAAATAATATTTATAAGAAGTTGCCTAAAATTGTTTATGATTAAAAATTAAAAGAAAAAACTTTTAATCATATCCCTAGCTACCAATTATTTTTTCAATGAAAAAATAACTTAAACTCAAAAAAAGAAAAAAGAGCTTCACTTGTTCCACTTCATGCACATACACAATGAAGAACCCTAACATTTCTCCCCTGCAACAACGTACAAACCATACCCTTTCTCCCCTTCCTAACGGCAACAGTAGGTCAACAGCGTTCAATCGCGCGCACTCCTCCATGCACGGCGACGGCACGGTGCTCTCCTCGACGGACGACGGCGCGGTGCTCTCCACAATCCCTAACATAGCCACTGCAACAATGCACCCTTTCTCCCCTTCCTAACGGCGATAGCAGCGTTCAATCGCGGTGCACTCCTCCACGTACGGTGATGGCGCTGTGCTATCCTCGACGGGCGACGGCGCGGTGCTCTCCACAAGTCCTAACATAGCCACTGCAACAACGCACAGACCCTTTCTCCCCTTCCTAACGGCGACAACAGCGCTCAATCGCGGTGCTCTCCTTGACGGGCGTGGTACTCAATCACAAGAAACTCCTTTCCCTTCTCTTCTCCTTCTCGTTCTTCCTCTGTTCCTCCGTTTCCAGGTATTTGAAAAAACTAATTTTGATGTTCTTTGAATTAATTTATTACAGTTTAGTTAGAATTTAATTTTTAGTTAGTAAATTACTTTGTTGTTGTCTAATTTGTTGTTCTGTGATTTGTTGTTCTACAGATTATTATTGCTGTGTCTAAAAGTTTGTTATATATATATATATAAGAGCAAATAAAAAAAAGTTTATAGAGTGATATAGAGATTATTGAACTCAGAGGCTAAAAGCCTGCGCAAACATTGTAAACAATTTTGCTGTATAGGGCAAAACACAAAGAAGTGCTAATCAGAGAGAATATTTAGGATTAAATAGGACAGAATGTCAGAATAATTTTGAAGTTTCTTTACACAAGCGTTCATATTCTTATGCTAATTAAAATATAAAATCCATTCTATCTTGTCTTGTTTTGATAGGATATTCTCACGCTTCATCTAAATTATTATTTGAATAAAAACCATCATCAGTATTGATTTACATTATTTTCATTGTTCTATTACCATTATTTTGTGTGTCTTGTAGCATGCCGCAGAAGCATTTCTACATCTGTTGTGCTCATTGAGAGAAAAAATTGGAGGTTGTTTTGCTCCAAAGATGAGTTCTTTAGCAGACATTTTTGCTTCTACTAATAGAATTCTTACTCGAATACATAGGGACTGGCAGAGTGAGCATGAAAGATGGCACCAACTCTACCTTGGACCTTTTGATGGGATTCTTAGTAGCAGCTTGACCTGTCAGAGTTGCTCATCCCAGGTATAGAAGGCTTTCAATGCAGTTCTCTTACCTTTGCTGTTAATTGTGGGTACACTTTATGTATTGTCATACAGTTTTGATTTGACACTGTTGCATTAGGAGGAGAAAGGTTCCAAGGTAATCGAAATAGCTAAAATAGGAGAAATGTTAGAATTAACTAATTGATTTTGTATGATGACATGGATTAGATCTGAGAAGCTAAGAAAAGACTCAATTGTAGCTCTATCTAAAGATAATGGTACTCCTAACCTTTATTTCTAATGTAAATGTTTTCTCGTATCTGTCTGAAATTTTAATTTAATTTCAAACTATATATTTGTTTGTTTTGCAGATCTCAATTAACTTGGAACAATTTGATTGTTTGCCTCTTTCACCTGTACTTAGTGGTTCCACCCTGGTGAGTTTCAAAAATTCAGCGCCAGTTATATTGTTGTTTTAATTTTAATATTATTTCTTGGGTAACTGAAATTCTGCAAGTCTTCATGAGCTCCCTGATAGCTGATGTCTCTCGCTTCAGATATTTGGATGTGCACTGCTGGATTGCCCTGAAGCAATTCATTGTTGCTGAGCATGTTGAGAACTATCACTGCCACTACTGTTGGCATAATTCTGCGATCAAGTATCTTTCATTAATGGAATAAAATGAGGTAATTTTTTCGAGGAGAGAATAATGAAAGAGGAGAGATATGATTATCAAGTTTCATTTGTTCTTTTAATTATAAACATAGAAGAAAATATGTTTTGGTTACTTATTGCATTCCACTGTTGTCAAGTCTCACAAATATAACACGATTATTCCTTGAGCTATGCTAATACATCTTGTCCGGCTTTAATTTAAGTTTGAGCTTATTTGTAAAAGTATTACATAATCAAAAACATATATAATCAAAATTTTAACTAAAAGTTAATAATAGTAATTTAATTTAATGATAACAAGTAGAAGTTCTTCATCTATTGACCGAAAACAACTTTAACTTTAACTTTTATAATGTATTATGTTTAGAGGCATTTTAGAAAGTTGTTTGGAAGGAGTAAGGTGTTAAATTGATGTTGTTTTAACTTTGTTTGTGTCTGATATTGTTGCTGATTTTTTTATCTTGGTTCTGCATTTTGCATGAGTACTTGATAGGAGTTTCATTTTTTTTGTAACAGGTGTCCCTGCCATGACTTTTAGGTTACAGGATTTTTGAAAAACCTCAGGTTAGTGGGGTTCTTAAAATTTATCATCAATTTGTTCTAAAAAATTGAAAAAAGCATTAGAATTTAGATGTATAACTTTTGAAAAAAGGACAGAAAAAATTTCTAGAAGTAGAACTCCTCAAATTTTTATCATCAGAATCAATGTTGCATCAAATGGTACATTGAGTTAAATCGGAAATACCCTATCATTTGTTTGGTTATTTTCTAAAGTAAGAAAGCCATCATTAGGTTTATCCTTATCTTCTTTCAAATGTCATTGCAGGTGACACAAGCAACAAAATTGGGACCTATAGCATTACCTTGTGTACCAATTTTCACAATGTACCTTTTTATGTGGCTGCACCGCTGACTTCAATTGATCTATCACTTTCTTTCGGAGAAGAAATTGTCATCGAGGAGAGATCTCCGAAGGAGTTGTTGAACATGCGAGGAGGACTTGGAGAGCAAGTTGCTGCCTCATGATAAATGTTAAAGAAATTTTGTTCATAATGAAAAAAATATGTATTTTATTTACTTATGTTTATTATTTATTTGACTTGGTAACTTGGCAAGTATGTAATTGACACTTGGAACACCTTTCTACATACATGCAATATATATTATTAGCTTATTCTCCCTACATTGATTAAATTGAATTTAAGCATTGTTAGTGTGTGTTATATATCCTATAAATATAACAAAGGCAAAAAATATATTGTTTTAGATATAAAAAAAAAGAACTTAAGAAAAATTCAATAAGGTGTTGCTTTAGGTATTAAAAAAAAATTTCAAATAAACTTAAATAAGTGTTGCTTTAGGTCTATAGAAAGGCAACTTAAAAAAATCTGGACAAGTGTTGTTTTATGTATTAGAAAATACAATTCGTAAAAAGGGTTGCCATAAAGTCTTTGTTAAAGTGTTGTGTTTGGATCCTCTAAGGCAACCCTTATGTGGAGTTACTTTTTTTTGTAGAAAAGGCAACGTTTCCTGAAGGTTGCCATAAAAAGGGTTCCCTTTTATACACAAAAGCGTTGCCTTAGATCAAAGGTAACGGCCGTATAGCCAACCCCCCAAAAAGCGTTGCGTTTTGTCGGAAAGTGTTGCCTTTGATCAAAGACAACACATTTCCTTATTATAGGCAACGTTTTTAAAGGGTCGCCTCAACCCGAATTTGTTGTAGTGAGTCTTGTTTAAACATTTTTTCGTATATCTATAGACTAATATCTATTTAATGGTCGGTTAGATAAATAATTTAATTAAACTTTAAAAAAAATTAAAACATAATAATAGTTTATAAAATTTATTTATCTTGTACTTTAAAAATACATGTTAAAATTATAAATAAGAACATTTTTATTAAAAATACAAAAAATATAAGTTTTTAGTGCATTTATTTTATATTTATTAAATAAAAAAATTTAAAACCTTTCACTGATTGTAAGTTTATTATGTGTCTTTAGAGTACAAGCTAGTTAAATCCTAATTTATAAATAAGTTATATTAAATTTGGTTTTTTGATAAAAAAAAAATACATATTTTTAAAGAAGAGTGATAAAAAAAATTATTATAAGAGAATTCACTTTTTTTTTTCATAAGCATTTTAAATAATTTTAAAAAGTCAAAAATTAATTTTAAAAATTATACCAAATATTAATGACGTAATTTTTCATAAGTTAAAGTTCAAAAATCACTTATAAATCTGGTTAAAAGGGATCTTAATCACAGTATATGTTTCGTAATTGATGGGAGATAATTTTAAATAAAAAAAATCAATTATAGAATCAATTTTTTCAACTAACATCAGTTAATTTTTAATTTTTAATTTTAAGTAATTTTAAATTCTCAAAAACTAAAGATTGAAAAAAAATAATTTTACAATAAAAATAACCAATATTAATTATTTAAAAATCAATCCTTTATATATATTTTTTTCAAACAAAACCTAAACCGGTTTCAAGCACATCTCATCATTTTTTTTTTTAAAATTATACTATGGCTCATAATCTATCAATATTTCTTAAATTTTTAGATCCGTCAAAGAACCTCCGGTGTAAATTTTGTAGTTTAACTATATATATCATGAATTTTATATACATTCTTTCTTATTGTCACACACTGATTTTATTTCCCCTCCTTTCCGACAATGACTCCTTTTCGGTTTGTCTCCCATCTTATCTAAAGTTATAACATGTTACCCGTTCCCGTTGTGTATTAATTCTTAATCATCAATGGCAAATTTGACATTGTCCATTTAATAAAAGAACAATGCTAGGGGCAGCAACTTTTGTGATTGGTAGCCATCAAATAGCCATCAATGATGATCTAATGGTGTGAGATTGATGTGAGTTTTCATTCATTGACTCACCTTTTTCTGCTGGCTACATGCTGGCCAAAATTCAACAAAATTGCTGGCCCCTAGACTTTTCCTTAATAAAATTATATATACCTGATGGCATTTTCTTCAAGATTGCAGATAAAGTTAGTGAAATTATGATGAACTTATGATTGTTTTGGATTATTTTTGTTTTTAATATTTTGGTTAAATTTTAATTTAATTACAAAAATTTTAAATATTTTATTTTTATTTTAAAAAAAAATTAAATAAGTTTAATATAGTCTTATCATTAAATTTTATACTGCTAGTTAACAGAAAGAGTGATGTAGACATTAATAACATTACTAGTTAAGTCATGTATTTTTCTATTTATTAGAAAAATATAATCAAAATTTTTTTGTGACATTTCTTTTCTTCAATTTTCTTTTTGTATAAAATTCTAAATCCTAATAAATAATCATCAACTTTTCAAAATCGAAGAAAAAACTTTTATATTAGTGATTGTTAGTGGATTAATTTTACTTACATATATACTGAAATCGAATGCTATTAATTCTTTAATATAGGAATTGTTTGCGTCAAATTTAATAGTGAGATAATATTATATTGAATCCGTTTAAAACTTTGTTAAAAATTTAAATAGGACATTTGAAAATTTTTTACACTAAAAATAAGACGTTTAAAATATTAGATAATCAAAATAATCCTTTATCCTTTCTTAAGTAATTACATTAAAAGGATGGGAATAATACAAAAAGAGGTGTCTTCTCACAAAAGAAAGAATTAACTTATTATATGTGGTCTGTGTACTTAAATCTTTTTTATCTAATTAATATACATGAAATAATTTGGTATTTATATTTTTGTAAATGTGATAGCTTCTCTCTTTTATTATATATATAATTTAGGTCATTCTAGTATGACTATATTATGGTAATTATGATAATTATAGTGTTTTAAAAAATATTACTAAAACTAAAGTAACGTTTTTTCATTGTTAAACAACGAGTTTTAAATAATTTGCTAAAAAAAAATATTACCAAAATATAACAAAATGTGACTTTAATTTTAACAATATTTACATAATCATTGTAGTCGCCATAACATAGTCATACTAAAATTCACCATATAATTTTAGACAATTATGCACAATTAAAAATTGAATGAACTATTTTATATTTTTGGGTAAATACCCTGTCCGGCCTCTAACCTTTTTTCCGTGAAACATAATGTACCTTAATCATCCTTAAACCTCAACCAGGCCTTCACTCATTAAGGAAAATGGACAGATCGACCCTGTTATCGGATGACAAACAGTTGCCTGCTAACGTGTCAGGTAACAGTGCCAAGTGTAACTCCAAATGGTTGCAGGGACTAAAAATCTTCATTTCTACCTCTTCTTCTTTTTTCTCTTCCACCTTGCCTTCTTCTTTTTCCTCTTCTTCCCCACAAACACTTGACTGCATTGAACAAAGCTACTCCCTCAAGTTGTGTTGTTGTTGCCTTAGCTTCAAGATTTTTGCCATTAACACTGTTGACAAACCCCAATTTTGTGATTTATTTTGTGCTTAATTTAGGAAATTTTATCAACTTATCTCACAATTATTCAATGAAATAGCATGCTTTTGTAATTCTCCCTAAATTTGTGCTTAAGAGTGAAAACATACTTTTTAAGCCTTTAATTAGCCAATTTTAATTCACTTTAGTTCCATTCGATACCTTGATATGTTTGTTGAGTGATTTCAGATTCATAAGGCAAGTATTGGATGAAAGAAGTGAAGAGAAAAGCATACAAAGTGGAGAATTCATGAAGAAATAAGCATTGGAGGGTTCATGGCAACGCGCACGCGTCATCCACGCGTATGCGTGAGAAGCACATTAATGGCCACGCGCACGCATCACCCACGCGTACGCGTGAGGAGGAATTTTGGCAAGCGACGCGCACGCGTCGTTTCTGCGCACGCATGACGTTGGTCACGTGACCTCGTTAAAGTGAAGACGCTGGGGGCAATTTCCGAGCTTTCTAGGCCCAAATCCAACTCGTTTCTAAGACTATTTGATGCATAATTGAAGATTGGACAAATGGGAGAGCAATTAGATTAGCTTAGGGTCATATAGGGTAGTTTTCTAGAGAGAGAAGCTCCCTCTTCTCTCTAGAATTAGGATTTTAGGTTAATTTCATCTTAGATTTAGGTTTAATTACTTGTTTTGATTTAGTTTCCTTTACTTTTCCTTGTTGATTTACTTCAATCTTCTTAGTTTCTCTTGTTATTTAATTTCCCTTATTTTACCACTTTTTATGTTATATGAACTTTTGTTAGTTCCACTTTCCTTTAATGCAATTTTATGTTTTATGTTCTTTTAATGCTTAATTGAGTTATTGTTGTTATTTTCTTACATTGGGTAGTTGTAGAATTTATGTTTCTTGTTATTTTACCATGCTCTCCTTTTATGCCTTCTAAGTGTTTGACAAAATACTTGGTTGGATGTTAGAGTAGCATTTTGAGTATTCATGGCTTGGAAAGAGAAATTAGGCAATCTTGAGTCATTAATACCCAACTTATGTTGGTGATCTAGAGTTGTTAGTTAATATTGTTTCCATTGACTCTAATCTCTTGCTAATTCAATTAGTAAGTTGATTAGGACTTATGGATTGAGATTAACTAGTCTTATTTGACTTTCTCTCAATATGAAGATAACATTATACCTTCTTCCTATGTTGGAGATGATTTAATAGGATTAGCTCTTGTTAAGTATTGTATCATGATTAATGACTAGGATAGAAAGCCTATACTCTCAATCATTACCATGAATGTCTCTCCTTATTACATGCTTTCTTTAGTTGCTCGCTTTACTTTTGTTGCCTTTTTAATTTTCTTGTCTCTTTATCCGTAAACCCCCTTGGATACCATAACTAATAATATGCACACCTCACTGCAATTTCTTTGAGAGACGACCCGAGATATAATACTCTCGGTATTTTTATTGGTTTACACTTGTGACAAACAAATTAAACTTTGATTGAGTGTTACTTGTTGGTTTGGAACTATACTTGCAACGAGGTTATTTTTCTTTTACCGAAAAGAAATTCTGAACCGACGATATCCTCTTTTAAGTTTTTGGCGTTGTTGCCGGAGAATTGCAATGTGTGCTTGTTGTTGGTTATTGTATATATGTCAATATTGTGAATAGCTTGAATTTTGGTTTGTTTGCTAGTTTTGCTCGTTGTAGGACCTTGCTTTCATTGTTTCTTGTTAGCTTTTGTTTTTGTTTTCTCTTGTCACTATGAATTCTCATCCCTTTGGCTATGAGTTTGGTTCTAACTATGTTGTAGGGAATGGAAGCTACAATGAGGATATGCATCAAGGATGGGATAATCAAAGGTGGGAAGAGCCTCAAGCATTTGATCAACCTTCATGGAAACAACCTCTACCAATGTATTATGATCAAGAGCCATACCATGATGCATACCAATCTAATGTGTGTGGTGACCCTCATTGTGGTTGTCAACCACAATCATCATGTGCATATGACCCTTTCCCTCAACATAGCCCCCAACAACCCTACTCACAAGTCTCATACCACCATTCACCTCCATATGATCCTAACATATATCCACCATACCAACTACCATATGAACCATACATAGAACCACAACATTCCCAACACCAATACTCCCAAGAACCACCATTTTCTTATACACCACCTCAAGACTTTCACCAATATGAACCACCTTCCAACCCCAATGCCTTTCTCCCAAACAATGAACCCTCTCTTCCACCACCTCCTCCAATGGATGAATCTCTTTAACCCATAATGCAAGAACAATAAGAACTTCTAACTCATTGCCAAAAGCAAAGGAAAGTCATGGCTAGCTTAACCGAAGTGATGAGCTAGTTGGCATCATTGTGCTCAACTATCCAAGACACCCTCTGAAGAACGAAACTCTCGCGCGATCTAGAATTTTCACAAATAAATTCGCATTGTAAGTATAGCTTCTAGACCCACAAGAATTCCTTTCTTACAAAAGTTTTGGTTGTCACTTAAGCAAACCCAATAAAATTGATAACCGAGAATTTAAACCTCGGGTCGGCTTCTCAAGGAATTACAGGGAGGTATGACTTATTATTAGCTATGGAAAAGGTAGAATTTTGGGTTTTGAAAGGTTTGAACAAGGAAAATAAATTACAGGAATTAATAAATTAATATCTAATAAAACTCTTGGCACGGTATGAAAATCAGAATTTCTATCCTAGTTATCCTTATCAATTGTGATGAGAGTTGGATTTTTCTCCTACTTTGTTAACCTCTAACTATGAAGGTAAGTTAAGTGGATGAATTAATTTTGATTCCTCAGGTCCTAGTCTTTCCTTGGGAAAGGCTAGAGTTATTGGAACTCGAATTAATTCTTGAAGAATTCCAATTTTTCAATCAACAATGAGTTTGATAACTCAAGTGTCTCCAATGACTCAACCAAAGACAAAAGGCAAAAATCTAAATTATTTATATAAATAAAAGAAAGTAATCATAATTCTAAAATACCTCAAATTATATTAAATGAAGATATCAATTCTAACATGGAAAAGTTCATAAATTAAATTGGAAAAATAAATAAAATGAACATTAAACCTGGAAATTGAGAGGAAGCAATCCTAATTCCTTTAAGAGGAATCCTAATCCTAAATCCTAAGAGAGAGGAGAGAACTTCTCTCTCTAAAAGCTACATTTAATCCTAAAACTATGTATGAATGTATGTTGTATGAAGTCTCATGAATGGATGCATTCTCCCACTTTATAGCCTCTAATTTGTGTTTTCTGGGCCGAGAACTGGGTCAGAAACAGCCCAGAATTCGCTGGTTTCGAATTCAAACACGCTGGTTTTTTTCGCTACTGCGACGCATCCACGTGGAGCGCGCGTTCGCGTCGCCTAGCGTCAGGGAAACTATGGCATATTATATATCAAATTGAAGCCCCGGACGTTAGCTTTCCAACGCAACTAGAACCGCATCGTTTGGACCTCTGTAGCTCAAGTTATGACCATTTTAGTGCGAGAGGGTCAGGCTGACAGCTTTGCAGTTCCTTTAACTTCTTGTATTCCTTGCACTTTTGCATGCTTCATTTCCATCCTCCAAGCCATTCCTGCCCTGTAATCTCTGAAATCACTTAACACACATATCAAGACATCTAATGGTAATAAGAGAGGATTAATATTTGGTAATTTAAAGCCAAAGAAGTATGTTTTCAATCATAGCACAAAATCAGGAAGGAAAATGTAAAACATGCAAATCATATGAATAAGTGGGTGAAAAGCTGATAAATACCACTCAATTGAGCACAAGATAAACCATGAAATAGGGGTTTATCAACGTCCCCACACTTAAACATTATCATGTCCGCATGCTAAGCTTAAGAGAAGCTATAAAGAAGTGAAGAGGAATGATAGAATGTATGAAATGCAACCTATCTGTATGAATGCAACTACATGCAAAATGTTTCTACCTACTTGGTTAAAAGTAAATAAGCTTTTCAAGACAAACATAAATCAGATTTCACTAATTCAAATCATACAATAAAAAGCAAGTAAACTTGTAAGAAGATAGCTCATGAAAGCAAGGAACATAGAATTAAGCACTGAACCCTTACTGGTAGTGTATATCACTCTAACTCTCAAGTGTCTAGGGTTAATCACTCTAGTCTTATCTAGTCATACTTTCTAAAACTTTGTTCTTCATCTAACCAATCAACAATTATTTAATATACAAATGCAAACATCATGAGGTCTTTTCAGGGTTGTAATGGGGCTGAGGTAAAGGTAAGGATATATGTATGGCCAAGTGAGCTTTATAAAGTGAATCCTTGATTAGTCTAAGATCTCACCTAACATATACATACTTTATACAATTTTAAAATACTTTACCTAGCTACCCAAAATTTTCCCACTTTTGTATTACATGCTCATGTATCAAACTTATTTTTCAATTTTTGTCCCATGTGCATTGATTCTTTTTATTTTGTATTTAGGGTAATATTATTTTTCTTCTCTTTTTTTTGTATCCCCTTATTTAATTACTTAATATTTTTTTCAATGCACATGGTAATTTAATTATTTTGATTTCACATGAGCATGCTTCCCAAATTTTCAAATAATTTAATTCAATTTAATTCTCTACTTTTTCATATCATCCCATGTTTCCATAAAATTTCCCACACTTAAATTATACACAATATCTATCTTAAGCTAACCAAGGATTCAACTTGGGATTTTTATTTTGTTTTTCTGCTTAAGGCTAGTAATGTGGTTATGAAATAGAAGGGGGTTAAAAAGTTCAAAATGGCTAACAAGGGTGATGTAAAAGGTAGGCTTATTTGGGATAAGTGAGCTGATAACAAATAATGGCCTCAATCATATGCAAGCATGTAAATACACTAAATAATGGACATATAGAATGGAACAAAGTAAAGATTGCAATTATAGAAAAGAAAACACACAAGAATAAAATATTTATGGTTAAATAATGTAACCATGTAATTAAGCTCAAGTCTCATAGGTTGTGTGTTCTTTGACTCAAAAACCATGTTCCAAATACAACTTCAAATAAATTTAACATAAAAATTTTTCAATTTTAAATTAGTGAAATTTTTTCAAAAATAGAGTCCTAAAAACAAATTTATTACTTTAACCAAGTCGTAACTAAATGCATAAAATCAAACAAACATGCAATTAAACATGCAAATGCAATAATGAACAAATAAAGAAAATAAAACAATGGTGTTGAAAAGAAGAAAATAGCTAACCCATAGAGATCGGTATCGACCTCCCTACACTTAAAGATTGCACCGTCCTCGGTGCATGCTAAGATGTACAAGTGGACGGGTCTCTCCAACTGATGCTTTTCTCCAAGGATTGTGCTGATGGACTTGTTTGTCTCCCCATTTAGAAGCATTTCCTCTCCCTTCGTGGTGGCCATCCTGAAAGAAGAGGGAAAAGAAGAAAAGTAACCCAAAAACAAAGATAGAAAATAAATAAAATATGGGTGTTAATGCCAGATAATAAGGGTTCCAATTACATGGTAGCTACAACATGCAAGTGAGAAAACAGTAGAAGTACATGACAAATCAAGAGTGCAAAAATTTGCAACAATGGGAAAGAGAGTGGGTTAGGAAAGATAATATAAATTCATGTCAATGCAAAAGTAATACAGGTATAAAAGACTGGCATTGATTTAAATAATATTACCTAACGAGAATAACACAAGTCACTAAGCACCCAAAATAATTCAAGAGAAGATGCAACAGTTAAATAAGAAAATTTTAACACCAAAGAAAAAATAATTAATTTAGAAAAAAATAAAAATATGCACAAAATTAAGATGCAATGAATGAAATATGCAAATAAATTAAGTAAAATAAAATGAAAGATAAGAAGAATGAGAAGTTAAAAAAAAGTAAGAAAGGAGAGAGAGAGAGAGAGAGAGAGAGAGAAGAAAAGATAGAAGAAATTAGGATTAGAAAAGAAAATATAAGATAATTGGCGCGGATCTGGATAAGTTGTGCGACACATGCGACGCGGACGCGCGGTTCACACGTTCGCGCGAATGGCACTTTTATGAATCGACGTGGACGCGTTGGTCACGCGGACGCGTGACTCGTTCTGTGCTAGTAACATGAGGGCAGCCTCGCGTTCGCGCAACTCTCTGTTGTAAATGCATATTGCCAAAAATCTGGGTGACGCGATTGCGTGGTTGACGCGATCACGTGAATGACCTTTCTTTTAAAAATGACGCAAACGCGTGGGGCACGCGTTCGGGTGGTAGGGCTTGTGCTGCTAGCATGGTTCCAGCCCCACTCCATCATAACTTTCTGCCATACACCTCTTTACGTCGATTTCACAGGGCCACGTGTTCGCGTGGGAGGCATTTTTCCCACATGACGCGGACGCGTCAGCGACGCGGTCGCGTGGATCGGTTTGTGCCAAAGGCTGCCTCCAGCCACGCTCTCGCGTGACTCTC
Source organism: Arachis hypogaea (assembly GCF_003086295.3). Lineage (NCBI taxonomy): Eukaryota > Viridiplantae > Streptophyta > Magnoliopsida > Fabales > Fabaceae > Arachis > Arachis hypogaea. The sequence goes on along the minus strand of NC_092051.1, from coordinate 41,400,627 downwards.
TGTTCAATTCTCTTTTCTTCCCAATGCACTGGCGACGCGGGCGCGTCGGCGACGCTGTCGCGTCACGTGCGATTTTTTTTAATGCAGTATGCAGAATGCAAAATGATATGGATGTTATGAGTAATTCCAAGTTCAATGAAATAAAATAAAATAAAACTCAAAAAATAAACAAAATGAAATAAAATTAAAATTGAAAAAGAAACGATCATACCATGGTGGGTTGTCTCCCACCTAGCACTTTTAGTTAAAGTCCTTAAGTTGGACATCTGGTGAGTTCCTTGTCATGGTGGCTTGTGCTTGTATTGATCCTTGAATCCCCACCAATGTTTGTGATTCCAATGGCCTCCGGGGTCCCAAACTAGGCACAGAAAGCCTTCAAGTAAGTTAAAGCAAGTGACAAGGCCCCAAGAGTGTTGATTGCCAGAATGAATTCCGGGGTCCCAAATCTTGCTTTTGCACCCGTCTTCTTGTTGATCATTATGACTCCATCCGGGTGGTACGCAGTCTAAATTCTCACTGAGACATCGAAACAGCTTCCTAGACCCATTCAATTGAGCTTTACACCAACCTTTGCATTTAAACTTTGAGCTTTCCACCATATTGAATCTTGCATAACAACTCCTACCACTAGCCATCTTCCTCTTACGCTTAATGCCACAAAGAGCTCTAAGCTGACCATCTGTTTCAAGTAAAGCATATTCAAGTGAGCTAATTAAGCTTAGAGATGAGAGATTTACCCACTTGAATGAAGGGATGGATGGTAATGGCTTTGGGGGAGAGATCTCCAACAACTTTGGCAAGGTGATTTCCAGCTCAATTCCCTTGTGCTCTTCTTTGACAATTTCCACCTCTTTGCAAGCTTCTTCAATATCAACCTCTTCCTCTTGGTAGCTTTCTTCCAATTCAATCTCTTCTTCATTGTTCACCAAGGGCATGGGAGGTTGTGCTTCTTCTTCTTTAATCTCCATGTCAAGTCCAATGGGAGAGGATTCAGTTGTAGATAAGAATTCATCAATGATTGAATCCATCTCTTGATTATCCCCTTCAAAGTCTTCAACCATGATATGCCTTGGAGGTTGTACACCCTTCTCAACATCTATTTCAAACATCTTTGAAGGAGGCTCTTTGACTGGATTTTCCCATGGAGGTTCTGCATCTCCTAAGTCTTCAACCAATTCTTCTTCTTTGATAATTTTGGCTTCCTCCACTTGTTTCAGTTTAAAATCATGCTCCTTACTGTCCATTGGAGTTTCTAGTATCTCCCTCATGCTGCGTTCTTCATTAGATTGCCCACATGAAGCCATGGGGGTTCCTTGAGTGTCCGAACGTTGAGAGGGTAATCGATTTATTGCTTGATTCAATTGGTGGAGGGTTGCATGAAATTTTTCCACTGTTTCCTTAAGACGATCCCTTGATTCTTGTCCAGCTTGAATAACATGATTAGGATCATAGTGCTCTTGAATTGATGGATGTAGACATAGTGTATATTGAGGTGGTGGTTCTAAGTATGGCTCATAAGGTGGTTGGTATGGTGGATACAGGTTAGGGTCATATGGTGGTGTTTAGTGGTAAGGGGCTTGTGAGTATGGTGGTTCAAAGTTGTGTTGAGGAGATGGTTCATTGGCATATGATGGAGCTTGCTGGTAACTACAAGGGGGTCCACCATATCTATTGTCTTGGCATGCATTGTAGGATGGTCGTTGTCCATGGTATCTTGGAAGGTGATGTTGCCGAAAGGGTTGATCAGATTCTCGTGGCTCCTTCTATCTCTGATTGTTTTGACCTTGATGCATCTCCCTGTTATAATTTCCATTCCTTGCAACAACATTGGAACCAAACTCAAAGAGAGAGGGGTAAGAACTCATAATAGTAAATAAAAATTAAAAATAAAAATAAAAACAATTTTAAATTAAAAGGTTATTGAAATTTAAATTTTGAATTTTAAAATTAAATTTTGAATTTGAATTTTACATTTTTGAAATTTGAAATTTGATTTTTTTGAAATAAGATAAGATAAGATAAAAAATTTTAAAATAAAAATCTGAATTTTTTTATGCAAATTTCGAAAATTCAATTAAAATAAAGAGAAAATATATTTTTGAATTAAATGAGGAAAGATAAAAACAATAAAATGACACCACACTTAAAATTTTTAGATCAAAACGAAGAAAACAACTAAGAACAACTTGAAGATCAAGATGAACACAAAGAACAAATTTTTGAAAAATTTTTAATAAAAAACCAATAACCTCTTAATTTATGAAAAAGCAAAAATAAAAAAAAAATAAAAATAAAAATGAAAACAGAAACAAATAAACAGGCAAGACAAAAATATTTACAATAACCAATAATAAGGCACACGTTTGCAATTCCCCAGCAACGGCGCCATTTTGAAGAACAAAACTCTCGCGCGATCTAGAATTTTCACAAATAAATTCGCATTGTAAGTATAGCTTCTAGACCCACAAGAATTCCTTTCTTACAAAAGTTTTGGTTGTCACTTAAGCAAACCCAATAAAATTGATAACCGAGTATTTAAACCTCGGGTCGTCTTCTCAATGAATTGTAGGGAGGTATGACTTATTATTAGCTATGGAAAAGGTAGAATTTTGGGTTTTGAAAGGTTTGAACAAGGAAAATAAATTGCAGGAATTAATAAATTAATATCTAATAAAACTCTTGGCACGGTATGAAAATCAGAATTTCTATCCTAGTTATCCATATCAATTGTGATGAGAGTTGGATTTTTCTCCCACTTTGTTAACCTCTAACTATGAAGGTAAGTTAAGTGGATGAATTAATTTTGATTCCTCAGGTCCTAGTCTTTCCTTGGGAAAGGCTAGAGTTATTGGAACTCGAATTAATTCTTGAAGAATTCCAATTTTTCAATCAACAATGAGTTTGATAACTCAAGTATCTCCAATGACTTAACCAAAGCCAAAAGAAAAAAATCTAAATTATTTATATAAATAAAAGAAAGTAATCATAATTATGAAATACCTCAAATTATATTAAATGAAGATATCAATTCTAACATGGAAAAGTTCATAAATTAAATTGGGAAAATAAATAAAAGGAACATTAAACCTGGAAATTGAGAGGAAGCAATCCTAATTCCTTTAAGAGGAATCCTAATCCTAAATCCTAAGAGAGAGGAGAGAATCTCTCTCTCTAAAAGCTATATTTAATCCTAAAACTATGTATGAATGTATGTTGTATGAATTCTCATGAATAGATGCATTCTCCTACTTTATAGCCTCTAATCTGTGTTTTTTGGGTCGAGAACTGGGTCAGAAACAGCCCAGAATTTGCTGGTTTCGAATTCAAACACACTGGTTTTTTTCGCCACTGCGACGCGTCCGTGTGGAGCGCGCGTTCACGTCACCTAGCATCAGGGAAACTATGGCATATTATATATCAAATCGAAGCCCCGGACATTAGCTTTCCAACGCAACTGGAACCGCGTCGTTTGAACCTTTGTAGCTCAAGTTATGATTGTTTTAGTGCGAGAGGGTCAGACTGACAGCTTTGCAGTTCCTTCAACTTCTTGTATTCCTTGCACTTTTGCATGCTTCCTTTCTATCCTCCAAGCCATTCCTGCCCTGTAATCTCTGAAATCACTTAACACACATATCAAGGCATCTAATGGTAATAAGAGAGGATTAATATTTGGTAATTTAAAGCCAAAAAAGCATGTTTTCAATCATAGCACAAAATCAGGAAGAAAAATGTAAAACATGCAAATCATATGAATAAGTGGGTGAAAAGCTGATAAATACCACTCAATTGAGCACAAGATAAACCATGAAATAGGGGTTTATCATCCTTATTGTTAAATGTGGAGGATTGATTGAGGAGCACAATGAGAAAGAGAACTTGGAGCTTCAAGGTGAAGAAGAGGAGTTAAAGCAAGAGTTGCAACAATTGGAAGAAGCTGTATTTGTTAAAGAGGAAGAAGTGGTTGAAGACCTAGGAGATATTGGAAATCCATGGGAACCAAAAGTTGAAGAGCCCTCAATGGTTGAAGAGGTTGATCAAGAGATGGATTCAATCATTGATGAGTTTCTATCTACAATTGAATCCTCTCCCATTGGACATGAAATTGAGGTCATAAAATAATGTGCATAATCTCCTATACCCTTAGTAAGCAATGAAGAAGAGATTGAATTGGAAGAAAGCTACCAAGAGGAAGAGGTTAAAATTGAAGAAGCTTGAAAAGAGGTGGAAGTTGTCAAGGAAGAACACAAGGGAGTAGAGCTTTCAAGGACATGGGAGACACCTCTCCCCAAGCCATCACCATCCATCCTTTCCTTTAAGTGGGTAAATCTCTTATCTCTAAGCTTTATTATCCGACTTGAATATGGTTTGCTTGAGACGGATGGATAACTTAGAGCTCTTTGTGGCTTAAAGAGCAAAAGGGAGATAATTAGTGGTTGGAAACATCATTCTATGTTCAATATGATTGCATGCTCAAAGTTGAATTGCAAGGGTTGGAGTCATGCTAAATTGGATGGGCCTAGGAAATTGTTTGGAGGCTTAAGTGAGAATTCCAAGGCTCGCCTACCACCCGGAGGGAATCATGATAATCAACTTGAAGACGGGCGTAAAAACAAAGTGTGGGATCCCGAATTACAAAAAGAGGATCAATTTTGGGAGCTCATGATTTGTGAAGAACTCCATCAAAGCTTGGAGCTACTAATTTTGAATGATGCAGCTTATTGGAAGTCCAAGCATTAGTGGAAGTTCCAAGATGAATTCAAGCACAAGCCACCTTGATGAGAGCTCCCCATAAGTCCAACTTAAGGACAATAAATAAAAGTGTTAGGTGGGAGACACCCCACCATGGTAACATTTTTTAATTTTTCCTTTCTGTAAATATTGATTAAATTAGTTTAATTTCATGTTTATGTTGGTTTGTTGAGTTTAGTAGTAGTCTAGTATGTTAAATAAGGTTTTATGGTGTTTTGGTAGCTGTTTGGAGGTTTGAAATGCTTGGTTTAGTGCAAGAAATTGAAAAATTTTGAAAAATAGAGCACCCAGTCACACGTACGCGTCACCCGCGCGTACACGTGACCCCAAGTTTCCAACCCCTCACGCATACTGATGCACCACTATTTCGTGGTACATTTTATGCTTAATTGAGTGGATTTCATCCACTAAACTCACACTTATTCATATAATTCGCATGTTTTACATTTTCCTTCCTAATTCCGTGCTTTGATTGAAAACATGCTTCTTTGGCCTTAAATTTGCTAATTTTAATCCTCTCTTATTACCATTTGATGCCGTAATATGTGTGTTAAGTGATTTCAGGGTTTATAGGGCAGGAATGGCTTAGAGAATGGAAAGGAAGCATGCAAAAGTGGAAAGAATACAAGAAATTGAAGGAATTGCTGAGCTGTCAAGCCTGACCTCTTCATACTAAATCGACCATAACTTAATCTACAGAGGTCCAAATGAGGCGGTTTCAGTTGCGTTAGAAAGCTAACATCTGGGGCCTCGAAATGATATGCAATTTTCCATAGTTTCCATACAGTTAGACAACACACACGTGTGCATCACGCGTACGCATGACACGCGGAGAAGATCATCGACGCGTACGCGTGACGTACGCGTACGCGTGACATACGCGTACGCGTGACATGCGCCTTGTGCAGAAATTGCAGAAGATGCTGGGAGTGGTTTTGGGCTGGTTTTGGCCCAGTTTTTGGCCCAGAAAACACAGATTAGAGGCTGCAGAGTGGGGGAATCACATTGATCCATTGATTCATACAACTTTCATTCACATAATTTTAGGTTTTAGATGTAGTTTCTAGAGAGAGAGGCTCTCTTCTCTCTTCTCTCTCTAGGTTTTTGGATTCTTAGGTTTAGCTATTTTCAATTTTATATTTCTACTCTATTTCAATTTAGTTTCTCTTCTACTCTTATTTGTTCTAGCATTCTAGTTTATTTATTCCCTTTGTTGATTACTTTATGTTGCCAATTTAGTTTATCAATTCTCATGTTAGATTTGATTTTCTATTTAATACAATTTGAGGTATTTCATATTCATTGCTTCTTCCATTATTTGTTGTCATTGATGCTTGCAATTAGTTGTTTGGATTTTATTATCTCTTATTGCTTTTCTATGCTTTTATGTTATGCCTTCCAAGTGTTTGATAAAATGCTTGGTAGGGTTTTAAATTAGATTTTTCTCCTCTTGGCTTTGGTAGAGTAATTGGAGACTCTTGAGTTATCAAACTCTTTTGTTGATTGATAATTGAAAGTTGCTAGTTGATTTGAATCCTCTAAAGCTAGTCTTTTCTTAGGAGTTGACTAGGACTTGAGGAATCAAATTAATTCATCTACTTGACTTTCCTTCATAGTTAGAGGTTAACTAAGTGAGAGCAATGGACAATTCTCATCACAATTGATAAGGGCAACTAGGATAGGACTTATAGTTCTCATATCTTGCCAGAGTTTTCTTAGTTATTAATTTAATTTCTTGCCATTTTATTTCCTTGTTTCGTATTTCAAAAATCCAAAAAAGATACTTTTTCATAATCAATAGTAACATACTTCCTTGCAATTCCTTGAGAGACGACCCGAGGTTTGAATACTTTGGTTATTATTTTTATTGGGGTTTGTTACTTGTGACAACCATATTTTTGTATGAAAGGATTCTTTGTTGGTTTAGAAACTATACTTGCAATGAGAATTTATTGTGAATTATTTACTAGCAAAATTCGCTCATCAAAATGGCACCGTTGCCGGAGAGTTGCAAACGTGTGCCTTATTATTGGTTATTGTGAATATTGTGAATAATTTTGCTTTTTCGTTTCATTATTAGTGTTTCTAGTTTTAGGAGTTTATTTTTATTAATTCTTATTAGTTTTTATTTTTATTTGCTACTATGAATTTTCATTCCTTTGGCTACGAATTTGGTTCAAATTATGTTGTAGGGAATGGAAGCTACAATGCGAACATGCATCAAGGTTGGGAAAATCAAAGATGAAAGGAGTCACAAGGATTTGATCAACCCTTTCGGCAACAACCTCCTCCAATGTGCCATGGGCAACGACCATTCTACGATGCATCCCAAGACAATGGTTATGGTGGACCTTTTCGTGACAACCAACCTCCACCAAATTACTATGGTCAAGAGCCATTCCAGGGTGCGTACCAAGACGATGGATATGGTGGACCCCCTTGTAGTTACCAACAAGCCCCACCATATGCTTATGAACCACCTCCTCAACATAACTCTGAACCATCATACTCACAAGCCCCTTTCCACCATTCACCTCCATATGACCCCAGTCCATATCCACCTAACCACACCATATAAACCATATGAACCATACATAGAACCACCACCATTGCAACACAATTATTCCCAAGAACCATCACCTCAATATACACCATCTCCATATCTTTATCAAAATGAACCACCTTCTTATCATGAACCCTTCCTCCCAAGTAATGAACCCTCATATCCACCCCAATCTCTAACAAATGAAACCCTTGGTGTACTTCTTCAAGGGCAAGAAAAGATGAATAAGAAGGCACTAGTATTCACAGCTACCTTGACCGAGGTGGTAAATCGATTAGCCTCCCAATGCTTGAATATTCTAGATACAACCATGGCCACTCGTAGAGAATCAAGTGAGGAGCGTAGTATGCAAGAGAGATTGGAAACTTCGATGGAAAATGAGTATTGTGATTTTGTACTAGAACAATTGGAGGAAGCCATAATTATCAAAGAAGAAGAAGTGGTTGAAGACTGATGTTCGGTTTCTTCGTACGGTTTAGAATTTCTCTTATAGAAATAAGAACTTCGTTGCAAGTATAGTTCTAAACCAACAAAGAATCCTCACATACAAAAATTTGGTTTTGTCACAAGTACAAACCCCAATGAAAATTAACCGAAGTATTGAAACCTCGGGTCGTCTCACAAGGAATTGCAATGAAGTGTATGCTTATTGGCTATGAAGGAACAAGGAGTTTGATTGATGAAGAGGCAAGAAATTAAATGGGCGAGAATTTAAATGACAAGAAAAGTAGATCAAGCAATCAATTAAAGAAGGCAATTAATAAAGAGAGACATTCATGGCAAGAATTGAGAATATAGGCTTTCTATCCTAGTCATGCAACGATTAATTCATCTTATTTAGTCAACTCCAACAAATGGAAGAAGGTATCATGTCATCTTCACATAGGGAGAACGTCAAACAAGACTAGTTAATCATGTCACAATAATAAACAAGAATTTATCTTATTACGTCATCCCCGACGATGGAGGAAGGTATCATGTTATCCTCACACTCGAAGAAAGTCTAATAAGACTAGCTAATCTCAATCCAAATGTCTTAATCAACTCACTAAGTAAATTAGCAAGAGATTAGAGTTAATGGAAACAATATTAGCTAACAACTCTAGATCACCAACATAGGTTGGGTTTTCATGACTCAAGATTGCCTAATTACTCTTTCCAAGCCAAGAATGCTCAAAATCTACTCTAACATCCAACCAAGCATTTTGTCAAATACTTAGAAAGCATAAAAGGAAAGCATGGTAAATATGCAAGAAATATAAATCTACCAACTACCAATTGCAAGGAAAGTAAAATTCACAACTCAAATTAACAATAAAAGAACATCAAACATCAAATTCTATTAAATGTAAACCAAATCCAACATGAGCATTCATAAACATGAAAGAAGCATAAAAGTAAAATTAACAAAAGAACTAAGAAGAATTGAAGTATTAGGACAAGGAATTGTAGAGGAAACAAGATTAAATCAAGTAATCAAAGCTAGATCTAATAGAAATTAACCTAATCCTAACCTAATTCTAGAGAGAAGAGGGAGCTTCTCTCTCTAGAAAACTAACTAAAGGCTCATCATGACTAACTAAGTGCTCTCCCTTTGCTCAATCTTCAATTCTACATCAAATACCCTCAGAAACAAGTTGGATTTGGGCCTGGGCAGCTCAAAAATTGCCCCCAGCGTTTTGCCTTTAAGTGAGTCACGTGCGAGCATCGACGTGTACGCGTGGGTCACGTGTGTGCGTCGCTTGGCAATTTTCCTATCCACGCGTACGCGTCATGTGCACGTACGCGTCGCCATGCAACTTCACTTCTACGCGTGCGCGTCTTCTGCGCGTGCGCATGGGTTGATGTACTCCAAATCCTTGTTTCCTCATGCATTCTCCACTTTGTATGCTTTTCTCTTCATTTCTTCCATCCCATACTTGCCTTATGAACCTGAAATCACTCAATAAACACATCAAGGCATCGAATGGAATTACAGTGAATTAAAATCACCAATTTAAGGGCCTAAAAAGCATGTTTTTACACTTAAGCACAATTTAAGGGAGAATTACAAAACCATGCTATTTCATTGAATAAATGTGGGAAAAGGTGATAAAATCTCCTAAAATAAGCACAAGATAAACCACAAAATTGGGGTTTATCAAACCTCCCCACACTTAAACTAAGCATGTCCTCATGCTAAAATCAAGAAAGAAGCAAAGGGTATCAACATTTATTCAATGCAAACTAACTATATGCACTCTATCTATATGCAGTCTATCTACACGAATGCATCTACTTGGTCAAAACACTCAATTTCCAAGAATACATATACAAGTACAAGGGCTAAGGCATTAACAATCAAATCAAACCCACAATTGAATTGAATTATTGAAAGATTTTACAAACTAGCAAGAAAAGATGATCATGGGTGGAAACATGTAATTGAGCAATTGAACCCTCACCGGATGTGTATCCGCTCTAGGCAATCAAGTGTATAGGTTTGATTCACTCAATTCTCCCCTAATCATGCTTTCTAAGATTTATCTTTCATCTAACAATCAACAATTACTTCATGCATGCATACAAATATCATGAGGACTTTCCCATAGGTTGTAATGGGGCTAGGGTCAAGGTAGGATGCATATGGTCAAGTGAGCTTGAAATTTGAATATTTGATTAATTTAAACTTCCCACCTAACCTATGACAACCTATACAATTCTAAACAAACCTAACTACCCATTCTTCACTTTTTTCACACACTCATGCATTCTCTTTTTATCACCACACATATGCATTGATTATTATTGAACTTCACTTTGGGATATTTTTTTTTTGTTTTTCTTATCATATTTTTTTCTTTTCAAACTAAAATATATACAAGAACATTAATGCATATGGTTTACACATGATTAATACATGAGTATGTACCCAATTCCCAAGATTTTTCAATAAAAACACAAACACACTTTTATCTCTACCCAATGTTCCCAACTTTCCCCAAACTCAAATGGTAAACATTCTCACTAGCCTAAGCTAATCAAAGATTCAAATTAAGAACATTTATTGTTTTTCACTTAGGCCTGTAATGTGCTACAATTAAGAACAAATGGGTTAAGCATAGGCTCAAAATTGGTTAACAATGGAAGATAAAAGGTAGGCTATTTGGGTAAGTGAGCTATTTGAACAATGGCCTCAATCATGTAAATGCATGTATACACAAAATAATGGACATAAAGAATCAAACAAATCAAGGATTACAATCATAGAAAGAGAATGATGCACACAAGAATGAAAGTAAGTGATTATATATGATGTAACCACACAATTAAAGCTTAAAACTCACATACTTGTGTTCTTAGCTCAAAATTCATGTTCCACATTATGTAGCTCAAGCAACTTCTAAAAAAAAATTTTAATCAATTGGGGTGGCCTATAGGTAAAAATTCTTGAAAATTTTTATTATTTTGACTAAGCTTAACCTAATGCAATGTTGTGATTTAGAAAATTTTAAAATTCCTTAGTTTATCCCCTTTTTCAATCAAACCAAATTTTCATATGTAAAAAGGGTAAACCAAGCTCCAATAATCCATAATTTTCAAATCACAACCACTAACTAAAGCAGCTACATATTGACAAACCATTATTTTATGATTTATATTGTGTTTAATTGTGTGGTTTTATCAAACCTTTACCCACTTATTCATATGATTAGCATGTATTTATAATTCATTCCCAAAATTGTTTATGATTGAAAACTTTCTTCCTAGAGACTTTTAATTATGCATTTTAATTCTCCTTTATCCCATTCGATGCCGTGATTCGTGTGTTAAGTGTTTCAGGCTTCATAGGGCATGAATGACTTGGAAATTAGAGAGGAGGCTTGCAAAAATGGAAGGAACACAAGAAACTAAGGAGATGACCAGCGAGCAATGACGCGAGCGCATGGCCCACGCGAACGCGCGAAATGGACAAGTCACAGCGACGCGAACGCGTGACAAGGGAAATTGCTGAATGACGCGAACGCGTCGACGACGCGTACGCGTGACCTGCGCGATCTGCAAAAATAACAAAATACGCTGGGGCAATTTCGGGCCGCATTTTGACCTAGTTTTCGGCCCAAAAACACAGACTAAAGCTAGGGAACGTACAGAAACTCAAAAGGAGAGACAACCAGACGCATACAGAGACATTCAGATTCATCATATTAGGATTACTTTAGTTTTAGATCTGAATTGAGATTAGTGTTACATTGATAGTTTATGCTTCTGTTTTGGATTGTGGATGTTGAAGAGCCATTACCTCCGTGAAGATACTACTTTAGTTTGTTTCCTTTATCCTTTACTCCTTTCAGTTAATTATTGACTCTATTCAATTAAGTATGTTACATTTTGAGTTTATTAATATATAGAGTTATTTTTATTTTTAATTAATTTTAATTCTCTCTATTTTATTTTACTCGATTATGTCTTCTTATATTTTTATGATTATTAATTCCATGTCAATGGAGTAGATTCTCCACTTGACATGGGGGTTGATTAAGAGGAGACACTTGAGTTGGAATGCTCAAGTGCCTAGTTAAATTGGACGTTGTTGGCTAATTCTGTATCTGCTAACGCTGGACCTTCCCAAGGGAGAGGACTAGGATTTGCGGTTAAGAGTTGGTTTGATCACTTTACTTTCCTTTATTCAGTAAGGGTTAACCAAGTGAGAACAACAACCTCTTTATACTACACTTGAGAAGATTCCAACAAGGATAAAACTTCCACTTAATTATTCCCCCAGTCAAGGCCTTTTATTTGGAATATCAATGATTATTCTTAGTTTATTTTTATTGATTTAATTCTCAATTAATTTAGTTATTCATTATCAAACTCAAACTTTCTGGAAATTTTCTGATTAATAAATTGGCACTCTTTCCTGCAACTCATTGGGAGACGACCTAGGACTCATACTCCCAGTATTTTCATTTCTGAAATTTGTGACAACTCTTTTTAAATTGGTGAGGTAGATCTTAGCTGGTTAAGAGCTATACGTGTAACACTATTCTCTTATTTGAAATCTCTTAATTGGTTGACTTCTGCCACGCATCACATATATATACACTATCAACTACAAATGCAAAAAAAGTGTGTCCAAACTATGGTGCACAATGCAACAACTAAAATAACAGTATCAACGTGACAAATATATACAATGATCCAAGAAGTGCGGTAAAACAAAGTGCGAGATACTAGAAATAACACAAAAGAAAAGACAAATGTCCGAACTCGTCACGCAAAATAGCAGTCCCATCGACGGCGATGACGGTGACCTCCCCACACTTAGAATGATGCATCGTCCTTGATGCTACTGCTCAGGCTCAGGGTGAGGGTCAAATGTCGCATCTGGCTGCTGAGTCTCAGGCTGTGGCTCCTCAGGGGGCTGCTGAACCTCTGGGACTGCCTGCGTCTGTGGTGGTGCCTCTGTCTGAGCTGGCTCCGCCTCATGCTCTTCCTCCTCAGATGCAGAAGAGTCAGGAAGATGGGGTAACTCAGTGCCCAGTGCCACAAACATATGATCCACTCTGTCCAGGCGTCGCATAATGCGGTGCTCACTGTGCTCTATGAATCGGATCAGATGCTGCACCAAGAGATATGTCGGTTGGGGTGCTGCTGGTGGTGCAGTGGATGCTGATGGTGCTGACGGTGCTACTACAGCTGATGAAGAAGGTCCGACTGCTACTGCTCTGGCTCTAGACCGGCGCCGGGATAGGGGCTTCTCGTTCACCCACGTCCCCCACGGAATGAACTCCTCCTTTTCGTCATCTGGAGATGGTGATACATCATCCGTCAACCATGGGGTACCGGCCAGCTGTGCCATATGAGTGACCAAGGTAGGAAAGAGTAGTATGCCACGGACATGTGCTCGCCACATGTATCGTTTGATCAACCGGGGAAAGTATACCTCCTTCCCCTCCATAACACATCCGATCAGGACGAGCATGTCCACCAGAATCTCTGTGAAATGAGTGGTAGGCATGACGTAGTGGGTAAAGATCTGCTGCCATGTCCTGGCCTCCCTCAAAAGATGAGTAAATAGCATCCTCTTGGGCTTTCTGTTGTTAGCATCCATCACCCAAGGGGAATCCGGGGTGGCAATCACATCCCTCAGAGCATCGTAATCAAAGGTCATGCAGTGTATCGCCACTTCTACCTGCTCAATAGCATCTGTATCACCGATCTTAGGAAGACAATGAAGCATATCCTCTATGGAAGCCTCTGTAACCAACACTTGACCGCCTTGCAGGTGGACTGAATCCAGGGTATGTCTGAAAAAGTTATAGTAGAATTCTTTCACCCAGGATGAGTTTATCCTACCAAGCTCCCTCTTAATAAAACCCATGCCTATCCCCTCAATACGAGCATGAATGGATAGCCTCAAGTTAGCGGGGAGGGCTAGTTTTTTTTCTATGTTCAAGTTCTTTTTCGGGTATGTAGGGAACCGGAGCTCACAAAAGAGGTTGGGGAACCGGTGAGCATCTGTAGGCGGAAGCTGTTGGTTAGCCTTGTTGATAAACCCCTATTTTATGATGCATCTTGTACTGAAATTAAGTGTTTTTATCAAGTATTTACCCACTTATTCATATAAATTGCATGGTTTTACCATTCCTTCCTCATTTTATGAGATTTATGAAAATATGTTTCTTATGCTTTATTAATATTAAAATTAATTATCCCTTATTACCATTCGATGCCGTGATTTGTGTGTTAAGTATTTTCAGATTTCATAGGGCAGGAATGGCTTAGAGGACAGAAAGAAAACATACAAAAATGGAAGAAAAGCATAAAAATGGAGTTTTAAAGAGAAGGAAGCGACGCGAACACATGGACGACGCGGCCGCATGCCTGGCGCAAAACACAATCGACGCCAACGCATGGACGACGCGGACGCGTACGCGTGACCAGGAAAAACTCCAGATGACGTGAACGCGTGACCCACGCGCACGCGTGACAGACGCCACGTGTAGAAGCTGCAGAAAATGCCCCAAGCGATTTCTGAAACCCTTTTTGGCCCAGATCCAAGTCCAGAAACACATACTAGAGGCTATAAAGTGGGAGAATGCATCCATTTATAGGGAGATCTTCCATTATTCACTTTTCATAATTTAGATGTCGTTTTTAGAGAGAGAGGTTCTCTCCTCTCCTTTAGGATTTAGGATTAGGATTCCTCTTCAAGGATTTAGGACTATTCCTTCTCAATTTCCAGGTTTAATGTTCTTTTTATTTATTTTCTCAAATTGGTTTATAAACTCTTATTGTTTAGATTGGTTTTATATTTAATATATTTTGAGTTATTTCAGATTCGACTTTGTTTTACTTTATTTATATGGATACTTTTAATTTAATTTAGATATTTTCTTCTTTTTGACTTTGGTTAAGTAATTGGTAACACTTGAGTTGTCAAACTCAGCAGTGGTTGAAATTGGCAGATTACTAATTGATCTAGATCGCTCTAAAGCTAGTCTTCCCACAGGGATTGACTAGGACTTGAGGATCAAGCTAATTAGTCCACTTGACTTAACTAAGTGGGATTAAAATCCAATTCTCATCACATATGATAAGGCTAAATAGGATAGAAATTCCAAATTCTTATACCTTGCCAAGAGATTTTATTATTATTAATTTATTTTTCTTGTCATTTAAATTACTTGCTCCTTATTTAAAAAACCCCCAATTTACAAAACTCATGACCAATAATAAGAACACTTCCCTGCAATTCCTTGAAAAGACGACCCGAGGTTTAAATACTTCGGTTATAAAATTTTATTGGGTTTTGTTACTTGTGACAACCAAAATTTTGTAAGAAATGAATTCTTGTCGGTCTAGAAGCTATACTTACAACGCGAATTTATTTGTGAAAATTCTAGATTGCGCGAGAGTTTCGCTCTTTTAAAATGGCGCCGTTGCCGGGGAATTGCAAACGTGTGCCTTATTATTGGTTATTGTAAATATTTTTCTTTTACTTGTTTATTTGTTTTTGTTTTCCATTTTTACTTCTATTAGCTACTATGAGTTCTCACCCCTCTCGCTTTGAGTTTGGTTCTAAATTTGTTGAAAGGAGTGGAAGCTATAACGGGACTATGCATCACTGTTGCACGAAATTGTGATAATCAACAATGGTGCCAAAGACTTGGAGCTCTCAAACGTGAATCACACTTTGTCATAATTCCGCACAACTAACCAGCAAGTGCACTGGGTCGTCCAAGTAATAAACTTTACGTGAGTAAGGGTCGATCCCACGGAGATTGTCGGCTTGAAGCAAGCTATGGTCATCTTGTAAATCTCAGTCAGGCGGATTCAGATGGTTATGGAGTTTAAGGTGATGAAAATAAACATAAAATAAAGATAGAGATACTTATGTAATTCATTGGTGGATTTCAGATAAGCGTATGAAGATGCTTTGTTTCCCTTGAACCTCTGCTTTCCTATTGCCTTCTTCCAATCATTCATACTCCTTTCCATGGCAAGCTTTATGTTGGGCATCACCGTTGTCAATGGCTACATCCCGTCCTCTCAGTGAAAATGGTCCTGATGCTCTGTCACAACATCGGCTAATCAGCTGTCGGTTCTCGATCATGTCGGAATAGGATCCATTGATCCTTTTGCGTCTGTCACACGCCCCACAATCGCGAGTTTGAAGCTCGTCACAGTCATCCCTTCCCAGATCCTACTCGGAATACCACAGACAAGGTTTAGACTTTTCGGATCTCAGGAATGGCTGCCATTAATTCTAGCCTATACCACGAAGGTTCCAATCTTAGATTAGAAACCCAAGAGATACGCATTCAAGCCATTGCTAGTAGAACAGAGGTGGTTGTCAGGTACATGTCCATAGGTGAGAATGATGATGAGTGTCACGGATCATCACATTCATCAAGTTGAAGAATGAATGAATATCTTGGAGAAGAAATAGACTTGAGTTGAATAGAAAAACAATAATACTTTGTATTAATTCATGAATAATAGCAGAGCTCTACACCTTAATCTATGGTGTGTAGAAACTCCACCGTTGAGAATACATAAGAACAAGGTCTAGGCATGGCCAAATGGCCAGCCTTCAAACGTGTCTAAGATAGCATAAGACTTATCAAAGATGAAAATACAATAGTATAAGGTCCTATTTATAGAGAACTAGTAGCCTAGGGTTTACAGAAATCAGTAATTAAGGCAGAAATCTTCTTCCGGGCCCACTTGGTGTGTGCTTGGGCTGAGCATTGAAGCTTCCATGTGTAGAGACTTTTCTTGGAGTTAAACGCCAGCTTTTGTGCCAGTTTGGGCGTTTAACTCCAACTTTTGTGCCAGTTTTGGAGTTAAACGCAAGAATTCTTGAGCTGACTTGGAATGCCTGTTTGGGCCATCAAATCTTGGGCAAAGTTTGGACTATTATATATTTCTGGAAAGCCCAGAATGTCTACTTTCCAAAGCAATTGAGAGTGCGCCAATTGGGCTTCTGTAGCTCCAGAAAATCCACTTTGAGTGCAGGGAGGTCAGAATCCAACAGCATCTGCAGTCGTTTTTCAGCCTCTGAATAAGATTTTTGCTCAGGTCCCTCAATTTCAGCCAGAAAATACCTGAAATTACAGAAAAACACACAAACTCATAGTAAAGTCCAGAAGAGTAATTTTTATTTAAAAACTAATAAAAATATAATAAAAACTAATTAAAATATGCTAAAAACATACTAAAAACAATGCCAAAAAGCGTATAAATTATCCGCTCATCAATCACGGTCAAAGCAATAAAAAATGGATGGAGCCAAGAGGATTTGATCAACCCTTTAGGCAACAACACCTTCCAAGATATCATGGACAATGACCATTCTACAATGCGTACCAAGCTGAAAGATATGATGGACCCCTTGGTAGTTACCAACAAGCCCCACCCTGTGCTCATAGACCACCCTTTCAACATAGCTTTGAACCACCACACTCACAAGCTCCTTTTCACTATTCACCACCGTATGATCTTTATTCACCCCAATTCCAATCCAATTACTCCCAAGAACCACCACTTCCTTATGTACCATATCCATACCCATCACCTCAAGAATCACAGGCTCGCCTCAAGGAAATAGTAGATCAATTTCACGCAACCCTTCATCAACTGGAGCAAGCAATAAATCAATTATCTTCCAGACGTTCGGGAACTCAAGGAATCCTCCTGACTTCATATGGAGAATCTAATGAAGAACGTAGCATGAAGGAGGCACTGGAAACTCCAGTGGACAGTAAGGAGCATGACTTTGTTCTGGAACAATTGGAGGAAGCCTAAATTCTCCAAGAAGAAGAAGAGTTGATTGAAGACTTAGGAGACGCTGAACCTCCATGGGAATCCAGAATTGTGAAAAATTCCATCAAGGATGTTATAATTGATGCCAAGGAGGATAGTGCACGACCCCCAAAGCGGGTATTTTATGAAGAACTAGACGGAATAACCCAAGACGCAAATTTTCTTGATGATGATAATCACAAGTCAAATTCTCTTAGTAATGAACTTGCATCCGCAAGTGAATTCTTTGAGATAGAAGAATCTTCCCCAAGTGAATACAAAGATGATACTGAGGTAGATTTTTCTCAACCTCCAACTTATGACTTGAGTGATGTTGAGGAAGAAATCGAGGACTTCGATCGTCACATGGTTGAAATTGAAAAAGTTTACAAGGAAGTGGAAGAATTTACAGAAGACCACAAGGGAGTAAAGCTTGCAAAACCACTGGAAACACCTACCCCAAGGCCATTACCACCCAATACAAACTTCAAGTGGGTAATATCCTTAGCTTTTATCTTTTACTTTTCCACTTGAATATGGTTTACTTGAAACAGATGGCCAGCTTAGAGCTCTTTGTGGCTTTAAGAGCAAAAGGGAAATGACTCGCACTCAGAGTTGGTATGCAAGATTCAATGAGGTTTCACACTTTAATTTAAGGTGCAAGGATTGGTGCCAAGCTCAATTGTATGGATCTCGGAAACTGTTTGGTCACTACAGTGAGAATCCCGATTACTTATCACCTGGTTGGAAAAATGCAGATCAAGACACAAACGGGTGTAAAAGTAATGTTTGGGATCCTGGAATCTGTTCTGACATTCAACAACCCGGAAGCCTGAGAACCTGTTTAAAACTGTTCAAGGGCTTTACGTGCCTTGTTTGGGACCCCGGAGGCTGTTGGCATTCCAAACATTGGTGGAGATTTCTGGATGAATTCAAGCATAAGCCACCATAACTGGAAGCTCATCAAATGTCAAACTTAAGGACTTTAACTAAAAGTGCTAGGTGGGAGACAACCCACCATGGTATGATCGTTCCTTTTCCATTTTAGTCTGTTTTTGAATTTTGATTGAACCTGGAATTGTGCATAACATTCATTGCATTCTGCATACTGCATAAAAAAAAAGAGATCACCCACGCGAGCGCGCAGGCCACGCGTGAGCGTGAACTGGAAATCGGCGTCAAGATCCAACGCCCAGAAAGTTAGGCTGGAATCGTGCGGCTGGTGTGCGTTTAGCACAAAACGGCCCACGCATTCGCATCCCTGACGTGAACGCATCACTTGCACAACACTCATCCCACGCGAAAGCGTGAGCGGTGTGTCCGCATCGCGTGGATATTATGGCCCCCTAAATAGAAACAGAGAGTTGCGCCAAAACGACGCTGGAACTGTGCGTCTAGCACAATTCACAGTGACGCGTTCGCGTGCCTCATGCGTCCGCGTCACTCATCTCTTACCCAACTCACGCGATCGCGTCCATCACGCGACCGCGTCATACCTCTTTTTGCCCTAATCATGTGATCGCGTGCCCCACGCGTTCGCGTGGATTTGAATCCACTAAACTAACCCATGCGAAACCCTGCCTGTCGCGCCCCCATACCCCCCTTCTCCTCCCTTCTCTGCAACCCCCTCCCTCCTCTGCGACCACCACCACCGCGCCCACCACCCCCAACCACCCAGACCACCGCAACCACCCAGAACCGCCGCCAACACCCTCGCCCCCTTCTTCTCTTCCCTCACCTCCCTCCCTTCTCACCCACTTCCCCCCTTCGCCATTAAACCCTACCCGAGCCCCCTACCACCGAACCACCACCACAGCCCCATACCTTCGTCCCCAATATTCTTCCTCACCTCTCCCTTAAACCTAACCCAACAACACAACCACAAACCTCCGCCACTGCCCCCATCCGAACCACCGCCGTGCCACCACCGTGCAGCCACCAGCTCCACTACCCCCCGCTCTCTGTCTCATATTCTGATCCTACCCACACCAGGTTCCGCCGAACACCGTTCCCTTTACCAGTTCATTAGTTAGTTAGTTGCTTATTTTTTCTATTCAAATTAGGATAGTTAGAGATGCATGTTTGTAGTGGACTCTAGGTAGTTAGGTAGCTAGGATGTGGTTAGTGGATTTAGGCCTGATAATTGCACCGTTCTTGCTACATATTTTTATCTGATTGGCAATTCTGAATTGGCTGTGATAATGTCCTATTCATATGCTGTTCTTTTATGTTTGATGCTGCTGTTATACCATGTTAATCTTTTTAGCACTAATTAATTTCATATGAACTAATTTTCCCTACTGTTTATTACCCGGGAACATTCAATTTTAGCCGGAATGCTGCCCAATTTTCTGTAAATTGTTTTATTCTACACCATTCATGTATTGAGTTTGGAAATTCTGTATTTTGCATTACTTGGCTACAACCAAATCAATTCATGAATGCACGGGCTAGCATTCTCATTCTTTATGGTTCCCTGAGTTTCCATTTGCTTATTGATGATTTCATTCTCATTTTACACCTCCTTCATCTATATGAATTATCATCAATAACTTGCAATCCTTGCTTGAATATGAGTTGCTTATTCTTCAAGTTTGTGCAATTCTTGTTAACTAAGAAACCATTCTCATGCCACTTACTTTAACTCCTCCTTTTTTACTCATAACCATTTTAACTTTCAAACTTCTCTTTTCGATTTTTAACTAACTACTTTAACTTTCTAACTCAAGGCATGATTACTGTTTTTCCTAATTAACATGAATTCCACTTATAATATATTTTGGATTGTGATTTTTTATCTCATATTTTTCACTCACAAACAGTCCAAAATGTACATATATTTAACTCATTTCATAATTCTATTGCTCGTTTGCCTTTATGCTTACATTGATAAATCCTATTTGCCTACTTGTTTTCCTGCTTTAGTCTTCAATTATATCCTGCTATTTCTGCTTTTCAGGATGTCTGATCCCGTGAGGAAAGGAAAAGGCAAGGCAACCACTGGCAAACGAAAACGAGGAGAATCCTCCAGCACTATTTTGGATATCATCCATGATGACTCTTGGCGAAAAAAGCACTTTACCCCACAGGAGAAGGCTGACCAGCTCCTCACTGCCACAGATCCAGTTAAATTTGCAAACAGATACTGTGAGCTCAAGTATCCAGTGTTTTCCACTTTCAGGAACCTGTACCTGGAAAGAACTCTAAAAATTTCAGAAGAACTACAGCAGTACACCTCTGAACAGATAAAACAGAGAGGCTGGTTCTTCTTGGAACGAAACCTGACAGAGGTCAATGCTTCCTGGGTCCGAAAATTTTACTGTAACTATTTTAAGACTTCCCTGGATGCAGTGCACCTCAGAGGGAAACATATTTTAGTCACTGAAGAAGCTATTGAGGACATCCTCCACATTCAGCCTAAGTCAGATCAGCCTGACGGTTACCAAAAGGCTGAAGAGGATATAAGATTTATGAGATTTGACTGGGATGCTGTCAGGCAGAGAATAGCCCTTGATCCAACTGTCCCATGGGTCATGAGAAAGAATACAGTGATGCCTAAGGAAATCAAGCTGATATATTTGAATGATGAGGCTCGGCTCTGGCACCAGATTTTGAGCAACTATGTGATGCCAAGCACTCATGAGACAGAGCTGTCCGCTGCTATGATCACCCTCATCTGGTGTGTGATGGAGGGTAAGGACCTGTATCTTCCACGTTTCATCCGGTATTATATGGCCAGGGCCCATGTCAGAGGCACTCTCCCTTTCCCTTATCTGATCACCCAGCTAGGCCGCCGAGCTAACGTGCCTTGGGAGCTGGCCGATGCGAAGCCGACTGCTGCAGATTGCAAGAAGATCATTTCTCACAGCAGGAAGTTTCTGGCATTTGGTTACAGGCCACCTTTCCTCCCTGATTCTATTGAGGCAGCCACCTCTTCAGCTGCCCCTTCAGCATCCATCGCCCCATCCCCATCCACTGCACCTCCACCTGTTCCTGAGCCCGTTTATCATTTGGTGCATCGACTCTTTGCCCACCTGGATCAGATGGAACGCCACCACAAGCGGCACTATGAGCACCTTAAGTTGATGATCCGATCCGGCAGCGACATCCCCTCTGAGCCTGACATCCCTTCTGATACATCTGAGGTGGAGGCAAGCGATCATGAGGAGGAGACACATGCCCAGGCTGAGCAGACAGGACCCGAGCAGGCTGCGCCACAGCATGCGGAGCCACACCAAATCCAGGCCGCAGATCCGGCGATTCCTCTACAGTCAGAGCCTCCACTGCAGCAGACAGATCCTCCTACACTTATCCAGCCTGTAGACCTTCAGCCTACCACAGAGACACCAGCAGCACATCCTTCCGGAGATGACATTTCTTCACACCCAGCTTGAGTGAGCATCGAGGATGATGCTATTATTTAAGTGTGGGGAGGTCGCCATCTCTGGCGAATCTTTTTGGTGAACCACTTTTCAGACTCTTTTTATCCTATCTTGTTATTTTTCTGTATTTTTATTTTATTTTTATTTTTATCTTTCAGTACTTGCACATTGTTCTTTTACTGTATTTTTACTTTATTTCCACATTTTGCACTTTAGTTTATATATTAGATATTTAGCTTAGTTTGCAATTCTAAACTTATTAGTTATAGAATATGTGGATTAATCAGTATAGTTTACCCTTTTAGCATATAATAGTTTGATTTAATTGAAAATAAAAGGAGTAAACTAGAGACTTTAACAGAATCAAAACATCCACACACCTTGTATATATATAGCATTACATGTTAGTTAATTTATACAACATTTTTCAAGGAACAACACTAAGATTTTAAGGGCCACCCTAAGATCCACATTGAGCATAATGGGAACTCTTGATTTCTACTTGCATGACATACATAACTGATATATCGTTTTCGAGCCAATGAACACACAACTTGTGAGTTTTTGAGCTTAATTATATGGTTACATTGTCTAACCATAATTATTTCATTCTTGTGTGTTCGCCCTTCTTTTTATTCTGGTGATCTTTACTTTGTTTCAATCTATATGTCCAATATAGAATATAGATACATACCAAGAGATGATTGAGGCCATTATTTAAATTGCTCACTTATCCCAAATAAGTTTACCTTCTACATTAGCCTTGCTAGCCCCCTTGAGCCTTTTTATTCCCCTCTTGTTCTAAAGCCACATCACTAGCCTTAAGAAGAAAAACAAATAAAATAAAAAAAATCCCAAGTTGAATTCTTGGTTAGCTTAAGATAGAAATTGTGGTGCACACTAAGTATGGGAAAACATGGGAACATGGGTTGATAGAAAAAGATTAATTCAATAAAATAATAAGGATTTTGGAAGCATGCTAATGTGAAACCAAATTAATTAAATTACCATTTCATTAAAAAAAACTTTTAAGTAATTAAATAAGGGGATACAAAAAAAAATTACCCCCAATGCAAAAATAAAAGAATTAATGCACATGGGACAAAATTCAAAAGTAAATTTAATACATGAGCATGTAACACAAAAGTGGAAAAAGTTTGGGTAGCTAGGTAAAGCATTTTAAATTATATAAAATATGTATATGTTAGGTGAAATCTTAGACTAATCAAGGATTCACTTTGTTAGCTCACTTAGCCTTATACGTATACCCTTACCTTTACCTTGGCCCCATTACAACCTTGAAAAAGACCTCATGATTTTTGTATGCCTGTATTCAATATTTGTTGATTGGTTAGATGGAGAACAAAGTTTTGAAAAGCATGAATAGAAAAGAATAGAGTGATTAACCCCAAACACTGAGTGACTAGAGAGTAAACACAAATCCAGTGAGGGTTCAATAGCTCATTCCCATATATCCATATTTAAATTGATTAATTGTCTTCCAAGTTTGTGAAATATTTTAACCCAACTCAATTGTGAACATGTTTTAATTTGGTTTGGCCTTACTTGTACATATATGATTCCTTGAAAATACGAAGCAAACTCACCACATGTAAGCTTTATATATACATAGGTGGATGATAATTAGAATTACATGATTCATTCAGGTAGTTGCATTTAGAATAGATTGCATTGCATGAAATTCCACCACTTTACCTTACTCTTTCTCTTGGATTTAGCATGAGGACATGCTATTGTGTAAATGTGGGGAAGTTGATAAACCCCTTATTTTATGATGCATCTTGTACTGAAATTAAGTATTTTTATCAAGTCTTCATTCACTTATTCATATAAATTGCATGGTTTTACCATTCTTTCCTCATTTTATGAGATTTATGAAAACATGTTTCCTATGATTTATTAATATTAAAATTAATTATCCCTTATTACCATTCGATGCCATGATTTGTGTGTTAAGTATTTTCAGGTTTCATTGGGCAGGAATGGCTTAGAGGATAGAAAAGAAACATACAAAAATGGAAGGAAAGCATAAAAATGGAGTTTTAAAGAGAAGGCAGCGACGTGAATGCATGGACGACGCGGTCGCATGCTTGGCGCAAAACACAATCGACGCGAACGCATGGACGACGCGGACGCGTGACCAGGAAAAACTCCAGATGACGCGAACGCGTGACCCACGCGCACGCGTGACAGACGCCACATGCAGAAACTGCAGAAAACGCCCCCAGCGATTTCTGAAACCCTTTTTGGCCCAGATCCAAGTCCAGAAACACATACTAGAGGCTATAAAGTGGGGTAATGCATCCATTCATAGGGAGATCTTCCATTATTCACTTTTCATAATTTAAATGTAGTTTTTAGAGAAAGAGGTTCTCTCCTCTCTCTTAGGATTTAGGATTAGGATTCCTCTTCAAGAATTTAGGACTATTCCTTCTCAATTTCCAGGTATAATGTTCTTTTTATTTATTTTCTCAAATTGGTTTATGAACTCTTATTGTTTAGATTGGTTTTATATTTAATATATTTTGAGGTATTTCAGATTTGACTTTATTTTGCTTTATTTATATGGATACTTTTAATTTAATTTAGATATTTTCTTCGTTTTAACTTTGGTTAAGTAATTGGTAACACTTGAGTTGTCAAACTCAACAGTGGTTGAAATTGGCAGATTACTAATTGATCTAGATCGCTCTAAAGCTAGTCTTCCCATAGGGATTGACTAGGACTTGAGGATCAAGCTAATTAGTCCACTTGACTTAACTAAGTGGGATTAAAACCCAATTCTCATCACATCTGATAAGGATAACTAGGATAGAAATTCTAAATTCTTATACCTTGCCAAGAGATTTTATTATTATTAATTTATTTTTCTTGTCATTTAAATTACTTGCTTCTTATTTCAAAAACCCCCAATTTACAAAACTCATGACCAATAATAAGAACACTTCCCTGTAATTCCTTGAGAAGACGACCCAAGGTTTAAATACTTCGGTTATAAAAATTTATTGGGTTTTGTTACTTGTGACAACCAAACTTTTGTAAGAAAGAAATTCTTGTTGGTCTAGAAGCTACACTTACAACGCGAATTTATTTGTGAAAATTCTAGATCGCGCTAGAGTTTCGCTCTTTCTCTTGTTCTCGTCATTCAGAGGATTCTTAGCATAATCGTAATAGGGTGAAGGAGTGAAGGCTTGAGATTTCTTCTTTTTTTTGAGGTGACTTTAGCTTTTTCTCTGTCGGCCATCCTAAAAAAGAGATATACATGATATAAACAATTAAGGCACGTAGAGGAAAACAAAGCAAAGAATGGCATATTTGGAAGACAAGAGGATTGATATATGATCATGGAGTGAGTTAAGAGATAAGGATTCTTGGAATGCAAGAAACAAAATTTAGAACTCAAACAAAGTCACAAACCAAGAATTCAAGCCACATATGCACAATGCTTTGTTTATTAAGCCTAAGAAACGTCATACCCAAAGAATGATTAAAGGAGTTAAGTTGAAATCAAAAGAAAAATTAGTTGGTTAGTCAAGTTAGAAGTTAGAAAACCAGTTCAAAAATTAGTGGTGTGATGGTTCTTGGCTCAATTCAAAAGAAAAGCACAAAGTATGGCCAATAAGCATACTCACATCCATGAAAAAGATGCAGTCATTGATGATGAAATATGAAATTTTGCACAAAAGCGTATAAATGAAACAAGTCATCAACAATGTCATGGTCACGAAGTTTGCAATAATTGGTGTTGAAAGAGCAAAGTACGCACTAGATGTAACCGAAAGCAGGTTGAAATCCATTTTAAATTAAAAAGGGGTTACATTAGTGAATGCACCAAACATTGCAAGTGAATGAACCATATTCAAAAATTTGCAAGTTAAAGTCAAATGGTCAATTTAGTTGAGTTAAAAGGCATTTGACTTAACTTGGCACTGAAAGCACATGAAGGTTTACATAGATAAGTTAGGCAAGGGATTGTGTGACTCAGAGATCCGTCAAACAATTCCTTGACTAACGATTCTAATGCATATCACAGGAGGCAAAATAAGCACGAAAATGCCAACCCAGGCAACCTATGAAGTAAACTTGTTGAAGTCAGACAAAATTCAAGTCGAAAAGAGTCAAGTTCAGGTCTTAGGTTGCAAGTTGAAGAACATAACAATTTTCTAGAAATTTGGGTAGCATTCCGGCAGTAAATTGGACGTTCCCGGATAGCAAACGGCAGCAAAAATAGTCATTTGAATCCAAGAATGTAACAAACATATATTCTATCATGGATTACATATATTAGGCAGCATCAAACTTAATCAGACAATAAATCTCAGCAAAGCAGCAGTAAGTAATAGCATGTAGAACAGAAATCATCACAGCAACCATCATTCAGCAAAGCATGCATTATTTGAAAAATAAACAAGAACGGAGCACTTATCAGGCCTAGAATCCTCTAACCACATCCTAACTACCTAATAGCGTGCATTTCTATCTAACCTAACATACAAAATTAAACAACTATTCTAATCTAACATTAAGGGATAAGCAATTTTTTCGTCCCCAAGGTCTGGGGTCAAAATCAATTTCGTCTCTAATCTTTTTTTGTTATTAAAATCATCCTCAACGTTACAAAATGTTATAAAATCGTCCTTCTCTATTTTTTGGACTAAATTACCCTTAACTATTAATAAAAATAATATTAAAAAAATAAAACTCCACCCCACCCACACCCAGCATCTCTTCGTCTCTCCCCCCACCCCGAACCCACCCCCAATTTCCCTTCCTCATACTCTCTGACCCTCCAACCCAAATCCCATCCCATCCCATCATCATCATTAGTTTCCACCTTTTATCTTCTTCTTCTCATATCTTCTTTCTTCTTCATCTTCTTCTTCTCATTCACAATAACAACCCTTCATCATCTTCTTCATCTTCTTCGTCTTCACTTCCATGTGGTGCAGAGAAGATCAAGCCCGTTCACTGTCGGAGCGGCCATGGCTTAGGATGCAGATCTTTTGGAAGAGCCAACTGGTGTCGGAGCCAGATCCGTGGGTTATGAAGACGGTAGCAGTGGGTCCCTTCTCCTCTGCTTCTTCGCTCCCTCCGATTCCTCCCTCTACACATGCTTCTCTTGCTTCGTTCTCATCCATCACCTTCACAGAATCGCTTTCGGCACCAAGATTGAAACTTTGAGCCCTGGCCCTTTGCCTTCTAGAGGTCGTGCGCTCCCACATCTCCGCCATTGCAAGGTCTACGGGATCTTCACATGCAACCGCATCCTCTTCAACGATGTGCAAGATCACATGGGTCGTTGGCTGGATCATGTTCGGGTCTGCAGAGAAAGCTCTTGTTATCAGCGTCGAGCTCCATCACCCACAGGTGCGACAGTGCCAGCGCCAGCAGCAGTAGGAGGAATTTTTTTATTTTTGTCACTTCCTTCCTCTTTTCGTTCTTCCTTTTTTTATTTTTTTTAAATTTTTGAAGAACATAAAAAATTTCTATTATTGCTGATTTTGATCTGAAGTTGTAGCTGATGATGATTGTTGAATTGTTAAATCTAAAGTTTCTATTGATTTTATTTTATGGTTGTTGTTGAATTGGCTGAATTGGCTGAAGGGGAAAGGTTTTTTGTTTAAGCTTAGAAGAAGAATTGGGATTTGGGGAAGGGAAAATTTGATGAGAGTAGTAGAAACAGGATAGAGAGAGAACAGGGAAGAGATATCGGGGGCAGGAGCAGGGTTCGAGGGCTTGTTTTTGTTTTTGTGGTTGTTGTTGTTGTTGCTGAATTGGCTGAAGGGGGAGGGTGTTTTGTTTAAGTTTGAGAAGAAGAGTTGGGGTTTGGGAAATGGAGGAGTTCGAAGAGGAGTAGGAGGAAGGGATGGGGAGGGAACAGGGAACAGGGGGAGTTCGAAGAGGTAGGGGTGGGGGTGTTTTTGTTTTTTGTTATTATTTTTTAATATTATCATTATTATTTGTTAAGGGTAATTTGGTCAAAAAAATAAAATTGATATAGAGAAGGACGATTTTATAACATTTTGTAACGTTGAGGATGATTTTAATAACAAAAAAAGATTAGGGACGAAATTGATTTTGACCCTAGACCTTGGGGATGAAAAAGTACTTATCCCTAACATTAACTAACAAAATGAATTAAAAGAAAAAAATAGAGCAGCAGGCAGGGGAACCTGGGAACAGAGTGGAAGCAGAAAAGAAATGAGGCTGAGAGGAGAAGAGGTTGCAGAGCCGCAATGCCGGCCAGGTATGGTGGTGGCGAAGCTCACGGCAGTGCTGGAACGGAGCAGAGGGTGGCGAGGCAGGGCAGAGAGTGGTGAAAATAGAACAAGTGGTAGAGGCGTGGTGTGTGTGCAGAGCAGAGTGGAAAGAGAAGAAGAGGTTTGATCGGTGATGGTTGTTCGGTGCTTGCTGGTGGCAATGGCGGTGGTTGCCGGACTGAGGAGTGGTGGTGGTTGAAGGAGTATGGAGGTTGGAGGGAGAAGGAGAGGGGACGTTAGAGAGGGGGAAGAGATAATGGACGCGACTGCGCTAGGTCTCGCGTCCGTTGGGGTTATGGTTTTTGAATCCACGTGTGCGCGTCCTTGACGCGTCCGCATGGGTGGGCGAAAAACATGATAGACGCGTAAGCGCGATATACGCGAATGCATGGATGGAACGGGTGCACTTCGACATGTACGGGTATTGTACGCTTAAGCGAGGATCAGAGTGGAGTGTGCCGACGTGTACGCGTGATGTACGCATCCGCGTGGGTTGAAACTTGCGCGAAAAGCGCATTGCACGCGTGGTGTGCACGTAACTCTCGGGTCTCGTGTATTGGGGTTGCATTCAACATATCGACGCGTGCGCGTAAAGCGTGCGCACGCGTCCCTAACCCCCCCTTTTTTTTGAGGATTTTTCAAACAATTTGAGAAAACTTGAAATCCAAGCAAAAACTCAAATTCAAAGAACCATCCTTATTTAAGGTATAAAATGTATAAATAATCTAGCAACACAAAATATATTCAAGAGTAAAGAAGCTATCTACAATGGAACTCAATTTATTCATTTATTATATCTACAAGAGAATGGAAAGAGTTTATCATGGTGTGGTGTCTCCCACCAAGCACTTTTAGTTTAAGTCCTTAAGTTGGACATATGGGGGCTCATTGTCAAGGTGGCTTATGCTTGTATTCATCCTTGAACCTCCAAGAATGCTTGCTCTTTAATTGGTTGTCAGAATTTCCAACCATCTTCACCAAGCTTGGGGGAAGTTCTTCCCAAGGTATGAGCTCCCAAAATTAGTCTTCATGTTGTGATCCGGGATCCCATATCTTATTCTCACACCCATCTTCTTGTTTATCAAGACAATTCCATTTGGATGGCAAGTGATCCGAATTCTCATGTGAGCACCAAAGCACTCCCCTAAACCCATTCAATTGAGCACTACACCATTTTGTACTCCTCAATTTCGAGCTTCCAACCATAATGAACTTAGAGGGATATGTCCAACCACTACACAACTCTCCCCTACTCTTAACTCCACAAAGAGCTTTGGGTTGACCATCATTTTCAAGCAACCCATATTCAAGTGAGAAAGCAAAGCTTAGAGATAGGAATTTTACCCACTTGAATGTTGTGTTGGATGATGGTGGTTTAGGGAGGGTGGCCTCCCCAAACTTAGCCAATGTAAGGTCCATTCCCTTGTGGTCTTCCTTTGCAACTTCCACCTCTTTGCAAGCTTCTTCAATTTTAATTCCTTACTCACCAACTTCTTCTATCTCTTCCCCATCACTCAAGTCATAAATAGGAGGTTTAGTGAAGTCTACCTCAAAAATCAATTCCAAGCATAACGGGGAAGGACTCATCAAGCTCAAAAGGATCATATGTTGATGCGGAATCATCATATATAGGAGGGCTTGTTGCTTGGAACACTTCTTCCAATTCTTCATCCACAATATGCCTTAGAGATTGCACACCCTCCTCAATATTGCTTTCTAATTCAATGGAAGAAGGCTCAACAAGATCATCAAGAGGATTGATCAATGTGGACAAAAAATCACTAATGATGGAATCCACTTCTTGATCAATATCCCTCAACTCTCTATCCACTTCCTTAACATCCCTTCCTAACTCCGAGAAAGAAAGCTCTTAAACTCGAGATTCCTCTATGTACTCAACATATCCTAAGTACCCAACCACTACTTTCTTTTGTTCAATAATCTCTACCTCCTCCTCTTGTTGTACTTCTTGCTCTAACTTCTCTTTCTCACCTTGGAGCTTCAAGTCTACTCCCTCACTAGGCTCCTTGATTACTTCTCCATATTCAACAATGGGAGTACTTGGGATGCATGAGCTTAGGTGGGAGGTTATGTGACTCACGACTTCTACCATGATAGCCATCTTGGCTTCTATCTCCTTAAACTCCTTTTCCGTCCCTTCTTATTGCCTTAGGATATGAGATTCAAGATATCTTAATTTTTGCGTGAGGGCTTTATTGGGGGCGGTGGTGGAAGAGAGGGTTCATTGTTTGAAAGAAAGGTGTTGTTGTTGGAAGGTGGTTCATATTGGTGAGAGTCTTGAGGTGATGTACATTGAATTTGTGGCTCTTGGGATTGGTGTTGGAATGGTGGTGGTTCTAAAGATGGTTCATATGGTGGTTGGTATGGTGGGTATGTATTGGGGTTATATAGAGGTGAATGGTGGTATGAGGCTTGTGAGTATGGTTGTTGAGGGCTATGTTGGGGAGGGGGTTCATATGTATATGGTGGTTGTGGTTGACAATCACAATAGGGGTCATCACATACATTAGATTGGTATGCATTAGGATTAGGAGTATACCCATAAGAATTCGATGAGTAGTTATGTCGGGGTGGCGCTTGAACGGCTCGGATGGATTGAAATGCCTTTTGGTCCTTGCGTATCTCCGTGAGAAGAGTAGTCATATCCCCAAGCATTCTTGTCAAACTTTGATCTCCAATTCCTTGATGCATGCTATCATTAAAGCTTCCATCTCCTACAACATAGTTTGAACCAAACTCATAGCCAAAGTGATTAGAATTCATGGTGATAAGAGAAAATAAAAACAAAAGCTAACAAGAAATAAAGAAACCATCCTAAAACTAGCAAAACCTAACAAACAAACCAAAAATCAAGCTATTTACAATATATACAATAGCCAATAACATAGCACCATTGCAAGTCCCCGGCAACGGCGCCATTTTGATGCTCGGTTTCTTTGTACGGTCTAGAATTTCTCTTATAGAAATAAGAACTTCGTTGCAAGTATAGTTCTAAACCGACAAAGAATCCTCACATGCAAAAATTTGGTTTTGTCACAAGTACAAACCCCAATGAAAATTAACCGAAGTATTGAAACCTCGGGTCGTCTCACAAGGAATTGCAATGAAGTTTATGCTTATTGGCTATGAAAGAACAAAGGGTTTGATTGATGAAGAGTCAAGAAATTAAATGGGCAAGAATTTAAATGACAAGAAAAGTAGATCAAGCAATCAATTAAAGAAGGCAATTAATAAAGAGAGACATTCATGGCAAGAATTGAGAATATAGGCTTTCTATCCTAGTCATGCAACGATTAATTCATCTTATTTAGTCAACTCCAACAAATGGAAGAAGGTATCATGTCATCTTCACATAGGGAGAACGTCAAACAAGACTAGTTAATCATGTCACAATAATAAATAAGAATTTATCTTATTACGTCATCCCCGACGATGGAGGAAGGTATCATGTTATCCTCACACTCGAAGAAAGTCTAATAAGACTAGCTAATCTCAATCCAAATGCCCTAATCAACTCACTAAGTGAATTAGCAAGAGATTAGATTTAATGGAAATAATATTAGCTAACAACTCTAGATCACTAACATAGGTTGGGTTTTCATGACTCAAGATTGCCTAATTACTCTTTCCAAGTCAAGAATGCTCAAAATCTACTCTAACATCCAACCAAGCATTTTGTTAAACACTTGGAAGGCATAAAAGAAAAGCATGGTAAATATGCAAGAAATATAAATCTACCAACTACTAATTGCAAGGAAAGTAAAATTCACAACTCAAATTAACAATAAAAGAACATCAAACATTAAATTCCATTAAATGTAAACCAAATCCAACATGAGCATTCATAAACATGAAAGAATTATAAAAGTAAAATTAACAAAAGAACTAAGAAGAATTGAAGTATTAGAACAAGGAATTGTAGAGGAAACAAGATGAAATCAAGTAATCAAAGCTAGATCTAATAGAAATTAACCTAATCCTAACCTAATTCTAGAGAGAAGAGGGAGCTTCTCTCTCTAGCAAACTAACTAAAGGCTCATCATGACTAACTAAGTTCTCCCCCTTTGCTCAATCTTCAATTCTGCATCAAATACCCTCAAAAACAAGTTGGATTTGGCCATGGGCAACTCAGAAATTGCCCCCAACATTTTGCCTTTAAGTGAGTCACGTGCGAGCATCGAGGCATACGTGTGGGTCACGCGTGCGCGTCGCTTGGCAATTTTCCTATCCACGCGTACGCGTCATGTGCGCGTACGTGTCGCCATGCAACTTCACTTCCACGCGTGCGCGTCTTCTGCGCGTCCGTGTGGGTTGATGTACTCCAAATCCTTGTTTCCTCATGTATTCTCCACTTTGTATGCTTTTCTCTTCGTTTCTTCCATCCCATACTTGCCTTATGAACCTGAAATCACTCAATAAACACATCAAGGCATCGAATGGAATTAAAGTGAATTAAAATCACCAATTTAAGGGCCTAAAAAGCATGTTTTTACACTTAAGCACAATTTAAGGGAGAATTACAAAACAATGCTATTTCATTGAATAAATGTGGAAAAAAAGGTGATCAAATCCCCTAAAATAAGTACAAGATAAACCACAAAATTGGGGTTTATCAAAGACCTAGGAGATGCTGAACCTCCATGGAAATCGAGAGTTGTAGAGAATTCCGCCAAGAAGCTTGAAATTGATGTTGAGGAGGATAGTGCACAACCTCCAAGGCATGTTCCTTATGAAGAATTGGACGGAATAGATCAAGAGGCAAGTTCCCTTGTTGATGATGATCATGAATCAAGCCTTCCTAGTGATGAACTTGCATTCGCAATTGAACCCTTTGACTTTGAAGAACCTTCTCCAAGTGAATCTGAAGATGATGTGGAGGTAGACTTTTCTCAACCTCCAACTTATGACTTGAGTGACGGGAAAGAATTAGAATATTTTGATCAGGGCACGGTTGAAATTGAAGAGGTTTGCAAGGAGGTGGAAGAATTCAAAGAAGAGCACAAGGGAGTGGAGCTTGCAAGACCATTGGAAACACCTCTCCCAAAGCCATTACCATCCAATACAACATTCAAGTGGGTAAAATCCTTATCCTTAACCTTTAATTTCCCACTTGAGTATGGTTTACTTGAGACAGATAGTCAACTTAGAGCTCTTTGTGGCTTTAAGAGTAAGAGGGAGATGGTTAGTGGTAGGAGTTGTCATGCAAGGTTCAATATGGTTGCATGCTCCAAATTGAAGTACAAGGATTGGTGTAGAGCTCGATTGAATGGGTCTCGGAAATTGTTTGGATATCTCAGTGAGAATTCCGATTGCTCACCACCCAAGTGGAAAAATGATGATCAACAAGAAGACGGGTGTAAAAGCAAGGTTTGGGACCCCGAAATTCATTCTAGCAATCAACACTCTTGGGCCCTTGTCACTTGCTTGAACTTGCTTGGACTTGCTTGAAGGCTCTATGTGCCTAGTTTGGGATCCCAGAGGCTATTGGAATTGCAAACATTAGTGTAGATTCCTGGATGAGTTCAAGCATAAGCCACCATGACAAGGAGCTCACCAAATGTCCAACTTAAGGACTTTAACTAAATGTGCTAGGTGGGAGACAACCCACCATGGCATGATCGTCCCTTTTTATTATTAGTTTTATTTTATTTTTATCAGTGTTCATTCATAAAAATTTGCATAATCACCTGCATTCTGCATAAAAAAAAATATGCAAACGACACGTAAGCTTGAATGACGCGGAGGCGTCCCATGCAAGTTCGCAGTATTAATAAATAGGGGGCAGAGAGTTGCGATGGAGATGCGCAGGAGGGGTGCGTGGAGCACAAGCCACCCCACGCGTATGCGTGCCTCACGCGTACACGCCCCCTGCTAATTTTTCAACCCACGCGTAAGCGTCAGCGACGCGTACGCGTGGGCATGGAATTCGGTGTAAAGAGCGAATTGACAGAAAGTTGGGCTACCACTGTGCTGGAGTTGCACGTGCAGACGCGTCAGTGTGCATGTTTGGCCACCCACGCCTACGCGTGGGCGATGCTTACGCATCGCATGGCCATTTTAGTTTGCACGCGTACGCGTGATGCGCGCGCATGCGTCGCGCCTTGTTTTTCAATTCTTCCTACTTTCTTCTCTCCTTTCTCCTTCTTTCCTCCTCCTTTCTTACTTACTTCTTCTTTCTTTCTTTAACTTCTCATCCTTATTCTCTTTTATTCTCTTTTACTTCATTCATTGCATTTTAACTTTGTGCATGTTCATACTTTCTTTTCTAAGTTTATTATTTTACCATTGGTGTTAATTGTTCTTATTCAACTATTGCATATTTTCTTGCTTTATTTTGGTGCTTCGTGACTTGTTTTACACTGTTGGTGATATTATTTGTCTATCAATGCCAATCTTTCATGATACCTGTGTTCCTATTGCATTGACGTTAATTTATTTTGTCTTTCATTACCTACTATCTCTTCTCCATTGTTGCAATTGTTGCACTATTGATATGCCATTTGCTTCTACTGTTTTCTCACTTGCATGTTGTAGCTACCATGTAATTGAGACTCTCGTTATTTGACATTACCCACCCATCTTTTACTTGTTTTCTATCTTTGTTTCTGGGTTATTTTTTTCCCTTTTCTCTTCTTTCAGGATGGCCACCGAGAAGGGGAAAGGACAGCTTCTCAATGAGGCGACAGACAAGTCCATCTGCACAATCTTTGGAGAAAAGCATCAGATGTAGCCACCCGTCCACTTGCACATCTTAGCATGCACTGAGGATGGTGCAATCTTCAAGTGTGGGGAGGTCGATACCGACTTCCGTGGGTTAGTTATTTCCTATTTCAACACCAATGTTTAATTTTCTTTGTTAAATTAGTTGTTGCATTTGCATGTTTGATTGTATATTTGTTTGATTTTGTACATGTTCTTCTACCTTTGCTTGGTTGAAGTAATAAATTTCTTTTCAAGACCCTATTTTACAATATTTCACTCATTTAAATTGAAAATTTGTGTTAAACTTGGTTGAGGATTGTAATTTGGAACATGATTCATAGCTGTGAACCTGTGAGATTTTGAGCTTAATTATATAGTTATATTATTTAACCATGATATTTTATTCTTGGTTTTTTTCTTCCCTATGATTGCAATCTATAGTTTGTTCCATTCTATATGTCTATTTTTTAGTATATTTGCATGCATGCATATGATTGAGGCCATCATTTGTTATTAGCTCACTTATCCCAAATAGCCTACCATTTCATTCACCTTTGATTGCCACTTTGAGCCTTTTAATCCCCATTTGTTCTTTATATTACCACATCACTAGCCTTAAGCGAAAAAATAATTAATTACTTGATTTGAATCTTTGGTTAGCTTAAAGATAGTGTGTGTCAACTAAGTGTGGGGAAATGTAGGAACTTGGGTTGATGAGAATGTGTTGTGTTTTTACTGAAAAATATTGGAAATTTGGATGCTTGCTCATGTGAAATCAGAAAAACCATATGCATTGATATATTATGTTTTTATTCATGATAAAAAAAAGAGAAAAGAAAAGAAATAAAGAAATAGGGGACAAAATTACCCCAATGTTAAGTCCAATAAAAAGATCAATGCATATGTGGTGAAATTAAAAATTGATGCATGAGTATGTGAAATATACAAAGTGAGATTTTGGGTAGCTAGGCATGATTTTAGAATTATATAGAGTATGTGTGTATGTTAGGTGAGAATTTAGGTTAGTCAAAGATTCAAAGTATAACTCACTTGGCCATACATGTATCCTCACCCTTACCTTAGCCCCATTACAACCTTAAAAAGTCCTCATGATGTTTGCATTTGTACATTAAATATTTGTTGATTGGTTTAGATGAAGAACAAAGTTTTAGAAAGCATGAGTAAAGAAGGGTAGAGTGGATTAACCCTAGACACTTGAGCGATTAGAGTGCATATACACTACCAGTGAGGGTTCAATGCTTGATTCTGTGTTCCCGGCTTTCATGACCTATCTTCTTACAAGTTTACTTGTCTCTTATTGTGTGATTTGAATTAGTGGAATCTGATTTATGTTTGTCTTGGAGAATTTGTTTACTTTTAACCAAGTAGGTAGAAGTATTTTTGTATTTAATTGCATTCATATAGATAGGTTGCATTTCATAAGTTTTAGCATTCCTCTTCACTCATTTATAGCTTCTCTTGCGCTTAGCATGAGGACATGCTAAGGTTTAAGTGTGGGGAGATTTGATGCACCACTATTTCGTGGTACATCTTATGCTTAATTGAGTGGATTTTATCCACTAAACTCACACTTATTCATATAATTAGCATGTTTTACATTTTCCTTTCTAATTCTCTGCTTTGATTGAAAACATGCTTTTTTGGCCTTAAATTTGCTAATTTTAATCCTCTCTTATTACCATTCGATGCCGTGATATGTGTGTTAAGTGATTTCAGGGTTTATAGGGCAGGAATGGCTTAGAGAATGGAAAGGAAGCATGCAAAAGTGGAAGGAATACAAGAAATTGAAGGAATTGCTGAGCTGTCAAGCCTGACCTCTTCGTACTAAATCGACCATAACTTGAGCTGTAGAGGTCCAAATGAGGTGGTTTCAGTTGCGTTGGAAAGCTAACATCTGCGGCTTTAAAATGATATAAAATTCGCCATAGTTTCCATGCATTTATGCAACACACACGTGTACGCGTGACATGCACCACGTGCAGAAATTGCAGAAGACGCTGGGAGCGATTTTGGGCTGGTTTTGGCCCAGTTTTTGGCCCAGAAAACACAGATTAGAGGCTGCAGAGTGGGAGAATCACATTGATCCATTGATTCATACAACTTTTATTCACATAATTTTAGATTTTAGATGTAGTTTCTAGAGAGAGAGGCACTCTCGTCTCTATAGGTTTTAGGATTCTTAGGTTTAGCTATTTTCAATTTTAGATTTCTACTCTATTTCAATTTAGTTTCTCTTTTACTCTTATTTTTTCTAGCATTCTAGTTTATTTATTCCCTTTGTTGATTACTTTATGTTTCCAATTTAGTTTATGAATTCTCATGTTAGATTTGATTTTCTATTTAATGCAATTTGAGGTATTTCATATTTATTGCTTCTTCCATTATTTGTTATCATTGATGCTTGCAATTAGTTGTTTGGATTTTATTATCTCTTATTGCTTTTCTATGCTTTTATGTTATGCCTTCCAAGTGTTTGATAAAATGCTTGGTAGGATTTTAAATTAGATTTTTCTCCTCTTGGCTTTGGTAGAGTAATTGGAGACTCTTGAGTTATCAAACTCTTTTATTGATTGATAATTGAAAGTTGCTAGTTGATTTGAATCCCTCTAAAGCTAGTCTTTTCTTAGGAGTTGACTAGGACTTGAGGAATCAAATTAATTCATCCACTTGACTTTCCTTCATAGTTAGAGGTTAACTAAGTGAGAGCAATAGACAATTCTCATCACAATTGATAAGGGCAACTAGGATAGGACTTCTAGTTCTCATATCTTGCCAGAGTTTTCTTAGTTATTAATTTAATTTCTTGCCATTTTATTTCCTTGTTCCTTATTTCAAAAACCCAAAAAAGATACTTTTCCATAACCAATAGTAACATACTTCCCTGCAATTCCTTGAGAGACGACCCGAGGTTTGAATACTTCGGTTATTATTTTTATTGGGGTTTGTTACTTGTGACAACCAAATTTTTGTATGAAAGGATTCTTTGTTGGTTTAGAAACTATACTTGCAACGAGAATTTATTGTGAATTTTTTACTAGCAAAAATCCGCTCATCACGTACGCCTTGCCCATGCGTACTGGTGCATAAAATTGTGATCATCAACAATGGCGCCAAAGACTTGGAGCTCTCAAACGTGAATCACACATTTCCATAATTCCGCACAACTAACCAGCAAGTGCACTGGATCGTCCAAGTAATACCTTACGTGAGTAAGGGTCGATCCCATGGAGACTGTCGGCTTGAAGCAAGCTATGGTCATCTTGTAAATCTCAGTCCGGCAGATTCAAATGGTTATGGAGGATTGATAATTAAGGATAAATAAAATATAAAATAAAGATAGAGATAAAGATACTTATGTAATTCATTTGTAGGAATTTCAGAAAAGGGTATGAAGATGCTTTGTTCCTCCTGAACCTCTGCTTTCCTATTGCCTTCTTCCAATCATTCATACTCCTTTCCATGGCAAGCTTTATGTTGGGCATCACCGTTGTCAATGGCTACTTCCCGTCCTCTCAGTGAAAATGTTCTATGCACGCTGTCACCGAACGGCTAATCATCTGTCGATTCTCGATCATGTTGGAATATGATCCATTGATTCTTTTGTGTCTGTCACACGCCCAACACTCGCGAGTTTGAAGCTCGTCACAGTTATCCCTTCCCAGATCCTACTCAGAATACCACAGACAAGGTTTAGACATTCTGGATCTCAGGAATGGCCGCCAATAATTCTAGCCTATACCACGAAGGTTCTAATCTTAGATTAGACACCCAAGAGATACACATTCAAGCTTGTTTGCATGTAGAACGGAAGTAGTTGTCAGGCACGTGTTCATAGGTGAGAATGGTGATGAGTGTCACATAATCATCACATTCATCATGTTCTTAGGTGCGAATGAATATCTTGGAGAAGAAATAGACTTGAGTTGAATAGAAAAACAATAGTACTTTGCATTAATTCATGAAGAACAGCAGAGCTCCACACCTTAATCTATGGTGTGTAGAAACTCCACCGTTGAAAATACATAAGAACAAGGTCTAGGCATGGCCGTGAGGCCAGTCTCCAAAAGCATCTAAGATAGCATAAGACTTATCAAAGATGAAAATACAATAGCAAAAGGTTATAGAGAACTAGTAGCCTAGGGTTTACAGAAATAAGTAATTAATGCAGAAATCTTCTTCCGGGCCCACTTGGTGTGTGCTTGGGCTGAGCATTAAAGCTTCCATGTGTAGAGACTTTTCTTGGAGTTAAACGCCACCTTTTGTGCCAGTTTGGGTGTTTAACTCCAGCTTTTGTGCCAGTTCTGGCGTTTTGACGCCAGAATTCTTAAGCTGACTTGAAACGCCGGTTTGGGCCATCAAATCTTGGGCAAAGTATAGACTATTATATATTGCTGCAAAGCCCAGGATGTCTACTTTCTAACACAATTGAGAGCATGCCAATTGGGCTTCTGTAGTTCCAGAAAATCCACTTAGAGTGCAGGGAGGTCAGAATCCAACAGCATCTGAAGTCATTTTTCAGCCTCTGAATCAGATTTTGCTCAGGTCCTTTAATTTCAGCCAGAAAATATCTGAAATCACAGAGAAATACACAAAATCATAGTAAAGACCAGAAATGTGATTTTTATTTAAAAACTAATAAAAACATAATAAAAACTAACTAAAATATACTAAAAACATACTAAAAACAATGCCAAAAAGCATATAAATTATCCGCTCATCACAACACCAAACTTAAATTGTTGCTTGTCCCCAAGCAACTGAAAATCAAATAGGATAAAAAGAAGAGAATATACAATGAATTCCAAAAAATCTATGAAGATCAGTATTAATTAGATGAGCGGGGCTTTTAGCTTTTTGCTTCTGAACAGTTTTGGCATCTCACTTTATCCTTTGAAGTTCAGAATGATTGGCTTCTATAGGAACTCAAAATCCAGATAGTGTTATTGATTCTCCTAGTTAAGTATGTTGATTCTTGAACACAGCTACTTTATGAGTCTTGGCCGTGACCCAAAGCATTTTGTTTTCCAGTATTACCACCGGATACATAAATGCCACATACACATAACTGGGTGAACCTTTTCAGATTGTGACTCAGCTTTTCTAGAGTCCCCAATTAGAGGTGTCCAGAGCTCTTAAGCACACTCTTTTTGCTTTGGACCACAACTTTAACCGTTCAGTCTTAAGTTTTCACTTGACACCTTCATGCCACAAGCACATGGTTAGGGACAACTTGGTTTAGCCGCTTAGGCCAGGAATTTATTCCTGTGGGCCCTCCTATCCACTGATGCTCAAAGCCTTGGATCCTTTTTATTTTACCCTTGCCTTTTGGTTTAAAGGGTTACTGGCTTTTTCTGCTTGCTTTTCTTTCTTTTTTTTTTTTTATTTTGCAAGCTTTTTACTGCTTTTGCTTACTTCAAGAATCAATTTTATGTTTTTTCAGATTATCAAATAACATTTCTCCTTTTCCATCATTCTTTCAAGAGCCAACAATTTTAACATTCATGAACAACAAATTCAAAAATATGCACTGTTCAAGCATTCATTCAGAAAGACAAAAGTATTGCCACCACATTAAAATAATTAATCTGTTATAAAATTCGAAATTCATGCACTGCTTTTTCTTTTTCAATTAAAAATATTTTTCATTTAAGAAAGGTGATGGATTCATTTTCATTGCTTTATGGCATAGACACTTAGACACTAGTGATCATGTAATAAAGACACAAACATAAATAAACATAAAGCATAAAAATTCGAAAAATAGAAAATAAAGAACAAGGAGATTAAAGAACGGGTCCACCTTAGTGATGGCGGCTTGTTCTTCCTCTTGAAGATCTAATGGAGTGCTTGAGCTCCTCAATGTCTCTTCCTTGCCTTTGTTGCTCCTCTCTCATGACTCTTTGGTCTTCTCTAATTTCATGAAGGAGGATAGAATGTTCTTGGTGCTCCACCCTTAGTTTTCCTATGTTGGAACTTAATTCTCCTAGGGAGGTGTTGATTTGCTCCCAATAATTTTGTGGAGGAAAATGCATTCCTTGAGGCATCTCGGAGATTTTATGATGAGGAATTTCCTCATGCTCATGGTGAAGTTCTCTTATTTGCTCCATCCTTTTCTTAGTGATGGGCTTATCCTCATCAATGAGGATGTCTTCCTCTATGTTAATTCCAGCTGAATTGCTGAGGTGACAAATGAGGTGAGGGAAGGCTAACCTTGACAAGGTAGAGGGCTTGTCCGCCACCTTGTAGAGTTCTTGGGATATAACTTCATGAACTTCTACTTCCTCCCTAATCATGATAGTCCGGTCTGTAGTAACTTCAGACCAGTTGCTAGTGGGAATGATTG
The DNA here is from genome assembly GCF_003086295.3 of Arachis hypogaea. NCBI lineage: Eukaryota > Viridiplantae > Streptophyta > Magnoliopsida > Fabales > Fabaceae > Arachis > Arachis hypogaea. The sequence continues at coordinate 41,359,275 of NC_092051.1, read as the reverse complement.
AGTGTTGGATGAACTCCAACCATCCCCTAGCCACGGGCTTAAGGTCATGGCTTCTTAGTTGAATCGGCTTCCCTCTTGAATCTCTCTTCCATTGAGCGCCCTCTTCACAGATGTCTATGAGGACTTGGTCCAACCTTTGGTCAAAGTTGACCCTTCTAGTGTAGGGGTGTGCATCTCCTTGCATCATGGGCAAGTTGAATGCCAACCTTACATTCTCCGGACTAAAATCTAAGCATTTCCCGCGAACCATTGTAAGCTAATTCTTTGGGTCCGAGTTCACACTTTGATCATGGTTCTTGGTGATCCATGCATTGGCATAGAACTCTTGAACCATTAAGATTCTGACTTGTTGAATGGGGTTGGTGAGAACTTCCCAACCTCTTCTTCGAATCTCATGTTGGATCTCCGGATATTCACCCTTTTTGAGTTTGAAAGGGACATCGGGGATCACCTTCTTCTTGGCCACAACTTCATAGAATTGGTCTTGGTGCACCCTTGAGATGAATCTCTCCATCTCCTATGACTCGGAGGTGAAAGCTTTTGCCTTCCTTTTTCTCTTTCTAGAGGTTTCTCCGGCCTTAAGTGCCATAAATAGTTATGGAAAAACAAAAAGGAACGCTTTTACCACACCAAACTTAGAAGGTTTTCTCGTCCTCAAGCAAAAGAAGAAAGAAGAGAGTAGAAAAAGAAGAAATAGAGGAGATGGAGGGGGCTTAGTGTTTCGGCCTAGGGGGAGAAGTAGTGTGTATGTTGTGTGAAAATGAAGGAGTGAAGATGGGTTTATATAGGAGTGGAGAGGGGGGTATGGTTCGGCCATTATGGGTGGGTTTGGGTGAGAAAGTTGTTTGAATTTGAATGGTGAGGTAGGTGGGGTTTTATGAAGGATGGATGTGAGTGGTGAAGAGAATGGTGGGATTTGATAGGTGAGGGATTTTTGGGGAAGAGGTATTGAGGTGATTGGTGAATGGGTGAAGAAGAGACATAGAGGTAGGGTAGGTGGAGATCCTGTGGGGTCCACAAATCCTGAGGTGTCAAGGATATCTCATCCCTGCACCAAGTGGCGTGCAAAAATGCCCCTTTCTGTCAATCCTGGCGTTAAACGCCAGGCTGTTACCCATTTCTGGCATTTAATGCCAGCTTCTTGCCCATTCCTGGCGTTAAACGCCAGTCTGGTGCCTATTTATGGCGTTAAACGCCCAGAATGGTGCCAGACTGGGCGTTTAACGCCCGTTCTGCTACCCTTATTGGCGTTTAAACGCCAGTAAGTTTCTCCTCCAGGATGTTCTATTTTTAATACTGTTTTTCCTTCTGTTTTTGCTTTTTCAATTATTTTTTGTGACTTCACATGATCATCAGCCTACAGAAAACATAAAATAACAAAAGAAAATAGAAATTTAACATAGATAATTAAAGATTGGGTTGCCTCCCAACAAGCGCTTCTTTAATGTTATTAGCTTGACAGTGGGCTCTCATGGAGCCTCACAGATGTTTAGAGCAATGTTGGAACCTCCCAACACCAAACTTTAGAGTTTGAATATGGGGTTCAACACCAAACTTAAAGTTTGATTGTGGCCTCCCAACACCAAACTTAGAGTTTGACCGTGGGGGCTCTGTTTGTCTCTGTATTGAGAGAAGTTCTTCATGCTTCCTCTCCATGATTACAGAAGGATATCCTTGAGCTTTAAACACAAGGGAGTCTTCATTCACTTGAATGATCAATTCTCCTCTGTCAACATCAATTATAGCTTTTGCTGTGGCTAGGAAAGGTCTGCCAAGGATGATGGATTCATCCATACACTTCCCAGTCTCTAGGATTATGAAATCAGCAGGGATGTAGTGGCCTTCAACCTTTACCAAGACATCCTCTACAAGTCCATAAGCCTGTTTCTTTGAATTGTCTGCCATCTCCAGTGAGATTCTTGCAGCTTGTACCTCAATGATCCCTAGCTTCTCTATTATAGAGAGAGGCATAAAGTTTATGCTTGACCCTAGGTCACACAGAGCCTTCTCAAAGGTTATGGTGCCTATAGTACAAGGTATTGAGAACTTTTCAGGATCTTGTCTCTTCAGAGGTAATTTCTGCCTAGTCAAGTCATCCAGTTCTTTAGTGAGCAATGGAGGTTCATTCTCCCAAGTCTCATTACCAAATAACTTGGCGTTTAGCTTCATGATTGCTCCAAGGTACTTAGCAACTTGCTCTTCAGTAACATCTTCATCCTCTTCAGAGGAAGAATACTCATCAGAGCTCATGAATGGCAGAAGTAGATTCAATGAAATCTCTATGGTCTCTGTGTGAGCCTCAGATTCCCATGGTTTCTCATCAGGGAATTCCATGGAGGCCAGTGGACGTCCATTGAGGTCTTCCTTAGTGGAGATCACTGCCTCTTCCTCCTGTCCAGGTTCGGCCATGTGAGACGTGTTTATGGCCTTGCACTCTCTCTTTGGATTCTCTTCTATATTGCTTGGGAGAATACTAGGAGGGAGTTCAGTAATCTTCTTACTCAGCTGACCCACTTGTGCCTCCAAATTTCTAATGGAGGACCTTGTTTCAGTCATGAAACTTTGAGTGGTTTTAATTCGATCAGAGACTATAGTTGCTAAGTTAGAGTAGCTCTGCTTAGAATCCTCTGTCTGTTGTTGAGAAGATGATGGAAAAGGCTTGCTATTGCTAAACCTGTTTCTTCCACCATTACTGTTGTTGAAACCTTGTTGAGGTCTCTGTTGATCCTTCCATGAGAGATTTGGATGATTTCTCCATGAAGGATTATAGGTGTTTCCATAGGGTTCTCCCATGTAATTCACCTCTTCCATTGCTGGGTTCTCAGGATCATAAGCTTCTTCTTTAGATGAAGCTTCTTTGGTACTGCCTGTTGCTGCTTGCATTCCAGACAGACTCTGAGAAATCATATTGACTTGTTGAGTCAATATTTTGTTCTGAGCTAGTATGGCATTCAGCGTATCAATTTCAAGAACTCCTTTCTTCTAATTTGTCCCATTATTCACAGGATTTCTTTCAGAGGTGTACATGAATTGGTTATTTGCAACCATTTCAATGAGTTCCTGAGCTTCTGCAGGCGTCTTCTTCAGATGAAGAGATCCTCCAGCAGAGCTGTCCAATGACATCTTGGACAGTTCAGACAGACCATCATAGAAGATACCTATGATGCTCCATTCTGAAAGCATGTCAGAAGGACACCTTCTGATCAATTGCTTGTATCTTTCCCTAGCTTCATAAAGGGATTCACCTTCCTTCTGCCTGAAGGTTTGGACTTTCACTCTAAGCTTACTCAATTTTTGAGGTGGAAAGAACTTTGCCAAGAAGGCATTAACTAGCTTTTCCCAAGAGTTCAGGCTTTCTTTAGGTTGTGAGTCCAACCATGTCCTAGCTCTGTCTCTTACAGCAAAAGGGAAGAGCATAAGTCTGTAGACCTCAGGATCAACCCCATTGGTCTTGACAGTGTCACAGATTTGCAAGAATTCAGCTAAGAACTGATGAGGATCTTCCAATGGAAGTCCATGAAACTTGCAATTCTGTTGCATTAGAGAAACTAATTGAGGCTTAAGTTCAAAGTTGTTTGCTCCAATGGCAGGGATTGAGATGCTTCTCCCATAGAAGTCGGGAGTAGGTGCAGTAAAGTCACCAAGCACCTTCCTTGCATTGTTGGCATTGTTGTTGTTTTTGGCTGCCATGGCTTCTTCTTGTTTGAAAAGCTCTGTTAGGTCCTCTACAGAGAGTTGTACTTTAACTTCTCTTAGCTTTCGCTTCAAGGTCCTTTCAGGTTCAGGATCAGCCTCAACAAGAATGCTTTTGTCCTTGCTCCTGCTCATATGAAAGAGAAGAGAACAAGAAAGTATGGAATCCTCTATGTTACAGTATAGAGATTCCTTGAAGTGTCAGAGGAAAAGAAGAATAGAAGGAGAAGCTAGATAGAAGAGAATTCGAACTTATCAAGAAGGATAGAGTTTGAATTGCACCTTGAGGAGGAGTGTTAGTCCCTTAAATAGAAGGACGTGAGAAAGGGGAAGAATTTTCGAAATTAAAGTAAAAGATTTTTAAGAAAATAAAAAGAAATTTGAAAATTTGATTGAGATTTTCGAAAATTAAGATTGGGAAAGAAATTAAGTGATTTTGGAAAAGATTTTGAAATTAGAAATTAAAAAGATATGATTGAAAATTAATTTTGAAAAAGATGTGATTGAAAAGATATGATTGAGAAGATATGATTGAAAATCAAATTAAAAAAGAAAGTTTTAAAATTAAAGTTGATTACTTGACTAATAAGAAATTAAAAGGTATGATTCTAAAATTTAAAATTTGATCCTTTCTTAATAGGCAAGTAACAACTTGAAAATTTTGAAGTAAATCATTAATTGTAGCAAGGATTTTTGGAAATAATAATAAATAAAAAAATGGAAAGAAATTGATTTTGAAGAGATATGATTGAAGAGATATGATTTGAAAAAGATTTGATTTTGAAAAATTATGAAGATTTGAAAAAAATTTGGATTAAAAATAAAATCTTCCCTCTAGTGTCCTCCTGGCATTAAACGCCCAGAATGGTATCCATTATGGCGTTTAAAGCCCAAAATGCTACATTTTTGGGCGTCAAACCCTGGCTGGCGTTTAAACGCCAGTTTTCCTTCTTCACTGAGCGTTCTGAATGCCCAGCTTTTTCTGTTTAATTCCTCTGCTGAATGTTCTGAATCTTCAATTCTCTGTATTATTGACTTGAAAGACACAATTTTGAACATATTTTTTGAATTTTTAATGATGAGAAACAATAAAAAATGCAACTAAGATCAAATAAATAATGCATGCAAGACACCAAACTTAAAAATTGAAACTAAGATACATAAAATATTTTTGATTTTTATGATTTTATAAATTTTTTTGTGATTTTTCGAAAATCATATGGAAAAGAGAATAAAGAGATTCAAAACTTTTAATAAGAATTCCAGGAATCATGCAATGTTAGTCTAAAGCTTCAGTCTAAAAAGATTAGACATGGCTAGCCAAGCTTCAGCAGGACATTACATTCAGCAGCTAAATTGATGAGAATCAATCAACTTTTGTGATGATAAGAACATCACCTTGAAACTCTAGAATTCATTCTTAAAAATTCCGAAAAGTACCTAATCTAAGCAACAAGATGAACCGTCAGTTGTCCAAACTCGAACAATCCCCGCAACGGCGCCAAAAACTTGGTGCACAAAATTGTGATCATCAACAATGGCGCCAAAGACTTGGAGCTCTCAAACGTGAATCACACTTTTGCACAATTCCGCACAACTAACCAGCAAGTGCACTGGGTCGTCCAAGTAATACCTTACGTGAGTAAGGGTCGATCCCACGGAGACTGTCAGCTTGAAGCAAGCTATGGTCATCTTGTAAATCTCAGTTAGGCAGATTCAAATGGTTATGGAGGATTGATAATTAAGGATAAATAAAACATAAAATAAAGATAGAGATAGAGATACTTATGTAATTCATTGGTAGGAATTTCAGATAAGCGTAGGAAGATGCTTTGTTCCTCCTGAACCTCTGCTTTCATATTGCCTTATTCCAATCATTCATACTCCTTTCCATGGCAAGCTTTATGTTGGGCATCACCGTTGTCAATGGCTACTTCCCGTCCTCTCAGTGAAAATGTTCTATGCACGCTGTCACCGCACGGCTAATCATCTGTCGGTTCTCGATCATGTTGGAATAGGATCCATTGATCCTTTTGCGTCTGTCACATGCCCAACACTCACGAGTTTGAAGCTCGTCACAGTCATCCCTTCCCAGATCCTACTCAGAATACCACAGACAAGGTTTAGATGTTTCGGATCTCAGGAATGGCCGCCAATAATTCTAGCCTATACCACGAAGGTTCTAATCTTAGATAAGACACCCAAGAGATACACATTCAAGCTTGTTTGCATGTAGAACGGAAGTGGTTGTCAGGCACGCGTTCATAGGTGAGCACGGTGATGAGTGTCACATAATCATCACATTGATCATGTTCTTGGGTGCGAATGAATATCTTGGAGAAGAAATAGACTTGAGTTGAATAGAAAAACAATAGTACTTTGCATTAATTTATGAAGAACAGCAGAGCTCTACACCTTAATCTATGGTGTGTAGAAACTCCACCGTTGAAAATACATAAGAACAAGGTCTAGGCATGGCCATGAGGCCAGCCTCCAAAGGCGTCTAAGATAGCATAAGACTTATCAAAGATGAAAATACAATAGTAAAAGGTCCTATTTATAGAGAACTAGTAGCCTAGTGTTTACAGAAATAAGTAATTAATGCAGAAATCTTCTTCCGGGACCACTTGGTGTGTGCTTGGGCTGAGCATTAAAGCTTCCATGTGTAGATACTTTTCTTGGAGTTAAACGCCAGCTTTTGTGCCAGTTTGGGCGTTTAACTCCAGCTTTTGTGCCAGTTCTGGCGTTTTGACACCAGAATTCTTAAGCTGACTTGAAACGCCGATTTGGGCCATCAAATCTTAGGCAAAGTATAGACTATTATATATTTCTGGAAAGCCCAGGATGTCTACTTTCCAATGCAATTGAGAGAGTGCCAATTAGGATTCTGTAACTCCAGAAAATCCACTTCGAGTGTAGGGAGGTCAGAATCTAATAGCATCTGCAGTTCTTTTTCAGCCTCTGAATCAGATTTTGCTCAGGTCCCTCAATTTCAGCCAGAAAATACCTGAAATCTCAGAAAAAAACACAAACTCATAGTAAAGTCCAGAAATGTGATTTTTATTTAAAAACTAATAAAAACATAATAAAAACTAACTATAATATACTAAAAACATACTAAAAATAATGCCAAAAAGCGTATAAATTATCCGCTCATCACGTACGCGTGATCCCCAAATTTTTCAGGTGCAATCCAAAAATCAGAGAGTTGTGCGGGTAGGGTGCTGAAATTGTGCCTCTAGCATAATTTTGACCCACGCGTACACGTCACTCACACGTACGCGTCATCTTCTTTTCTCTCTCATCACGCGTGCGCTTCGACGATGTGTACACGTAGCACCATACTTTTGCCACTCACGCGTACGCGTGACATGACCTGTACGCGTGACCCACTGCCCTGTTTCACCCACCTTCTTTTCTTCTCTTCTTTTCATTTCTTTTCTCCTTCTCTCTTCTCTTCTTTTCTTTCCCTCCTTCGACCATCATCCAACACTACCAATCACCATCTATCACCATCTCTATTAGTTAGTTAGTTGGTTAGTTTAATTTTTTTTGTGTTAGATTATTAATCTTGTTTGCTATTTATTGCTGCTGATTACTGATAAGATGTTATTTTAACATCATTGCTGTTAATTTTCATTGTTGGATTTTTTTATTGAAGTTACAATTTGTTACTTGGTTTTGAGTTCTTAATGCTTAATGTTTTTGGATACCAAGTGTGTGACATGGCCTTCAAAGCATTTTAAATCTTTTGAATTGCATGTTTTTGCCACCATGTGATTTGATTTCATTATCTGTGATGAGGCAATTTGTGTATTATCAATGCATTTTTTATTAGGTGATGCTTGTTTATGATTGAACCTTATTTACATCACCTATTTCATGCATTGAGATTTTGGAATTGTGAAATTGGATAGTAAGCTTACCTAGTGACATATTTTTTAGCCTTCTAAGATTTGTGGACCAAGCTAACTATGTGATTGATTTTAATTTCTATCTTCTTTTTCTTAAGTTCTATAGTATCCACGTGTTCCACCTCTATGTCACTTAGGTGTTGCAACCAAACTTCAATATGTGTCATTGATTGATGTGTGAGCTCTATATTTCATTTGGTTCACTAAGTTTACTTACACATCAATCAATGTCCATTCATTACCCAATTCACAATTGCTTGATTATTTGATTAAATGCTTCTATGCTTCTGTATTACTTGTTTGGTTGTCTTAACCTAAAAGTTTCTTTAAAGCATCTCAAGCACACTAAAATGAGTGAAGTGCATACTTTCTTTGTGTGATCGTGATATAGCTTCTATGTTAGTGTGTGTGTTCTAAACCACGCGAAAATTTAGAACTCACACACTATTTTTCCTTAATGTCACACTAATCACTCACTTCATTCTAGTGATTATTACCTCATTCCAACAATTTACGCTTCCTTGCTTTTGGATTTTCTCATCTTACTGTGCTATATTCACTACAAGAAAACAGCTTTATTGCCACACTTTTTGAGCTACAACCACGCTTTTGAAAGGGTCACAGCTGCTAGTGTGGCGGTTGCTCTATCGCCACGCTTTTGGTGACCTATCGCCACGCTTTATTTTTTGCCACACTTAAAAAACGTGGCTGTATGTGATAGATACGACCACGCTTTAAAAGCATGGTGATAGCGAGAGATACGGCCACGCTTTAAAAGCTTGGCAATAGCGAGATATAGCCACGCTTTAAAAGTGTGGCAATAGCGTTGTCAAATTTAAAAAAAAATTTTGACTTTACCTTCATTATTGCACAATATAAATTTTCAATCCTTTTTTATTACCAAACCTATAAATATAGTATGCAATTTTTATTACTAGACAAATCAAACAATAATTAGCAACATATATAATTTTTGCCATAATTGTTTTATACATTAATACTCAATACAAAACTTTCCAGGTTTTTTCAGTAACAAAAAACCCTCAACCTCCTATCCATCAGAAATTCACTAACTAGGCAAAACGCATGTATAATTACAAAAGGAATGCAAAATTAATAGCAGGTCTAAGGTCTGAAGATCACGTCAGGGTCCTTCATTTTCTATATTTTATCTTTTCCTTACAACTTTGTGCCCAACAAGTACATAACCAGGGTCCCTCATTTTTTGTATTTTATCTTTTCATTACAACATTGTGCCCAACAAGTACATAACCGAGCTCAATATCCCCCTCTCAGAATGATTCCCAGCAATGTTTGGTGGAGTTGAAAAAAATGACACCAACATCAACAAAATGATTTCATTTCCTTTTCACAGAACATAATAATGAAAATGCTGACAATCATCAACCAAAGACGTAACAATGAAGAAACAACGAATAACCCCATTAGCAAGCAAGCTCAGTGCAGTTTTTTCTTTTGATAAAGAAACAAAAAAAAGTCAAAAAGGACCATTGAATTACCATAAAAATGGGAGAAAGGAATCGAACCAATTGGCAATGCAGGATGCAATGCAAGTAGATAGATATCAAATTTCAAAAAGAATGAAAAAGGGGGCAGCAGAAGAAGAAAAACAATCTTTTGAATGTAAAGATTAAATTTTTTTCTTTTTTCTCCGAAGGAAAAATAGAACTGAACCCCTTAATGTTCCCTTGTAATAGTGCCCTTTGCAGGATGATCTTAGAGGAAAAGTAGCAACAAACTTGGATTCACAGCTCAACAAAAAATTTAAAGGCTTCCAGTTACTCTACAACAAAATTTCAAGGTTAACAATCTTATATATGTTACTATCTCTATTTGATATTTGTATTCAGAAGAAAAATAAATAGCTCAATACCATATAGGATTTTCTGCCAGAGAAAAAAACCAGCTACTAATGCTGCAAGAAACCCAATACATATAAAAAGATGATTAACAGATCCAAGCGCAACGTGAATATTAGTTGGAAAAATCTGTTCATTGTAAGAAATCACCCAAGCAGTCAATATAAAATATATAAACAAGATCAAAAATGTTAAAATAATTTATAGCAACACTAGCTCAGATATAGAAGGGAAAACAAGGAACAAAGTAGTACAAGGGAAACTGCACCTTAGTACATTCTTGTACAATGCTTCAGCACACCAGTGACGGGAATACTTATAGAAGTGGCCGAGTCAAACTATCAAAGTTTCCTAGAGTGGTTCAAACTATGGTCCAAAATTCAGTGCCGACTTCAAATATAAAAGGTGCTGGATTCCTGCATAATATAGTTGAGATTACCTTGCTTGGTCTCTAAATCCAGCTGGGAAAGGTTCATGATCTGACCCTACCATATATATGATTTGTAACACCCCAATTACCCTAAGCCTTATCTCTAGCCGTAAGGTAAAGATTAATCAAAAGTTACGACAATTCTAAGGCTTATATATATTTATATAGGAGGAAATAATATATATTCTAGAAGCCTGATGAAGGATTAAGCTAAAAAAAGGATTACAGAAGCGCGAAACGTTCACACGAATCTAACGCATAAGATACAAGATATAGAAGCAAACGAATGGAATATATACAGATATAATAGTATAATAATCATAGGTAGTCGCAGCTTGCGGAGTTTAAGCTGACTAGAATATACAGACATACAGAGTCTTTGGAGTTAAAAACAGCTTAAACAACTATTCTCTCAAATAAGCCTCTAAGGCCATAAAGATAAATATACAAAAGGCGAGAGAATACTATGACAAAAGTAAGACAGAAATAAACAAGGAATGAACCATACTCCGCTCTGTCACCATATCTGCAATCTCACCGAACTAGATCACGACCTGCATCTGAAAAACAACAACAAGGTATGGAATGAGAACCAGAGTTTCTCAGTATGGTAACAGTGCCCAATGATGTAAGATGTAAGGCTCCGAGACGCCGAAGGCAATCCTAGAACTCCACATCACATACGGATATTCAAGCTTAGAGTAAAATAAATAAATATATAAAGAACCTACACCATAAATCGGGTTATCTAAACTTATGAGAATTCTAACTAATACTAATCACACCGCTGTATTCCACAGCCTTCACCAACCAAACCTCTGTGCGATCCCATTGCCACCGCCTACCTAACCTCCTCAGCACCAGACAATCACAGTTATTGCAAACAAGTAAAACACAGATAATATTCATATACAACAAGTAGTTTAAGAAGCAGGTAGGCATGTTATACAATTAGGCAAACTCAAGTAAACAAAGCAAGCAAGGTTATAAAAGATGCACATGATGAATGTCTGCCCTATTGGCTGTAATATCACATGTCGGTTATCGTCAAACCCGACAGAAAATCCATCGACAACTCCCGAATTAGTCTCTCTATTGTGCATAAGGAGGAAGAATTTCGAGGGATGAGTGCCCTACCACCTTCTCCTTTTAGAGGGAAATATTCCGGGGGAGCGTGCCCTACTACCAGGGGTATGCGTACGCACATGTACCAAAATTTACAATGTCTGTTCACTCGCACAACCTGTGCTAGCGGCCCCAACAGACTGATCTTCCCAACACGTGTGTGCGTACAGGGCTGTGCGTACACACGGGTTGTAAAACTTTCTTGGTGTGTGCGTGCATACAAGGCTGATGGTGCACGAAATTGTGATCTCAACGGCGCCAAAAACTTGGTACGCACTATCATAATCTCAATTCTTCTTCACAACTTCGCACAACTAACCAGCAAGTGCACTGGGTCGTCCAAGTAATAAACCTTACGTGAGTAAGGGTCGATCCTACAGAGATTGTCGGCTTGAAGCAAGCTATGGTCATCTTGTAAATCTCAGTCAGTTAGATTCAAATGGTTATGAGGTTTTGATAATTAAAATATAAATAAAATAAGATAGAAATACTTATGTAATTCATTGGTGGGATTTCAGATAAGCGTATGGAGATGCTTTACTCCTTCTGAATCTCTGCTTTCCTACTGTCTTCATTCAATCATTTAAACTCCTTTCCATGGCAACCTGTATGTTGGGCATCACTGGTGTCAATGGCTACTTCCCGTCCTCTCAGTGAAAATGGTCCAAATGTGCTGTCACCGCATGGCTAATCATCTGTCGGTTCTCCATCATGTTGGAATAGAATCCATTGATCCTTTTGCGTCTGTCACTACGCCCAACACTTGCGAGTTTGAAGCTCGTCACAGTCATCCCTTCCCAGATCCTACTCGGAATACCTGATGACAAGTCATCTTAGCCTATTTTAACTAGTCTTTTTCTTTCATTTTCATTAGAATTATGCACTTTCTTGAGCTACAAGCAAGCCAATTAGGTAGATTTTCATGTTTCCCTTGATTGAATCAACCATGTATGAATTCATGCTATTTCATGAGGTTTTATACTATAATTGTCACATATTATGAAAGAATGAATATCTCATGATTTTAAGCATAGCTTTGATGTGTTTGGTTGATTAATTATAGGTGAAGAAAGCTTGGAGAAAGGCTGAAGCAAGAAGGAATAGCTAGGAGTAAAGAGAAGACAATGGAATAAGTGAAATTGAACCAGGAAGCAAAAAGCTGGACCTAAAGTTAGCATCAAACTTTTGCACAAACTTTTGGTTGAAAAGTTAGCCCCAACGTTAGCCCCCTAACTTGGAGGCTAACGTTGGAACTTGAAAATCACTCCTTGGGTACCAAAAGTTTGCGCCAACGTTAGCCCCCTAACTTTGATGCTAACGTTGGCACATAAAATTCACCCCTGGGCACCAAAAGTTTGCGCCAACGTTAGCCCCCTAACTTTGAGGCTAACGTTGGCATGAAGAAAACCTCCCTGGGCACCAAAAGTTTGCGCCAACGTTAGCCCCCTAACTTGGTGGCTAACGTTGGCACATGAAAATCACAAGGAGGAGCAAAAGTTTGCGCCAACGTTAGCCCCTAACTTGGTGGCTAACGTTGGCGCCACAAGTACACAAGGCAAGGCCAACGTTAGGGCCAAAGTTAGACCCCTAACGTTGGCACCAACGTTCATATCAGCAAAGTGGTGTTAGCTGATATGAAAAGTTGGAGCAAAAGTTAGACCCCTAACTTTTGCTCAAACTTTTGGTCCAACTTTTGCAAAACTCAAACCCGGTTCAATTGGTTCACTTTGGTTCTTCTCCAAACTTCAAGAGCAATCAACCAAGGCCTCTTTCAACCCAATTCCACCAAGAGCAAAGGCCCAACTCAAGGCTTGAAGATCATTGGAAGAAAGTGTATAAATAGGATAGAATTCAAGTTTTTCGGGGAGCTTTCTTTTGGAATTTTCATAATAGTTTTCGGAGAGCTTTGGATATTGAGTGATTTTTAATTTCTTGTCTTGGGGAAGGAGAATTCACTTCTCTTCCTCTCAGTTTTATTGCTTTCAATTTCAATTACAATTGTCTTGGATTTTGGGTTGGAGAATTGAAGAAATTCTGTTTCAATCTCAACCTTGGATCTCTCTGTTTATTTACTGCAATTGAATTTCCGTTTCTGTTACTTGATTCTCATTTACTTTCCTTGCAATTTACAATTTCCTTTGCAATTATTCTTGTTGGATCTAGGAAGGCATTGAGATCTAGACTTGGTTTTCTAGTCTCTGGGTCCTGAGATCTGAATTCCCAATTTACATTCTGTTTCTTGCTTTTAATGTTCATTTACTTTACTGCTTCAAGATCCGTTTCAATCCCAATTCCCTTTTACTCTTCTGTTTAATGCAATTCAACTTTTCCCTGTTTAAATTCTGCAAATCCATTCCCCAATTCCCTTTACAATTCCAGCCGTTTACATTTCTTGCACTTTAAGATTCCGCAATTTACATTTCTTGCATTCTAAGTTTCTGCTATTTAATTTCTTGTTCTTTAAGATTCAGCAATTTATTTCATGTTCTCTTTAATTCCATGCAATTTAATTTCTGCAAATCACAAAACACTCAACCAAATCTAGATTCGCTTGACTAAATTAACCACTAAACTAAAATTGCTCAATCCTTCAGTCCCTGTGGGATCGACCTCACTCCCGTGAGTTTTTATTACTTGATGCGACCCGGTGCACTTGCCGGTTAGATTTGTGTGTTTTGGGAGAAATTTATTTTTCCTCCAAAATATCTCATCAATACCACAGACAAGGTTTAGACTTTCCGAATCTCAGGAATGGCCACCAATAATTCTAGCCTATACCACGAAGGTTTTAATCTTAGATTAGAAACCCAAGAGATACACATTCAAGCTTGTTTGCATGTAGAACGGAAGTGGTTATCAGGCACGCATTCATAGGTGAGAATAGTGATGAACGTCACATAATCATCACATTCATCATGTTCTTGTGTGCGAATGAATATCTTAGAGAAGAAATAGGCTTGAGTTGAATAGAAAAACAATAGTACTTTGCATTAATTCATGAAGAACAGCAGAGCTCCACACCTTAATCTATGGGGTGTAGAAACTCCACCGTTGAAAATTACATAAGTGAAAGTGGTCCAGGCATGGCCGAATGGCCAGCCCCCTAAACGTGATCAATAATCAAAAGTGATACAAAGATACTCTCAAAAATGATCCAAGGTTTTTAAATAAATCACTAAATGTAGTTTTTATACTAAACTAGTAGCTAGGGTTATAGAAATAAGTAAATGATGCAGAAAATCCACTTCCGGGCCCAATTGGTGTGTGCTTGGGCTGAGCATTGAGCTTTCATGTGTAGAGACTCTTTCTGGAGTTAAACGCTAGGTTGTAACCTGTTTCTGGCATTTAACTCTGATTTGCAACCTGTTTCTATCGTTTAACTCTAGAATAGGGCAGGAAGTTGGCGTTTGAACGCCAGTTTGCGTCGTCAAAACTCGAGAAAAGTATGGACTATTATATATTACTGGAAAGCCCTGGATGTGTACTTTCCAACTCAATTGAGACTGCGCCAATTGGGCTTCTGAAGCTCCAGAAAAATCATTTCGAGTGCAGGGAGGTCAGAATCCAACAGCATCTGCAGTCCTTTTTCAGCCTTTGAATTAGATTTTTGCTCAGGTCCCTCAATTTCAGCCAGAAAATACCTGAAATCACAGAAAAACACATAAACTCATAGTAAAGTCCAGAAATGTGATTTTTGAATAAAAACTAATAAAAATATACTAAAAACTATGTAAAAATAGTGCCAAAAAGCGTATAAATTATCCGCTCATCACAACACCAAACTTAAATTGTTGCTTGTCCCCAAGCAACTAAAAATCAAATAGGATAAAAAGAAGAGAATATACTATAAATTCCAAAGTATCAATGAAACTTAGCTCTAATTATATGAGCGGGACTAGTAGCTTTTTGCCTCTGAATGATTGGCATCTATAGGAACTCCGAATTCAGATAGTGTTATTGATTCTCTTAGTTCAGTATGTTGATTCTCGAACACAGCTACTTTATGAGTCTTGGCCGTGGCTCTAAGCACTTTGTTTTCCAGTATTACCACCGGATACATAAATGCCACAGACACATAACTGGGTGAACCTTTTCAGATTGTGACTCAGCTTTGCTAGAGTCCCCAATTAGAGGTGTCCAGGGTTCTTAAGCACACTCTTTTTGCTTTGGATCACGACTTTAACTGCTCAGTCTCAAGCTTTTGGCTTGACACCTTCACGCCACAAGCACATGGTTAGGGACAGCTTGGTTTAGCCGCTTAGGCCAGGATTTTATTCCTTTGGGCCCTCCTATCCATTAATACTCAAAGCCTTGGATCCTTTTTATTTTACCCTTGCCTTTTGGTTAAAGGGTTACTGGCTTTTTGCTCTTGCCTTTTGGTTTAAAGAGCTCTTGGCTTTTTCTACTTGCTTTTTCTTTTTCTTTCTTCTCTTTTTTTTTCTTTTATTTTTGCCATATTTTTTTTGCAAGCCTTGTTATTCACGGCTTTTTCTTGCTTCAAGAATTAATTTTATGATTTTTCAAATTATTAATAACATTTCTCCTTTTTCATCATTCTTTCAAGAGCCAACAATTTTAACATTCATAAACAACAAATTCAAAAGATATATGCACTGTTCAAGCATTCATTCAGAAAACAAAAAGTATTGTCACCACATCAAAATAATTAAACTAATTTCAAGGATGAATTCGGAATCATGTACTTCTTGTTCTTTTGTAATTAAAAACAGTTTTCATTTAAGAAGGGTGATGGATTCATAGGACATTCATAGCTTTAAGACATAGACACTTAAACACTAATGATCATGTAATAAAGACACAAACATAAATAAACATAGAGCATAGTAAACGAAAAAAATAGAAAAATAAAGAACAAAGAAATTAAAGAACGGGTCCACCTTAGTGATGACGGCTAGTTCTTCCTCTTGAATATCTTATGGAGTGCTTTAGCTCCTCAATGTCTCTTCCTTGCCTTTGTTGCTCCTCCCTCATGGCTCTTTGATCTTCTCTAATTTCATGGAGGAGGATGGAATGCTCTTGGTACTCCACCCTTAGTTGTCCCATGTTGGAACTTAATTCTCCTAGGAAAGTGTTGATTTGCTCCCAATAGTTTTGTGGAGGAAAGTGCATCCCTTGAGGCATCTCAGGGATTTCATGATGAGGAATTTCCTCATGTTTTTGTTGAGGTCCATGAGTGGGCTCTCTAGTTTGCTCCATTCTCTTTTTAGTGATGGGCTTGTCCTCTTCAATGTGGATGTCTTCATCTATGACAATCCCAGCCGAATTACAGAGGTGACAAATAAGGTGAGGGAAGGCTAACCTTGCCAAAGTGGAGGACTTGTCAGCCACCTTGTAGAGTTATTGAGGTATAATCTCATGAACTTCCACTTCCTCCCCAATCATGATACTATGGATCATAATGGCCCGATCCACAGTTACTTCGGATTGGTTGCTAGTAGGAATGATAGAGCGTTGGATGAACTCCAACCATCCTCTAGCCACAGGTTTAAGGTCATGCCTTTTCAATTGAACCGGCTTGCCTCTTGAGTCAATTTTCCATTGAGCTCCTTCCTCACATATGTCCATGAGAACTTGGTCCAACCTTTGATCAAAGTTGACCCTTCTAGTGTAGGGGCGTGCATTTTCTTCCATCATTGGCAAGTTGAATGCCAACCTTACATTTTTCGGACTGAAATATAAGTATTTTCCCCAAACCATTGTAAGCCAATTCTTTGGATTCGGGTTCATACTTTGATCATGGTTCCTAGTGATCTATGCGTTTGCATAGAACTCTTGAACCATTAAGATTCCGACTTGTTGAATAGGATTGGAGAGTACTTCCCATCCTCTTCTTCTAATCTCTTGTCGGATCTCTGGATATTCACCCTTTTTGAGCTTAAAAGGGACCTCAGGGATCACATTTTTCTTGGCCATAACTTCATAGAAGTGGTCTTGATGGACCTTTGAGATGAATCTCTCCATCTCCCATGACTAAGAGGTGGAAGCAATTGCCTTCCCTTTCCTCCTTCTTGAGGTTTCTCTGGCCTTAGGTGCCATTAATGGTTATGGAAAAATAAAAAGCAACGCTTTTACCACACCAAACTTAAAATGTTTGCTCGTCCTCGGGCAAAAGAAAAAGGAAAATAGTAGAAGAAGAAGAAAATGGAGGAGATGGAGGGGAAGTGTGTATTTGGCCAAGAGGGAGAAGAAGTGTTTGTAATGTGTGAAAATGAAGTAGTGTTGAGGGGTTTATATAGGGGTGGGGGGAGGGTTAGGTTTCGTGTATTAGGGTTGAGTTTGGGAGGGAAATGGATTTTGAATTTAGAGGTAGGTGGGGTTGGTGGGGAAGAGTGGATGGATGTGAGTGGTGAAGGGTTTTTGGGGAAGAAAAATGGAAGTGATTGGTGAAGGGTATTTGGGGAAGAGTGTTATGAAAGGGTGTGAAGAGGAGAGAAGAAGAGGTGGGGTAGGTGGGGATCCTGTGGGGTCCACAGATCCTGAGGGGTCAAGGACTTAACATCCCTGCTCCATTTAGTCGTGCAAAACGCCCTTAGAGTGCATTTCTGGCGTTAAACGCCAGGTTGCTGCTTGTTTCTAGTGTTTAACGCCAGCTTTTCTCCCATTCTTGGCGTTAAACACCAATTAGATGCTTTGTTCTGGTGTTAAACGCCAGACTGTAGCTTATTTCTGGCGTTGAACGCCAGCTTGATGCTTCTTTCTGGCGTTAAACGCCAATCTGATGCTTCTTACTGGCGTTTAAAAGCCAGTAAGCTCTTCCTCCAGGGTGAGCTATTTTAAATGCTGTTTTTCATTTTGTTTTTGATTTTTCAGTTCTTTTTGTGACTTCACATGATCATCAACCTAAAGAAAACATAAAATAGCAATGGAAAATAAATATATATAATTAAATAACATTG
Source organism: Arachis hypogaea (assembly GCF_003086295.3). Taxonomy (NCBI): domain Eukaryota; kingdom Viridiplantae; phylum Streptophyta; class Magnoliopsida; order Fabales; family Fabaceae; genus Arachis; species Arachis hypogaea. Next base: position 41,341,316 of record NC_092051.1, on the reverse strand, counting down.
GGTTGCCTCCCAACAAGTGCTTCTTTAATGTCAATAGCTTGACAGTGGGATCTCATGGAGCCTCACTGATAATCAAAGCAAGGTTGGGGCCTCTCAATACCAAACTTAGAGTTTGGTTGTGGCCTCCCAACACCAAATTTAGAGTTTGAATGTGGGGGTTTTGTTTGACTCTGTATTGAGAGAAGCTTTTCATGCTTCCTCTCCATGGTTACAGAAGGAGAACCTCGAGTCTTGAATACAAGGTAGTCCTCATTCAACTGAAGGACCAATTCTCCTCTGTGAACATCAATCACAGCTTTTGCTGTGGCTAGGAAGGGTCTGCCAAGGATGATGGATTCATCCTCATCCTTTCCAGTGTCTAGGATTATGAAATCAGCAGGGATGTAACGGCCTTCAACCTTCATTAGCACGTCCTCTACTATTCCATAAGCATGTTTCATTGATTTGTCTGCCATCTCTAGTGAGATTCTTGCAGCTTGTACCTCAAAGATTCCCAGTTTCTCCATTACAGAGAGTGGCATGAGGTTTATCTCTGACCCCAGGTCACATAGAGCCTTGTCAAAGGTCATGGTGCCTATGGTACAAGGTTTGAAGAATTTTCCGGGATCCAGTTTCTTCTGAGGTAATGTCTGCCTCATTAATGCATTCAGTTCACTGGTGAACAAGGGGGGTTCATCCTTCCAAATCTCATTACGAAATAACTTGGCATTCAGCTTCATGATTGCTCCTAGATATTTAGCAACTTGCTCTTCAGTGATGTCTTCATCTTCTTCAGAGGAGGAATATTCATCAGAGCTCATGAATGGCAGAAGGAAGTTCAATGGAATCTCTATGGTCTCTGTATGAGCCTCAGATTCCTTTGGTTCCTCAAAGGGAAACTCCTTTCTGTCCAGAGGATGTCCCATGAGGCTTTTCTCACTGGGACTCACGTCCTCCTCACTCTCTCCAGGTTCGGCCATGTTGGTCATGGTTATGGCCTTGGTCTCTCTCTTAGGATTTTCTTCTGTATTGCTTGGGAGAGTACTGGGAGAAGTTTCAGTAATCTTCTTACTCAGCTGACCCACCTGTGCCTCCAAATTTCTAATGGAGGACCATGTTTTATTCATGTAACTTAGTGTGGTCTTGGATAGATCAGAGACTATGATTGCCAGGCCAGAATGGCTCTGTTCAAAATTCTCTGTCTGTTGCTGAAAAGATGATGGAAATGGCTTGCTATTGCTAAATCTGTTTCTTCCACCATTATTATTGAAGCCTTGTTGAGGCTTTTGTTGATCCTTCCATGAGAAATTTAAATGATTTCTCCATGATGGATTATAGGTGTTTCCATAAGGTTCTCCCATGTAATTCACCTCTGCCATTGCAGGGTTCTCAGGATCATAAGCTTCTTCTTCAAAAGATGCTTCCTTAGTACTGTTGGATGCAGCTTGCAATCCATTCAGACTCTGAGAAATCATATTGACTTGCTGAGTCAATATTTTGTTCTGAGCCAATATGGCATTCAGAGTATCAATTTTAACAACTCCCTTCTTCTGAGGTGTCTCATTGTTCACAGGATTCTTCTCAGAGGTGTACATGAACTGGTTATTTGCAACCATTTTAATGAGTTCCTGAGCTTCTGCAGGGGTTTTTAGATGAAGAAATCCTCCTGCAGAATGGTCCAATGACATTTTTGACAACTCGGACAGACCATCATAGAATATACTTATGATGCTCCATTTTGGAAGCATGTCAGTAGGACACCTTTTGATCAGTTGCTTATATCTTTCCCAAGCTTCATAGAGGGACTCACCTTCCTTCTGTCTGAAGGTTTGGATTTCCACTCTAAGCTTGCTCATCTTTTGAGATGGAAAGAATTTAGCCAGGAAAGCACTGACTAGCTTATCCCAAGAGTTCAGGCTTTCCTTAGGTTGTGAATTCAACCATGTTCTAGCTCTGTCTCTTACAGCAAAAGGGAAAAGTATAATCCTGTAGACCTCGGGATCAACTCCATTGGTCTTGACAGTGTCACAGATTTGTAAGAATTCAGCTAAAAACTGATGAGGATCTTCCATTGGAAGTCCATGAAATTTACAATTCTGCTACATTAGAGAAACTAATTGAGGCTTAAGCTCAAAGTTATTTGCTCCAATTGCAGAAATTGAGATGCTTCTTCCATAGAAGTTAGAAGAGGGTGCAATAAAGTCACCAAGCATCTTCCTTGCATCTCCACCATTGTTTTTGGGTTCGGCCATCTCCTCTTCTTTTTCAAAAAATTCTGTCAGGTCCTCTCCAAAGTATTGTGCTTTAGCTTCTCTTAGTTTCCTCTTAAGAGTCCTTTCAGGTTCATGATCAGCTTCAATAAGAATGTCTTTATCCCTGTTCCTGCTCATATAAAAAAAAGAAGAGAACAGAAAAGAAGAGGAATCCTCTATGTCACAGTATAGAGATTCCTTTATGTGAGTAGAAGAAGAGAAGAGTAGAAGAAGGAGAAGAGAAAAATTCGAACACAGAGAAGAAGAGGGGGTTCGAATTTTGAGTGGAAGAGGAGTGTTAGTAAAAAAAATAAATAGAAAGAGATGAGAGGGAGAAGAATTCGAAAATTAAATAAAATAAAATAAAAAAATATTTTTGTTTTTATTTTAAATATTAGTTATAATTCGAAATTTAAAAAGAGAAATAAAATAAAATTTGAAAACTGAATGAAGTAATTAAATAAAAAGAGATTTTTGAAAAAAAATTGTTAGTGATTTTCGAAAATTGGAGAGAGAAAAGTAGTTAGTTGGTTTTGAAAAAGATGTGATTGAAATAGAAAACTTTTAAAATCAAACAAGAAGTCAAGTAGTTAATTGAAAAAGATTTAAAAATCAATTTTGAAAAGATAAAAAGTTAGAAAAGATTTTGAAATTGATTTTTGAAAAAGATATGATTGAAGTTTATTTTGAAAAAGATTTGAAAAAGAAATTTAAAAAGATTTGATTTTGAAATTAAAGTTGATTACTTGACTAACAAGAAACTAAAAGATATGATTTTAAAATTTAAAGATTGAAACTTTTCTTAATAGGCAAGTAACAACTTGAAATTTTTTAATCAATCATATTAATGGTTAGCATTTAATTTTGAAAATCAATTTTTAAAAGTTTTCGAAAATATGAAAGAAAAAATGAAAAAGATTTGATTTTTTTGAAAAAGATAGAATTTTTAAATTGAAAATTTGACTTGACTCATAAGAAACAATTAAATTTAAAAAAAAATTATGACTAAATCAATTCAAGTTTTCGAAATTTATGAGTGAAATAAGGAAAGATATTTTTTTATTTTTGAATTTTTATGAAGAGAGAGAAAAACAACAAAAAGACTCAAAACATGAAAATTATGAATCAAAATACACAATGCATGCAAGAACACTTTGAATGTCAAGATGAACACCAAGAACACTTTTTGAATGTCAAGATGAACACCAAGAACACTTTTTGAAGATCATGATGAACATCAAGAACATATTTTTGAAAAAATTTTTAAGAAAAGAAAAACATGCAAGATACCAAACTTAAAAATTTTTATTCTCTAGACACTAATAACTCGAATGCATATGAAAAACAAGAAAAGACACCAAACAAGAAAATGCAAAGATCAAACAAAGAAAATCATCAAGAACAACTTGAAGATCATGAAAGACACATGCATGAGTTTTCGAAAATTTTTAGAAAATTTAAAACATGCAATTGACACCAAACTTAAAATTTGACACAAGACTCAAACAAGAAACATAAAATATTTTTGATTTATGATTTTATTATTTTTTTTTAATTTTTCAAAAATTAATTGGAAAAGAGAAAATAAGGATTTCAAAATTTTTAATAAGAATTCCAGGAATCATGCAATGTTAGTCTAAAGCTTCAGTCTAAAAAGATTAGACATGGCTAGCCAAGCTTTAGCAGGACATTACATACAACAGCCAAATTGATGGGAATCAATTAGCTCCTGTGATGATAAAAGCATCATCTAAAACTCTAGAATTCATTCTTAAAAATTTTAAAGACATAGAATAATTTATTTTTTGAAAATTTTTTTGAAAATAAAAAGAACAAAAACAAAAAGCTTACAATTAAAATAAAATTACCTAATCTAAGCAACAAGATGAACCGTCAGTTGTCCAAACTCGAACAATCCCCGGCAACGGCGCCAAAAACTTGGTGCACGAAAATTGTGACCTCAACAGCGCCAAAAACTTGGTATGCACTATCATAATCTCAATTCTTCTTCACAACTTCGCACAACTAACCAGCAAGTGCACTGGGTCATCCAAGTAATAAACCTTACGTGAGTAAGGGTTGATCCCACGGAGATTATCGGCTTGAAGCAAGCTATGGTCATCTTGTAAATCTCAGTCAGGCAGATTCAAATGGTTATGAGGTTTTGATAATTAAAATATAAATAAAATAAGATAGAAATACTTATGTAATTTATTGGTGGGATTTCAGATAAGCATATGGAGATGCTTTGCACCTTCTGAATCTCTGCTTTCCTACTGCCTTCATTCAATCATTCATACTCCTTTCCATGGCAAGCTGTATGTTGGGCATCACTGTTGTCAATGGCTACTTCCCGTCTTCTCAGTGAAAATGGTCCAAATGCACTGTCACCGCACGGCTAATCATCTGTCGGTTCTCGATCATGTTGGAATAGGATCCATTGATCCTTTTGCGTCTGTTACTACGCCCAACACTTGCGAGTTTGAAGCTTGTCACAGTCATCCCTTCCTAGATCCTACTCAGAATACCACGGAAAAGGGTTAGACTTTCCGGATCTTAGGAATGGCCACCAATAATTCTAGCCTATACCACGAAGGTTTTAATCTTAGATTAGAAACCCAAGAGATACACATTCAAGCTTGTTTGCATGTAGAATGGAAGTGGTTATCAGGCACGCATTTATAGGTGAGAATGGTGATGAGCGTCACATAATCATCACATTCATCATGTTCTTGTGTGCGAATGAATATCTTAGAGAAGAAATAGGCTTGAGTTGAATAGAAAAATAATAGTACTTTGCATTAATTCATGAAGAACAGCAGAGCTCCATACCTTAATCTATGGGGTGTAGAAACTCCACCATTGAAAATTACATAAGTGAAAGTGGTCCAGGCATGGCCGAATGGCCAGCCCCCTAAACGTGATCAATGATCAAAAGTGATACAAAGATACTCTCAAAAATGATCCAAGGTTTTTAAATAAATCACTAAAAGTAGTTTTTATACTAAACTAGTAGCTAGGGTTATAGAAATAAGTAAATGATGCAGAAAATCCACTTCCGGGCCCACTTGGTTTGTGCTTGGGCTGAGCTTTCATGTGTAGAGACTCTTTTTGGAGTTAAACGCCAAGTTGTAACCTGTTTCTGGCGTTTAACTCTGATTTGCAACCTGTTTCTGGCGTTTAACTCCAGAATAGGGCAGGAAATTAGCGTTTGAATGCCAGTTTGCGTCGTCAAAACTCGAGCAAAGTATGAACTATTATATATTGCTGGAAAGCCCTAGATGTCTACTTTCCAAAGCAATTGGGAGTGCGCCAATTGGGTTTTTGTAGCTCCAAAAAATCCATTTCGAGTGCAGAGAGGTCAGAATCCAACAGCATCTGGAGTCCTTTTTCAGCCTTTGAATCAGATTTTTGCCCAGGTCCCTCAATTTCAGCCAGAAAATACCTGAAATCACAAAAAAAATACACAAACTCATAGTAAAGTCCAGAAATGTGATTTTTGAATAAAAACTAATAAAAATATACTAAAAAGTAATTAAAACATACTAAAAACTATGTAAAAACAGTGCCAAAAAGCGTATAAATTATCTGCTCATCAGCTGTGCGTACGCACATACTAGAAATCACAAAATTCTGCAACATTGCAGAATTTTAGATTTTGGACACCAAACTTTGAATGATCATAACTTCCTCTACAAAAATCCAAATTTTACAAACTTTATATCAATTTGAAGACCTTTCAATGAACTTTAATTCTAAACAAGTTTCAACAAATTTCGAAAATTGAGGCACAAGTTATGACCCATCAAAGTTCACTAAAATTCTATTTTTTTACCCAAAATCTCACAAACTCAATTTTTAACCAAACCTCAACCCAATACCAAATCAAACACATTTCAACCATACCAGAATAGCCCAAAATTTATACCAAACACTACTTCAACCATTTTCTCAATCACACAACCTTCCAAACCATTCAACAACTCTAAATCCAACCAAAGTCACATTTTTCAATTTCCATGGATCTCATTAACATCAATATTACCAATTACCATTTCCATCAATCATCAACATAACTAATCATCATAAATACTCAAAAACACCAATACAAATCCTCATCAATTCCCATAATTACCACCAAACAATAACCAACATTACTCAAATCCATCAAAACGTTTATTCTTCTCATTATCCTTAATAACTCACATTTACACCAATTGTCCTCAAAATCAAAATTCATACTTCTCATCAATTTACCTTAACCTTATCAATCATTATAAACATTCATATTTCCACAATCAACATACACACTCATCAATATCAACCAACATCATAATATATCATTAACACCAATAACCCTCATCAACAATAATAAATCACAACTCTCGTCATCCACCTCCATACAACTTATCATCAAACATCAAATTTGCATACAATTAAACATACACCCAAGCATTCAATCCTATCTTAAGGTCAACTAGCCTAAGTATCTATAAACATTACATATGACATTAAGGAAACCAAAACCATATCTTGGCCGATTTTCAAATGCACCAAACACCAAAATGAAGCCACCAAGCTTGATCCAAGTCCTCAACCAACTCCAATAAACACCAAAGCTCAAACTAACAACACATATATCACCAAAATCAAAACCTAAGATACACAAAATAACTAAACACAAGGGTTTGGTCGAACCTTACCTTATCCAACGTGAGTAGGGATAAAATTCAACAATTATCCGCTACTAGAGATCACCAAAACAACCAAAACCACAAAATCTATTCAAAAACCAAACATAAAAACGTGCAGAATCTAGGGATAGAAACTGGGGATGGAGTTTTGAGTCCTTAACAGAAAAACTTAGATAGAATGGAAGAGCTCATCAAGAGCTTCGCGTGGCCGCAAACGTCTCGTCAATCGGAGCTCCGGATCAAAAGTTATGGCTTCCGGAAGGTGGAGGTGAATAGTAACCACTCCCTTCTTCCTCTCTTCGCTTATAACCGCGCCCCTCTTTCTTTGGGGGAAGAAATGGGCTGGAAAGCTCATTAAGTGAGCTTATATATGTTGGACTTTGGTCCCAGTTTGGACCTGGTCTAACCCGTTAGCATTTTTGGTCCTTTTGGCACAGGACGAACGGATTTTGAAGGTAAAGAATTTCACAAATAAGTTTTCGTTGCAAGTATAGCTTCTAGACCGACAAGAAATCCTTTCATACAAAATTTTGGTTGTCACAAGTAACAAACCCCTAATAAAATTAATAACCGAAGTATTTAAACCTCGGGTCATCTCTCAAGGAATTGCAGGGAGGTGTATTTATTATTGGTTATGGAAGATTATCTTTTTGGGGTTTTTGAATAATGAACAGGAAAAGTAAATTGCAAGAATTAAAGTAATAACTAATAAAGCTCTTAGCAAGGTATGAAAATTGGAAATCCTATCCTAGTTACCCTTATAAATTGTGATGAAAATTGTTCATTACTCCCACTTAGTTAACCCTTACTAAATAAAAAAAGTCAAGTGGACTAATTAATTTGATTTCTCAAGTCCTAGTCAACTCCTAAGGAAAGACTAGCTTCAGAGGGATCCAAATTAACCAGTAAATTCCAATTATCAATCAACAAAGAGTTTGATAATTCAAGTGTCACCAATTAATCAATTCAAGCTAAGAATGTAAAAAGCTAAATTAAAATCATAAATTTGAAATACCTCATATTGCATTAGATAGAAATTCAAATCTAACATGAAGAGTGCATAAACCAAATTGTCAACATAAAGTAAATAACAAGGAAAATAAATAAACTGGAAAGCTAGAACAAATAAAAGTAGAAGATAAATTAAATTAAAGGAACATTGAACCTGGAATTGAGAAAAGATAATCCTAAAACCAAGAGAAATCCTAAATCTTAAAACTTAAGAGAGAGGAGAGAGCCCCTCTCTCTAGAAACTACATCTAAAACCTAAAATTATGTGAATGTATGTTGTGTATGAATCCTTGATTTTTCCCACTTTATAGCCTCTAATCTGTGTTTTCTGGGCCGAAAAATGGGTCTAAAATAGCCCAGAAATCCCCCCCCAACAATTTCTGATATGTCCAGCACGCGGCAAAGTCACGCGTATGCGTCGTCCACGCGTACACGTGGATTGAATTTTCTCCAGGACACGCGTGCGTGTCGCCTATCTTCGGGGCAGCTATTGCAAATTATAAATCATTACGAAGCCCTGGATGTTAGTTTTCTAACGCAATTGGAACCGCCTCATTTAGACCTCTGTAGCTCAAGTTATGACGGTTTGAGTGCGAAGAGGTCAGGGCTGACAGACTGATCTTCCCAACCTCTGTAGCTCAGTTTTGGCATCCCACTTTATCCTTTGAAGTTTAGAATGATTGGCTTCTATAGGAACTCAGAATCCAGATAGTGTTATTGATTCTCCTATTTAAGTATGTTGATTCTTGAACACAGCTACTTTATGAGTATTGGCCGTGACCCTAAGCATTTTATTTTCCAGTATTACCACCAGATACATAAATGCCACAGACACATAACGGGGTGAACCTTTTCAGATTGTGACTCAGCTTTGCTAGAGTCCCCAATTAGAGGTGTCCAGAGCTCTTAAGCACACTCTTTTTGCTTTTGGACCACGACTTTAACCGCCCAGTCTCAAGTTTTTACTTGACACCTTCACGCCACAAGCACATGGTTAGGGACAGCTTAGTTTAGCCGCTTAGGACAGGATTTTATTCCTGTGTGCCCTCCTATCCACTGATGCTCAAAGCCTTGGATCCTTTTTATTTTACCCTTGCCTTTTGGTTTAAAGGGTTACTGGCTTTTTCTGCTTGCTTTTCTTTCTTTTTCTCTCTTTTTTTCTTTTTTTTTTTCTTTTTCGCCCTTTTTTTTTCTGCAAGCTTTCTATTCACTGCTTTTTCTTGCTTCAAGAATCAATTTTATGATTTTTCAGATCATCAGATAATATTTCTCCTTTTCCCATCATTCTTTCAAGAGCCAGCAATTTTAACATTCATAAACAATCAAATTCAAAAATATGCACTGTTCAAGGATTCATTCAGAAAAACAATAGTATTGCCACCACATCAAAATAACTAAACTTTTTTAAAATTTGAAATTTATGCACTTCTTTTTCTTTTTCAATTAAAAACATTTTTCATTTAAGAAAGGTGATGGATTCATTTTCATAGCTTTAAGGCATAGACACTTAGACACTAATGATCATGTAATAAAGACACAAACATAGATAAACATAAAGCACAATTTTCAAAAAACAGAAAATAAAGAACAAGAAAATTAAAGAACGGGTCCACCTTAGTGATGGCAGCTTGTTCTTCCTTTTGAAGATCTTATGGAGTGCTTGAGCTCCTCAATGTCTCTTCCTTGCCTTTGTTGCTCCTTTCTCATGGTTCTTTGGTCTTCTCTAATTTCATGGAGGAGGATGGAATGCTCTTGGTGCTCCACCCTTAGTCATCCCATGTGGGAACTTAATTCTCCTAGAGAGGTGTTGATTTGCTCCTAATAATTTTGTGGAGAAAAATGCATCCCTTGAGACATCTCAGGGATTTCATGATGAGGAATTCCCTCATGTTCTTGGCCATGAGTGGGATCTCTTGTTTGCTCCATCCTTTTCTTAGTGATGGGCTTGTCCTCATCAATGAGGATGTCTCCCTCTATGTCAATTCCAGCCGAATTGCAAAGGTGACAAATGAGATGAGGGAAGGCTAACCTTGCCACAGTAGAGGACTTGTTCGCCACCTTGTAGAGTTCTTGGGATATAACCTCATGAATTTCTACTTCCTCTCTAACATGATGCTATGAATCATGATAGCCCGGTCTATAGTAACTTCAGAACGGTTGCTAGTGGGAATGATTGAGCGTTGGATGAACTCCAACCATCCTCTAGCCACGGGCTTGAGGTCGTGCCTTCTTAGTTGAACTGGCTTCCCTCTTGAATCTCTCTTCCATTGAGCGCCCTCTTCACATATGTCTATGAGGACTTGGTCCAACCTTTGATCAAAGTTGACCCTTCTAGTGTAGGGGTGTGCATCTCCTTGCATCATGGGCAAGTTGAATGCCAACCTTACATTCTCTGGACTAAAATCTAAGCATTTCCCCCGAACTATTGTAAGCCAATTCTTTGGGTCTGGGTTCACACTTTGATCATGGTTCTTGGTTATCCATGCATTGGCATAGAACTCTTGAACCATTAAGATTCTGACTTGTTGAATGGGGTTGGTGAGAACTTCCCAACCTTTTCTTCGGATCTCATGTCGGATCTCCGGATATTCGCCCTTTTTGAGTTTGAAAGGGACCTCGGGGATCACTTTCTTCTTGGCCACAACTTCATAGAAGTGGTCTTGATGCACCCTTGAGAGGAATCTCTCCATCTCCCATGACTCAGAGGTGGAAGCTTTTGCCTTCCATTTCCTCTTTCTAGAGGTTTCTCCGGCCTTTGGTGCCATAAATGGTTATGGAAAAACAAAAAAGCTTTAGCTTTTACCACACCAAACTTGGAAGGTTGCTCGTCCTTGAGCAAAAGAAGAAAGAAGAGAGTAGAAAAAGAAGATGAGTTTAGGCCAAGGGGGATAGGTAGTGTTTAGGTTGTGTGAAAAAGAAGGAGTGAAGATGAGTTTATATAGGAATGGAGAGGGGGGATGGTTCGGCCATTATGGGTGGGTTTGGGTGGAAAAGTGGTTTGAATTTGAATGGTGAGGTAGGTGGTATTTTATGAAAGATGGATGTGAGTGGTGAAGAGAATGGTGGGATTTGATAGGTGAGGGGTTTTTTGGGGAAGAGGTATTAAGGTGATTGGCGCCAAAGGACTTGGAGCTCTTAAACGTGAATCACACTTTGTCACAATTCCACACAACTAACTAGCAAGTGCACTGGGTGAAGAAGAGAGAGAGAGGTGGGGATCCTGTGGGGTCCACAGATCCTGAGGTGTCAAGGATATCTCATCCCTGCACTAAGTGGCATGCAAAAATGCCCCTTTCTGCCAATCCTGGCGTTAAACGCCAGGCTGCTACCCATTTCTGGCGTTTAACACCAGCTTCTTGCCCTTTTCTAGCGTTAAACGCCAGTCTGGTGCCCATTTCTGGCGTTAAACGCCCAGAATGGTGCCAGAATGGGCGTTTAACGCCCATTCTACTACCCTTACTGGTGTTTAAACGCCAGTAAGTTTCTCCTCCAGGGTGTTGTATTTTTCATTCTATTTTTAAGTCTATTTTTGCTTTTTCAATTGTTTTTGTGACTTCACATGATCATCAACCTACAGAAAACATAAAACAACAATGGAAAATAACATAGATAAGTAAAATTAGGTTGCCTCCCAACAAGCGCATCTTTAATGTCAGTAGCTTGACAGTGGGCTCTCATGGAGCCTCACAGCTACTCAGAGCATGATGATGGCCTCTCAACACCAAACTTAGGGTTTGGTTGTGGCCTCCCAACACCAGACTTAGAGTTTGAATGTGGGGATTTTGTTTGACTCTGTATTGAGAGAAGCTTTTCATGCTTCCTCTCCTTGGTTACAGAGGGAGATCCTTGAGCCTTAAACACAAGGGAGTCCTCATTCACTTGAAGAACTTATTCTCCTCTGTCTACATCAATCACAGCTTTTGCTGTGGCTAGGAAGGGTCTACCAAGGATGATGGATTCATCTATACACTTTCCAGTGTCTAGGATTATGAAATCAGCAGGGATGTAGTAGTCTTCAACCTTTACCAAGACATCCTCTACAAATCCATAAGCTTATTTCCTTGAATTGTCTGCCATCTCTAGTGAGATTCTTACAGCTTGTACCTCAATGATCCCTAGCTTCTCCATTATAGAGAGAGCTATGAGGTTTATACTTGACCCTAGGTCACACAGAGCCTTCTCAAAGGTCATGGTGCCTATGGTACAAGGTATTAAAAACTTCCCAGGATCTTGTCTCTTCAGAGGTAATCTCTGCCTAGTCAAGTCATCCAGTTCTTTGATGAGCAAGGGGGGTTCTTCCTCCCAAGTCTCATTACCAAATAACTTGGCATTTAGCTTCATGATTGCTCCAAGATACTTAGCAACTTGCTCTTCAGTAACATCTTCATCCTCTTCAGAGGAAGAATACTCATCAGAGCTCATAAATGGCAAAAGTAAATTCAATGGAATCTCTATGGTCTCAGTGTGAGCCTCAGATTCCCATGGTTCCTCATTAGAGAACTCCTTGGAGGCCAGTGGACGTCCATTGAGGTCATCCTTAGTGGAAATCACTGCCTCTTCCTCATCTCCAAGTTCGGCCATGTGAGATGTGTTTATGGCCTTGCACTCTCTCTTTGGATTCTCTTCTGTATTGCTTGGAAGAGTACTAGGAGGGAGTTCAGTAACTTTCTTACTCAGCTGACCCACTTGTGCCTCCAAATTTCTAATGGAGGATCTTGTTTTAGTCATGAAACTTTGAGTGGTTTTGATTAGATCAGAGACAATGGTTGCTAAGTCAGAGTGGCTTTGCTTAGAATTCTCTGTCTGTTGCTGAGAAGATGATGGAAAAGGTTTGCTATTGCTAAACCTATTTCTTCCACCATTATTGTTGTTAAAGCCTTGTTGGAGCCTCTGTTGATCCTTCCATGAGAGGTTTGGATGATTTCTCCATAAAGGATTATAGGTATTTCCATAGGGTTCTCCCATGTAATTCACCTCTTCCATTGCTGGGTTCTCAGGATCATAAGCTTCTTCTTCAGAGGAAGCTTCCTTAGTACTGCCTGTTGCTGCTTGCATTCCAGATAGACTCTGAGAAATCATATTGACTTGTTGGGTCAATATTTTATTCTGAGCCAATATGGCATTCAGAGTATCAATCTCAAGAACTCCTTTCTTCTGAGTTGTCCTATTATTCACAGGATTCCTTTCAGAAGTGTACATGAATTGGTTATTTGCAACCATCTCAATGAGTTCCTGAGCTTCTGCAGGCGTCTTCTTCAGATGAAGAGATCCTCCAGCAGAGCTGTCCAATGACATCTTGGACAGTTCAGACAGACCATCATAGAAGATACCTATGATGCTCCATTCTGAAAGCATGTCAGAAGGACACCTTCTGATCAATTGCTTGTATCTTTCCCAAGCTTCATAGAGGGATTCACCTTCCTTCTGTCTGAAGGTTTGGACTTCCACTCTAAGCTTGCTCAATTTTTGAGGTGGAAAGAATTTTGCCAAGAAGGCATTGACTAGCTTTTTCCAAGAGTTCAGGCTTTCTTTAGGTTGTGAGTCCAACCATGTCCTAGCTCTGTCTCTTACAGCATAAGGGAAGAGCATAAGTCTGTAGACCTCAGGGTCAACCCCATTGGTCTTGACAGTGTCACAGATTTGCAAGAATTCAGCTAAAAACTTATGAGGATCTTCCAATGGAAGTCCATGAAACTTGCAATTCTGTTGCATCATAGAAACTAATTGAGGCTTAAGCTAAAAGTTGTTTGCTCCAATGGTAGGGATTGAGATGCTTCTCCCATAGAAGTTGGGAGTAGGTGCAGTAAAGTCACCAAGCACCTTCCTTGCATTGTTGGCATTGTTGTTTTCGGCTGCCATGGCTTCTTCCTCCTTGAAGAGCTCTGTTAGGCCCTCTAGAGAGAGTTATACTTTAGCTTCTCTTAGCTTTCTCTTCAAGGTCCTTTCAGGTTCAGGATCAGCTTCAATAAGAATGCCCTTGTCCTTGCTCCTGCTCATATGAAAGAGAAGAGAACAAGAAAGTATGGAATCCTCTATGTCACAGTATAGAGATTCCTTAAAGTGTCAGAGGTAAAGAAGAATAGAAGGAGGAGGTAGATAGAAGAGAATTCGAACTTATCAAGAGGGATAGAGTTTGAATTGCACCTTGAGGAGGAGTGTTAGTCCCTTAAATAGAGGATGTGAGAAGAGGGGAAGAATTTTCGAAATTAAAGTAAAAGATTTTGAAATAATTAAAAGAAATTTTGAAAAATTGGTAAAGGATTTTCAAAAATTATGATTGGGAAAGAAATTAAGTGATTTGTGAAAAGATTTTGAAATTAGAAATCAAAAAGATATTATTGAAAATTAATTTTGAAAAATATATGATTGAAAAGATATGATTGAGAAGATATGATTGAAAATCAATTTTAAAAAAAAGAAAGTTTTAAAATTAAAGTTGATTACTTGACTAACAAGAAATTAAAAGATATGATTCTTAAAAATTAAAATTTGATCCTTTCTTAATAGGCAAGTAACAACTTGAAAATTTTGAAGTAAATCATTAATTATAGCAAGGATTTTCAAAAATTATAATAATAAAAAAAATGGAAAGAAATTGATTTTGAAAGGATATGATTGAAAAGATATAATTTGAAAAAGATTTGATTTTGAAAAATTATGAAAATTTGAAAAAGATTTGAATTAAAAACAAAATCTTCCCTCTAGTGTCCTCCTGTCGTTAAACGCCCAGAATGGCATCCATTCTGGCATTTAATGCCCAAAATCCTACCTTTTGGGGCGTTAAACGCCCAGCCAGGTACCCTGGCTGGCGTTTAAACGCCAGTTTTCCTTCTTCACTGGGCATTTTGAACACCCAGCTTTTTCTGTTTAATTCCTCTGCTAAATGTTCTGAATCTTTAATTCTCTATATTATTGACTTGAAAAGACATAGTTTTGAGAATTTTTTTTTTGAATTTTTCAATGATGAGAAATAATCAAAATACAACTAATCTTAGGAAACTCAAATCAAACAAACAATGCATGCAGGACACCAAACTTAAAAATTTTCATATAAGAGACACTAACAAATTGAGAATGCATATGAAAAACAACAAAACACACAAAACAAGAGAATTTAAAGATCAGAGCAATGAAATCATCAAGAACAACTTGAAGATTAATGAAGAACATAATGCATGTAATTTTCAAAATTTATAGATATGCAATTGACACTAAACTTAAAATTAGACACTAGACTCAAACAAGAAACATAAAATATTTTTTATTTTTATGATTTTATAAATTTTTTTTTGTGATTTTTCGAAAATTGAGTGGAAAAGAAAATAAAGGGGTTCAAAATTTTTAATAAGAGTTCCAGGAATCATTGCAATGCTAGTCTAAAACTCCGGTCCAGGAATTAGACATGGCTTACTAGCCAGCCAGGCTTTCAACGAAAGCTCCGGTCTAAAACACTAGACATAGCCAATGGCTAGCCAAGCTTTAGCAGATCATTGCTAACAACAGCAGAATTGATAGGAATCAACAAGCTCTTGTGATGATAAGTTGAAACCTCGGTCCAATAAGATTAGACATGGCTTCACAACTAGCCAGACTTCAACAAATCATCATGAAACTCTAGAATTCGTTCTTAAAAACTCTGAAGAACAAAATAGAAAATTTTTGTATTTTAAAAAAAAAATTTCGAAAATAAAAAATAAAAAGTAAAATTACCTAATCTAAGCAACAAGATGAACCGTCAGTTGTCCAAACTCGAACAATCCCCGGCAACGGCGCCAAAAACTTGGTGCATGAAATTGTGATCATCAACAATGGTGCCAAAGGACTTGGAGCTCTCAAACGTGAATCACACTTTGTCACAATTCCGCACAACTAACCAGCAAGTGCACTGGGTCGTCCAAGTAATAAACCTTACGTGAGTAAGGGTCGATCCCACGGAGATTGTCGACTTAAAGCAAGCTATGGTTATCTTGAAAATCTCAGTCAGGCAGATTCAAATGGTTATGAAGAATTGATAATTAAAAGATGAATATAAAATAAGATAAAGATAGAGATACTTATGTAATTCATTGGTAGGAATTTCAGATAAGCGTATGAAGATGCTTTGTTCCTCCTGAACCTCTGCTTTCCTATTGCCTTCTTCCAATCATTCATACTCCTTTCCATGGCAAGCTTTATATTGGGCATCACCGTTATCAATGGCTACTTCCCATCCTCTCAGTGAAAATGTTCTACGTACGCTGTCACCGCACGGCTAATCATCTGTCGGTTCTCGATCATGTTGGAATAAGATCTATTGATCCTTTTGCGTCTGTCACACGCCCAACAATCGCGAGTTTGAAGCTCGTCACAGTCATCCCTTCCCAGATCCTACTCAGAATACCACAGACAAGGTTTAGACATTCCGGATCTCAGGAATGGCCGCCAATAATTCTAGCTGATGAGCGGATAATTCATACGCTTTTTGACATTGTTTTTAGTATGTTTTTAGTAGGATCTAGTTACTTTTAGGGATGTTTTCATTAGTTTTTATGTTAAATTCATATTTCTGGACTTTATTATGAGTTTGTGTGTTTTTCTGTGGTTTCAGGTATTTCTGGCTGAAATTGAGGGACTTGAGCAAAAATCAGATTCAAAGGTTGAAGAAGGACTGCTGATGCTGTTGGATTCAGACCTTTCTTCACTCAAAGTGAATTTTCTGGAGCTACAGAACTCGAAATGGCGCGCTTCCAATTGCGTTGGAAAGTAGACATCCAGGGCTTTCCATCAATGTATAATAGTCCATACTTTGCCCAAGTTTAGAGGACGCAAACTGGCGTTCAACGCCAGCTCTCTGCCCAATTCTGGCGTCCAGCGCCAGAAACAAGTTGCAAAGTGGAGTTCAACGCCCAAACTGGCACCAAAGCTGGCGTTCAACTCCATGAAGGACCTCTACACGTGCAACACTCAAGCTCAGCCCAAGCACACACCAAGTGGGCCCCGGAAGTGGATTTATGCATCAATTACTTACTTCTGTAAACCCTAGTAGATAGTTTATTATAAATAGGACTTCTTACTATTGTATTAGACATCCTGGATCGTATTTTGATCCTGTGATCACGTTTTGGGGGCTCGCCATCTCGGCCATGCTTGGACCTTTCACTTGTGTAATTTTAACGGTAGAGTTTCTACACTCCATAGATTAAGGTGTAGAGCTCTGCTGTTCCTCAAAGATTAATGCAGAGTACTACTATTTTCTATTCAATTCATCTTATTTCGCTTCCAAGATATTCATTCGCACTTCAACCTGAATGTGATGAACGTGACAATCATCATCATTCCCTATGAACGCATGCCTGACAACCACTTCCGTTCTACATTAGATTGAATGAGTATCTCTTAGATCTCTTAATCGGAATCTTCGTGGTGTAAGCTAGAATGATGGCGGCATTCAAGAGAATCTGGAAAGTCTAAACCTTATCTGTGGTCTTCCGAGTAGGATTCAATGATTGAATGACTGTGATGAGCTTCAAACTCGCGATTGCTGGGCGTAGTGACAGACGCAAAAGGATAGTAAATCCTATTCCAGCATGATCGAGAACCGACAGATGAATAGCCGTGCCGTGACAGGGTGCGTTGACCACTTTCACTGAGAGGATAGGATGTAACCATTGACAAGGATGATGCCTCCAGACGATTAGCCGTGCTGTGACAGGGCATTTGGATCATTTTCCCGAGAGAAGACCGAAAGTAGCCATTGACAATGGTGACGCATTACATAAAGCCAGCCATGAAAAGGAGTAAGACTGATTAGATGAAGATAGCAGGAAAGCAAAGGTTCAGAGGAACGAAAGCATCTCTATTCGCTTATCTGAAATTCTCACCAATGATTTACATAAGTATTTCTATCCCTATTTTATTAATTATTTTCGAAAACCCCATTACTATTTTATATCCGCCTGACTAAGATTTACAAGGTGACCATAGCTTGCTTCATACCAACAATCTCCGTGGGATTCGACCCTTACTCACGTTAGGTTTTACTTGGACGACCAAGTGCACTTGCTGGTTAGTTGTGCGAAGTTGTGAACCATGGTATTGGCATCATGTTTTTGGCGCCATTACCAGGGAAAGAAAGAGCGATGAATTTTACATAATCAAAGTGTAATCACAATTTCTGCGCACCAAGTTTTTGGCGCCGTTGTCGGCGATTGTTCGAGTTTGGACAACTGACGGTTCATCTTGTTGCTCAGATTAGGTAATTTTATTTTTGTTTTATTTTCAAAAATTTTTCAAAAATCTTTCAAAAATTTCTTATTTGTTTTCGAAAAAAAAAATATTTTATATAAAAATGTTTTCAAAAATATATTTTTCTTCAGAATTTTTAAGAATGAATTCTAGTGTTTCATAAAGCATGTCTGGCTGTAAAGCCACGACTGTAGGGCATGTTAGACGTGTCATGTCTGAGTTACATGCTAAAGCTTGGCTGGCTATTAAGCCATGCCTAACCCTTTGATTGGAGCTTTAGACTAAAGAGCATAAGATTCCTGGAATTCATGTTAAAAATTTTGGAATCCTTATTTTTGTTTTTCAAATAATTTTTGAAAAAATACAAAAAAATCATAAAATCATAAAAATAAAAAATATTTCATGTTTCTTGTTTAAGTCTTGAGTCAAGTTGAAAGTTTGGTGTCAATTGCATGTGCATCTTGCATTTTTCGAAAATAATCATGCATTCATAGTGTTTTTCATGATCTTCAAGTTGTTCTTGGTAAGTCTTCTTGTTTGATCTTTGCATTTGCATGTTTTGTGTCTTTTCTTGTTTTTCATATGCATTCTTGAATTCTTAGTGTCTAAGCATTAAAGAATTCTAAGTTTGGTGTCTTGCATGTTTTCTTTGCATTAAAAATTTTTTCAAAAATATGTTCTTGATGTTCATCATGATCTTCATAGTGTTCTTGTTGTTCATCCTGACATTCATAGTATTCTTGCATGCATTGCATCATTTTTCTTATTTTTCTCTCTCTTCATTAAAAATTCAAAAATAAAAAAATATCTTTCCCTTTTTCTCTCTCAAAATTTTGAAAAATAGATTTGACTTTTTCAAAAAATTTTAAAATCTAGTTGTTTTTATGAGTCAAATCAAATTTTCAATTTAAAAATCTTATCTTTTTCAAAATCTTTTTCAAAAATCAAATCTTTTTCATTTTCCTTAGTTATTTTCGAAAATTATAAAAATATTTTTCAGAAATATTTTTCTCATTTTTATATCAAATTTTCGAAAATAACAATAACAATTAATGTTTTGATTCAAAAATTTCAAGTTTGTTATTTGCTTGTTAAGAAAGATTCAAACTTTAAGTTCTAGAATCATATCTTGTGATTTCTTGTGAATCAAGTCATTAATTGTGATTTTAAAAATCAAATCTTTTTTTTAAAAACTAATTTCTATCCTATCTTTTCAAAAATATCTTCTCATCATATCTTTTTCAAAAATTTGATTTCAAAATATCTTTTCTAACTTCCTAACTTCTTATCTTTTCAAGTTGACTTTCAAAATTTGTTTCAACTAACTAACTAACTTTTTGCTTGTTTCTTATCTTTTTCAAAACTACCTAACTAACTCTCTCTCTCTAATTTTCGAAAATATCTCCCCCTTTTTCAAAAATTTCTTTTTAATTAACTAATTATTTTAACTTTTGATTTTAAAATTTTCGAAAAAAAATTACTAACATTTTTCAAAAACTATTTTAGAAAATCACTCACTCATTTTCAAAAAAAAAATTATTTTCGAAAATTTCCCTTCTCTCTCATCTCCTTCTATTTATTTATTCATCTACTAACACTTCATCACTCACCAAATTCGAACCCCCTCTTCTATCTGTGTTCGAATTTTCTCTCTTCTTGTCTTCTTCTACTAACAATAAGGAACCTTTTTACTGTGACATAGAGGATTCCTCTTCTTTTCTTTTTCTCTTCTCTTTCTTATGAGCAGGGACAAAGAAAAAGGCATTCTTGTTGAAGCTGATCCAGAACCTGAAAGGACTCTGAAGAGAAAACTAAAAGAAGCTAAATTACAACAATCCAGAGACAACCTTATTGAAAATTTCGAACAAGTAAAGGAGATGGCAGCCGAACCCAACAACAATAATGCAAGGAGAATTCTTGGTGACTTTACTGCACCTAATTCCAATTTACATGGAAGAAACATCTCCATCCCTGCCATTGGAGCAAACAACTTTGAGCTGAAACCTCAGCTAGTTTCTCTGATGCAGCAGAACTGCAAGTTTCATGGACTTCCATCTAAAGATCCTTTTCAGTTCTTAACTGAATTCTTGCAGATCTGTGATACTGTTAAGACTAATGGAGTAGATCCTGAAGTCTACAGGCTCATGCTTTTCCCTTTTGCTGTAAGAGACAGAGCTAAAATATGGTTGGACTCTCAACCCAAAGACAGCCTGAACTCTTGGGATAAGCTGGTCACGGCTTTCTTAGCCAAGTTCTTTCCTCCTCAAAAGCTGAGCAAGCTTAGAGTGGATGTTCAGACCTTCAAACAGAAAGAAGGAGAATCCCTCTATGAAGCTTGGGAAAGATACAAGCAGCTGACCAAAAAGTGTCCTTCTGACATGCTTTCAGAATGGACCATCCTGGATATATTCTATGATGGTTTATTTGAGCTATCAAAGATGTCATTGGATATCTCTGCAGGTGGATCCATTCACCTAAAGAAAACACCTGCAGAAGCTCAAGAACTCATTGACATGGTTGCAAATAACCAGTTCATGTACACTTCTGAAAGGAATCTTGTGAATAATGGGACGCCTATGAAGAAGGGAGTTCTTGAGATTGATACTCTGAATGCCATATTGGCTCAGAAAAAAATATTGACTCAGCAAGTCAATATGATTTCTCAGAGTCTGAATGGAATGCAAGCTGCATCCAACAGTACTCAAGAGGCATCTTCTGAAGAAGAAGCTTATGATCCTGAGAACCCTGCAATAGCAGAGGTGAATTACTTAGGTGAACCTTATGGAAACACCTATAACTCATCATGGAGAAATCATCCAAATTTCTCATGGAAGGATCAAAAGCCTCAACAAGGCTTTAATAATGGTGGAAGAAACAGGTTTAGCAATAGCAAGCCTTTTCCATCATCCACTCAGCAACAGACAGAGAATTCTGAGCAAAACCCATCTAGCTTAGCAAACTTAGTCTCTAATCTATCTAAGGCCACTGTGAGTTTCATGAATGAAACAAGGTCTTTCATTAAAAATTTAGAAGCACAAGTGGGCCAGCTGAGTAAAAGGATCACTGAAATCCCTCCTAGTACTCTCCCAAGCAATACAGAAGAGAATCCAAAAGGAGAGTGTAAGGCCATTGACATAACCAAAATGGCCGAACCCAATGAGGGAGAGGAGGACGTGAATCCCAAGGAGGAAGACCTCCTGGGACGTCCAGTGATCAATAAGGAGTTTCCCTCTGAGGAACCAAAGGAATCTGAGACTCATCTAGAGACCATAGAGATTCCATTGAACCTCCTTATGCCATTCATGAGCTCTGATGAGTAATCCTCTTCTGAAGAGAATGAGGATGTTACTGAAGAGCAAACTGCCAAGTTTCTTGGTGCAATCATGAAGCTGAATGCAACATTATTTGGCATTTATACTTGGGAAGATGAACCTCCCTTGTTCACCAATGAACTAAGTGATCTGGATCAACTGACATTGCCTCAGAAGAGACAGGATCTTGGAAAGTTCATAATACCTTGTACCATAGGCACCATGATCTTTAAGGCTCTGTGTGACCTTGGTTCAGGAATAAACCTCATGCCCCTCTCTGTAATAGAGAAACTGGGAATCTATGGGGTGCAAGCTGCTAGAATCTCATTAGAGATGGCAGATAATTCAAGAAAACAGGCTTATGGACAAGTAGAGGACGTGTTAGTAAAGGTTGAAGGCCTTTACATCCCTGCTGATTTCATAGTCTTAGATACTGGAAAGGAAGAGGATGAATCCATCATCCTAGGAAGACCTTTCCTAGCCACAGCAAGAGCTGTGATTGATGTGGACAGAGGAGAATTGATCCTTCAATTAAATAAGGACAACCTTGTGTTTACAACTCAAGGATCTCTCTCTGCATCCATGGAGAGGAAGCAGAAAAAGCTTCTCTCAAAGCAGAGTCAACCAAAGCCCCCACAGTCAAACTCTAAGTTTGGTGTTGGGAGGCCACAACCAAACTCTAAGTTTGGTGTCAAACCCCCATATCCAAACTCTAAGTTTGGTGTTGGGAGGTTTCAACAAAGCTCTGCACATCTGTGAGGCTCCATGAGAGCCCACTGTCAAGCTATTGACATTAAAGAAGCGCTTGTTGGGAGGCAACCCAATTTTTATCTAACTATATTTTTCTTAGTTATATGTCTTTATAGGTTCATGATCATGTGGAGTCACAAAATAAATATAAAAATTGAAAACGGAATCAAAAACAGCAGAAGAAAAATGACACCCTGGAGGAAGCATCTGCCTGGCGTTCAACGCCAGAACAGAGCATGGTTCTGGCGCTGAACGCCCAAAATGGGTAGTATCTGGGCACTGAATGCCCAAAATGGGCATCATCTGGGCGCTGAACGCCAGAATTGCACCCTGGAGAGGAGCTGGCGCTGAACGCCCAGAACAAGCATGGTTCTGGTGTTCAACGCCAGAAATGGCCAGTAAATGAGCGTTGAACGCCCAGAGTTGTGTGCAAGGGCATTTTACATGCCTAATTTGGTGCAAGGTTGTAAATCCTTGAACACCTCAGGATCTGTGGACCCCACAGGATCCCCACCTACCTCCACTCACTTTTTCTCATCCCTCTTTCACACAATCCCATAAACACTCTTCCCCAAAACCCTTCACCAATCACCTCAATCTCTCTTCCCCATCACCTCTTCCCCACTCACATCCATCCACTCTTCCCTATAAACCTACCTCATAAACTCCACCTACCTTCAAAATTCAAAACCAATTTCCCACCCAAACCCACCCATATGGCCGAAACCTTCCCCCCTCCCTTCCCTATATAAAGCCCTCCATTCTTCTTCAAATTCACACAACACAACCCTCTCTTCTCTTCTTGGCCGAAACACAACCCCTTCTCCCTCTCCTCCATTTCTTCTTCTTCTTCATCTATTCTTTCTTTTATTGCTCGAGGGCGAGCAATATTCTAAGTTTGGTGTGGTAAAAGCATAAGCTTTTTGTTTTTCCATTACCATTGATGGCACCTAAGACTGGAGAATCCTCTAGAAAAGGAAAAGGGAAGACAAAAGCTTTCACCTCCGAGTCACAGGAGATGGAAAGGTTCATCTCCAAAGCCCATCAAGACCACTTCTATGATGTTGTGGCCAAGAAGAAGGTGATCCCTGAGGTCCCTTTCAAACTCAAAAGAAATGAGTATCCAGAGATCCGACATGAAATTCAAAGAAGAGGTTGGGAAGTTCTAACAAATCCCATCCAACAAGTCGGCATCCTAATGGTTCAAGAGTTCTATGCTAATGCATGGATCACCAAGAACCATGATCAAAGTAAGAACCCGGATCCAAAGAACGATGTTACAATGGTTCGGGGGAAATACTTAGATTTTAGTCCGGAAAATGTGAGGTTGGCGTTCAACTTGCCAAACATGGAAGAGAACGCATGCCCCTACACAAGGAGAGTCAACTTTGATCAAAGGTTTGACCAAGTCCTTATGGACATATGTGTAGAAGGAGCTCAATGGAAAATTGACTCAAAAGGCAAACCGGTTCAACTAAGAAGACTGGACCTCAAGCCTGTGACTAGAGGATGGTTTGAATTCATCCAATGCTCCATCATCCCTACTAGCAACCGATCTGAAGTTACTGTGGATCGGGCCATCATGATTCATAGCATCATGATTGGAGAGGAAATAGAAGTTCATGAAGTCATCTCTAATGAACTCTACAAAATAGCCGAAAAGTCATCCCCCATGGCAAGGCTAGCTTTTCCTCATCTTATTTGCCATCTATGTTACTCAGCTGGAGCTTTCATAGAAGGAGACATTCCTATTAAAGAAGAGAAGCCCATCACTAAGAAAAAGATGGAGCAAGCAAGAGAGCCCATTCATGGAGCTCAAGAGGCGCAAGAAGCTTATCACCATGAGATCCCGGAAATGCCTTAAATGCATTTTCCTCCACAAAATTATTGGGAGCAAATCAACACCTCCCTAGAAGAATTAAGTTCCAACATGGGACAATTAAGGATGGAACATCAAGAGCACTCCATCATGCTCCATGAAATAAGAGAAGATCAAAAAGCAATGAGGGAGGAGCAACAAAGACAAGGAAGAGACATAGAAGAGCTCAAGGACATTATTGGTTCCTCAAGAAGGAAACGCCACCATCACTAAGGTGGACTCATTCCTTGTTCTTATTTCTTCTGTTTTTCGTTTTCTATGTTGTGTGCTTATCTATGTTTGTGTCTTCATTACATGATCATTAGTAGTTAGTAACTATGTCTTAAAGTTATAAATGTCCTATGAATCCATCACCTCTCTTAAATGAAAAATGTTTTAATTCAAAAGAACAAGAAGTACATGAGTTTCGAATTTATCCTTGAACTTAGCTTAATTATATTGATGTGGTGACAATGCTTCTTGTTTTCTGAATGAATGCTTGAACAGTGCATATGTCTTTTGAAGTTGTTGTTTAAGAATGTTAAATATGTTGGCTCTTGAAAGAATGATGACAAGGAGACATGTTATTTGATAATCTGAAAAATCATAAAAATGATTCTTGAAGCAAGAAAAAGCAGTAAAGAACAAAGCTTGCAGAAAAAAAAATAGGCGAAAAAAAAATAGAAAAAGAAAAAGCAAGCAGAAAAAGCCAATAACCCTTAAAACCAAAAGGCAAGGGCAAATAAAAAGGATCCCAAGGCTTTGAGCATCAGTGGATAGGAGGGCCTAAAGGAATAAAATCCTGGCCTAAGCGGCTAAACCAAGCTGTCCCTAACCATGTGCTTGTGGCGTGTAGGTGTCAAGTGAAAACTTGAGACTGAGCGGTTAAAGTCAAGGTCCAAAGCAAAAAAAAAAGAGTGTGCTTAAGAACCCTGGACACCTCTAATTGGGGACTTTAGCAAAGCTGAGTCACAATTTGAAAAGGTTCACCCAATTATGTGTCTGTGGCATTTATGTATCCGGTGGTAATACTGGAAAACAAAGTGCTTAGGGCCACGGCCAAGACTCATAAAATAGCTGTGTTCAAGAATCATCATACTGAACTAGGAGAATCAATAACACTATCTGAACTCTGAGTTCCTATAGATGCCAATCATTCTGAACCTCAATGGATAAAGTGAGATGCCAAAACTATTCAAGAGGCAAAAAGCTATAAGTCCCGCTCATTTGATTAGAGTTATGTTTCATTGATAGTTTGGAATTTATAGTATATTATCTTCTTTTTATCCTATTTGATTTTCAGTTGCTTGGGGACAAGCAACAATTTAAGTTTGGTGTTGTGATGAGCGGATAATTTATACGCTTTTTGACATTGTTTTTAGTATGTTTTTAGTAGGATCTAGTTACTTTTAGGGATGTTTTCATTAGTTTTTATGTTAAATTCACATTTCTGGACTTTACTATGAGTTTGTGTGTTTTTCTGTGATTTCAGGTATTTTCTGGCTGAAATTGAGGGACTTGAGCAAAAATCAGATTCAGAGGTTGAAGAAGGACTGCTGATGCTGTTGGATTCTGACCTCCCTGCACTCAAAGTGGATTTTCTGGAGCTAAAGAACTCAAAATGGCGCGCTTCCAATTGCGTTGGAAAGTAGAAATCCAGGGCTTTCCAGAAATGTATAATAGTTCATACTTTGCCCAATTTTAGATGATGCAAACTGGCGTTCAACGCCAGCTCTCTGCCCAATTCTGGCGTCCAGCGCCAGAAACAAGTTGCAAAGTGGAGTTCAACGCCCAAACTGGCACCAAAGCTGGCGTTCAACTCTAAGAAGGACCTCTACACGTGCAACACTCAAGCTCAGCCCAAGCACACACCAAGTGGGCCCCGGAAGTGGATTTATGCATCAATTACTTACTTCTGTAAACCCTAGTAGCTAGTTTATTATAAATAGGACTTCTTACTATTGTATTAGACATCCTGGATTGTATTTTGATCCTGTGATCACGTTTTGGGGGCTGGCCATCTCGGCCATGCCTGGACCTTTCACTTGTGTAATTTTAACGGTAGAGTTTCTACACTCCATAGATTAAGGTGTAGAGCTCTGCTGTTCCTCAAAGATTAATGCAGAGTACTACTGTTTTCTATTCAATTCATCTTATTTCGCTTCCAAGATATTCATTCGCACTTCAATCTGAATGTGATGAACGTGACAATCATCATCATTCCCTATGAACGCGTGCCTGACAACCACTTCCGTTCTACATTAGATTGAATGAGTATCTCTTAGATCTCTTAATCAGAATCTTCGTGGTGTAAGCTAGAATGATGGCGGCATTCAAGAGAATCCGGAAAGTCTAAACCTTGTCTGTGGTATTTCGAGTAGGATTCAATGATTGAATGACTGTGACGAGCTTCAAACTCGCGATTGCTGGGCGTAGTGACAGACGCAAAAGGATAGTAAATCCTATTCCAGCATGATCGAGAACCAACAGATGAATAGTCGTGCCGTGACAGGGTGCGTTGACCACTTTCACTGAGAGAATAGGATGTAACCATTGACAAGGGTGATGCCTCCAGACGATTAGCCGTGCCGTGACAGGGCATTTGGATCATTTTCCCGAGAGAAGACCGAAAGTAGCCATTGACAATGGTGACGCATTACATAAAGCCAGCCATGGAAAGGAGTAAGACTGATTGGATGAAGATAGCAGGAAAGCAAAGGTTCAGAGGAACGAAAGCATCTCTATTCGCTTATCTGAAATTCTCACCAATGATTTACATAAGTATTTCTATCCCTATTTTATTAATTATTTTCGAAAACCCCATTACTATTTTATATCCGCCTGACTGAGATTTACAAGGTGACCATAGCTTGCTTCATACCAACAATCTCCGTGGGATTCGACCCTTACTCACATAAGGTATTACTTGGACGACCCAGTGCACTTGCTGGTTAGTTGTGCGAAGTTGTGAACCATGGTATTGGCATCATGTTTTTGGCGCCATTACCAGGGAAAGAACGAGCGATGAATTTTACATAATCAAAGTGTAATCACAATTTCTGCGCACCACTAGCCTATACCACGAAGGTTCTAATCTTAGATTAGAAACCCAAGAGATACACATTCAAGCTTGTTTGCATGTAGAATGGAAGTGGTTGTCAGTCACGCGTTCATAGGTGAGAATGGTGATGAGTGTCACATAATCATCACATTCATCATGTTCTTGGGTGTGAATGAATATCTTGGAGAAGAAATAGACTTGAGTTGAATAGAAAAACAATAGTACTTGTATTAATTCATGAAGAACAGCAGAGCTCCACACCTTAATCTATGGTGTGTAGAAACTCCACCGTTGAAGATACATAAGAACAAGGTCTAGGCATGGCCGTGAGGCCTGCCTCCAAAAGCGTCTAAGATAGCATAAGACTTATCAATGATTGAAAATACAATAGTAAAAGGTCCTATTTATAGAGAACTAGTAGCCTAGGGTTACAAATATAGGTAATTAATGCAGAAATCTTCTTTCGGGCCCACTTGGTGTGTGCTTGGGCTGAGCATTGAAGCTTCCATGTGTAGAGACTTTTTTTGGAGTTAAACGCCAGCTTTTGTGCCAGTTTGGGCATTTAACTCCAGCTTTTATGCCAGTTCCGGCGTTAAACGCCAAAATTCTTGAGCTGACTTGGATCGCCTGTTTGGGCCATCAAATCTCAGGCAAAGTATGGACTATTATCCATTTCTGAAAAGCCCAGGATGTCTACTTTCCAACGCAATTAAGAGCGCGCCAATTGGGCTTCTGTAGCTCCAGAAAATTCACTTCGAATGCAGGGAGGTTAGAATCCAACAGCATCTGCAGTCCTTTTTCAGCCTCTGAATAAGATTTTTGCTCAAGTCCCTCAATTTCAGCCAGAAAATACCTGAAATCACAGAAAAACACACAAACTCATAGTAAAGTCCAGAAGAGTGATTTTTATTTAAAAACTAATAAAAATATAATAAAAACTAATTAAAATATACTAAAAACATACTAAAAATAATGCCAAAAAGCGTATAAATTATCCGCTCATCAGTGACCTAGGATCAAGCATTATCCTCATGCCACTCTCTCTAATGGAGAAACTAGACATCATTGAGGTGAAATCTGCAAACATCTCATTAGAGATGGCAGACAAGACAATGAAGAAGCCATATGGCTTAGTAGAGGATGTCTTGGTGAAAGTTAAAAACCACTACATCCCTGCAAACTTCATTGTCTTGGACATAGGAGAGGATGAGGATGACTGTGTCATCCTTGGAAGACCTTTCCTAGCCACAGCCAATGCTATCATTGATGTGGGTAAGGGAGAACTGACCCTACAGTTAGGGGAGGACCACATCTTATTCAAGATGCCTCATCCTAATTCTCCCTCTAAAAGAGAGATAACTGTGCAACACCTAGTGTTCTAACCCTCTCTTTTTGTGTAAAGCATGGAAGAGCCCCCAAACATCAATTTTAAGTTTGCAGTTGGGCAGCCATCAACAAGCTCTAAGTACAAAGGTACTAAGAAGAAAGTACCTAAAGGCTGGAGGGACAAGAAAGTTCCAACAGAAGGCCTCTCACCTGGCATGAGAGTTGTCTTGACTAAGAAGCCAGCCTTACCATATACAGTGAGTCGTGTCCTGTCTCTAGAGCATGTGGAGCTCATTCATGAGAGGACAGGAAGAAAGTTCACTGTAAGGGGCAAAAATCTGAGCCTATACTCACCTCCGTAAGGAGCTAACCGTCAAGCTAATGACGTTAAAAATAGTGCTTGTTGGGAGGCAACCCAACCTTAATTAATTATTTATTTTGTTTTGTTTTTCTATTAGGGTCATGATCATATGCAGCATTCAGAACAGAGACAGAATTTCATAGTAGTGAAAATAAAACACTCTGGATGGAGTGTTAAAGTTGAATGCCAGCCAGGGTATCCCTACTGGGCATTCAACGCCCATGATGGGCAGCATTGCTGGCATTGAACGCCAGCCAGGGAGTAGCCCTTGGGCATTCAAACGCTGATGCAGAGAAGCAGAGAATCTGAATTTTCTAGCCTCTCAAGACCTGTGGGTCCCATAGCATCTTTCTCCTACCCTACCTACCCCACTTACTTTCACATTTTCCCATACACACTTCCCTATAACCCCTAGCCCAATCACATCCATACCACTTCCCCAAAACCATCATAACTCGCACCTACCCCTACCCACTTCAAAATCAAATTTTCCACCCAAAACCCACTCTATGGCTGAACATATACCCTTCCCCGCTCCTATAAATAACCCTCTTCATAACCCTTCATACACATACCTCTCATACTCTACTACACCCACAAGGCTGAAAGCCCTCTCTCCCTCTATATCCTTCTATTTTCTTCTTCTTCTACTCCATTTTTCTCCTCTGCTTATTTTTGCTCGAGGACGAGCAAAGTTTTAGGTTTGGTTTGGGAAAAGCATAGCTTTTTTCTTTCCATTACCATTTATGGCACCCAAGGTTGGAGACTCCTCTAGAAAGAGAAAAGGAAATACAGTAGCCACTCCCTCTGAATCTTGGGAGATGGAAAGATTCATCACCAAAGCCCACCAAGACCTCTTCTATAAAGTAGTGGCTGAGAAGAAAGTGATCCCTGAGGTCCATTTCTTGCTCAAGAAGAATGAGTATCTGGAAATTCGAA
Source organism: Arachis hypogaea (assembly GCF_003086295.3). Classification (NCBI taxonomy): domain Eukaryota; kingdom Viridiplantae; phylum Streptophyta; class Magnoliopsida; order Fabales; family Fabaceae; genus Arachis; species Arachis hypogaea. Next base: position 41,311,550 of record NC_092051.1, on the reverse strand, counting down.
GAGAGATCTGAAGAAGAGGTTGGGAAGTCCTAACCAATTCCATTCAGGATGTTTGGATTCTCATGGTACAAGAGTTTTATGCTAATACATGGGTTACTAAAAACCATGACACTAGTGTGAAACTAAATCTAAGGAATTGGATCACCATGGTCCTAGGAAGAATCTTAGATTTCAGCCCAGAAAGTGTGAGGTTAGTGTTCAACTTGCTTCTAATGCAAGGAGATCCTCATCCTTACACTAAGAGAGTTAACTTTGATGAGAGATTGGATCAAGTGCTCTCAGACATTTATGTGGAAGGAGCACAGTGGAAAAGGGATTCCCAAGGCAAGCCCATTCAACTAAGAAGGATTGACCTTAAGCCCATAGCTAGAGGATGGTTAGAATTCATCCAAAGATCCATCATCCCTACTAGCAATCGGTCAGAAGTGACTGTTGACAGAGCCATCATGATCCATTACATCATGATTGGAACTGAGGTGGAAGTACATGAGGTGATTCCTCAAGAACTGTACAAGGTAGCTGAGAAGCCTCACACCAATGCAAGGTTACCCTTCCCACAGCTCATCTGTCATCTATGCAATTCAGTTAGAATTGTTATAAATGGAGATGTCTCGATTGGGGAGGATAAGCCGATCACTAAGAAGAGGATGGAGTGAACTAGAGAGCATGCATAAGAGCATGTGCAGCTGCCTCAGTATGAGATCCCTGAGATGCCTCAAAGGATGTATTTTCCTCCCCAAAGCTATTGGGATCAATGAAAAACTTCTCTTGGAGAATTGAATACTAACATGGAGCAATTGAGGATGGAGTATCAAGGGCATGCTACCACCCTCAATGAAATAAGAGAAGATCAAAGAGCCATAAGGGAAGACCAAAGGGCTATGAGGGAAGAACAACAAAGGCAAAGAGATGACATAGAAGAGATCAAGCATCACATTGGATCCTCAAGGAGGAGTATTAGGCGACACCATTAAAGGTGGATTCGTTCTCTTTACACCCCTTTCCTGTTATTTTTTTCTATTTTCTGTTATGTTTTGTTTGTTCTATTGTTCTAGTTGCATGATCATTTGCATTGATGTCTTAAAGTTGTAAAATATTCTATGTATCTCTCACCTTGCTTAAAAGAAAATTTTAATTGAAAAGATTTGAGAGATGCATGAATTTCAAGTTTAAAATAAGAATAGTTTAATTATGTTGATGTGGTGGTATTGCTTTTATTTTCTGAATGTATGATTAAACAGTGCATATTTGAAGTTGAAATTTTAGAATGTTGGCTCTTGAAAGAATAAGGAAAAAGGAAAAATGTTATTGGTAATTTGAAAAATCAATAAAATTGATTCTTGAAGCAAGAAAAAGTAGCAAAAAGAAAAAGAAAAAGAAAAAGCATGTTGCAAAAGAAAAAAAAATAATATGCATGCGAAAAAGAAAGAAAAACGGCGAGAAGAAAAAAAAAACAGAAAAATCCATACTGCCTAAAAATGCAGGAAAAGGAGGGCAGATTGAAAAAGCCAATAACCCTTTAAACCAAAAGACAAGGGTAAAAGGACCGAAGGCTTTGAGCATTAATGGATAGGAGGGTCCAATGGAATAAAATCCTGGCCTAAGCGGCTCAATCAAGCTGTCCCTAACCTTGTGCTTGTGGCATGAAGGTGTCAAGTGAAAAGCTTGAGACTGAGCGGTTAAAGTCGTGGTCTAAAGCAAAAAGAGTGTGCTTAAGAACTCTGGACACCTCTATCTGGGGACTCTAGCAAAGCTGAGTCACAATCTGAAAAGGTTCACCCAGATAAAGTGTCTATGACATTATTGTATCCGGTGGTAATACTAGAAAACAAGGTGCTTAGGGTCACTGATGAATGGAAGATTGATGGTTTAGGATTCACAATAAATTCTCGTTGCAAGTATAGTTTCTAAACCAAGCAATAATCCTTTCATACAAAAACTTGTTTGTCACTTAAGAAAACCCAATAAAATTGATAACCGAAGTATTTAAACTTCGGGTTGTCTCTCAAGGAATTGCAGGGAAGTATGATTTATTATTGATTATGGAAAAATGTATATTTTTGGGGTTTTTTGAAATAGGGAACAAGGAAATAAATTGGCAAGGAAGTAAATTAATAACTAGAAAAACTCTTGGCAAGGTATGAGAACTGAAAATCCTATCCTAGTTATCCTTATCAGGTGTGATGAGAATTGGTTATTGCTCCCACTTAGTTAACCCTTACTAAATAAAGGAAAGTCAAGTGGACTAATCAATTTGATTCCTCAAGTCCTAGTCAACTCCTATGGAAAGACTAGCTTCAGAGGAATCCAAATCAATCAGCAAATTCCAATTTTCAATCAGCAGCTGAGTTTGACAACTCAAGTGTCACCACTTACTCAACCAAAGCCAAAAGGGAAAAAATCCAAATTATTTATATCATAAATAGAAGAAAGCAATCATCAATCTGAAATACCTCAAATTGTATTAAATAAGAAAATCAAATCTAACATGGAAAGTTCATAAATCAAATTGGGAAAATAAACAAACTAAAGTAATAGTGTAAATAAAAGTAGAAGAGAAATTAATTAAAGGAACATTGAACCTGGAATGAAGAAGGAATAAACCATAAACTAAGAGAAATCCTAATCCTAAAACTAAGAGAGAAGAGAGAGCCTCTCTCTCTAGAAAACTACATCTAAAACCTAAAATTATATGAATGAATGTTGTCTCAATGAATTGATTGATTCTCCCACTTTATAACCTCTAATCTGTGTTTTCTGGGCTGAGAACTGGGCCAGAAACAGCCCAGAAATTGCTGGGGGCGAAGTCAAATACGTGTATGTCGCTGGTTTTGCGTAGATCTACGCATGCGGTTAGAATCACGCGTGCACGTCACTTATCTTCAAAGCAACTATGGCAAATTATATATCATTTCGAAGCCCCGGATGTTAGCTTTCCAACACAACTAGAACCGCCCCATTTGGACCTCTATAGCTCAAGTTATGACCGTTTGAGTGCGAAGAGGTAAGGCTGGACAGCTTAGCAATTCCTTCAACTTCTTGTATTCCTTCCACTTTTACATGCTTCCTTTCCATCCTCTAAGTCATTCCTGTCCTGTAATCCCTAAAATCACTTAATGCACATATCACGGCATCGAATGGTAATAAGAGAGGATTAATATTAGCAAATGTAAGGCCAAAGAAGCATATTTTCAATCATAGCACAAAATCAGGAAGGAAAACGTAAAACATGCGAATTGTATGAATAAGTGTGAGAATAATAGATAAAATCTACTAGATTAAGCACAGGATAAACCCTAAAAATGGGGTTTATCAATCTCCCCACACTTAAACATTAGCATGTCCTCATGCTAAGCTCAAGAGAACTAAAAGAGTGAAGAGGAATGGTAGAGAGTATGAAATGCAACCTATCTATATGAATGCAACTATATGATAAGATGTTTCTACCTACTTGTTTAAAAGTAAATCAGCTCTTCAAGACAAACATAAATCAGATTTCACTAATTTCAAATTATACAATAAAAAACAAGTAAACTTGTAAGAAGATAGCTCATGAACGCAGGAAACATAGAATCGAGCATTGAGCCCTCACTGGTAGTGTATATGTACTCTAATCTCTCAAGTGTCTAGGGTTAATCACTCTACTCTTCTCTAATCATGCTTTCTAGACTTTGTTCTTCATATAACCAATCAACAAATATTTAGTATACCAATGCAAACATCATGAGGTCTTTTTAAGGTTGTAATGGGGCCAAGGTAAGGGTGAGGATATATGTATGGCCAAGTGAGCTATAATATGAATCTTTGACTAGCCTAAGTTCACCTAACACACACAAACACTCTATATAACTCTAAAATCATGCCTAGCTACCCATAATTCCCACTTTTACATCACATACTCATGTACCAATTTATCTTTTATTGTATCACATATGCATTGATCTTTTTCTTAACTTAACTTAGCATTGGGGTAATTTTGTCCCCTTATTTATTTACTTATTTATTGAATATTTTTTGGATTTTTTCTTTTTTTTTCTCTTTTTTTTATTTTTTTATTTTTTTTATTTTTTTAAATAGAAAAATAAACATAACTTATCAATGCACATGGATTTTTAATTTTTCTAGTCTCATATGAGTAGGTACCCAAATTCCCAATATTTTATCAAAGTAAAAACATAATGCATTCCCTTATTAACCCATGTTCCCACAGTTTGCCCACACTTAGTTGATACACAATCTCTATCTTAAGCTAACCAAAGATTCAATTGGGGTGATTACTTATTTTTCCGCTTAAGGCTAGTGATGTGGTAAAATATAGAACAAATGGGGATTAAAAAGGCTCAAAGTGGCTAACAAAGGTAAATGGAAGGGTAGGCTATTTGGAATAAGTGAGCAAAAACAAATGATGGCCTCAATCATATGCAAGCATGTAAATACACTAAATAATAGACATATAGACTGGAACAAAATAAAGATCACAATTATAGAGAAGTAAACACACAAGAATTGAAATATTATGGTTAAATAGTGTAACCATGTAATTAAGCTCAAATCTCACGGGTTGTGTGTTCTTAGCTATAAACTATGTTCCAATTTACAATCTTCAAACAAGTTTAACAAAAAAAATTTTAAATTAAATTAGTGAAATACTATAAAAAGGTTTTGAAAAAGAAACTCATTACTTTAACCAAGTAGTAGCTAAATGCATAAAATCAAACAAACATGCAATCAAACATGCAAATGCAACAATGAACTAACAAATAAAGTAAAACATTGGTGTTGAGAAGAAAATAACTAACCTATGGAGATCGGTATCGACCTCCCACACTTAAAGATTGCACCGTCCTCGGTGCATGCTGAGATGTGCAAGTGGACGGGCGGTTATAACTGATGCTTTTCCAAAGAATGTGCAGATGGAGTTGTCTGTCACCCCATGTAAACATTTTCTGTTCCTCTTCCTCGGTGGCCATCCTGAAAGAAGAGGAAAAAGAAGAAAAGTAACCCAGGAATAAAGAGAAGAAAATAAATAAAGTATGGGTGGGTTAATGTCAAATAATGGGGGTCTCAATTACATGGTAGCTACAACATGCAAGTGAGAAAACAATAGAAGCACATGGCATACCAGTGGTGCAAAATTTGCAACAAATGGGAGGAGTGTGGGTAATGGAAGACAGTATAAGTTCATATCAATGCAAGAAGAGTACAAGTATCATAAAGATTAGCATTGATTTAAATAATACTGCCCAATTAGAATAAAACAAGTCATGAAGCACCAGGATAATTCAAGAGAAGATGCAACAGTTAAATAAGAAAATTTAACACCAACGGAAAAATAATAAATTTAGAAAAGAAAATAAAAATATGCACAAAATTAAAATGCAATGAATGAAAGTATGCAGATAAATTAAGTAAAATAGAATGAAAGAAAAGAAGGATGAGAAGTTAAAGAGATGAAGAAGAAGAAAGTAAGAAAGGAGGAGGAAAGAAGGAGAAAGGAAAAGAAATTAGGATTGGGAAAGAAAAGATAAGAAAAGTGGGCGTTGCAGGGTTCTGGTGATGCGGCGTTGTCGACGCGTACGCATGGGGCGCGCATTGGGAAGGCGACGCGAGAGCGTCGCGCACGCGTACGCGTGACAGTGTTTGTGCTACTCGCACGAAGCCAGCCTCGTGCACGCACAACTCTCTGTTCACTCAATGTTGTGGCCCAACTTTGCATATGGCACGTGCGCGTCAGTCACGCGCACGCGTGATCACTCAGAAACTGAAAACGACGCGCACGCGTCAGGGACGCGTACGCGAGGGTGATTTTGTGCCTCTAGCACAGTGCCAGCACCAGGCCATCACAACTTTCGGCCAATACACCTTTTACGTCGATTTTTCAGGGCCACGCGTGCGTGTCACATGCACGCGTGAAATGCCAAAATCTCAAGTGGCGCGTACGCGTGAGGTACACGTATGCGTGATGTTGCTTATGCGATTGGCACGCTTTTTGCACCACTCCCACAGAACTTGCTGTTCACTTTTTTTTTGTAGAATGCAGAATGCAATGTGAAAATGAATATGCATAAATTATGGATGAATACTAATAAAAAGAAAATAAAATAAAATAAGACTGAAAATAAAAAAAAGAACAATCATACCATGGTGGGTTGTCTCCCACCTAGCACTTTTAGTTAAAGTCCTTATGTTGGACATTTGGTGAGCTCCTTGTCATGGTGGCTTGTGCTTGAACTCGTCTTGAAACTTCCACCAATGCTTGGACTTCCAATAAGCTCTATCAATACCAAGTAAATTTCTCAAGCTTTGATGGAGTTCTTCACAAGCTTTGAGCTCCCAAATTTGATCTTCATATATTCCTGGATCCCAAATCTTGTTTCTGCACCCGTCTTCAAGTGGATCATGATGATTCCATCTGGCTGGTTCAGCCTTAGAATTCTCATTTAGGCATCCAAACAGCCTCCTAGACCCATACAATTTAGTATTCTTCCAACCATGATAATTCAGTCGTGAGCTTCCTACCACAATGAATCTAGGATTGTGTTGCCAACCACTAACCATCTCCCTCTTACTCTTAAAGCCACAAAGAGCTCTAAGCTGACCATCTGTCTCAAGTAAACCATATTCAAGTGGGAAAGCAAAGTTCAAGGATAATAATTTTACCCACTTGAATGTTGTATTGGATGGTAATGGCTTTGGGGGAGAGATCTCCAACAGCTTTGGCAAGGTGATCTCCAGCTCCATTCCCTTGGGCTCTTCTTTGGCAACTTCCACCTCTTTGCAAGCTTCTTCAATTTCAACCTCTTCCTCTTGGTAGCTTTCTTCCAATTCAAACTCTTCTTCATGGCTTACCAAGGACATGGGAGGTTGTGCTTCTTCTTCTTTAATCTCCATCTCTTGATCAACCTCTTCAAAGTCTTTAGCCATGATATGCCTTGGAGGTTGTACACCCTCTTCAATATCAAATTCAAACGTCTTGGAAGGAGGTTCTATGATTGGACTTTCCCATGGAGGTTATGCATCTCCCAAGTCTTCAACCACTTCTTCCTCTTCAATAATTACTGCTTTCTCCAGTTGTTTTAGTATAAAATCATACTCATCCTTGATGATTTCCTTTCCATGACAACTCCTTTCAACTATTCCTTCATCTTCTAGTACAAAACCCAGCTCCTCCTTGTTGACTTCCTTCACTAATTCTTCAACCACTCTTTCGACTTCAAGGGTCTCCACTGCCTCCACCTGTAGGGCCTCCTCTAGCGTTTTATGAAGTATGAATTCGCGAAGACGATCTCTTTTCTCTTGTTCCTTGTCAATAGCATAGCAGGGATCATATTGCTCTTGGATTGATGGATGTGGGTGCTCTTCCATGGAGGGTGGTGATGGGATAGAAAGATTATGTGGTTGAAAAGGAAGTGCACTAAAGCTTGAGGGTTGAATATTGGAGGTAGAGGGTTGGTTCATGCGGGATATAAGATTTTGGAGTGTAGAGGTGAGACCAATGATATTAGAGATGAGTGTGTTGTTATCCAATGGAGGTTGGGGTGGATGGGAGAGTTCATTTGTTGGGAGAAAGAGCTCATAATACGGAGGTGGTTCTTCTTGATAAGGATATAAAGATGGTGAATATTGAGGTGGTGGTTCTGGGTGTGGTTCATATGGTAGTTGGTTTGGTGGATAAGGATTAGGGTCATATGGAGGTGAATGGTGGAAAGGGGTTTGTGAGTATGGTGGTTCAAAGGTATGTTGGAGAAGTGGTTCATAAGCATATGGTGGGGCTTGTTGGTAACTACAAGGGGTCCACCATATTCATTATCTTGGTACGCTCCCTGGAATGGCTCTTGACCATAGTAGTTTGGTGGAGGTTGGTTGTCACGAAAGGGTCCACCATAACTATTATCTTGGCATGCATCACAGAATGGTTGTTGGTTATATCGCATTGGATGGGGTTGTTGCCAAGAGGGTTGATCAAATCCTTGTGGCTCCTCCCATCTTTGATTCTTCCAACCTTGATGCCTGTTGAAGAACTGAAGATTGATGGTTTAGAAGTTATAGTAAACTCTCGTTGCAAGTATAGTTACTAAACCAAGCAATCAACTTTTCTTACAAACGTTTTGGTTGTCACAAGTAACAAACCCCTTTATAATTGATAACCGAGTATTTAAACCTCGGGTCGTCTTCTCAAAGAATTGCAGGGAGGTGTTCTTATTATTGGTTATGGATCTTGTAAATTGGGGGTTTTGAAAGTAAGAAAGAAGTATGTTAAATGATAGGAAAAATAAAATAGTAATAATAAAATAAACTCTTGGCAAGGTATAAGAACTGGAAGTCCTATCCTTATCAATTGTGATGATAATTGGATTTTAATCCCACTTTGTTAACCTCTAACTATGAAGGTAAATCAAGTGGATTAATTAGCTTAATCCTCAGGTCCTAGTCAATTTCTATGGAAAGACTACAGTTATTGGAGCAACTCCCAATTTCAACCACTGCTTTATTTGACAGCTCAAGCATTACCAATTACCTAACCCAAGCCAAAAGGGAGAAAATATCTAAATTAAATTAAAAGTATCAATATAAATAAAGCAAAGCAATCTTAAATCTGAAAATACCTCAAATTGCATTAATAAAGGAAATCAAATCTAACATGGATATTCATAAATAAAATTGGGAAAATAAATAAAAGAAAAATTGAACCTGATCAAAAGAAACAATCCTGAAAGCAAAGAAATCCTAAATCCTAATCCTAAGAGAGAGGAGAGAACCTCTCTCTCTAAAAACTACATCTAAATCTTAAAATTGTGTATTGTGAGCTTATGATTATGAATGAATGGATTCCTTCACTTTATAGCCTCTAATCTGTGTTTTCTGGGCCGCAAACTGGGTCGAAAACAGCCCAGAAATTGCTAGAGAAGAAAACTGCCACGATGATCTTCGCCATTGCGATGCGTCCGCGTGGAGCACGCGTTTGCATTGCCTAGCGATAAGAAAACTATAGTATATTATATATCAAATTGAAGCCCCAAACGTTAGCTTTCTAATGCAACTGAAACCGCATCATTTGGACCTCTATAGCTAAAGTTATAGCCGTTTGAGTGCGAAGAGGTCAGGCTGGACAGCTTAGCAATTTCTCCAACTTCTTGTATTCCTTCCACTTTTGCATGCTTCCTTTCCATCCTCTGAGCCATTCCTGCCCTGTAATCTCTGAAACCACTTAACACACATATCAAGGCATCTAATAGTAATAAGAGAGGATTAAACATAGGGAACTTAAGGCCAAAGAAGCATGTTTTCAATCAAAGCACATAATTAGGAAGGCAAATGTAAAACCATGCAAATAGTATGAATAAGTGGGTAAAGAGTTGATAAAAATCACTCAATTGAGCACAAGATAAACTATAAAATAGTGGTTTATCAACCTCCCCATACTTAAGCAATAGCATGTCCTCATGCTAAGCTCAAGAGAAGCTATAAAGGAGTGAAGAGGAATGGTAGACTGTATGAAATGCAACCTATCTATATGAATGCAACTACATGCAAAATATTTCTATCTACTTGGTTAAAAGTAAATCAAATTCTCCAAGAATATACATAAATCAGATTTCACTAATTCAAATTACACAATAAAAGACATGTAAACTTGTAAGAAGATAGCTCATGAAAGCAGGGAACATAGAATTAAGCATTGAACCCTTACTGGTAGTGTATATCACTCTAATCTCTCAAGTGTCTTAGGTTCGATTCTCTCAATTCCCTACTAACCTTGCTTTCTAAGGCTTGCTCTTCATCTAACAATAACCATTAATTTAATGCACAGATACACATATCAAGAGGTCTTTTAAGGGTTGTAATGGGGTTAGGGTCAAGGTAGGATTGTATTTGGCCAAGTGGACCAAAATCTGAATCCTCAATTAACTTAAACTTTCCACCTAACTTTAGACAATCCATGTAATCATAATACCACATCTAACTATCTATTAACCATGTTTTCCCATATATTCATGCATTCTAATTTCAAGTACAGTCCATATGCATTGCTTTCACCACTTACTTTGGGGCATTTTGTCCCCTTTTTGCTTAATTGCTTTTTTTTCTTTTCTTTTTCTCACTTTTTTTTATATTATATATATATATATATATATATATATATATATATATATATATATATATTTTTTTTTTCTTTTCTTTTATTTTTCTCAATGCATATGATTAAATTATTGGATGCATGAATTATGTCCTAAACATTTTTTTTTCACATTTTCAGAAAATTCTAACATACTCAATTCTCAAACCAAATGTTTTCAAATCCAATTTTCCCATACTTAAATCATAAGCACTCTCACTAGTCTAAGCTAACCAAGGATTCAAATTAAGGGCATTATTGTCTTTCGTTTAGAGTTAATGATGTGCTAAAGTAAAGAACAAATGGGTATAATAGGCTCAACATTGGTTTGCAAAGGATAATGAAAGGTTAAGGCCATATGGGTATGTAAGCTTAGTGAAACAAAGGCCTCAATCATGTATGTGTATGCATACATCAAATAATAGAAATATAGAATTAAGCAAGATAAAGATCACAATTTTAGAGAGAAAAACACACACCAAAAATAAAATATTGGTTGGTAAAATGCAACCAATTCAAATAGGCTAAAAAATCTCACAGGTTTTGTGTGTTCGAGCTCTAAACCATGTTCCAGTATAATATTTCTTCAAACAAATTTAACAAAAATTTTAATTCAAATTAGTGAAATGCTCTAAAAGGTTTCTTGAAAAAGAAAATGTTACTTCAACCAAGTGATCAAATATGCGCAAAATCAAATAATCATGCAATCAAACATGCAAATGCAACAACTAAACAAGGAATTCTAAACCATTGGTGTTGAGATAGAGGAGTAACTAACCCATTGAGATCGGTATCGATCTCCCCACACTTAGAGATTGCACCGTCCTCGGTGCATGCTGAGATGTGCAGGTGGACGGGTTGTTCCAACTGATGCTTTTCTTCAAGAATTGTGCAGATGGACTTGTTTGTCTCCCCCTTTAGAAGTTTCTCCCTTTTTCCATCTTCGGTGGCCAGCCTGAAAGAAGAGAAAAAGAAAAACAGTAACCCAGAAATAAAGATAAGAAGATAAATAAAATATGGTTGGGTTAATGCCAAATAATAGGGGTCTCAATTACATGGTAGCTACAACATGCAAGTGAGGAAACAGTAGAAGTTTATGGCAAATCAAGAGTGCAAAAATTTGCAACAATAGGGAAGAGAGTGTGGGTAAGGAAAGATAATATAAATTCATGTCAATGCAAAAGTAATACAGGTATAAAAGATAGGCATTGATTTAAATAATATTACCTAACCAGAATAAAAATAAGTCACTAAGCACCCGAAATAATTCAAGAGAAGATACAACAGTGAAATAAGAAAATTCAACACCAAAGGAAAAATAATGAATTTAGAAAAGAAAATAAAAATATGCACAAAATTAAAATGAAATGAATGAAAGTATGCAAATAAATTAAATAAAATAGAATAGAAGTGAAGAAGAATGAAAAGGGAAAGAAGGGAAGAAGAAGTAAGTAAGAAAGGATAAGAAAAATTAGGATTGGGGAAGAAAAGTAAGATATTTGGCTGATCTGGATAAGCTGTGCGCCGCTTTTGACGCGGACGCGTGGGTCACGCGTTCGCGCGGATAGCGCTTCTATAAAATGACGCGGACGCGTCATCCACGTGGTCGCATGGATCGATCTGTGCTATTAGCGAGAGGGCAGCCTCGTGGTCGCGCAACTCTCTGTTTGAAGCTCATATTGCCAAATATCTGGGGTGACGCGATCGCGTGAATGGCCATATTTGCAAAATGACGCGGACGCGTGGGGCACGCATTCGCGTGGTAAGGCTTGTGCTTCTAGCACCGTTCCAGCCCCATTCCAGCCTAACTTGCTGCCAAACACCCATTTACGTCAATTTTACGGGGCCACGCATTCGCGTGGGTGACGCGGACGCGTGGGAGGCATTTTTCCCCATATGACGCAGCCGCGTCGGCAACGCGGTCGCGTGGGCATATTTGTGCCTAAGGCACGCCTCCAGCCACGCTCTCGCGTGACTCTCTGTTCGATTCTTTTCTTCCAGAACGCACTGGTGACGCGGACGCATCAGCGACGCTACCGCATCGCGTGCGTATTTTTTTTTATGCAGAATGCAATGCTAATATGAATGTTATGCAAAATTCTAGGTTCAATAAAATAAAATAAAACTTGAAAACAAATAAAAATGAAAAAGGAACGATCATACCATGGTGGGTTGTCTCCCACCTAGCACTTTTAGTTAAAGTCCTTAAGTTGGACATTTGGTGAGCTCCCTGTTATGGTGGCTTGTGCTTGAACTCATCCAGGAATCTCCACAATGTTTGTAATTCCAGTAACCTCCGGGATCCCAAACTAGGCGTAGAAAGCCTTCAAGTAAGTTAAAGCAAGTGACAAGGCCCCAAGAGTGTTGATTGCCAGAATGAATTCCGGGATCCCAAATCTTGCTTTTGCACCCGTCGTTTTGTTGAGCAATATTGTTCCATCCAGGTGGTTCAGCTTTAGAATTCTCATTGAAGCATCCAAACAGCTTTCTAGACCCATTCAATTGAGCTCTGCACCAACCTTTGCGTTTAAACTTAAAGCTTCCAACCATAATGAATCTTGCAGGAAAATTCTTACCACTGACCATCTTCCTCTTACTCTTAATGTCACAAAGAGCTCTAAGTTGACCATCCGTCTCCAGTAGCCCATATTCAAGGGGAATTAGAAAGCTAAGGGATATGAATTTTACCCACTTAAATGTTGTGAAGGATGATGGCAACTTAGGGGGAGGGGTCTCCAATAACTTTGGCAAGGTGATTCCAAGCTCCACTCTCTTGTGCTCTTTGACAACTTCCACCTCTTTGCAAGCTTCTTCAATTTCAACCTCTTCCTCTTGGTAGCTTTCTTCCAATTCAGTCTCTTCTTCATTGCTTACCGAGGGCATGGGAGGCTGTGCTTCTTTTTCTTTAATCTCCATCATTTGATCGACCTCTTCCATGTCCTTAATCATGATATGCCTTGGAGGTTGTACACCCTCCTCAGCATCAATTTCAATCGCCTTGGAAGGAGGTTCTATAACCTGACTTTCCCATTGAGGTTCAGCATATCCTAAGTCTGCAACCACTTCTTCCTTTTCAATAATTACAACTTCCTCCACTTGTTTCAGTACAAAGTCATGCTCCGTACTGTCCATTGGAGTTTCTAGTATCTCCTTTATGCTACGCTCTTTTATTGATTCTCCACATGTAGCCATGGGAGCACTTTGAGTGTTCGAGCGTTGGGAAGCTAATCGATTTATCGCTTGATTTAGTTGATATAGAGTTGCATAAAATCGATCCGCTGCTTCCTTGAGATGATCCCTTGATTCTTCCTTCACTAATTCTTCAACCACTCCTTCGACTTCAAGGGTTTTTACTACCTTCACCTTTAGGGCCTCCTCTAGCTCCTTATGAAGTATAATTCGCGAAGATGATCCCTTCTCTCTTGTTCCATGTCAATAGCATCATTGAGATCATGTTGCTCTTGGATTGATGGATGTGGGTGCTCTTCCATGGATGGTGGTGATGGGATGGAGAGATCATTCTGTGGTTGACATGGAAGTGCACTAGAGCTTGAAGGTTGATTGTTGAAGGTATTTGGTAGTCTGATTTGGACGACGAGAGCTTGTATAGTAGAGTTTAGATCGATAAGTGCTTTCTCCATGGAGGTTTGGGGTGGATAGGAGGGTTCATTTGTTGGGAGAAAGGGTTCATGGTAGGAAGGTGGTTCATCTTGATAATAATAAGGAGATGGTGTATATTGAGGTGGTGGTTCATGAGAGTAGTTGTGTTGGAATGGGGGTGGTTCTGTGTATGGTTCATTTGGCTCATAAGGTGGTTGGTATGGTGGATGTGGGTTAGGATCATATAGTGGTGTTTGGTGGAAAGGGGCTTGTGAGTATAGTGGCCCAGAGTTGTGTTGAGGAGGTGGGTCATAGGTATATGATGGGGTCCACCATATCTATTGCTTTGGCATGCATTATAGGATGGTCTTTGTCTGTGGTATTGTGGAAGGTGTTGCTTTCGGAAGGGTTGATCAGATCCTCGTGGCTCCTTCCATCTCTGATTGTTTTGACCTTAATGCATGTTCCTGTTATAATTTCCATTCCTTGCAACAACATTGGAACCAAACTCAAAGCGAGAAGGGTGAGAACTCATAATAGTAAATAAAAATTAAAAATGAAAATAAAAACTAATTTTAAATTAAAAGGTTATTTAAATTTTGAATTTGAAAATTAAATTTTGAAATTTGAAATTTGAAAATTTGAAATTTGAATTTTGAAATTTGAATTTTGAAATTTGAAATTTGATTTTGAAATAAGATAAGATAAGATTTTGAAAAAGATATGATTTTTGAAAAAGATTTGAATTTTGAAATTTAAAACTAAGATAAGATAAGATAAAAATTTAAAATCAAAATCTGAATAATTTTTTTTATGGAAATTTTGAAAATTCAATAAAATAAAGAGAAAAGATATTTTTGAATTTAATGAGGAAAGAGAAAAACAATAAAATGACACCAAATTTAAAATTTTTTTAGATCAAAACGAAGAAAACAACTAAGAACAACTTGAAGGTCAAGATGAACACGAAGAACAAATTTTTGAAAAAATTTTTAATAACTAAATAAAAACCAATAACCTCTTAATTTATGAAAAAGCAAAAATAAAAACAAAAATAAAAACAAATATACAAGTAAAAAGTAAATATTTACAATAACCAATAATAAGGCACACGTTTGCAATTCCCCGGCAACGGCGCCATTTTGAAGAACTGAAGATTGATGGTTTAGAAGTTATAGTAAACTCTCGTTGCAAGTATAGTTACTAAAACAAGAAATCAACCTTTCTTACAAACGTTTTGGTTGTCACAAGTAACAAACCCCTTTATAATTGATAACCGAGTATTTAAACCTCGGGTCGTCTTCTCAAGGAATTGCAGGGAGGTGTTCTTATTATTAGTTATGGATCTTGTAAATTGGGGGTTTTGAAAGTAAGAAAGAAGTATGTTAAATGATAGGAAAAATAAAATAGTAATAATAAAATAAACTCTTGGCAAGGTATAAGAACTGGAAGTTCTATCCTTATCAATTGTGATGATAATTGGATTTTAATCCCACTTTGTTAACCTCTAACTATGAAGGTAAATCAAGTGGATTAATTAGCTTAATCCTCAGGTCCTAGTCAATTCCTATGGAAAGACTACAGTTATTGGAGCAACTCCCAATTTCAACCACTGCTTTATTTGACAGCTCAAGCGTTACCAATTACTTAACCCAAGCCAAAAGGGAGAAAATATCTAAATTAAATTAAAAGCATCAATATAAATAAAGCAAAGCCATCTTTAATATGAAAATACCTCAAATCGCATTAATAAAGGAAATGAAATCTAACATAGATATTCATAAATTAAATTGGAAAAATAAATAAAAGAAAAATTGAACCTGATAAAAAGAAACAATCCTGAAAGCAAAGAAATCCTAAATCCTAATCCTAAGAGAGAGGAGAGAACCTCTCTCTCTAAAAACTACATCTAAATCCTAAAATTGTGTATTGTGAGCTTATGATTATGAATGAATGGATTCCTCCACTTTATAGCCTCTAATATGTGTTTTCTGGGCCGCAAACTGGGTCGAAAACAGCCCAGAAATCGATGGAGAAAAAATCTGCCACGCTGATTTTTGCCACTGCAACGCATCCGCGTGGAGCACGCGTTCGCGTCGCTTAGCATCAGATAAACTATGCCATATTATATATCAAATCGAAGCCCCGTACGTTAACTTTCCAACGCAACTAGAACCGCATCATTTGGACCTCTATAGCTAAAGTTATAGCCGTTTGAGTGCGAAGAGGTCAGGCTGGACAGCTTAGCAATTTCTCCAACTTCTTGTATTCCTTCCACTTTTGCATGCTTCTTTTCCATCCTCTGAGCCATTCCTGCCCTGCAATCTCTGAAATCACTTAATACACATATCAAGACATCTAATGATAATAAGATAGGATTAAACATAGGGAACCTAAGGCCAAAGAAGCATGTTTTCAATCAAAGCACATAATTAGGAAGGCAAATGTAAAACCATGCAAATAGTATGAATAAATGGGTAAAGAGTTGATAGAAATCACTCAATTGAGCACAAGATAAACTATAAATAGTGGTTTATCACCTGTTCTCATTACAGCTTCCATTCCTTACAACAACATTGGAACCAAACTTGAAAGCAGAGGGGTGAGAATTCATAGTAGCTAAAGAAAATAAAAACTAATAAAAATTAATGAAAATAAACTCCTAAAACTAGAAACACTAACAAAGAAACGAAAAAGCAAATATTTACAATAACCAATAATAAAGCACACAATTGCAATTTCCCGGCAACGGCGCCATTTTGACGAACGGATTTTCTGCTAGTAAAGAATTTTCACAAATAAATTCCCGTTAATCCTTTCATACAAAAACCTGTTTGTCACTTAAGCAAACCCAATAAAATTGATAACTGAAGTATTTAAACCTCGGGTCGTCACTCAAGGAATTATAGGAAAGTATGATTTATTATTGGTTATGGAAAAAGGTATATTTTTGGGGTTTTTTGAAATAGGAAACAAGGAAATAAATTGGCAAGGAAGTAAATTAATAACTAGAAAAACTCTTGGCAAGGTATGAGAACTGGAAATCCCATCCTAGTTATCCTTATCAGGTGTGATGAGAATTGGTTATTGCTCCCACTTAGTTAACCCTTACTAAATAAAGGAAAGTCAAGTGGACTAATCAATTTGATTCCTCAAGTCCTAGTCAACTCCTATGGAAAGACTAGCTTTAGAGGAATTCAAATCAATTAGCAAATTCCAATTTTTAATCAACAGCTGAGTTTGACAACTCAAGTGTCACCACTTACTCAACCAAAGCCAAAAGGGGAAAAATCCAAATTATTTATATCATAAATAAAAGAAAGCAACCATCAATCTGAAATACCTCAATTTGTATTAAATAAGAAAATCAAATCTAACATGGAAAGTTCATAAATCAAATTGGAAAAATAAACAAACTAAAGTAATAGTGTAAATAAAAGTAGAAGAGAAATTAATTAAAGGAACATTGAACCTAGAATGAAGAAGGAATAAACCATAAACTAAGAGAAATCCTAATCCTAAAACCTAAGAGAGAAGAGAGAGCCTCTCTCTCTAGAAAACTACATCTAAAACCTAAAATTGTGTGAATGAATGTTGTCTCAATGAATTGATTGATTCTCCCACTTTATAGCCTCTAATCTGTGTTTTCTGAGATGAGAACTGGGCCAGAAACAGCCTAGAAATCGCTGGGGGCGAAGTCAAATACGTGCAGGTCGTTGGTTTTGCACAGATCCACGTGTGCGCATGTAATCACGTGTGAGCATTACTTATCTTTGGGGAAACCATAGCAAATTATATATCATTTCGAAGCCCCGGATGTTAGCTTTCCAACGCAACTAGAACTGCCTCATTTGGATCTCTGTAGCTCAAGTTATGACCGTTTGAGTGCAAAGAGGTCAGGCTGGTCAACTTAGCAATTCCTTCAACTTTTTATTTTCCTTCCACTTTTACATGCTTCCTTTCCATCCTCTATGCCATTCCTGTCCTGTAATCCCTGAAATCACTTAACGCACATATCACGGCATTGAATGGTAATAAGAGAGGATTAATATTAGCAAATATAAGGCCAAAGAAGCATGTTTTCAATCATAGCACAAAATCAGGAAGAAAAACGTAAAACATGCGAATTGTATGAATAAGTGTGAGAATAATAGATAAAATATACTAGATTAAGCATAGGATAAACCCTAAAATGGGGTTTATCAACCTGCCCACACTTAAACATTAGCATGTCCTCATGCTAAGCTCAAGAGAACTAAAAGAGTGAAAAGAAATGGTAGAGAGTATGAAATACAACCTATCTATATGAATGCAACTATATGCTAAGATATTTCTACCTACTTGGTTAAAAGTAAATAAGCTCTTCAAGACAAACATAATTCAGATTTCACTAATTTCAAATTATACAATAAAAGACAAGTAAACTTGTAAGAAGATAGCTCATGAAATCAGGGAACATAGAATCAAGCATTGAGCCCTCACTGGTAGTGTATATGCACGCTAATCTCTCAAGTGTCTAGGGTTAATTACTCTACTCTTCTCTAATCATGCTTTCTAGACTTTGTTCTTCATCTAACCAATCAACAAATATTTAATATACCAATGCAAATATCATGAGGTCTTTTTAAGGTTGTAATGGGGTTAAGGTAAGGGTGAGGATATATGTATGGCCAAGTGAGCTATAATATGAATCTTTGACTAGCCTAAGTTCACCTAACACACACACACACTCTATATAACTATAAAATTATGCATGGCTACCCATAATTCCCACTTTTACATCACATACTCATGTACCAATTTATCTTTTATTTTATCACATATGCATTGATCTTTTCCTTAACTTAACTTAGCATTGGGGTAATTTTGTCCCCGTATTTATTTACTTATTTATTGAATATTTTTTGGATTTTTTCTTTTTTTCACTTAACCACGCGCACGCGTCACTTATCTTCAGAGCAACTATGGCAAATTATATATCCTTTCGAAGCCTCGGATGTTAGCTTTCCAACGCAACTGAAACCACGTCATTTGGACATCTGTAGCTCAAGTTATGACCGTTTGAGTGCAAAGAGGTCAGACTGGACAACTTAGCAATTCCTTCAACTTCTTGTATTCCTTCCACTTTTATATGCTTCCTTTCCATCCTCTAAGCCATTCCTACCCTGTAATCCCTGAAATCACTTAACGCACATATCACGACATTGAATGGTAATAAGAGAGGATTAATATTAGCAAATATAAGGCCAAAGAAGTATGTTTTCAATCATAGCACAAAATTAGGAAGGAAAACGTAAAACATGCGAATTGTATGAATAAGTGTGAGAATAATGGATAAAATCCACTAGATTAAGCATAGGATAAACCCTAAAAATGGGATTTATCAGTCACATCCAAGACTCTAAAAGCTGTGTTCAAGAATAAAAAAGAACTAAACTAGGAGAGTCAATAATATAATCTGGATTCTAAGTTCCTAAAGATGCCAACCATTATAAGTTTCAATGGATAGTGAGATGCCAAAACTATTCAGAAGCAAAAAGCTACTAAGTCCCGCTCATCTAATTGTAACTAAGCTTCATTTGAAACTTAGAAATTTATTTGTATCTTAATTTTCTTTTTATCCTACTGTGTGTTTAGTTGCTTGGGGACAAGCAACTGTTTAAGTTTAGTGTTGTGATGAGCGGATATTTTATACACTTTTTGGCATCATTTTCATATAGTTTTTAGTATTTTTTATTTAGTTTTTATTAATTTTTTATAGGTTTTAGTGTTAAATTCACATTTTTGGATTCTACTATGAGTTTTTGTGTCTTTGGACAATTTTAGATATTTTCTGGCTAAAATTGAGGAGCTGAAGCAAAAGTCTAATTCAGAGACATAGAAAGCACTGCAGATGCTGTCCTGGAGTGCTCTCAATGGCTATGGAAAGCTGACTTCCAGAGCTTTCCGACAATATATAATAGTTCATACTTTGCTTTGGATTAGAAGGCCCAAAACTGGGATCCAACGCCAGCTTCATGCCCCCTTCTAGGCGTCCAGCGCCCAAAAGAGCATAGACCAATGTACAAACGCCCAAAGAGGACCCCCTAGCTGGCATTCCACGCCCAGAGACCCCAAAGCACGTGGATCTCATCAAAGCTCATCCCAAATATTCACTAAGTGGGCCCCAGAAGTGAATTTTAGTACTAGATAGACTATTTTACCCTTACTAGTCATCTGTTTAGTATTTAAAGTGTATTTTACATAATCATAGGAGGAACATCGACCTCTTTATGCTATTTTCGAGTTTTATCTTGTATTTTTACATCAGTATGAGTTTCTAAATCTCCTAGGTTGAGGGGAGGAGCCCTGCATAGTCCTATGATTTAATAAAAGTATTACTGTTTCTATTCGATCCGTGTTTGATTAATTCTAAGATGTATGTTCGTTCTTAATCAATAAGAATGCGTTGAACTGGCATAATGTTATCACATTCTACATGGGTTCAGAGTGCATCTTTCATCAGAAAATGATGAACCACCAGCTTGAATATACGTCTCTCAGACGGCTAATCCACGACTTCGTTGGGGACTTCTTGAGACATCAGTTAAGCCGATTTTCAGAGAGATTAGAGTTTCTGTGGTAGAGGCTAGAACCCAAGGTACATCATTCTCTGATCCGAAAGATCTGACCTTGTCTGTGGCATTTTGAGTAGGATCATTAAGGAGAATGAACTGTACAAGCTTCACCCTCAATCAGAATGGATTCGCACTAAACCTGGGATAAAGATCTGGAGGAGTATTAGCAGCTGCTCAAACCAGTGTCAATCATATACAGCCTGCTATTAAAGAAATCACTCACAAGCAAAGAAAACAGTAACACCAGAGTTAATTTAGAAAGACAAAGCAACTCCAATCCTCAACTCTATTCCTATCTCTGTTTATATATTAGACCTTTTTCTTCATTCCTTTTATGAATAGTTTCCTCTTATCATCAAAATATATAAACCTTCTAATTCTTTCTGACTAAGACCTGCATGATATCCATAGCTTGCTTCAAATCACGATTCTCGTGGGATCGACCCTGACTCGCTCAGGTATTACTTGGACGACCAAGTGCACTTGTTGGTACAACTGTATGAAAGTGTGGGGATTCGTGCGCCAATGGTGCAAACTTTTAAGTGTGGGGAGGTCGTCCGACCGATCGGCCATTTTTGGGTGACAAATTTCTAATTCCAACACTTTCGCATCTTAATTTTAGGACTTCTAGGATTTTTAGTTCCTTTTTCTTATTTTTCATATATATATATATATATATTAAGCTTAGTCAAAATAATAAAATTTTCCAAGAAATTTATCTATAGGGCACCCCAATTGATTTGAAAAAAAAAATTTAGAACTTTCTTGAATTATATATATTATGGAACATGTTTTGAGCTAAGAACACATAAGCATGTGAGTTTTGATCCGAATTGTGTGGTTACATCATATAACCACTATTTCCTTCTTGTGTGTATTATTCTCTTTTTATGATTGTAATCTTTGATTTGTTTGATTCTTTATGTCCATTATTCTATGTATACATGCACTTATATGATTGAGGCCATCATTTCAAACAGCTCACTTACCCAAATAGCCTTACCTTTTATCTACCATTGTTAGCCAACTTTGAGCCTATACTAAACCCTTCTTGTTCTTAATTTTAGCACACTAAAAGCCTTTAAGTGAAAAATAATAAATGTCCCTTGTTTGGAACTTTGATTAGCTTAGGCTAGTGAGAGTGTTTATTGTCCGAGTTTGGAAAATTTGGGAACATTGGGTAGAGATAAAACAGTGTTTTTATATTTTTATCAAAATTTTGGAAATTGGGTACATACTCATGTGTTAATTAAATATTTAAACCATATGCATTACATTCTTGTGTATATTTTAGTTGAAAAAAAATGAGAAAAACAAAAAAGGAAAAATAAAAAGAAAAAAATATATATATAGAAAAAGAAAAAGAAAGAAAATAGAAAAAGCAATAAAAAGTGGACAAAAATGGCCCAAAGTAAAGTAATAATAACAATGCATATGGGTTGTGATAAAAAAGAGAATGCATGAGTATGTGAAAAAGTAAAGAATGGGTAGTTAGATTTTTGCATTTTGAATTGTATAGGTTGTAGGTTAGGTGGGAGCTTAAGTCAATCAAAGATTCAAATTTCAAGTTCACTTAACCATATACAATTGATAAACCACTATTTTATGGTTTATATTGTGTTTAGTTATGTGGTTTTATCGTGATCCTTACCCACTTATTCATTAAATTAGCATGCATATTAGATTTCTTCCCGGAATTTATTACTTGTTTGAAAACTGCTTCCTAGAGACTTTATGTAACACCCTACCATACAGAGTCTTATGCTTAAGTCATAATTCAGAGATGGCAAGGTATTACGACCTCTAAAACAAAAATTTAGTACGTATAGTAGTATGAATGATTGATTATAACTAGGAGCCTTTGTAGAAAAAGGGGTAAACAAAAAACCGTAACTCGAACACACAACACTCCGATCGATAACGTAACGAACAAGGATAAGCTAGCACAAGATCATATATATAAAGAGTGTCAAAAACGGGAATATCAAAACTCAAAATCCGACTGCGAAGATAACCGGTCCGAGCATAGCAATATATACATATAATAAAATAAGGAAAATCCCGAAGGAAACCCAAAGGGACACAAATACATAAAACCTATTCTCCAAAATCTCCCATAAGAGGAGTCATCATAGTTTGTATTATTTAATGGAGATAAAAGTATCTAAACAAGATATATAACCCAAAACAGAGTCCCGAGAACAAGGATCTTCGCTAATCCAGAAGTCTCCAGCATGCCTTAACGAGAAGCCTCGCGTCCTGCATCTGAAAACCACAAAATCCGCATGGGTGAGAACCAGAGGTCCCCAGTACGGTAACAGCTTCCACATATATAATACATAATAATAGAGGAAAGCCGAAGGCAATCCTAGAACTTCCCCCAGATAATATCAAAGCTTATAAACAAGCTAAACCGTAAGTGGCAACTGACTAAAGATTCTTCAGTCTAACTAATACTTCCCTTTCCAATTCCTTCAGACCTCCCAACCACCAGCAGGAGTATAATATAGCAAACACAGTTATATCAGACAAAAGATTTACAAATAGGAACAGATAAGGCATTTAGGCAATTAGCAAGTAATATGCAGTCAAATAGGCAATCTCAAACAATTCATGTAGTATGCTTATGATGCATGCCTGTCCCTAGTGGCTGATGATATCATCTGTCGGTTATAGAGCCAACCCGACAAGTCCTGGTAGCTAACCATTGGACTGTCCCTCTGTCATGCATCCCCAACTCGAGTTATACTCATCATAAACTTGATCATAATCATGATCCATATCCATCACCCTCACTGGTGAATATTTATCCATCACCATCACTGGTGAATATTTACGGGGGCGAGCTCATCCGGGCCTTTCACAGTGCCCGGCCACACTTACGACATAGGGTCAAAAGAGCTTCGAGTCTCAACCTGGAGCACATGGTGGCTAGCCATTGCTACTACCCAGGGAAACCCTCATCTCCAATGGTGAAAGTGCAAACATTCACAATTCATTCAACAGCATATATGCATTTATACTTGGCCATAAACATGGCTCCGCCGTAACACGGCAATAATCTAGCCATCCGGCTCACGGTTAAATATATAACTAGCCAATTCATTAACATTTACGGCCCTTCGGCCCGTGGCATAACAAGCACTTCCACCGCCATCCTCCGCATCTCACATAATCATCTTTGATCCTCATTGATCATTCATTTTTTTCCTTGCTTCACTCGCAAGTTACCACATTCACTAGGCCTTTTTCTCATGCTAGGCATATCATAATGATTTAAGACATAAGTGGTGAGATCAGAGGCTTAGAAGTATGAAATTTGGCTTTTAAAACTCAAAAATCAACTTTGGGATGAAAACAGGGCCACGCGTACGCGCACACCACGCGCACGCGTGGATGGCCTTAAAAACTTCTCGACGCGCAAACGCGCGGATTGAAATTAGCCAAACGACGCGCAAGCGTCAGCCACGCGTACGGGTGGGTACTCTTGCGCCCCAGGCACAAAACTGGCACAACTTTGGCACAACTCTCGGGAAAATGGCTGGGCATTGGGTGCAGCACATTCGGCGCGCCCGCGCACATCACGCGCATGCGTGGATGGCGCTTTCTGGAAGAACGGCGCGTACGCGCCAAGTGCGCCTACGCGCGAGGGGTCATTCTGCTAAAAATTTTCTAAGTTAAAAGCTGCAGAATTCACAGATTCAAACCCCAATCTTCCGACAGACATAACTTCCTCATTTTAAATCGTTTTTCACCCGTTCATCGAACGGCATGGACATCCTGGATTCAATTTCATTTCTAAATAGATTTGGCACAAATCAGAGATCCGTAGCCCAAGTTATGTCCCGTCAAAGTATGCCCAAAAACCATGTTTTCATACAAAACCACAAAGTGCCATTTTCAAAATAAGCCACTTTCAACTCTTTTCAAAATCAATCAAAACATGCCAATTTCAACCCTTCTCTTTGAAATCATTCAAAATGTACCAAAATCAACAACAAGCCATCCTCAACTCACACATTGACATTTTACCAAAATTCTCAAAACCACATCCAACCATTTTAACACTTCTCAATCAAATGGCTAAAGGACAAACACAATATCATGTCATACATCCTTCCTCATCCCAATTTCCAATAATACCATTTCCAATCAACCATCATTGTACATAATCAACCTCATACTCACCATCAATCATGGTACCACCCATCAATTCAACCTCAATCATCCATCAAGCATATATCACAACATGCATCTCTCATGTATCACACAATCAAGGCATCAATATTCATAATCACATATATGAACACATCATATATTTCATCCATTTAACAACATCAACAATTCAATGCCTATCTTAGGGCCTCTAGCCTAAGTATTTCCTACCACATTACATATTAGATACGGGAAACCGAAACCATACCTTAGCCGATTTCTCACGCTTAACCGGAGCACTTCCAAACCACTTCTCCTTAAGCTCTCAAGGTCTCAACACCTCCAAGAACAGATTTTATCACACAAAACCCTCTTCCAAGCTTTCCAAAATCACCAATCAAGCTCCAATATTCACATATACACAACCTAAGCCACAATCATCATATCCATACACAACATCTCAATATCCAAACATCATAGAACAACAAATTACACTAGGGTTGAGAATCTTACCACACCCAAGGTCCAAGGAGACAAGATTAACCTTCTCCTTCAAGGGATTTGGGTCCAATAACATCAAAGAACCCAAAATCTCAACATTTTTGCTCATGAAACTCGAAATCAAGGGCTGGAATTTCGAACAGTAAAACGTGGCTTACCTCAAGATTGATTGTATGGGTTTTGTAGAGCTCTCCGCGGAGAACGCGTGGCCGCAAACGGAGCGGCAATTGGAGCTCTAGATCAAAAGTTATGGTGGTTTGAAGATCAACCAAGGGAGAGAACTTGAGAGAGTGTTCTTCCCCCCTCCATACCAATTTCAGCGTGTTTGAGTGCTAAGTGAGGAGAGAGAGTGCTGAAAACTAGGGTTTTGGTTTAGTTTAGTTGGGTCAAGGGCCCACTTTGGGTCCGGTTGGACCGGTTTGGCCCGTTCGGTCCAATCTTGGTCCGTTTTCTATAAAATTGGTACCGAAATTCTCGTCTCAATCTCCTCTATCATATTAAGCCATAAAAATAACATTTTTGGCTTTCTAGAATAAATTCTCATTTATGGGTTAATTAGCCGTTAATTAACCGGGTCTTACATTCTACCCACCTAATTGGGAATTTTGCCCACAAAATTCAAATTCAATTACCTGAGAATAAGTGCGGATAATCCGTTCGCATCTCCGACTCAAGTTCCCAAGTGTGTTCCTCAATACCGCCTCGACTCCAAGCCACTTTGACTAATGAAACCTCTTTTCCACGCAAACGTTTGATACTAGTATCATCAATTCTGACTGGAGCCACTGGAAGCGTCAAATCTTCCCTTAACTGAACCGATTCAGGTTCTAACACATGGCTAGCATCAGGGGTGTACTTCCGAAGCTGCGACACGTGAAACACATCGTGCAGGTTCGAAAGATGAGGTGGTAGAGCCACACGATACGCCACCGGCCCAATCCTCTCCAGGATCTGAAATGGACCAATGTATCGAGGATTCAACTTCTTTGCTTTAATTGCCCTACCTACTCCTGTGGTTGGAGTAACCTTCAGGAAAACATGATCTCCTTCCTCAAATTCCAAGGGCTTCCGCCTCTGATCGGCGTAACTCTTCTGGCGACTCTGCGCCGTAAGCATCCTATCTCGGATTTTCTTGACTTGTTCAGTGGTCTCAGCTATCATTTCCGGCCCCAACAAGCCTTTCTCTCCAGCTTCATACCAACATAGTGGAGATTGACATTTTCTCCCATACAAGGCCTCATACGGAGCCATTCCGATGCTCGCATGGTAACTATTATTGTATGCAAACTCCACTAACGGCATATACCGATCCCAACTTGCCGGTTGGTCCAAAACACAAGCTCTCAATATATCCTCTAGGGTTTGGATCGTCCTCTCGGATTGACCATCTGTTTGAGGATGGTACGATGTACTCAAGCTTAATCGGGTTCCAAAAGCTTTCTAAAATGCACCCCAGAATCTCGAAGTGAAACGAGGATCTCTGTCAGAGATTATAGTAGCAGGTACACCATGGAGTCTTACAATCTCCTTTATGTATAACCGTGCTAGCTCCTCAAGGGTGTAAGTCATCCGAATGGGAAAAAAGTGAGCTGACTTCGTCAGTCGGTCCACAATCACCCAGATAGCATCAAAACCAGTCCTAGTCCTTGGCAATCCCAACACAAAGTCCATTGCAATACTTTCCCATTTCCATTGCGGAACCTCTAAAGGTTGCAACATCCCAGAAGGTCTTTGATGTTCAATCTTTACCTTTTGACAAGTTAAGCACTTTGAAACATATTCCGCCACATCATTCTTCATACCCGGCCACCAAAACATCGCCTTTAAATCATGGTACATCTTAGTACTTCCCGGGTGAATGGAGAATCCGCTTTTGTGTGCCTCCTTCAAGATATCTTGCCTCAAAGTACCAACATCCGGCACAATGATCCTACCTTTGAATCTCCATAACCCATCTTTTTCTTCCGACACTCTCCACTGTTTTCCTTTCTCGATAGCCGGTAACACCTTCCATAACGCTTCATCATTTTCATGAGCCTTTAGGAGTTCGGACTTAAAGTCACTCGATATTTCTAATCGGCTCAAACACAAGGTTCCAGATACTTCTCGAGCACCAATTTTTAGACTCTCGAATCCCTTGAGCAACTTCTCCTCTTGAAGCATCATCCAAGACGCATACAACGACTTCCGACTTAACGCATCCGCCACTATATTCGCCTTTCCAGGATGGTAATTCAACTCAAAGTCATAGTCCTTCAATAATTCCATCCACCTTCTCTGCCTCATATTAAGCTCTTTCTGATCAAAGAGATATTTCAAGCTCTTGTGATCGGAGAAGACTTGGAACTTAACCCCATAGAGATAATGTCTCCACACCTTCAAGGCAAACACGACCGCAGCGAGTTCCAAATCGTGCGTAGGGTAACTAACTTCGTGAGGTCTCAACTGTCGTGAGGCATACGCCACCACATTATGATGCTGCATCAGCACGCATCCTAGACCCTTTAGCGATGCATCACAGTACACCTCAAAAGGCTCGTTCGGCTCAGGTAACACTAACACAGGTGCAGTGGTCAACTTTTTCTTCAATGCCTGAAAGCTCTCCTCGCACTCAGGATTCCAAACAAACGGAGTGTCTTTGCGAGTCAACTTTGTCAACGGCAAAGCTAATTGCGAAAAGCCTTTGATGAACCTTCGGTAATAGCCAGCTAAACCCAGAAAACTTCTTATCTCGGTTACTGTGGTTGGTTGTTTCCAATCCATCACAGCTTCTACCTTAGTTGGATCTACGGCTATTCCCTTCTTACTCACCACGTGACCCAAAAACTTTACCTCACTCTTCCAAAACTCACACTTAGACAGTTTTGCATAGAGTTTCTTCTCTTTTAAAATCTGCAACACGGTCCGCAAGTGTTCCGCATGCTCTTCTTCAGTCTTGGAGTAAATTAGTATATCGTCAATGAAGACAACAACGAATTTATCCAGAAACGGACGGAATACTCTATTCATGTAATCCATAAACACTGCAGGAGCGTTCGTCAACCCAAAAGACATCACAGTGTACTCGTAATGACCATAACGAGTCCTAAAAGCGGTCTTAGGGATATCCTCACCCCTCACCCTTATCTGGTGATAACCAGATCGCAAATCGATCTTAGAGAAAACACCAGCTCCTTGTAACTGATTCATGAGATCATCAATTCTCGGTAATGGGTACTTATTCTTTATGGTGACCTTGTTCAGCTGCCTGTAATCTACACAGAGCCGCATACTTCCATCTTTCTTCTTTACCAGTAACACTGGAGCACCCCACAGGGAAACACTTGGTCGGATAAAGTTCTTACCCAACAATTCCTCTAACTGAGACTTTAGCTCGGCCATCTCTAACGGTGACATCCTATAAGGAGCACTTGAGATTGGTCCCGCCCCAGGCACCAATTCAATAGCAAACTCGACCTCTCGGTTAGGTGGAAATTCCTCAATATCATCGGGAAACACTTCCGGAAACTCACACACTACCGGAATCTGATCCAACTTTTGATCATAACCCGAAACACCAGCGGTTAACAACAGAATACCCTGACATTCGATTCCAGAACAGTTCACCATCATCGAATTCAAGTAATAATTATTCACCACGACCGGCCCTTCTGTATCCTCCGGCATAAAGTACACCGACTTTGTAGAACAATCAAGCAGAACATGGTTCTCAGATAACCAGTCCAATCCCAAAATAAGATCAAGGCCGATCATCGGTAAGCAGATTAAATTATGGACAAAATCACGCTGCTTGAACCTAAACGAAACTTTCGGGCATCCTAGCCTAGTTACCATGGCTTCATGGGTGGCATTATGTACCTTTAGGTCATAACCTAAGGTTACGATCTTCAATCCTAACTCATGGGCTTTCTCAAATGCAATAAATGAATGCGATGCTCCTGAATCAAATAAAGCATTTAAAGTTTCACCAGCCATTTCACAGTTACCTCGAATGAGTGTCTCAGATCCCTCTGCACCCACAGCTGAGGTGGTGAACACCCGACCAGTCTGTTGTGCTTTCCCAGCACCTTGCTTTTGCTTCTCTGGACAACTTGCGGCTTTATGCCCCGTCTTTCCACAATTGTAGCACAAACCCCATCCAGCCTTGCATGGTACTCCCGGATGGTGACTTCCACACCTAGTACAAGATTGATCATTTTGAGGTTGCTTTCCAAACCTTTTCCCTTGGGAGTTGTTGTTGTTGGGCCTCCTAAAAGAACCTCCCCTTTTGAAAGACGGACCTCTAGGTGCAAAGCTCTTCCCTCGGTTCTGTGGAAATGATCCTTTGTGACTTCCTTTCTCAGCGGCTGCCCTCTTCACACACTCTTCAGCAACCCTACACTTGTTCACCAATTCGGAGAAAGTCCTAATCTCCATTGGCCCCACCGAACCAAAAATATCGCTCCGGAGTCCTCCTTCGTACTTAACACACTTCCATTCCTCATATTCCACCGGAGTCCCTTGACACATACGAGAGAATCTGAACAGCTCCTCAAACTTGTCAGTATACTCAGATACGGACATAGTACCCTGCTTCAGCTGCAACAATTCAAGCTCCTTGGCCGTCCTAGCAGAAGTCGGAAAGTACTTCTTATAGAACTCCTCTTGGAAGACGTCCCAGGTGATATAATCATCACCCTGCTGCAGGAGGCGTCGGATTCCTTGCCACCAATGCGACGCTTCCCCAGTGAGCAAATAAGTAGCGAACTCTACACGCTGCCCTTCAGGTACCACCTACGCTTGCAGTGCTCGCTCCATGGCCTGAAACCACGTATCAGCCTCAGTCGGGCTAGTAGTTCCCTTGAACTTAGGTGGATTAACCTTCAAAAAGTTTGCCAGTGTCATCGGGCCCTGAACTCCACCTCCATCATTACCATGGTTGTTCATCTGTTGACCAAGAGCCTCAGCAGTGGCTTGCATAGCAGCAGCCATGTTCTCCAACGTAGTCATAAAGTTCACCGGATCATTAGGGTTAGTCTCCGGTGCACGAGTATTCGTATGTCCTCTCCCACGACCTCTACCGCGTCCACGAGACGCCATCTGGTTCCTATACACACCAAACAATCGATATTAAGTTGATCAGTCTCAATATCGGAAGTTTAGTGCTTCAAAGTCCCAAATGCATGCTCATGAACGTTTATGCCAATTATATCAAGCAGATATACTAACATCACATAACACACACACAGAGAATACACAGAAGCATAGTTAGTCCATTCCTCAGGCTCTACAGGAACGAACTGCTCTGATACCATAATGTAACACCCTACCATACAGAGTCTTATGCTTAAGTCATAATTCAGAGATGGCAAGGTATTACGACCTCTAAAACGAAAATTTAGTATGTATAGTAGTATGAATGATTGATTATAACTAGGAGCCTTTGTAGAAAAAGGGGTAAACAAAAAACCGTAACTCGAACACACAACACTCCGATCGATAACGTAACGAACAAGGATAAGCTAGCGCAAGATCATATATATAAAGAGTGTCGAAAACGGGAATATCAAGACTCAAAATCCGACTGCGAAGATAACCGGTCCGAGCATAGCAATATATACATATAATAAAATAAGGAAAACCCCAAAGGAAACCCAAAGGGACACAAATACATAAAACCTATTCTCCAAAATCTCCCATAAGAAGAGTCATCATAGTTTGTATTATTTAATGGAGATAAAAGTATCTAAACAAGATATATAACCCAAAACAGAGCCCCGAGAACAAGGATCTTCGCTAATCCAGAAGTCTCCAGCATGCCTTAACGAGAAGCCTCGCGTCCTGCATCTGAAAACCACAAAATCCGCATGGGTGAGAACCAGAGGTCCCCAGTACGGTAACAGCTTCCACATATATAATACATAATAATAGAGGAAAGCTGAAGGCAATCCTAGAACTTCCCCCAGATAATATCAAAGCTTATAAACAAGCTAAACCGTAAGTGGCAACTGACTAAAGATTCTTCAGTCTAACTAATACTTCCCTTTCCAATTCCTTCAGACCTCCCAACCACCAGCAGGAGTATAATATAGCAAACACAGTTATATCAGACAAAAGATTTACAAATAGGAACAGATAAGGCATTTAGGCAATTAGCAAGTAATATGCAGTCAAATAGGCAATCTCAAACAATTCATGTAGTATGCTTATGATGCATGCCTGTCCCTAGTGGCTGATGATATCATCTGTCGGTTATAGAGCCAACCCGACAAGTCCTGGTAGCTAACCATTGGACTGTCCCTCTGTCGTGCATCCCCAACTCGAGTTATACTCATCATAAACTTGATCATAATCATGATCCATATCCATCACCCTCACTGGTGAATATTTATCCATCACCATCACTGGTGAATATTTACGGGGGCGAGCTCATCCGGGCCTTTCACAGTGCCCGGCCACACTTACGACATAGGGTCAAAAGAGCTTCGAGTCTCAACCTGGAGCACATGGTGGCTAGCCATTGCTACTACCCAGGGAAACCCTCATCTCCAATGGTGGAAGTGCAAACATTCACAATTCATTCAACAACATATATGCATTTATACTTGGCCATAAACATGGCTCCGCCGTAACACGGTAATAATCTAGCCATCCGACTCACGGTTAAATCTATAACCAGCCAATTCATTAACATTTACGGCCCTTCGGCCCATGGCATAACAAGTAATTCCACCGCCATCCTCCGCATCTCACATAATCATCTTTGATCCTCATTGATCATTCGTTTTTTTCCTTGCTTCACTCGCAAGTTACCACATTCACTAGCCCTTTTTCTCATGCTAGGCATATCATAATGATTTAAGACATAAGTGGTGAGATCGGAGGCTTAGAAGTATGAAATTTGGCTTTTAAAACTCAAAAATCAACTTTGGGATGAAAACAGGGCCACGCGTATGCGCACACCACGCGCACGCGTGGATGGCCTTAAAAACTTCTCGACGCGCAAGCGTCATACGCGCGAACGCGCATATTGAAATTAGCCAAACGACGCGTACGCGTGGGTACTCTTGCGCCCCAGGCACAAAACTGGCACAACTTTGGCACAACTCTCGGGAAAATGGCTGGGCATTGGGTGCAGCACATTCGGCGCGCCCGCGCACATCACGCGCACGCGTGGATGGCGCTTTCTGGAAGAACGGCGCGTACGCGCCAAGTGCGCCTACGCGCGAGGGGTCAGTCTGCTAAAAATTTTCTAAGTTAAAAGCTGCAGAATTCACAGATTCAAACCCCAATCTTCCGACGGACATAACTTCCTCATTTTAAATCGTTTTTCACCCGTTCTTCGAACGGCATGGACATCCGGGATTCAATTTCATTTCTAAACAGATTTAGCACAAATTAGAGATCCGTAGCCCAAGTTATGTCCCGTCAAATTATGCCCAAAAACCATGTTTTCATACAAAACCACAAAGTGCCACTTTCAACTCTTTTCAAAATCAATCAAAACATGCCAATTTCAACCCTTCTCTTTGAAATCATTCAAAATGTACCAAAATCAACAACAAGCCATCCTCAACTCACACATTGACATTTTACCAAAATTCTCAAAATCACATCCAACCATTTTAACACTTCTCAATCAAATGGCTAAAGGACAAACACAATATCATGTCATACATCCTTCCTCATCCCAATTTCCAATAATACCATTTCCAATCAACCATCATTATACATAATCAACATCATACTCACCATCAATCATGGTACCACCCATCAATTCAACCTCAATCATCCATCAAGCATATATCACAACATGCATCTCTCATGTATCACACAATCAAGGCATCAATATTCATAATTACATATATGAACACATCATATATTTCAACCATTTAACAACATCAACAATTCAATGCCTATCTTAGGGCCTCTAGCCTAAGTATTTCCTACCACATTACATATTAGATACGGGAAACCGAAACCATACCTTAGCCGATTTCTCACGCTTAACCGGAGCACTTCCAAACCACTTCTCCTTAAGCTCTCAAGGTCTCAACACCTCCAAGAACAGATTTTATCACACAAAACCCTCTTCCAAGCTTTCCAAAATCACCAATCAAGCTCCAATATTCACATATACACAACCTAAGCCACAATCATCATATCCATACACAACATCTCAATACCCAAACATCATAGAACAACAAATTACACTAGGGTTGAGAATCTTACCACACCCAAGGTCCAAGGAGACAAGATTAACCTTCTCCTTCAAGAGAGTTGGGTCCTATAACATCAAAGAACCCAAAATCTCAATATTTTTGCTCATGAAACTCGAAATCAAGGGCTGGAATTTCGAACAGTAAAATGTGGCTTACCTCAAGATTGATTGTATGGGTTTTGTAGAGCTCTCCGCGGTGAACGCGTGGCCGCAAACGGAGCGGCAATTGGAGCTCTAGATCAAAAGTTATGGTGGTTTGAAGATCAACTAAGGGAGAGAACTTGAGAGAGTGTTCTTCCCCCCTCCATACCAATTTCAGCGTGTTTGAGTGCTAAGTAAGGAGAGAGAGTGCTGAAAACTAGGGTTTTGGTTTAGTTTAGTTGGGCCAAGGGCCCACTTTGGGTCTGGTTGGAGCGGTTTGGCCCGTTCGGTCCAATCTTGGTCCGTTTTCTATAAAATTGGTACCGAAATTCTCGTCTCAATCTCCTCTATCATATTAAGTGATGCCAAGGCATCTTAGGCTAGTTTCACTAGTATTTTTCTGTTAGTTTTAGTGGTTTTATGCACTTTCTTGAGCTTAAAGTAACCAAGAATGGTTAAAAGAATAACAAAGCAATGAACCATCCAAACAATATGATTTTGATGCAATATCCATGAGTTTTAGTTATATTACTTGAATGCTATGAATGGAAGATTTCTCATGAAATTTTGCAAGACTTTGATGCAATTGTTTGGATGATTTCAGGGAAGAAGAGGCTAGGCAAGGAAGCAACAAAATCAATAAAGGAAGCTTGAATATCACATGTGGAGTTTAAGTTCCAGTTTAAGCCTAAACTGGAGCCTAAACGCCAGAATCACGAAGGCTAAGAAATGCTGGAATTGAAGTTTAACCTCCAGTTTAACCTTAAACTGGAGGTTAAACGCCAGAATGAAAGACTCACCAAAGAAGCATTTCCACGTTTAACCTCCAGTTTGACCTCAAACTGGAGGTTAAACGCCAGAATGGGAAAAGCACCAGGGAGCCATTCCACGTTTAAGCTCCAGTTTGACCTCAAACTGGAGCTTAAACGTGTTCGACACCTCCAGGGCCACCATTCTAAGCTTCCACGTTTAACCTCCAGTTTAACCTTAAACTGGAGGTTAAACGTGTTCGACCTCCAGGATGCCTCCTTCCATTCCCACGTTTAACCTCCAGTTTAACCTTAAACTGGAGGTTAAACGTGTTCGACCTCCAGAGCTGCCCTTCCTTTATCCACGTTTAAGCTTCAGTTTAACCTTAAACTGAAGCTTAAACGTGTTCGACTACATTACTCTCCAGGGCTGCCTTCTTCCATTTCCACGTTTAAGCTTCAGTTTAACCTTAAACTGAAGCTTAAACGTGCTTCTACAAAAGGGCTCACTGGAAGTATCTGGCGTTTAAGCTGCAGTTTAAGCTTAAACTGCAACTTAAACGCCACTCTTGGAAAAGGTTTCTGGGCCAATAATATTGCGGTTTAAGTTACTCTTTGAGCACAAACAATAACTTAAACTTACTCTGGTATGAAACCCAATTGAACATCATGGTTTATGGATTGGCCCTGAAGGATTGATGAGTTTGAAATCTCAACTTATTGAGTCATGTGTCATTATTTGATTATCACTAAGTTGGCTCAATGAATGTTACAGAATTTGGATCAACAGCCTCATCAAGATTATGGATCATAAACCCAAGGCAAAAGGAAAGCAAGGAGAGGCCTCAAAGCCCAAGAAGCACAACAGAAGCTCAATATAGAAAGTGTATAAATAGGATAGAATTTAAGTTAGAGAGGACTTTTACCTTCACTTTTAGCTAGTTTTCATATCTTTGTAATTGAATTCAGAGCTATGACTCACTAAACCCCCTTTCATTGGGTTAGGGAGCTCTATTGTAATTCAATGAATCAATAATAGTTTATCTTCTTCTTCAATCTTTTCTCTTGAATTTTGTTAGAAAGCTTCTCGATCTAATTCCATTGAGTAGTTGTCTTGGGAAAGAAACTACCCATAATTGGAATCCTTCGGAACCTTGGGAAAGGAATGGAGGATTCATGCTAGAGAAGCTTTCTCACAGTGAATTGGATTGGGGTTTGGATGGATATTGTGACATGTAATCCTACCAAATTGTGGTTCATGAAACTGTGTGGTATAATCAGTGATCAAGCATCATCTCTTCTTATGAACATTTAAACCAAGGGATTGGGAATTTGTTCATTTTTAGAGAGAATTGGTGAGCCAAGGGATTGGGATCCAATCATATAAGATTGCCAAGCAAAATTCAATGAACGCATTGCTTGAGGAAGAGATAAACATGTTTTGATTCGGAGTTCTCAATATCTCCTATAACCCAATGAATCCCCCAATTCTAATTTCCATCTTCTCTTTACATTCTGCAACTCAATTCATGCAATCAACCCCCATTCCCTTTTAATTTCAGCAATTTAGTTTCTGCTCTTTAATTCATGCAATTTAAGATTCCGCCATTTAATTTTCTTGTCATTTACTTTTCCCGCCAATTTTACATTCCGCAATTCTCATCTCCAATCTTGATTTCGCTCAACTAGAACACACTTCTAATCCGAATTGCTCACTCAACCAATCCTTGTGGGATTCGACCTCACTCTATTGTGAGTTTTTACTTGACGATAACCGGTGCACTTGCCGGAAGGAATTTTGCCGATCGTGCAATTTCCTAAATCGTAGCATAACTAGTTTATGTGCATCAAGTTTATGGCGCCGTTGCCGGGGATTGGTTTTCGATTGTCAATTCTCCAATTGGAAGCTAACTAGATTGAGCAATTTCTCTTGCTTTGTTAATTCTGTTCAAGTTACTTGTTGAATTTTAATTTCTGCACTCGGTTACATGCTTTCTTTCTTTATGCCTTTAAATTCAAGCAACTAACTCACTGACTCACTAACTGTTTGAATTAATTCCTCAATTGCTCTAACCATACTCTTCCATTAACCAAGAGTATTTCACTTGTTTGTGCCTGTGCTGTGTTCTTGTATGACAGGTAGGAGAGGAGAGACATCAACTCCTCCATATACCGAACCAGAGAGGACCCTTCATAGACTGAGAAGGGAAGCAAGAGGGAAGAGAGTAGTGGGAGAAGAGGAATCTGAAGGAGAATCTGAGGACAATTTTGAGGAAGCTTTAGATCTCAACATGGATAGAGAAGTTCACAACCATGAGAGAGCTGATGGAAACCATGCCATTCCTGAGAGGAGGGTTCTT
The DNA here is from genome assembly GCF_003086295.3 of Arachis hypogaea. Lineage (NCBI taxonomy): Eukaryota > Viridiplantae > Streptophyta > Magnoliopsida > Fabales > Fabaceae > Arachis > Arachis hypogaea. Next base: position 41,275,110 of record NC_092051.1, on the reverse strand, counting down.
AGTTCATACATAAACCCAACCTCTGGGAATTGTGGTAGTAGCATCCAGAAACCACCCATTCAGGCCAACAATTTTGAGCTCAAGCCACAGCTAATATCACTTGTGGAGAATCATTGTTCATTTGGTGGGAGTGCTAATGAAGATCCCAACCAACATCTCACAAAATTCCTGAGAATTTGTGACACTGTGAAGTCCAATGGAGTCCAGGAAGATGCCTATAAACTGCTTTTGTTCCCATTTTCACTTAGGGACAAAGCAGCTAAGTGGCTGGAATCATTCCCAAGGGGGAGTCTAACAACATGGGATGAGGTGGAAAGCAAGTTTCTGGCACGTTTCTACCCCCCACAAAAGGTCAATAGGCTTCGATCTGAGGTTCAAACTTTTAGACAACAAGATGGTGAAACTCTCTACGAGGCATGGGAGAGATTCAAGGACTTGACAAGGAAATGCCCACCAGACATGTTCCATGATTGGGTGCAATTGCATATTTTCTATGATGGACTCTCTTATGAATCAAGGAAGGCTGTAGACCATTCATCATGAGGTTCATTGAACAGGAAAAAGACTGTGGAAGAGGCCATTGAAGTGATTGAGACAGTAGCTGAGAATGAGTACTACTATGCATCAGAGAGGCACAACACTAAGGGAGTCATGGAGCTGAACCATGTTGATACAATTCTAGCCCAAAATAAGGTGTTTGCCAAGCAACTAGCAGAGCTTACCAAGCAATTAGAAACAAAGCAAGTGGCTGCAATACACACACAAGATCAAGAGGAAGTAAGCATTGAAGGAGGTGATTGGGAAGAGGCCAATTATGTGGGAAACCAACAAAGGCAATCATATGATCCACATTCCAACACTTACAACCCAGGCTGGAGAAACCACCCAAACTTTGGGTGGGGGAACCAACAAACCCAACCACAAAACCACAAACCTTACAACCACAACCAACATAACAATTCCACATACCAAAACTCCAACCAAAGATCATACCAGGCCACACAAAACACTTACCCCCAACCATCATATCATGGCCAAAATAATCAACCTACCCAACTTAATCCGAACCAACAATTTCAAGATCAATTAAACCGGATAGAAGGGATGATGGCAGCCATGAGTCAAGACATAACCGAATTGAAAAGCTTCAGGGATGATGTGAGAGCTACCTTAAGAAACCATGGTGAAAAACTCAAGAGGATGGAGTCTCAAGTAGGAGAGCTATCTCAACAGGCCGTCAAATCAACTGCAGTGTTCCCTAGTGACACAGAAAAGAATCCTAAAGGGGAACAAAAGAGAGTGAGATGGGAAGAATGCAAGGCCATCACCATATTGAAGGAAGTTTCAGAAGAAGAAGGAATCAGGCCCTCAGAGCAGGAGCCAGAAATCTTGAAGGAAGGTGTGGAAGAAGTTAAGCAGGAAAGTGGAACTGAGCAAGCCAAGGAACTACAAAAAGGCATGCTGGAAATATACCAACCAAAAGCACCATTTCCTCAGAGGTTAGGAGGAGGTGAAAAAAGGAAAACCTATTCAAGGTTTCTAGAGACATTTAACTCTCTCCATGTCAATATTCCCTTTCTTGAGATTCTCCATCAAATGCCTACACACATCAAGTATTTAAAGGAATTGTTAAGCAAGAAAAGAGTTTTGAAGGGAGGACAAACCGTAACCATGAACAAAGAATGCAGTGCTCTCATCAAGAAGGACACACTCTCTAAGAAAACGGACCCAGGAAGTTTTCATATACCTTGCATCATAGGGGAAACAAAAATTGACAGAGGATTCTGTGATCTAGGAGCTAGCATAAATGTGATGCCTCTAACTCTTATGAAGAGGCTACAACTGAATGAGGTGAGATCCACTGATGTAATCATACAACTGGCTGACAAAACTCAGAAGCAAGCTGAAGGGGTAGTTGAAAATGTGCTGGTGAAAGTGGGGGATTATTACTTCCCCACAGACTTTGTCATTGTGGACATGGAGGAAAGCTACTTACACCCTATCATTCTGGGCAGACCATTTCTAGCCACTACTAGAGCGCTCATAGATGTAGAACAAGGAGAGCTAATTCTGAGAATACATGAGGAACAGCTCATTTTCAAAGTTTTCAAACCTGCATCTGAGCCTGAACCAGAACCTGAAAATCCTAAGGATGATAGTAGCCATCTGTGTTTGGAGGAAAGTAATCCAGCAGCTGAAACTCTAAAACAGTCCTTGGAAAGCAAACAAGAGTTGCAAGAGTTAAAGCCACAAAAATCAGTGGAAACAGATCAGAAGGATCCTCCTGACATAAGGGTCAATGAAGAAATCCTCAAGAGAAAGGGAAGAGTGATAGGGAGATTGCCAAGAGGATGGAGAAACAAGAAAATTCCCACTGAAGGTTTTTCTCCGGGAGATAACGTGATATCAAGTCATTATCTGCCAATCCCACCTGGCCTCAAAACCATTCCTTCCCAGCTCCCTCAAGTGTTCACAATCAGGAAAATTCTTTCTATGGAACATTTAGAAGTCATGAATGAATCAAGTGGGGACGTTTTCATAGTGAGAGGAGAAGACGTCAAGCACTACAATCCACCCTAACAAGGGACAACCGTCAAGCTAGTGACGTTAAAGAAGCGCTTCATGGGAGGCAACCCATGTTTTAATATCCTTTTTTTTTGTTTTGTTGTGCATCTAATAAAGCATGGTTTCTTATGCATGAACTTGAATCCTCAGGACACTGAAAGAGTGCACTAAACATTGCATGCGAAATGTAATTTACCTCTAAGTTTGGTGTGCCTGAAGGCACCCCAAATTTTATTCAAAATGCATTCAATTTTTAGTGCACAACCAAAGATTAAGTTTGGTGTTCCTCTTTGAACACGGTTCATGAAAAGCACGAAGTTCCTCTGGATTTCGAAATTCATGACAAGTATACCATTGGCATGTTTTAATGCTTTGGTCTCAATTACTTAGGGTAGTAAATTTGTTTAGAATCAAAGAGCCAAGGTGACTATGATTTATTAGAATTAAGCACATTCATTAAGGACAACCGATATGGATTTCATGTCATCAGGAGACTTGACCAAACACTAAGTTTGGTGTCCAAATAATAAGTGTGCATACATGTAGAAGTCACGGCTATAAGCTCATAAAGACAATCATTGATTTACATGTGCAAGTACTATTCATAATTCACATGGACCGAAAAATGATAGCAAACTTGTTTGTTTGTGCAGGTACAAAAGAAAAGACAAAAATGGAGGAAAAAGACAAAGGGAGGTATGATGCTTGGTCAAAAAGAAAATTCACAAGTCTTTGAAACTAACACATGGGAAAAGGAAGTTCTGCAAGAAAAGATAGCTACATGTACAACCTAATGCACCCAGAATACTTCCAAGAAAATGAAAAGCAATTCGTCCTTCTCCCTAATTCATATATTTACCATCAAGCCACCCTTCACAAATCACCCTAGCCGTCCATTTTGCACTTACGGGCACTATAAAGAACCACTTGGGGAACAAGTTCAACACCACCAAATCTCCTTCATGCACATTTCCTTCATCATCGCATAAACTATCTCTTGCCGAAAACAACCTCCCCACACTTCCAACAACACTTCTTGCTTCACCTTGTCAACTTTAGCTTGTCACTTACCAAAACTAAAGAACCAATGGCAGCTTCATCTAGCCACAAAAGGAGAAAAGACAAGCAGCCAATGGAGGAAAACAGGGAATTCGATGCATGGAGATACAGATCAGTTTTCCATGAGATTCAAGCCGAATGGATGAGACCTAAAACGGTACTAGCTGAGGTTCCCTTTGACCTTGAAAAGGATGAGTTCCCAGGTGTTTGGAAAAAGATCAAAAAGAGGAAGTGGGAGCTCCTGACTAAGCCAATCACTAAAATCAACATCAATCTGGTGAAAGAGTTTTATGCAAATGCAGTAAGGGAGGATCCAACCAAGAAACCCTCATACAAAAGCTATGTGAGAGGGGTGGAAGTTGACTTCAGTCCCAAAGCAATCATGAAAACTCTTGGCCTGAAAAACATACATTTCAGCCAAGCAAGTTATGAAGAAAGGATGATAGGAGAACCTGACTATGCAACTATTGCTGAAGACCTTTGTGCCATCAGAGCTGAATGGGTGAGAAAAACAAGAGGGGCTCCAAGAGTCTTGAGAAGGGGAGACCTAACACCTGAAGCTAAAGGGTAGTATGCAATAGTTAGGAGATCCATCCTACCCACTGCAAACTCTTCAGAAATAGTCCCTAAAAGAGCCATCTTGCTACATTGCATTATGGTGGGAGGGGAGATCAAAGTTCATAAACTCATTGCTGAACAGATACAAGAGTTTAGTGAGAAAAGTGACCCTGAATCCTGGCTCCACTTCCCTAGCACTATCATTAGACTATGCATCGATGCCCAAGTACCACTTGAGGATGAAAGGCCTAATTGGCTATATCCTGGAATGGCCATAACTGCGTACAGAATGACTCTTGGCCCAACTCCTCCAAGACATACAAGAAGAAGAAATGAAGAAGGGCAACAAGTGGAAGCCGAGCAAGAAGCCGAACAGGAAAGACAGGAAGGAGAAGACAGAGAAGAAGAGCAAGAAGAGCAAGCATTTCCTGAAAGAAGACAACGAATTTCCAGAGACCCCATGGATATGAGCAGAATGCAGGAAATCATGGAAGGAATGTCTCAACAATACATGAGGTCTCAGGAGAGACAAGAGGACTTTCACCTAAAAATGATGGATATGCAAAGGAACTTTGAATCAAGATTCTTGGATCTGCAAAGGGAACAGAATTTACACTTACAGGAATCCTTCAGCCACATATGCCAACACCAAGATGCCAATGTCTTGGCAATCAAGGAAGCCACCACTTTACAGAATGCAAGATACTCAGTCCAAGCTGATTACAATATCAGTTCGCAAATCAAGCTTAACTACATAGGGGAACATCTACACAAGATGGACCCAGCATTCCCAGCTTTTGATGAGTATTTCAAAGGGAGGAAAGAAGGAGAAATAAACAAGGCAATGATCCTTGAAAAAGGAGTGGAAGAAACGATGAAAAAGGCTGGATTCTGGAAAAAGCTCATAAGAAAAGACAAGGGAAGCACAAGTGGTCAAAAAGAGGCAGGAAGCAAGAAGAAGCAGGATCCCAAGAATTAAGAAGAACCAAGCAATAAATAAGAGGTGGTCTCGTTCCTTAATAATCAAATGATCATTGGTGGATTGTCTTTATGAGCTTTCTTTCATCATAAGTCATTTAAGTGTTATGTGGAGTTTTTTTTTAGTATGAGTGTCTGTTTATTGCTTTGAATAAAGTGAATGCCTAGATGTTTGGATATAACTTCACCTTCTTAAACGAGTGCTTGCCATGCTTGTTCTGTTTCCAAAAATAAAAGAAAAGTTTGAACAAAAGTAACTTGGCTAAATTAGTGACAAATCAAGTAGAATTAAGTGGTGGTATGCATGCATGATTGTTTAGTCAGATCACTGAAAATAGAGTGTAGAATTATCATTTTTTTGTGTAGAAATTGAAAACTGTCTATGGATCTTGATGAATAAATGTCTTTGGCCATGAAAAAGAAAGAAAAAGAAGAAGAAAAAGCCACTGAAAAAGGGCAACCAAAAAGCAAAAAAATTGAGAAAATAAGCTAGGTACCAATGGTTTGAACTTCTGAGACAAATGCCTGTGGTGTTTATGTATTAAGGATATGCTTGGATGAATAGGTTCTGAGGAGTGTTTCAACACTTGGTAACTTGGGTTAACTAACCCGGGATTATCAACCAAAAGTCCATTATCAAGAGCAACCTAAATACAAAACATTTAGTCACACAAAGAGGTGCTGGGCACCAATGTCTCAAGAAGAAATGTGAACTAAAGTGCCTAAAGTGGATATGTGTAGTGCACTGATAAGAAAAAGAAAATGCCAAAGGCTTGTGCAACACATGACACTAAGCAAATAAGGAGCAAAAGAAGCTCTAAGAAAGAGAAAAGAAAAAACAAAGAAGAGAAAAGTGACAAGGACATAAGAATAACAAGAGGCCATAGCAGTGTTTGATGGATGCAATGAAAAAGTGATAATCTTACCTGATAAGTATGAAAAAGTGATGCTGCAACTTTCTGCATAAAACCCTTCTGATGAACTTCAAATGCTTGCTAATATAGCCAATGTAATTGCTTTCTGTTTCATACTGTCTTCTCAAATAACTCAGGACTTGCTTAGGGACAAGCAAGTATTAAGTTTGGTGTTGTGATGCCAAGGCATCTTAGGCTAGTTTCACTAGTATTTTTCTGTTAGTTTTAGTGGTTTTATGCACTTTCTTGAGCTTAAAGTAACCAAGAATGGTTAAAAGAATAACAAAGCAATGAACCATCCAAACAATATGATTTTGATGCAATATCCATGAGTTTTAGTTATATTACTTGAATGCTATGAATGGAAGATTTCTCATGAAATTTTGCAAGACTTTGATGCAATTGTTTGGATGATTTCAGGGAAGAAGAGGCTAGGCAAGGAAGCAACAAAATCAATAAAGGAAGCTTGAATATCACATGTGGAGTTTAAGTTCCAGTTTAAGCCTAAACTGGAGCCTAAACGCCAGAATCATGAAGGCTAAGAAATGCTGGAATTGAAGTTTAACCTCCAGTTTAACCTTAAACTGGAGGTTAAACGCCAGAATGAAAGACTCACCAAAGAAGCATTTCCACGTTTAACCTCCAGTTTGACCTCAAACTGGAGGTTAAACGCCAGAATGGGAAAAGCACCAGGGAGCCATTCCACGTTTAAGCTCCAGTTTGACCTCAAACTGGAGCTTAAACGTGTTCGACCAAGTTTTCTCCTCCAGGGTTGCTCTCTCCATTTCCACGTTTAAGCTCCAGTTTGACCTCAAACTGGAGCTTAAACATGTTCGACACCTCCAGGGCCACCATTCTAAGCTTCCACGTTTACCCTCCAGTTTAACCTTAAACTGGAGGTTAAACGTGTTCGACCTCCAGGATGCCTCCTTCCATTCCCACGTTTAACCTCCAGTTTAACCTTAAACTGGAGGTTAAACGTGTTCGACCTCCAGAGCTGCCCTTCCTTTATCCACGTTTAAGCTTCAGTTTAACCTTAAACTGAAGCTTAAACGTGTTCGACTACATTACTCTCCAGGGCTGCCTTCTTCCATTTCCACGTTTAAGCTTCAGTTTAACCTTAAACTGAAGCTTAAACGTGCTTCTACAAAAGGGCTCACTGGAAGTATCTGGCGTTTAAGCTGCAGTTTAAGCTTAAACTGCAACTTAAACGCCACTCTTGGAAAAGGTTTCTGGGCCAATAATATTGCGGTTTAAGTTACTCTTTGAGCACAAACAATAACTTAAACTTACTCTGGTATGAAACCCAATTGAACATCATGGTTTATGGGATTGGCCCTGAAGGATTGATGAGTTTGAAATCTCAACTTATTGAGTCATGTGTCATTATTTGATTATCACTAAGTTGGCTCAATGAATGTTACAGAATTTGGATCAACAGCCTCATCAAGATTATGGATCATAAACCCAAGGCAAAAGGAAAGCAAGGAGAGGCCTCAAAGCCCAAGAAGCACAACAGAAGCTCAATATAGAAAGTGTATAAATAGGATAGAATTTAAGTTAGAGAGGACTTTTACCTTCACTTTTAGCTAGTTTTCATATCTTTGTAATTGAATTCAGAGCTATGACTCACTAAACCCCCTTTCATTGGGTTAGGGAGCTCTATTGTAATTCAATGAATCAATAATAGTTTATCTTCTTCTTCAATCTTTTCTCTTGAATTTTGTTAGAAAGATTCTCGATCTAATTCCATTGAGTAGTTGTCTTGGGAAAGAAACTACCCATAATTGGAATCCTTCGGAACCTTGGGAAAGGAATGGAGGATTCATGCTAGAGAAGCTTTCTCACAGTGAATTGGATTGGGGTTTGGATGGATATTGTGACATGTAATCCTACCAAATTGTGGTTCATGAAACTGTGTGGTATAATCAGTGATCAAGCATCATCTCTTCTTATGAACATTTAAACCAAGGGATTGGGAATTTGTTCATTTTTAGAGAGAATTGGTGAGCCAAGGGATTGGGATCCAATCATATAAGATTGCCAAGCAAAATTCAATGAACGCATTGCTTGAGGAAGAGATAAACATGTTTTGATTCGGAGATCTCAATATCTCCTATAACCCAATGAATCCCCCAATTCTAATTTCCATCTTCTCTTTACATTCTGCAACTCAATTCATGCAATCAACCTCCATTCCCTTTTAATTTCAGCAATTTAGTTTCTGCTCTTTAATTCATGCAATTTAAGATTCCGCCATTTAATTTTCTTGTCATTTACTTTTCCCGCCAATTTTACATTCCGCAATTCTCATCTCCAATCTTGATTTCGCTCAACTAGAACACACTTCTAATCCGAATTGCTCACTCAACCAATCCTTGTGGGATTCGACCTCACTCTATTGTGAGTTTTTACTTGACGATAACCGGTGCACTTGCCGGAAGGAATTTTGCCGATCGTGCAATTTCCTAAATCGTAGCATAACTAGTTTATGTGCATCATTAAGCCATAAAAATAACATTTTTGGCTTTCTAGAATAAATTCTCATTTATGGGTTAATTAGCCGTTAATTAACCGGGTCTTACACTTTAATTATTCAATATTAATCCTCTCTTATTACCATTAGATGCCTTGATATGTGTGTTAAGTGTTTTCAGATATTATAAGACAGGAATGGCTCGGAGGATGGGAAGAAAGCCTGCAAAAGTGGAAGGAATGCAAGAAGTTGGAGAAATTGCTAAGCTGTCCAGCCTAACCTCTCTGCACTCAAACGGCTATAACTTTAGCTACAGAGGTCCAAACGATGTGGTTCTAGTTGCGTTGGAAAGCTAACGTCCGGGGCTTCGATTTGATATATAATATGCTATAGTTCCCCTGACGCTAGGCGATGCGATCGCGTGATCCATGCGGCCACATCGCAGTGACGATAAACCAGCGTGGCAAAATTCGAAACCAGCGAATTCTGGACTGTTTTTGACCCAGTTTGCGGCCTAGAAAACACAGATTAGAGGCTATAAAGTGGGGGAATGCATCCATTCATGAAGGAGGCTCTCATATATTCACAATTTTAGGAGTAGATGTAGTTTTTAGAGAGAGAGGTTCTCTCCTCTCTCTTAGGATTATGATTTAGGATTTCTCTTAGTTTTAGGAGTGACTCTCAATCCCAGGTTCTTTATTTTTATTTATTTTCTCAATTTAATTTATGAACATCTATGCCAAATTTAATTTCTTTTGTTAATGCAATTCGAGGTATTTTCAGATTTAAGATTGCTTTGCTTATATTGATGCTTTTAATTTAATTTAGATATTTTTCTCCCTTTTGGCTTTGGTTAAATAATTGGTGACTCTTGAGTTATCAAACTCATTGTTGATTGAGAATTAGAATTCTTCAAGAATTAATTCATCCACTTAACTTACCTTCATAGTTAGAGGTTAATAAAGTGGGAGAAAAATCCAATTCTCATTACAATTGATAAGGATAACTGAGATAGGACCTACAGTCTTCATACCTTGCCAAGAGTTTATTTTATTATTACTGTTTTATTTTATTCTTTTTGTGCAACATACTGCTTCCTTACTTCCAAAACTCCCAATTTACAATCTTCATAACCAATAATAAGAACATACCTCCCTGCAATTCCTTGAGAAGACGACCCGAGGTTTAAATACTCGGTTATCAATTTTAAAAGGGGTTTGTTACTTGTGACAACCAAAACGTTTGTATGAAAGGACTTTTGAAGGTTTAGAAACTATACTTGCAACGAGGATTTATCTGCAAATTTTCTAGACCATGCAAAAGTTCCTCTCATCAACAATCCTACCTTGACCTAGCCCCATTACAACCTTATGAAAAGTCCTCATGATATTTGTATGCATGCATGGAATAATTGTTGATTGTTAGATGAAAAACAAATCTTGGAAAGCATGATTAGAGGAGAATTGAGTTAATCTACCCTATACACTTGAGCGACTAGAGCGGATACACATCCGGTGAGGGTTCGATTGCTCAATTACATGTTTTCACCTATGATCATTTCTTTTCTTGCAAGTTTGTAAATTATTTTCAATAACTCAATTCAATTGTGGATTTGATTTGGTTGTTAATACCTCTAGCCCTTGTGTTCATATATGTATTCTTGGAAGTTGATTTATTTTGACCAAGTAGTTGCATTAATTTAGATAGATTGCATTTAGATAGTTTACTTGCATTGAATAAATGTTGATACCCTTTGTCTCTTTCTTGAGTTTAGCATGAGGACATGCTTTGTTTAAGTGTGGGAAGGTTTGATAAACCCTAATTTTGTGGTTTATCCTGTACTTAATTTTGGAGATTTTATCAACTTATCTCACATTTATTCAATGAAATAGCATGCTTTTGTAATTCTCCCTAAATTTGTGATTAAGAGTGAAAACATGCTTTTTAGGCCTTTAATTAGCCAATTTTAATTCACTTTAGTTCCATTCGATGCCTTGATATGTTTGTTGAGTGATTTCAGATTCATAAGGCAAGTATTGGATGAAAGAAGTGAAGAGAAAAGCATACAAAGTGGAGAATTCATGAAGAAATGAGCATTGGGAGGGTTCATGGCCACGCGCACACGTCATCCACACGTACGCATGAGAAGGACATTAATGGCCACGCGCAGCATCACCCACGCGTACGCGAGGAGGAATTTTGGCAAACGACGCGCACGTGTCGTCCACGCGCATGCGTGACGTTGGTCACATGACCTCATTAAAGTGAAGACGCTGGGGGTGATTTCTAAGCTTTCCAAGCCTAAATCCAACTCGTTTCTGAGGCTATTTGATGCAGAATTGAAGATTGGACAAAGGGGGGAGCAATTAGATTAGTTTAGGATCATGTAGGGTAGTTTTCTAGAGAGAGAAGCTCCCTCTTCTCTCTAGAATTAGGATTTTAGGTTAATTTCATCTTAGATTTAGGTTTAATTACTTGTTTTGATTTAGTTTTCTTTACTTTTCCTTGTTGATTTGCTTCAATCTTCTTAGTTTCTCTTGTTATTTCCCTTATTTTACCACTTTTTATGTTATATGAACTCTTGTTAATTCCACTTTCCTTTAATGCAATTTTATGTTTTATGTTCTTTTAATGTTTAATTGAGTTATTGTTGCTATTTTCTTGCATTGGGTAGTTGTAGAATTTATGTTTCTTGTTATTTTACCATGCTTTAATTTTATGCCTTCTAAGTGTTTGACAAAATGCTTGGTTGGATGTTAGAGTAGCTTTTTGAGCATTCTTGGATTGGAAAGAGAAATTAGGTAATCTTGAGTCATTAATACCTAACTCATATTGGTGATCTAGAGTTGTTAGTCAATATTGTTTCCATTGACTCTAATCTCTTGCTAATTCAATTAGTAAGTTGATTAGGACTTTTGGATTGAGATTAACTAGTCTTATTTGACTTTCTCTCAATGTGAAGATAACATTATACCTTCTTCCTATGTTGGAGATGACTTGATAGGATTAGCTCTTGTTAAGTATTGTATTATGATTAATGACTAGGATAGAAAGCCTATACTCTCAATCATTGCCATGAATGTCTCTCCTTATTACTTGCTTTCTTTAGTTGCTAGCTTTACTTTTGTTGCCTTTTTAATTATCTTGTCTCTTTATCCGCAAACCCCCTTGGATACCATAAACAATAGTATGCATACCTCACTGAAATTCCTTTGAGAGACGACTCGAGATCTAATACTCTCGGTATTTTTATTGGTTTACACTCGTGACAAACAAATTAAACTTTGATTGAGTGTTACTTGTCGGTTTGGAACTATACTTGCGACGAGGTTATTTCTCTTTTACCGAGAAGAAATTCTGAACCAACGAATGTCCCTTCTCAACTTCTCTATCTCATGTTCCAAACCATACTCACCCAACTCAATGCAACTTCCTCCTCCTCCGCCATTGACACACTTGATAAAGAAGATGAACCACCCAACCCACTCCAACATAAAACCAGTCAAGAAAGTGGGATTTGTTAGCAGTGGTGACATGGAGAATAGTGAGAGTGGCAAGGATTTCAGTGACGCTGCAAGATTTGGGGCGAGGCAGTAAGCGGGCTTGGCGTAGTTGAAGGCAATGTTGAGGGCTCTGGAGGAAGTGAAGTTGGACTCCGCTAGGGACTTGAGGCGCAGAGTTTCTTGTTCGTCTCGTTTTGTTAGTGCAACCATTGATTATGGGTCTGAAGAAGATGAAAAAGAGAAGGGAGAGGTAGAGGAGAAGGAAGGAGAAGAAGAAGAGGTGGAGAGCGGATTTATAGTCCCTGCAACCATTTGGATTTGACACTTGACATTATTACCTAACACGTCAGTGGGCAACCATTTTCCATCCGGTAACAGGAGTTGATCTGTCCATTTTTCTTAACAGAGATACTAGGTATCCAAACATTTTGAATAACCAAGTTTAACCAAAACCATTCACGCGCCACTCTCTCCTTTAACGGTCGCCCCTCTTTTCCTCCTCCTCCTTCTCCTCTTTTGTTATTATCGTTATCGTCAGAATGTCATTGTCATTGTCATCATCGTCCCTGTCACCACCATTGTCTTCTTCTTGATGTTATCATTGTTGTTGTTGTTATTATTGTTATTGTTTAATTCTTCTTCTTGTTGTTATTGTTGATGTTGTCATTTTGTTGTTTAATTTCTTCTTAACTTTGTTCCCTTCTCATCCTCTTTTATTATCATTATCATCGTCCTGATCGTCTTCATCTTCTTCTTCTCTTTATAAATGTTCAGAAAACTAGAACACAGAAATTTGGATGCACAACACAAATTTTGGTGCACAACACACAAATTTTAGTATATAGCATAAAAAGTTTATAAGGACCACATGCCTAAGACAGTGACACCCAACCAATAAAATACGTACAACACATAAATTTTGGTACAAAAATCTTGTTGCATAGCATGGATTTTTTTATATGTAGCATAGAAATATTGGAGAATTACATACCCTGAACATTGACTCACCCAACTAAGAAATATATTTGCAGCAAAAATTTGTGATACATGCAAAGATTTGGGTGCTATGTATAAAAATATGTGTGCTATGCATAAAAATTTGTGTACTATATCATTAAGTTTATGTTATTTGTAAAATTTTGTCTATTATGCTTCGAAAATTTGTGTACTATATCAACAAATTTTGGTCTCTCCAACACAAATTTGTGTGCTACAAAAAGTGCAAAAAAGAAAGAGTAGTGACGTATGCACGCATTTTTTTCTCCGTTGGATATTGCACCAATTTTGTTGGACTTGGTTATAAAAAGACTTGTACACGTAGCATCACTCTTTTCTTAATGGGTGAGGGCTTGATTGAGGTTTAAGGATGATTAAGGTGCATTATATCTCACGGAAAAAAGGTAAGGGACCGGATAAGATATTTATCCTATAATTTAGGTATAGAAATAAAACCTTCACTCTATCTTCTTGGGACATGGACCTAGACAACCAAACCAGACCTAACTCCGAAAATCTCTCCTAGCCTATGCTTATCATCTTGGTTTCTTTTTCATTGAATCTTTATCCAATATCATATTTTGAAATTTAGTCTCTATTATGACAAAAATAATGTGAATTAATGAAATATTCTATTAAATTAATAAAATATTCTATTAATTTTAATTTTTTTATAATAGTAAGGACTAAATTACAAGATTTAATATGATATAGGGACCTAATTAAAAATAAAGTATGAGAACCTAATTAAAAATTCGACAAAACTATAGATACTAATTATAAATTTGAAACAAAAGTAATTAAACTTATCATCTTTTATTAGGTTCCCAAGTATAATTCATATGACATGAAGGGTGTGTATAATTTCGGGATTTATAAAGTACTTTCAGATATCTTAACATGAGAATATTATTGATAAACCCCAATTTTAGGGTTTATCTTGTGTTAATTTTGGTGGGTTTCATCAATGTTTTTCACACTTATTCATATAAATTGAATGTTTTTATGATTCCTTCCTAATTATGCTTCATAGTTCAAAATATGCTTTTTAGGCATTAAAAATGCTAAATTTTAATCCTCTCCTATTACCATTCAATGTCGTGATGCACTTGTTAAGTGATTTCAGGATCTATAGGGCAAGAATGGCTTAGAGGATGGAAAGGAAGCATGCAAAAATAGAAGAAACATGAAGAATAGAGATTTGGAGAAGCCGGTTCCCACGCGCACGCATGGAGGATACGAACGCGTGACAATTGTGAAATTCAGCTGACGCGTACGCGTGACTTGCGAAGGGCTCATCCGACGCACACGCGTGACCCTAACGAAGGAAAAATGTCAGTAAAGATTTCATAAAAATTATCACGTTGCAAGTAAAGTCTAAACCGACAATTAAACCTCAATCAAAATTTAATTTGTTTGTCATTAAAGCAAACCCAATAAAAATTAACCGAAGTATTTAAACTTCGGGTCGTCTCTCAAGGAATAGTAGGGAAGTGTAGTTATTATTGGTTATGAGATTGTATATTTTTGGGTTTTGAGTTTAATAAGCAACAAGTAATGTAAATAACAAGGAAATAAAACTAAGAAAAGTCTTAACAAGGATTGAGAATTGGAATTCCTATCCTCATTATCATCATCAATTGAGATGTTAATTGCCTTTTTGCTTTCACTTAGTTAACCTTTGACAATTGAAGGTAAGTCAAGTGAGCAAATCAACTTGAGTTCACAAGTCCTAATCAAAGACTAGAGTTAGTGAAACTCAAGCTAACTAGAAAGTCTCAATCACCAATCAACAAAAGACTTTTGATAACTCAAGAGTCTCCAAATTACTCAATCCAAGTTAAGAATACCAAAAATCTAATTTAAAATCCTACTAAGCATTTTATCAAACACTTGGAAGGCATAACATAAAAGCATAGAAAATTAACAAGAGATAATAAAATCTAGACAACCAATTGCAAGGAATCAATAAAAACAAATAAAGGAAGAAGTAGTAAACAAGAAATACCTCAAATTGTATTAAAAAGTGATAGCATGGAAACCTGTCTCTCAAAAATTTTCCTTCGGCAAGTATACCGAATTGTTGTCAAGTAAAAACTCACAATAGAGTGAGGTCGAATCCCACAGGGATTGATTGGTCAAGCAACTTTAATTAGAGGAATGTTCTAGTTGAGCGAAGCAGAATTTGGTTTGAGAGTTGCAGGAAATTAAATGGCGGTAAAGTAAATAGCAGAAAATGTAAATTGCTGGAAATAAAGAGCTGAATGTAAATGGCGGAAAGTAAATTGCAGAATCTTAAATGGGAATGGGGAAGATGCTCATAAAAGTAAATTGCAGAAATTAAAGAGAATGGGTAAGATCAGAAATGGGGATTCATTGGGCTTAGGAGATGTTGCATTCTCTGGATCAAGTTCATTTTCATCTCTACCTCAATCAATGCATTCATTGATCTCCTTGGCAATATTAAGTGATCGAATTCCAATTCCTTGGTAATTCAATCTCTCAAATCTTGATCAATAGCCAATTCCTTGGTCAATTGCTCATGAGAAGAGATGAAGTATGGTCACTGATTATACCACATGCATTCCCAAATCAAGTGTTGGTAGGATTATAGTCACCATACCCAACCAAACCCAATTTGGTCCAACATGAGAAAGCATTTCTAGCATGATCTCTTCATTCCTCCTCCAAGGTTCAGAAGAGATCCAAGTATGAATAGCTTCTTTTCCAAGATAACTACCCAATTGGATGAAGATTGAAAGCTTTCTAGTAAAATCAAGAGAAAAGATAGAAGAAGAGTAATAAAAATTAGTATTGATCCATCAAATTACAACAGAGCTCCCTAACCCAATGAAAGGGGTTTAGTTGTTCATAGCTCTGGAAATGGAAAACAAAGATGGAGAATACATCATGAAAACTAGAACTAGAAGTGCAGAGAAAGTAAATTATACAGAGAGTAGTTCCCAATTTCCAATCCTCCCCCAAAAAGCTCCTTTCTAATTCAAAACTACCCCTATATATACTACTCTTCTGATCTTCTAGTTGGTTCTTCAAGTCTTGGATATGGGCCTTTGGATCTTGAGTTTGAAGTAGTTATCTTCCGCAGTGGGCTTAGCTTTACTTGCAGAGAGAAAGTGTGGAGTAGGCAGGGTGTTTAGCTCAGGACGTTAGTGGCGTTAACGTTAAGTGAGAGTGTGAGTTCGAGAACGTTAGTGGCAATCACCTTTTTCACTAACGTTCCTCACCCAAGGATAATCCACGTTAACTTCAATGTTAGTGGCACCAACGTGACCACTAACGTTGCCTCTTGATCCTTCGCACACGTTATTGGGACTCACCTTTTCCAATAACGTTGAGAGACTTCCCTTCCCTATACGTTAGAGTCCACGTTAACTTAGTTAACGTGGCTCTTAACGTAAGCTTGCCAATCCTTCGAGAACATTAGTGACACTTACCTTTGTCACTAATGTTCCAATGTGCCCCTACTTCCCACGTTAGAGTCCACGTTAACTAGGTTAACGTGGCTTCTAACGTAGTAATGCTAGCCATCTCCAACGTTAGTGACAAAGGTGAGTGTCACTAACGTTGGCTCATCATCTCTCTTATCCACGTTAGCTTCCATGTTAACTAAGTTAACGTGGGAGTTAACGTTGCTCATAGTGGCTTGTGTGGGTTTACCCCAATGTTAGTGACAAAGGTAAGTGTCACTAACGTTGGCGCTCACATGCTTTCTCCACGTTAGCTTCCACGTTAACTAAGTTAACGTGGGAGTTAACGTGGCTCATTGTGGCTTGGCCAACGTTAGTGACAAAGGTGAATGTCACTAACGTTGGCTTCTCTTTTGCTTCCCAACGTTAGAGTCCATGTTAACTGAGTTAACGTGGCTCTTAACGTGGCCACTTATGAGCTTGGCCCAATGTTAGTGACAAAGGTGAGTGTCACTAACGTTGGCTCCACTTTTTTTCTTCCACGTTAGAGTTCATATTAACTTAGTTAACGTGACTTTTAACGTGGGCTATGATGGCTTCGAGGATGTTATTGGCGATTACTTTTCTCATTAACGTTGCAAGCTAGCTCCCATTCCACGTTGGTGGTCACGTTAGTTAGACTAACGTGGCTGCCAACGTGGCTCTTTCTTGCTTCCTTTGTCCTGAAATCAAGCAATACAGTGCATCAAAGTTCTAATCCACATCATGAGACATGCATCATCCAATTTGTCATATAATTCATGCAAAATTCTCATGAAATCATGTAAAGTGCTCAATGTATGCTTAAATCATGGTGTGAATGCAATTCTACCCAAAACTTGCTTATTTCCTAAGAAAATACATGAAACTACCCTAAAACAGTAAGGAAAAGGTCAGTGAAACTGGCCAAAATGCCCTGGCATCACAACACCAAACTTAAAGCTTGCTTGTCCCTAAGCAAGTACTGGAACAAGAGAATGATGAATGGAATGCCAAGAGGAATGAGTCATTATTGTGGAGGTCATATCCTTGGTTTTATGGTGGTTTCATGCATAGCAACTTAGGTTCATTCCTTCACTGGCTTTCAGACCTTTATCATGTCCTGGAATACTCACTTGATTGCACCCTATGAGACTCTTATTCACTGATCCTTTTATTGTTTTTCAGGGCTTATTTGTGTTCTTAGGCTAAGTGCTCTGTGAGGGGGCGACTCTTTAAGATAAGCTTTCAGCCAGCACTCCCGAACCAGTTGGTTCAAGGTGCTAGGTTTTAAGACACCCCTAAGGACTTACTCCCTCAAGTCTCTTTCCCCCATACATATACACCACAGGCACATGGTTTGTTATTTTCTTTCTTGAGACCTTGGTGTCCAGCACATCTTTGGGGTACTAATGTTCTGTAGCAATGTTGCTCTTGATAGTGGATTTTCAGTTGATAATCCCGGGTTAGTTAACCCAAGTTACCAAGTGATGAAGAACTCCTAAGAACTTATTCATCCAAGCAGATCCTTGGTACAGGAGCACCACAGACACATCTCTCAAGTTTCAAACCCTTGGTGCCTAGCCTTATTCTTTATTAACTTTTCTTTCTTTTTCAACTCTTATTGTTCTTTTCCCCTTTTTCTTATTAGGATCTTATTATTTAGCTAGTCTCATGGGGGTGTGTTTCAAACATATGATTCAGGACAGATAGTTGTCTTCCCACCCTTGTTGGTGAATCAACTTAGCTAACTTATGACCACATCACACACTAAGGAACTTACTCCACAATATGAACTCCACTCTGGTCTTTGATAACAATCATTCTCTTTTTATTTGATTCAAAGGGAGACAAGCAACACAATATGCAGGATGGAATTGAAAACAGGCAACTTGACTAGTAATCATAGACCTAGGCAATGAAAAACTTAAAGACAGAATTGAAAATCCTAAACTATCATGGAAGCATGTCCTATTTCATACATGATTTTCCTTATTTAATGCTTGAAAAAGATAGAACAAAGAGGGAACTCCACCACCTTTTACTCATGGGGTTGCCCATGCTCTTCCTCTTGCTTTTCCTCTTTGTGTTTCTCTTGAGTGCTTGTACTCCCACTTCCCTTGCCTTTTCCAATCAACTTCTTCCAAAAACCAGCATCTTCCATCTTCTTTTTCAGTGTTTCCTTCTGCTGTTTCACCTTCCTTTTTTCTTGTTCCACAAAATCTTTTTGGACCTCATCATATGTAGGGATGGCATAGTGTAGATTATGCATATGACTAGACATGTAGTTCAACTTGGCTTGAATGTTTATGTTGAACTCCTCCCTATGTAGTTACCGTCCTTCATTAAGTACACTGAACTCATTGAATGCCTTCGTCTGAGCTAGCTAGCGTTGGTTGAGTTCTTGAAGGCGCTTATCTTGATGCTCTTGCCTTTCAGACACTTGATTGATGGCTTGAGTGAGCTGGGAATAATGTTCCATTTGTTGTTTCTGCCACTCCCCTTGTTGATTCATCCAATTAGAAAGGAGTTCTTCTTGACGATCCATCCTTTGAGCTTGAATATGCAGTTGTTGTTCTTGTCCTTCCATATAACTCCTTGCTAGTTCCTCAATGGCTCCATGAATGTGATTCAGGTTTATGTTGGTTGGGTCATAATATTCTCTTTGTTGGTGTTCTTCCTGATGAGATTCATCTTGGTGGGCTCCTTTTTTTGATTTTCGCTTTCTTATTTGAGGTCTTCTTTGTTGTTGGGCGGGCGTAGTATAGATCATACGTTGAAGTGTAACTAGCTTCCCAGGGTTCACCCAGTCTGGATTGCTATCCTCGAAGACTACCTTGGCCTTTGTACACAATCTGAGAATGGTGCTGGGGTACCAAAGCCTGGCACCCGAATCAACCTTCTCAGCTGACTCTTGAATCCCCTCAGCTATGAGTTCATGCACATTGATTTCTCCACCCTGTACTAGGCAATGTACCATAGTCGCTCGATTAATATTGACCTCTGAATTATTTGCAGCTAGGAGGATAGACCTCCTCACGAGTTCAAACCATCCCTTGGCTTCCGGGCTAAGGTCTCCCCTCTTGATGAACCGGGGTCATCTTATCCGCATACCTTTCCCAGTCAGCTCCTATGACACATATGTCAGTCACTATTTCTTCAAGTTCATCATTGTCAGGGCTCTTACTTATCCTTGCATGATAACTAAGCTCATCAAAATGTGGTGATTTCAGCTGAAGAGTTCTTGTTATAGCATTTAGGCTGAAGTCCACGTCTCTCCCTCTTACGTAACTTTTGAAGGTGGGGGCCTTGGTTTTGACTTCTCTGACCACGTTTGCATAGAACTCTTTGATGAGGTTTGCATTTATCTTCCCCTCCGGGTTCGTAAGCCTTTACCAACCCCTTTGTTCAATCTTCTCTCGAATCTGTGGGCACTCATCCTCATCAATTTGCATCGTTAACTCAGGCAGTATCTTCTTGAGCTTTATCCGTTCAAATTCGAGTTCATGGAATGCAGTTTTGCATATCTTCTCATCGAAAGAAATGCTCTCTACTGGTTCCTTCCTCTTTTGCCTCTTGGAGGTTGATGATGCCATGAGTTTGAGTTGATGTGTGAAGAGGGTAGAAGGTATGGATAGATGAGGAATTCGGTTGGTTAGGACAAGGTGTGATGAGAGGAAAGAGTGGTTGGTTTCGAGAATGAGAAGTGTGGGGAGTGAAATTGGAATGTTAAGGGTGTACTTAGTGCGAATCATTTATATAGGGAAGTAGTGTGTGGATGAAAGGTGTGGATTGATGGGGTTGGTGTATGATGAACGGATGGGATTTATCATGTGAAGAGGACAAGGATCATCAACTTTATGAAGGGAATTTGTTCGGTCTTCAAGAGTATCCTTCTTCCAATGTTGCATGGCCACATTTTCCAATGTATTCCCCTTGAAGACAAGTGTGTAGTACTCCTTCATGAAGTGGTCGAACCTTCCTCATTTAATTGTCCACTCAATCCACTTCAATACCCCTTTCTTCTCTCCTACAAAATAAAAGAATTGTGATAAAAAAAATATGTGTGGAAAGTGGCGGCAAAAAAAAAAGAATAACTATTTTTTAAAGTTTTTGTTTTAACTAACTAAGTGCCATTCATTAGAGGAAACCAACTGACTAACTCAACATCCAGGTGTGCAACATTGGCAACACCAAACTTAGTTTGGTGCCGTGTGGTGTAAAAGATTTGTTCAAGGCCCCTAAGAGTGACATGATATGGGTTACATTGATGTTCTCTTAGTGTGTCTTGAACACCAAACTTGTTCTTCACTATATGTTGCACACAAGGATTCATTCAAGTCCATGTCAAGTTGATTTGAAATCCCTGAAGCTTGCATTATTAACTACTTTTAAAAGCATGTAAAACATGGGTTGCCTCCCATGAAGCGCTTCTTTAGCGTCACTAGCTTGACGTTTTGCCTTTGTCATGGCGGTTGGTAATGCTTCAGATCTTCCCCTCTTGCAGTAGACCTATATCCATTGGCTTCATCAAGGATCTCTACATGTTCTAAGGAAAGAACTCTGTTGATGGTGAAGACCTTAGGTAACTGAGATGGGATAGTGGGGAGATGAGGTGGAATATTTGGAAAGTAGGCTGAGATCACTTTGTCCCCCGGAGAAAAGTCCTCTGTAGGGATCTTCTTGTTCCTCCACCTCCTTGGTGCCTTCTTCTTTGTCCCTTTTGATGTTGCCTTGCTCTTTGTGACCTCCTCTTCTAAGGGAATTTTGTTACTGGTCTCATATGACTCTGGTGGTTTAGGTTCTTCCTTATTTTTCTTGAGCTGTGACAGTTACTGATTGCCTTGTTCTTCAACCAAGTGGTTTCCCAGAGGTGTTGGTTGTGCTTCAGAGCTTGCCTCCTCCCTCAGTATCTCATTATGATCTATTTCTTGTGAGAGTTTGAAGACATTTAAGCTGAGTTGTTCATCATGGATCCTCAAAATTAGCTCCCCTCGCTCTACATCTATGAGTGCTCTGGCTGTAGCTAAGAACGGTCTTCCCAATATGATTGGGTGAGTGTGACTTTCTTCCATGTCCAAGATGACAAAGTCTGTGGGAAGGAAGTATTTTCCCACCTTCACCAGCACATTTTCAACCACTCCTACTGCTTGTTTTTAAGTTTTGTCAGCCAGCCTGATAATTACATCTGTGGGTATTATCTCATTGATCTGCAGCCTTTTCATAAGGGATAAAGGCATTAAGTTGATGCTTTCTCCCAAATCCCAGAGTGCTTTATCAAACATTGTTTCTCCTATGTCACAGGGGATGTGAAAACTCCCGGGGTCATTCCTTTTTATAGGCAAATCTGGTTGAATGAGAGCACTGCACTCCTTATTCATCACTATTGTTTGTCCTCCCTTGAGTGAGCTTTTCCTGGTCAGCAGCTCCTTCATATACTTAATGTATGATGGCATTTGTTGGAGAGCCTTGATAAATGGTATGTTTACATGGAGGGATGCAAACAGGTCAAGAAACCTTGAGTATATTCTCTTCTCTACAGCACCATTGAGTAATTGGGGAAAAGGTGGATAGAGTTTCAGCAGCTCCTTCTGTGTCAGCTCTTTTTGTGAAATTTTGGGTTCTTGGTGATCCTTTTCCTGTTTCTCTGCTGATGTCTCTCCAAGTTGTTCTAATGGCTTGTTTTGCTTTTCCTCAGCCTCCTGACTACTTATAGTAACCATCTTGCAGTCCTCCCATCTGACTTTCTTTGCTTCACCTCTCGAATTTTTCTGTGTCACTTGGGGAGCTATCAGTAGGTTTGGGAATCTTTTCAGATAAGTATCCCACTTGAAATTCCAGCCTCTTGATGGTGTCCCCCTGGTTCTTGATACTAGCTCGCACCTCCTCTTTGAATACCTTATTATCTTGAATCTCTTTGCATATGCCTTCAAGCAGAGTCTCAATTTTGGAGAGTCTTTCTTCAGATGATAGTGAGTTGAGAGTGGATGGGTGAGTCGGGTCATTTTGGTTTTGGTATGGATGTGGAGAGGTGTTGTTAGGGTGGTGCTGATATGATCTCTGTGTGGAATGTTGGTGAGCTGCATGGTTGTTAGGGTTGTGACGTCTCTGATCTTGGCTTTAATCTTGTTGATTTCCCCACCCAAAGTTTGGGTGATTCCTCCAACCAGGATTGTACGTTTTGGAGTAAGGATCATGGGTCTGTCTAGGTGAGTTTCCAATGTAGTTGGCCTATTCTTGCTCCTCCTCTGCCTCAGCATTTACTCCCTCTTGGGTTGTTGATGAGGTGGTGATTGCTGCTACTTGGTTCCTCTCCATCTTCTTGGTGAGGTCGGCTAGTTGCTTGGTAATAAGCTTGTTTTGGGCCAGCAGTGCATCCACATTGTTTAGTTCCATCACTCCTCTAGAGTTGCCTCTTTTAGAAGCATAGAAATAGTCATTCTCTGCTATAGTTTCAATGACATCTATGGCCTCCTCAATGGTCTTCTTCTTGTTCAGAGATCCCCCGGATGAATGGTCCACTGCCTTCTTTGATTCATAAGAAAGGCCTTTATAGAAAATGTGTAGCTGCACCCATTCATTGAACATATCTGGTGGGCACCTTCTTGTCAGGTCCTTGAACCTCTCCCATGCTTCATATAGAGTCTCACCATCCTGCTGCCTGAATGTTTGCACCTCAGCTCTCAGCCTGTTGATCCGTTGAGGAGGATAGAATCTTGCCAGAAATTTGTTCACCACATCTTCCCAGGTTGCTAAACTCTCCTTTGGAAAGGATTCCAGCCATTTAGATGCCTTGTCCTTAAGTGATAAAGGGAACAAAAATAGTCTATAGGTGTTAGGATGAACACCATTAGACTTCACAGTATCACATATCCTCAGGAAGGTGGTTAGATGTTGATTGGGGTCTTCTTGGACACCTCCTCCGAATGAAAAGTTGTTCTGAACAAGGGTAATGAGCTGTGGCTTTAGTTCAAAGTTGTTGGCATGTATGGTTGGCCTTTGGATGCTACTCCCACAGTTTCCTGGGTTTGGGTTGATGTAAGAGTCTAGAACTCTTCTCTCTTGCCCAGCATGATTTGCTAGACCTTCTCTGCCATGGTTGTGAGCCTCTTCTTCATGATGGTTCTCCATGTTTTTATCCATATCTGGTTCAAAGTACTCCTCCTCTTCCTCAGCACCAACTACTCTCTTTCCTCTTACTTCCCTCCTTAATCTAAGGAAGGTCCTCTCAGGTTCAGAATCAAAGGAAGTTGAAGTCCCGCTTCTTCTCCCTGTCATACAACCAACAAGGCACAAGCAAGGAAATAATTGCAGAAAGTACTCTTGTTAAAATGGCTGTTAGTGTGAGTGATGCAATATATCAAATAGTTAGTGGGTAAGTGAACTAAATAGTAAATAACTAAGAAAAAGGAGTAGGGGGGAAGGGATTAAAAAAAATAACTAAAACTGAAAGTAATTAACTCAAACAGAAATTTAAATCAAACAAGAGAAAAATGCTCAATCTAATTATCCTCCAATTTAATCATTGTTGATACAAAATCAATCCCCGGCAATGGCGCCATAAACTTGATAGCATGGAAACTTGTCTCTCAACAATTTTTCTTCGGCAAGTATACCGAATTGTCGTCAAGTAAAAACTCACAATAGAGTGAGGTCGAATCCTACAGGGATTGATTGGTCAAGCAACTTTAATTAGAGGAATGTTCTAGTTGAGCGAAGCAGAATTTGGTTTGAGAGTTGCAGGAAATTAAATGGCGGTAAAGTAAATAGCAGAAAATGTAAATTGCTGGAAATAAAGAGCTGAATGTAAATGGCGGAAAGTAAGTTACAGAATCTTAAATGGGAATGGGGAAGATGCTCATAAAAGTAAATTGCAGAAATTAAAGAGAATGGGTAAGATCAGAAATGGGGATTCATTGGGCTTAGGAGATGTTGCATTCTCCGGATCAAGTTCATTTTCATCTCTTCCTCAATCAATAAATTCGTTGATCTCCTTGGCAATCTTAAGTGATCGAATTCCAATTCCTTGGTAATTCAATCTCTCAAATCTTGATCAATAGCCAATTCCTTGGTCAATTGCTCATGAGAAGAGATGAAGTATGGTCACTGATTATACCACATGCATTCCCAAATCAAGTGTTGGTAGGATTATAGTCACCATACCCAACCAAACCCAATTTGGTCCAACATGAGAAAGCATTTCTAGCATGATCTCTTCATTCCTCCTCCAAGGTTCAGAAGAGATCCAAGTATGAATAGCTTCTTTTCCAAGATAACTACCCAATTGGATGAAGATTGAAAGCTTTCTAGTAAAATCAAGAGA
The DNA here is from genome assembly GCF_003086295.3 of Arachis hypogaea. Taxonomy (NCBI): domain Eukaryota; kingdom Viridiplantae; phylum Streptophyta; class Magnoliopsida; order Fabales; family Fabaceae; genus Arachis; species Arachis hypogaea. The sequence continues at coordinate 41,250,292 of NC_092051.1, read as the reverse complement.
AAAGATAGAAGAAGAGTAATAAAAATTAGTATTGATCCATCAAATTACAACAGAGCTCCCTAACCCAATGAAAGGGGTTTAGTTGTTCATAGCTCTGGAAATGGAAAACAAAGATGGAGAATACATCATGAAAACTAGAACTAGAAGTGCAGAGAAAGTAAATTATACAGAGAGTAGTTCCCAATTTCCAATCCTCCCCCAAAAAGCTCCTTTCTAATTCAAAACTACCCCTATATATACTACTCTTCTGATCTTCTAGTTGGTTCTTCAAGTCTTGGATATGGGCCTTTGGATCTTGAGTTTGAAGTAGTTATCTTCCGCAGTGGGCTTAGCTTTACTTGCAGAGAGAAAGTGTGGAGTAGGCAGGGTGTTTAGCTCAGGACGTTAGTGGCGTTAACGTTAAGTGAGAGTGTGGGTTCGAGAACGTTAGTGGCAATCACCTTTTTTACTAACGTTCCTCACCCAAGGATAATCCACGTTAATTTCAACGTTAGTGGCACCAACGTGACCACTAACGTTGCCTCTTGATCCTTCGCACACGTTATTGGGACTCACCTTTTCCAATAACGTTGAGAGACTTCGCTTCCCCCTACGTTAGAGTCCACGTTAACTTAGTTAATGTGGCTCTTAACGTAAGCTTGCCAATCCTTCGAGAATATTAGTGACACCTACCTTTCTCACTAACGTTCCAATGTGCCCCTACTTCCCACGTTAGAGTCCACGTTAGCTAGGTTAACGTGGCTTCTAACGTAGTAATGCTAGCCATCTCCAACGTTAGTGACAAAGGTGAGTGTCACTAACGTTGGCTCATCATCTCTCTTATCCACGTTAGCTTCCACGTTAACTAAGTTAACGTGGGAGTTAACGTTGCTCATAGTGGCTTGTGTGGGTTCACCCCAACGTTAGTGACAAAGGTAAGTGTGATTAACGTTGGCGATCACATGCTTTCTCCATGTTAGCTTCCACGTTAACTAAGTTAACGTGGGAGTTAACGTGGCTCATTGTGGCTTGGCCAACGTTAGTGAACAAGGTGAGTGTCACTAACATTGGCTTCTCTTTTGCTTCCCAACGTTAGAGTCCACGTTAACTGAGTTAACGTGGCTCTTAACGTGGCCACTTATGAGCTTGGCCCAACGTTAGTGACAAAGGTGAGTGTCACTAACGTTGGCTCCACTTTCTTTCTTCCACGTTAGAGTTCACGTTAACTTAGTTAACGTGACTCTTAACGTAGGCTATGATGGCTTCGAGGACGTTATTGGCGATTACTTTTCTCATTAACGTTGCAAGCTAGCTCCCATTCCATGTTGGTGGTCACGTTAGTTAGACTAACGTGGCTGCCAACGTGGCTCTTTCTTGCTTCCTTTGTCCTAAAATCAAGCAATACAGTGCATCAAAGCTCTAATCCACATTATGAGACATGCATCATCTAATTTGTTATCTAATTCATGCAAAATTCTCATAAAATCATGTAAAGTGCTCAATATATGCTTAAATCATGGTGTGAATGCAATTCTACCCAAAACTTGCTTATTTCTTAAGAAAATGCATGAAACTATCCTAAAACAGTAAGGAAAAGGTCAGTGAAACTGGCCAAAATGCCCTGGCATCAAAAAGAAAATTGAATCTAACATGAAGAGTTCGTAAACTAAATTGGAGAATAAATAAATTAACAAGAGAAAATAGATAAACTAAAGTACTAGGACAAATGAAAGTAGAAGAAAGCTAAATTAAAGTATAATAAAAATCTAAAATTGATAAGAACTAAAGCTAAAAACCCTAAAACCTAGAGAGAGGAGAGAGCCTCTCTCTCTAGAAAACTATATCCTGACCTCACTAATATGAATGAAAAGTGTGAATGAATGATTCCCCTACACTGCAGCCTCTATTCTGTATTTTCCGGCTTGGAACTGGGCCAAAGACAGCCCAGAAATCGCCCCCAACGTTTTCTGACATCGACAGCACGTGACGCTCTGTCACGCGTACGCGTCTCCCACGCATATGCGTCTGATGAGCGGATAATTTATACGCTTTTTGGCATTGTTTTTAGTATGTTTTTAGTAGGATCTAGTTACTTTTAGGGATGTTTTCATTAGTTTTTATGTTAAATTCACATTTCTGGACTTTACTATGAGTTTGTATATTTTTCTGTGATTTCAGGTATTTTCTGGCTGAAATTGAGGGACTTGAGCAAAAATCAGATTCAGAGGTTGAAGAAGGACTGCTGATGCTGTTGGATTCTGACCTCCCTGCACTCAAAGTGGATTTTCTGGAGCTACAGAACTCGAAATGGCGCGCTTCCAATTGCGTTGGAAATTAGACATCCAGGGCTTTCCAGAAATATATAATAGTCCATACTTTGGCCAAGAATAAATGACATAAACTGGCGTCCAACGCCAGATTTCTACCCAAATCTGGCGTCCAGCGCCAGAAAAGGAGCCAAAACCAGAGCTGAACGCCCAAACTGGCACAAAAGCTGGCGTTCAACTCCAAGAAGGACCTCTACACGTGCAACACTCAGGCTCAGCCCAAACACACACCAAGTGGGCCCCGGAAGTGGATTTATGCATCAATTACTTACTCATGTAAACCCTAGTAGCTAGTTTATTATAAATAGGACCTTTTACTAGTCTTTTTGACAATCTTGAAACGCATTGTTCTTAGACCATGGGGGCTGGCCATCTCGGCCATGCCTGGACCTTCCCTTATGTATTTTCATACGGTAGAGTTTCTACACTCTATAGATTAAGGTGTGGAGCTCTGCTGTTCCTCAAAGATTAATGCAAAGTACTACTGTTTTCTATTCAATTCATCTTATTTCGCTTCTAAGATATCCATTCGCACCCAAGAACGTGATGAAGGTGATGATTATGTGTGACGCTCATCACCATTCTCCCCTATGAACACGTGCCTAACAAACACTTCCGTTCTACATGAAATAAGCTAGAATGAATATCTCTTAGATCTCCTAACCAGAATCTTCGTGGCGTAAGCTAGAATGATGGCGGCATTCAAGAGAATCCGGAAAGTCTAAACCTTGTCTGTGGTATTCCGAGTAGGATTCAATGAATGAATGACTGTGACGAGCTTCAAACTCGTGATTGTTGGGCGTTAGTGACAGACGCAAAAGGAGGGTGAATCCTATTCCAGCATGATCGAGAACCGACAGATGAATAGCCGTGCTGTGACAGAGCATGTGAGCATATTATTCACTGAGAGGAGGGGATGTAGCCACTGACAACGGTGATGCCCTTGCATAAAGCCAGCCATGGAAAGGAGTAAGGCTGATTGGATGAAGATAGCAGGAAAGCAGAAGTTCAGAGGAACGAAAAGCATCTCCATTCGCTTATCTGAAATTCCTACCAATGATTTACATAAGTACCTCTATCCCTATTCTATTATTTATTATTCGAAAACTCCATTATCACTTTATATCCGCCTGACTGAGATTTACAAGGTGACCATAGCTTGCTTCATACCAACAATCTCCGTGGGATTCGACCCTTACTCACGTAAGGTATTACTTGGACAACCCAGTGTACTTGCTGGTTAGTTGTATCGAAGTTGTGAACCATGGTATTGGCACCATGTTCTTGGCGCCAGTGCCAGGGAAAGGAAGAGCCATGAATTTTCCATAATCAAAGTGTAATCACGATTACGCGTACCAAGTTGCTCACATTGCCAGGGATTGTTCGAGCCTGGACATCATAATTTCGTGCACCAAGTTTTTGGCGCCGTTGCCGGGGACTTAATTGTTCCTGTTTGGCGCCAAGAATCGTCTGAGATCCCAATCCCGGCAACAACACCAAGTTTTTGGCGCCGTTGCCGGGGATTGTTCGAGTTTGGACAACTGACGGTTCATCTTGTTGCTCAGATTAGGTAATTTTCTTTTTATTTTATTTTCAAAAAAAAAATTTTTTTCAAAAATATTTCTAAACTTTTCTCATCTGTTTTCGAAAATAATATAAAAATGTTTTCAAAAAAATTTTTTATTCAAAATTTTTAAGAATGAATTCTAGTGCTTCATGAAGCATGTGAAGCCTGGCTGGCTGTAAAGCCATGTCTAAATTCTTCTGGACTGAGGCTTCCACCTGTCAAAGAAGAAAATTTATATGCCTGATTTGAATCCTGCTGAAGCTTGGCTGGCCATTGGCCATGTCTAGTGTTTTGGACCGGAGCTTTCAATGAAAGCTTGGCTGGCTAGTGAGCCATGTCTAATTCCTGGACTGAAGCTTTAGACTAACATGGCAAGATTCCTGGAATTCATATTAAAAATTTTGGAATCCTTATTTTTCTTTTTTTTTTAAATAATTTTCGAAAAAAAATTAGAAAATCATAAAAATCAAAAATATTTTTCTGTTTCTTGTTTGAGTCTTGAGTCATGTTATAAGTTTGGTGTCACTTGCATATGCATCTTGCATTTTTCGAAAAATTCATGCATTTATGGTGTTCTTCATGATCTTCAAGTTGTTCTTGGTAAGTCTTCTTGTTTGATCTTGATGATTTTTTTTGTTTTGTGTCTTTTCTTGTTTTTCATATGCATTCTTGAATTCTTAGTGTCTAAGCATTAAAGAATTCTAAGTTTGGTGTCTTGCATGTTTTCTTTGCATTAAAAATTTTTTAAAAATGTGTTCTTGATGTTCATCATGATCTTCATAGTGTTCTTGGTGTTCATCTTGACATTCATAGCATTCTTGCATGCATCACATGTTTTGATCTAAAAATTTCATGCATTGCATCTTTTTAGTATTTTTCTCTCATCATAAAAAAATTCAAAAATCAAAAAAATATCTTTTCCTTTTTCTCTCATCAAATTCGAAAATTTGGATTGACTTTTTCAAAAATTTTTAAAATCAAATTGTTTCTTATGAGTCAAATCAAATTTTCAATTTGAAAATCTTATCTTTTTCAAAATCTTTTTCAAAAATCAAATCTTTTTCAAAATTCTTAGTTATTTTCGAAAATTCCAAAAATATTTTTCAAAAATCTTTTTCTTATTTTTATCAAATTTTTGAAAATAACATGATCAATTAATGTTTTGATTCAAAAATTTGAAGTTTGTTACTTGCTTGTTAAGAAAGATTCAAACTTTAAGTTCTAGAATCATATCTTGTGATTTCTTATGAATCAAGTCATTAATTGAGATTTTAAAAATCAAATCTTTTTCAAAACTAATTTCTAAAATATCTTCTTATCTTACCTTTTTCAAAAAGTTGGTTTCAAAATATCTTTTCTAACCTCCTAACTTCTTATCTTTTCAAAATTTGTTTCAACTAACTAACTAACTTTTTGTTTGTTTCTTAACTTTTTCAAAACTACCTAACTAACTCTCTCTCTCTAATTTTCGAAAATATCTTCCCTCTTTTTCAAAAATTTCTTTTTAATTAACTAATTATTCTTATTTTTATTTTTAATTTTAAAAAAAAATTTTCGAAAAAAATACTAACATTCTTCAAAAACCATTTTCGAAAATCACTAACTCTTTTCCAAAATATTTTTCGAAAATTATCCCTCCCCCATCTTATTCTATTTATTCATTCATATCTTAATATCTCATCTCACATCTCTGCCATCCTCACAGTTGTGTTTCTTCCATTATATTACATTCTTTGTCTCCCCCTCTTCTTCTACTCACACAGGGATCCCTATACTGTGGTATAAAGGATCTCTATTATTATTATTATTTTTCTGTGCCCTCTTCTTTGTCATATGAGCAGGAGCAAGGACAAGAACATTCTTGTTGAAACAGATCCAGAACCTGAAAGGACTCTGAAGAAAAAATTAAGAGAAGCTAAATTACAACAATCCAGAGATAACCTTTCAGAAATTTTCGAACAGGAAGAGGAGATGGCAGCCGAAAATAATAATAATGTAAGGAAGATGCTTGGTGACTTTACTGCACCTAATTCTAATTTACATGGAAGAAGCATCTCCATTCCTGCCATTGGAGCAAACAACTTTGAGCTGAAACCTCAATTAGTTTCTCTAATGCAGCAGAACTGCAAGTTTCATGGACTTCCATCTGAAGATCCTTTTCAGTTTTTAACTGAATTCTTGCAGATATGTGATACTGTTAAGACTAATGGAGTAGATCCTGAAGTCTATAGGCTCATGCTTTTCCCTTTTGCTGTAAGAGACAGAGCTAGATTATGGTTGGATTCTCAACCCAAAGATAGCCTGAACTCTTGGGATAAGCTGGTCACGGCTTTCTTAGCCAAGTACTTTCCTCCTCAAAAGCTGAGCAAGCTTAGAGCTGATGTTCAAACCTTCAGACAGAAAGAAGGTGAATCCCTCTATGAAGCTTGGGAAAGATACAAACAGATGACCAAAAAGTGTCCTTCTGACATGCTTTCAGAATGGACCATCCTGGATATATTCTATGATGGTTTATCTGAGCTATCAAAGATGTCACTGGACACTTCTGCAGGTGGATCCATTCTCCTAAAGAAAACGCCTACAGAAGCTCAAGAACTCATTGACATGGTTGCTAATAACCAGTTCATGTACACTTCTGAAAGGAATCCTGTGAATAATGGGACGCCTATGAAGAAGGGAGTTCTTGAAGTGGATACTCTGAATGCCATATTGGCTCAGAATAAAATATTGACTCAGCAAGTCAATATGATCTCTCAGAGTCTGCATGGAATGCAAGCTGCATCCAACAGTACTCAAGAGGCATCTTCTGAAGAAGAAGCTTATGATCCTGAAAACCCTGCAATAGCAGAGGTAAATTATTTAGGTGAACCTTATGGAAACACCTATAACTCATCATGGAAAAATCATCCAAATTTCTCATGGAAGGATCAAAAGCCTCAACAAGGCTTTAATAATGGTGGAAGAAATAGGTTTAACAATAATAAACCTTTTCCATCATCCACTCAGCAACAGACAGAGAACTCTGAACAAAATGCTTCCAATTTAGCAAATCTAGTCTCTGATCTGTCCAAGGCCACTGTGAGTTTTATGAATGAAACAAGATCTTCCATTAGAAATTTGGAAGCACAAGTGGGCCAGCTGAGTAAAAGGATCACTGAAATCCCTCCCAGTACTCTCCCAAGCAATACAGAAGAGAACCCAAAAGGAGAGTGCAAGGCCATTGACATAAGCACCATGGCCGAACCTACAAGGGGAGTGGAGGACGTGAATCCCAAGGAGGAAGACCTCTTGGGATGTCCATTGACCAATAAGGAGCTTCCCTCTGAGGAACCAAAGGAATCTGAGACTCATCTAGAGACCATAGAGATTCTATTGAACCTCCTTATGCCCTTCATGAGCTCTGATGAGTATTCCTCTTCTAAAGAGAATGAGGATGTCACTGAAGAGCAAACTGCCAAGTTTCTTGGTGCAATCATGAAGCTGAATGCCAAATTATTTGGCATTGATACTTGGGAAGTTGAACCTCCCTTGTTCATTAATGAACTAAGTGATCTGGATCAACTGACATTGCCTCAGAAGAGACAGGATCCTGGAAAGTTTATAATACCCTGTACCATAGGCACCATGATCTTTAAGGCTCTGTGTGACCTTGGTTCAGGAATAAACCTCATGCCCCTCTCTGTAATAGAGAAACTGGGAATCTATGGGGTGCAAGCTGCTAAAATCTCATTAGAGATGGCAGACAATTCAAGAAAACAGGCATATGGACAAGTAGAGGACGTGTCAGTAAAGGTTGAAGGCCATTACGTCCCTGCTGATTTCATAGTCCTGGATACTGGAAAGGAAGAGGATGAATCCATCATCTTAGGAAGACCTTTCCTGGCCACAGCAAGAGCTGTGATTGATGTTGACAGAGGTGAACTAGTCCTTCAATGGAATAAGGACTCCCTTGTGTTTAAAACTCAAGGATCTCCCTCTGCAACCATGGAGAGGAAGCATGAAAAGCTTCTCTCAAAGTAGAGTCAACCAAAGCCCCCACAGTCAAACTCTAAGTTTGGTGTTGGGAGGCCACAACCAAACTCTAAGTTTGGTGTTGAAATCCCATATCCAAACTCTAAGTTTTGTGTTGGAGAGTTTCAACAATGCTCTGAACATCTGTGAGGCTCCATGAGAGCCCACTGTCAAGCTATTGACATTAAAGAAGCGCTTGTTGGGAGGCAACCCAATGCTTATTTATCTAACTATATTTTTCTTAGTTATATGTCTTTGTAGGTTCATGATCATGTGGAGTCACAAAATAAATATAAAAATTGAAAACGGAATAAAAAAAAACAGCAGAAGAAAAATCACACCCTGGAGGAGCATCTGTCTGGCGTTCAGCGCCAGAACAGAGCATGGTTTTGGCGCTGAACGCCCAAAATGGGCAGCTTCTGGGCGCTGAACGCCAGAACAGGCATGGTTCTGGCGTTCAACGCCAGAAATGGCACACAAATAGGCGTTGAACGCCCAAAATGGCCACCAACCTGGCGCTGAACGCCCAGAGTTATGTGCAAAGGCATTTTTACATGCCTAATGGGTGCAGGGATGTAAATCCTTGAACACCTCAGGATCTGTGGACCCCACAGGATCCACTCAGGATCTGTGGACCCCACAGGATCCACTCAGGACCTGTGGACCCCACAGGATCCCCACCTACCTCCACTCACTTCTTCTCACCACTCTCTTTCACACAACCCCATAAACACTCTTCCCCAAAAACCCTTCACCAATCACCTCAAACTCTCTTCCCCATCACCTCTTCACCACTCACATCCATCCACTCTTCCCCATAAACCTACCTCATAAACTCTACCTACCTTCAAAATTCAAAACCAATTTCCCACCCAAACCCACCCATATGGCCGAAACCTTTCCCCCCTCCCTTCCCTATATAAAGCCCTCCATTCTTCATCAAACTCACACAACACACCCCTCTACACTCCTCTTGGCCGAAACCACATCTCCCTCTCCCTCTCCATATTTCTTCTTCTTCTTCTTCTATTCTTTTGTTTATTGCTCGAGGGCGAGCAAAATTCTAAGTTTGGTGTGGTAAAATCATAAGCTTTTTGTTTTTCCATTACCATTGATGTTACCTAAGACCGGAGAATCCTCTAGAAAGGGGAAAGGGAAGACAAAAGCTTCCACCTCCGAGTCATGGGAGATGGAAAGGTTCATCTCCAAAGCCCATCAAGACCACTTCTACGATGTTGTGGCCAAGAAGAAGGTGATCCCTGAGGTCCCTTTTAAACTCAAAAGAAATGAGTATCCGGAGATCCGACATGAAATTCAAAGAAGAGGTTGGGAAGTTCTAACAAATCCCATCCAACAAGTCGGCATCCTAATGGTTCAAGAGTTCTATGCTAATGCATGGATCACCAAGAACCATGATCAAAGTAGGAACCCAGATCCAAAGAACGATGTTACAATGGTTCGGGGGAAATACTTGGATTTTAGTCCGGAAAATGTAAGGTTGGCGTTCAACTTGCCAAACATGAAAGAGAACGCACGCCCCTACACAAGGAGAGTCAACTTTGATCAAAGGTTGGACCAAGTCCTTATGGACATATGTGTAGAAGGAGCTCAATGGAAGATTGACTCCAAAGACAAGCCGGTTCAACTAAGAAGATTGGACCTCAAGCCTGTGGCTAGAGGATGGTTGGAGTTTATTCAATGCTCAATCATTCCCACTAGCAACCGGTCTGAAGTTACTATAGACCGGGCCATCATGATCCATAGCATCATGATTGAAGAAGAGGTGGAAGTTCATGAGATTATACCTCAAGAACTCTACAAGGTGGCTGACAAGTCCTCCACTATGGCAAGGTTAGCCTTTCCTCACCTCATTTGCCACCTATGCAATTCAGCTGGGATTGACATAGAGGGAGATATCCTCATTAAAGAGGACAAGCCCATCACTAAGAAAAAGATGGAGCAAGCAAGAGAGCCCAGTCATGGAGCTCAAGAGGCGCAAGAAGCTCATTACCATGAGATTCCGGAGATGCCTCAAATGCACTTTCCTCCACAAAACTATTTGGAGCAAATCAACACCTCCCTAGGAGAATTGAGTTCCAATATGGGACAACTAAGGGTGGAACATCAAGAGCACTCCATCATGCTTCATGAAATAAGAGAAGATCAAAAAGCAATGAGGGAGGAGCAACAAAGACAAGGAAGAGACATAGAAGAGCTCAAGGACATCATTGGTTCCTCAAGAAGGAAACGCCACCATCACTAAGGTGGATTCATTCCTTGTTCTTATTTCTTCTGTTTTTCGTTTTCTATGTTATGTGCTTATCTATGTCTGTGTCTTCATTACATGATCATTAGTAGTTAGTAACTTTGTCTTAAAGTTATGAATGTCCTATGAATCCATCACCTCTCTTAAATGAAAAATGTTTTAATTCAAAAGAACAAGAAGTACATGAGTTTCGAATTTATCCTTGAACTTAGTTTAATTATATTGATGTGGTTCATGAATGTTAAATATGTTGGCTCTCGAAAGAATGATGACTAGGAGACATGTTATTTGATAATCTGAAAAATCATAAAAATGATTCTTGAAGCAAGAAAAAGCAGCAAAGAACAAAGCTTGCAGAAAAAAAAAAACAGGCGAAAAAAAAAAAGAAAAAGCAAGCAGAAAAAGCCAAAAGCTCTTAAAACCAAGAGGCAAGAGCAAAAAAGCCAATAACCCTTAAAACCAAAAGGCAAGGGCAATTAAAAGGATCCCAAGGCTTTGAGCATCAGTGGATAGGAGGGCCTAAAGGAATAAAATCCTGGTCTAAGCGGCTAAACCAAGCTGTCCCTAACCATGTGCTTGTGGCGTGTAGGTGTCAAGTGAAAACTTGAGACTGAGCGGTTAAAGTCAAGGTCCAAAGCAAAAAAAAAAAAAGAGAGTGTGCTTAAGAACCCTGGACACCTCTAATTGGGGACTTTAGCAAAGCTGAGTCACAATCTGAAAAGGTTCACCCAATTATGTGTCTGTGGCATTTATGTATCCGGTGGTAATACTAAAAAACAAAGTGCTTAGGGCCACAGCCAAGACTCATAAAGAAGCTGTGTCCAAGAATCATCGTACTGAACTAGGAGAGTCAATAACACTATTCGAAATCTGAAGTTCCTATAGATGCCAATCATTCTGAACCTCAATGGATAAAGTGAGATGCCAAAACTATTCAAGAGGCAAAAAGCTATAAGTCCCGCTCATATGATTGAAGCTCTGTTTCATTGATAGTTTGGAATTTATAGTATATTCTCTTCTTTTTATCCTATTTGATTTTCAGTTGCTTGGGGACAAGCAACAATTTAAGTTTGGTGTTGTGATGAGCGGATAATTTATACGCTTTTTGGCATTGTTTTTAGTATGTTTTTAGTAGGATCTAGTTACTTTTAGGGATGTTTTCATTAGTTTTTATGTTAAATTCACATTTATGGACTTTGCTATGAGTTTGTGTGTTTTTCTGTGATTTCAAGTATTTTCTGGCTGAAATTGAGGGACTTGAGCAAAAATCAGATTCAGAGGTTGAAGAAGGACTGCTGATGCTGTTGGATTCTGACCTCCCTGCACTCAAAGTGGATTTTCTGGAGCTACAGAACTCGAAATGGCTCGCTTCCAATTGCGTTGGAAAGTAGACATCCAGGGCTTTCCAGCAATGTATAATAGTCCATACTTTGGCCAAGAATAAACGACGTAAACTGGCGTCCAACGCCAGCTTTCTACCCAAATCTGGCGTCCAGCGCCAGAAAAGGAGCCAAAACCAGAGCTAAACGCCCAAACTGGCACAAAAGCTGGCGTTCAACTCCAAGAAGGACCTCTACACGTGCAACACTCAGGCTCAGCCCAAACACACACCAAGTGGGCCCCAGAAGTGGATTTATGCATCAATTACTTACTCATGTAAACCTTAGTAGCTAGTTTATTATAAATAGGACCTTTTACTAGTCTTTTTGACAATCTTGGAACGCATTGTTCTTAGACCATGGGGGCTGGCCATCTCGGCCATGCCTGGACCTTCCCTTATGTATTTTCATACGGTAGAGTTTCTACACTCCATAGATTAAGGTGTGGAGCTCTGCTGTTCCTCAAAGATTAATGCAAAGTACTACTGTTTTCTATTCAATTCATCTTATTTCGCTTCTAAGATATCCATTCGCACCCAAGAACGTGATGAAGGTGATGATTATGTGTGACGCTCATCACCATTCTCCCCTATGAACACGTGCCTGACAAACACTTCCGTTCTACATGAAATAAGCTAGAATGAATATCTCTTAGATCTCCTAACCAGAATCTTCGTGGCGTAAGCTAGAATGATGGCGGCATTCAAGAGAATCCGGAAAGTCTAAACCTTGTCTGTGGTATTCCGAGTAGGATTCAATGAATGAATGACTGTGACGAGCTTCAAACTCGCGATTGTTGGGCGTTAGTGACAGACGCAAAAGGAGGGTGAATCCTATTCCAGCATGATCGAGAACCGACAGATGAATAGCCGTGCTGTGACAGAGCATGTGAGCATATTATTCACTGAGAGGAGGGGATGTAGCTACTGACAACGGTGATGCCCTTGCATAAAGCCAGCCATGGAAAGGAGTAAGGCTGATTGGATGAAGATAGCAGGAAAGCAGAAGTTCAGAGGAACGAAAAGCATCTCCATTCGCTTATCTGAAATTCCTACCAATGATTTACATAAGTACCTCTATCCCTATTCTATTATTTATTATTCGAAAACTCCATTATCACTTTATATCCGCCTGACTGAGATTTACAAGGTGACCATAGCTTGCTTCATACCAACAATCTCCGTGGGATTCGACCCTTACTCACGTAAGGTATTACTTGGACGACCCAGTGCACTTGCTGGTTAGTTGTATCGAAGTTGTGAACCATGGTATTGGCACCATGTTCTTGGCGCCAGTGCCAGGGAAAAGAAGAGCCATGAATTTTCCATAATCAAAGTGTAATCACGATTACGCATACCAAGTTGCTCACATTGCCAGGGATTGTTCGAGCCTGGACATCACAATTTCGTGCACCAGCGTCGCTTGACAAAATCCTGGTCACGCGTACGTGTCATCCACACAGACGCGTCGCTCGTCTCCTGCACCATTTATGCGTACGCATCACCCACGCGTACGCGTCGCTGCCAGCTTCTGAAAACTCCACTTTCTTGTGTTCCTTCCACTTTTGCATGCTTCCTTTCCATCCTCGAAGCCATTCCTGCCCTGGAAAACCTGAAAACACTGAACACATATATCACGGCATCAAATGGTAATAAGAGAGGATTAAAAATCAGTAATTTAAGGCCAAAGAAGCATGTTTTCAATCAAAGCACAGAATTTGGAAGGAAAATGCAAAACATGCAATTTATATGCATAAGTGTGAGAATAATGGATAAAATTCATTCAATTCATCCTAAAATGTACCACGAAATAGTGGTGCATCAAATCTCCCCACACTTATATTAGCATGTCCTCATGCTAAGCTTAAGAGAAGCTATAAAAGAGTGAAGAGGAATGGTATAACTTATGAAATGCAACATATCTATATGATTGCAACTAAATGCAAAATGCTTTTACCTTCTTGGTTAAACATAAACAGATTCTCCAAGACAAACATAAACTGGATTTCACTAATTCAAATCATAAAATAAAGTACAAGTAAACCTGCAAGAAGAAAGCTCATGAAAGCCGGGAACAAAGAATCGAGCATCGTACCCTCACCGGAAGTGTATACACTCTAGTCACTCAAGTGTTTAAGGTTTGATTCTCTCAATTCTCTATTAACCTTGCTTTCTAAGACTTGCTCTTCTTCTACCAATCAACAGAAGTTTAATGCACAAATACACATATCAAGAGGTCTTTTAAGGGTTGTAATGGGGTTAGGTTCAAGGTAAGATTGTATTTGGTCAGGTAGACTAAAATTGGAATCCTTGATTAACCTAAACTTCCAACCTAACTTAAGACAATCCATGTAATCAACATACAAAATCTAACTATCCATTAACCATGTTTCCCACATATTCATGCATCCGAACATGAGTACAACTCATATGCATTACTATCACTATTTACTTTGGGGCATTTTGTCCCCTTTTTATTGCTCTTTTTTTCTTTTCTTTTTCTTTTTCTTTTTCTCCTTTTTTTCTTTTTTTTCTTTTCTTTTGTTTTTTTTCTCAATGCATATGATTAAGGTATTGAATGCATGAACATATCCTCAACATCTTTTCACATTTTCATAAAAATACACAACACTCAATTATCAAACTAAATGTTTCCAAACCCAATTTCTCCACACTAAAATCATGAACACTTTCACTAGTCTAAGCTAACCAAGAATTCAAATTAAGGACATTATTATTTTTCGCTTAGAGTTAATGATGTGCTAAAGTAAAGAACAAAAAGGGTTAAAAAGGCTTAACATTGGTTTGCAAAGGATAATGAAAAAGGTAAGACTATATGGGTATATAAGCTCAGTGAAACAACGGCCTCAATCACGCAAGCGCATGCATACATCAAACAATGGAAATATAGAATCAAGCAAGACAAAGATCACAATTTTTTTTTGGTGAACAACCAAGAGAAAAAAACAAAAGAGCAGAAAAGAAAAAGAAAAGAAATCAGGTTCTTAACAGCAAGAGAGGACAAACCACCTCTGGCGGCTGGTGCCAAAGGTGAACCTCATCAGCTCCGCTACCTCCAGATCCCATCTTTGCCAACCGATCTGCCACGACATTAGCTTCTCTCGGGATAAGCTCAAAACGAATATCCCAATCCCTTCTTAACTTCAAGTCAAAGATCAGTTGTATCACTTCTTTTTCAAGATGCCAGAGTGGAACTTGCCAACTAGTCACTAGCTCAAAAGCTGATGCGCAATCTGTCTCACAGACAATAAGCTTAAGACCCACCTCCCAAGCCCAAGCCAAACCTTTCCATATACTCCACAACTCCATCTTGATGACACTAGATCCAAAGGAATTTCCTGAGCATCCCATTACCCATTGACTGGAGCTATCGCGAATTACCCATCCAAAACCAGCACAATCATCTCCCAAGTTCACACTCCCATCACAATTTAACTTCCAAGCACCAGGTTCTGGCGGAGACCAAGACAGAGATTTTAATCCCTGGATGCAACACACTCGATTCTGAGTTGTATATTCAAAATCCACCATGCACCTGCGAGCCTTGTATGCAATTGACCCAGCAGATCCAAAAATTCCCTGAAAATTACCCATATTTCTGTCTTGCCAAATTGACCATATTATAGCTGCAAATTTGGAACAACCTTCATTGAGGAGGCCATGCTTGAACCAATCATGCACCTCGTGAGAGCCAAAGAAACACACATCAGAAAAACCTAGAGAAACCCAAACTGATCGCACCACTTCACAATCACGAAAACAATGAAGAATTGTCTCCGGAAGTTGATTGCAACGTGTACATAAGGATGAGGAGGAGAGATGTCGCCAAAAACGCAGATATTGAGTTGGTACAGCATCATGAAGGCAAAGCCACACTAGGAGCCTCAACTTTTCAGGGACCCGCGCCTTCCAAAGTCAAAGCCAATTGATATTCCTATCCCAATTCAACTTATTCTGAATTAACCATAAATATCCTTGTTTAGCAGAGTAAAGAGTGTGCTCCCAACTCCAACCCAAATCATGACCAGAAGCCGAAATATGTACTAAACTAAGAATGTCTTCCCTTAAGTCCATAGGAATAAAAGAGTAAATCCTCTCCAAATGCCAAACTCCATCACGGTAAACATCTTCAATGGTCAAAGCAGCCTCACAAATATCAAGAAATTCAACCCTCGCTCCTACTGGCCCAGAGTGCAACCAAGAGTCAAACCAGAAATTCTTAGAAAGAGCTCCCACTTCCCAAACAAACCCTTCCTTTAATACGGAAGCTGTGTGCACAATAGACTTCCATATATACGATGAAGAACCCATTGCTTTAACTGCAAATAGGTTTCTATTCTGGAGGTATTTTTGAAGCATAATCTTGACCCACAGTTTCTCTTGATTCATCAAAATTTGCCAAACTAGCTTTCCTAATAAAGAAAAATTGACCAACCGCGACTCCCGCAAAGCAAGACCTCCAAACTTTTTCGGAGTCGTCAAAACTCTCCAAGATGCTAAATGAAGACCACGGTGATTATGACTACCACACCAAATGAAACTTCTAGTAAACTTATCAATGTTAGAGCACACACCTGATGGAAAAAGGCTTACTTGCATCCTATAAAAAGGTATAGAAGATAAAACTGATTTAGCAAGGCAAATCTGACCAGCTTTATTAAGGAAGCGACCTTTCCAAGATGCTAGCCTATTAGTAAGCTTATCAACCACATCATTAAAATCAGCTTTAGTAACTTTGCCATGCTTGAGGGGGACACCAAGGTATTTTCCCAGAGAATTAGCAAATCGGATAGAAGAAATACCAGTGAAGAGATCCTTGCGTTGTCTAGAAACATTCATAGAACAGATAGCACGAGATTTGTCAAAATTCACCTTCATACCTGATGCTCTGCAAAAGGTGGCCATAGTGTCCAAAACATGAAGCACTTGAGATTTCTTCGCTTTGCAAAAAAGGATAAGGTCGTCTGCAAAAAGGAGATGGGAGATTACAGGACCTCCCCTAGACACAGTCACTGGTTTCCATCTACCAACCTCCACTTGCCTAGCAATGAGGCAACTCAACCTCTCCATACAAATAACAAATAAATAAGGAGACATCGGGTCTCCTTGCCTCAAACCCCTCTTTGGCTGAAAACCATCCAACCGGTTACCATTCCACATTAGAGAAAGGGAGAAAGACTTTACACATTTCATAATAAGAGAAATAATAGTACCTGGAAAGCCAAACATTAGGAGAGATTGCTCCAAAAACTCCCAGCTCACCCTGTCATAAGCATTTTCTAGGTCAATTTTAAAAGCAAGAACACCTTTCTTTGATTTGGTTTTCTTCATAAAATGGAGAACTTCCTGGGCTACAATGATATTGTCTGGGGCACCCCTTCCAGGAATAAACCCTCCCTGCAGAGGACCAATGATATCTTGTAGAAAAGGTCGTAACCTCTCCACAACCACCTTAGTTATAATCTTGTAGATGACATTACAGAGGCTGATAGGACGAAACTCTTTCATGCGAGACGGGTTATCAACTTTAGGAATCAGCACCACCAAAGTGTCAAACAGAGCACTATCCAGATCAAACCCAGCGAAAGCCTTCTTAACAAGTTCCCATACCTCTGTACCAACCACTTTCCAATATTCCTTGAAGAAAAAAGCCTGAAAACCATCGGCACCTGGGGCCTTAAAAGAGTTCATGCCCATAACCACCTTCCTAACCTCTTTTTTAGAAACATTTCTTGTGAGACTTTCAATAGCCTCACGAGATAAGGAAGGTAATTCCTGATCCCCCATCACATCAAGTTCTACCTGTTCCACATTACAAAAAAGATCTCTATAAAATCTAATTGCACATTCTTCGAGTTCTTGCGGATCAGCACTCCATCTTCCATCCTCCAAAAACAACCCCTGAACCTTGTTACGCTTCCTCCGCATAATGGTTTGCATATGAAAGAACTTAGTA
Organism: Arachis hypogaea; assembly: GCF_003086295.3. Taxonomy (NCBI): domain Eukaryota; kingdom Viridiplantae; phylum Streptophyta; class Magnoliopsida; order Fabales; family Fabaceae; genus Arachis; species Arachis hypogaea. The sequence continues at coordinate 41,232,787 of NC_092051.1, read as the reverse complement.
TTTCTATCTCCAAATCTGACCCAGTGCTCTTGAGATTTTTGATACCAAAACAACTCCTCTTGCATAAGCAGATTACTATATTCAGCCTGTAACTCCCTTTCTTCCTGTATGAGGGATAAAGCATCAACTCTCTCCATTCGCTGTTGGATACTGGTCACACACCTCTCCGATTCCCTCTTTCTTTTAAAAATATTCCCAAAGACTTCTCGGTTAAAGGCCAAAGCATCATCTCTGACCTGAGAAAGGCAACGAATAGGATTGGGTCTACCCTTGTCCCAAGCACCCCTGACCACCGACAAAAAACTTGGGTGATAAGACCAAGCTACTTGAAAACGGAAAGGTTTTACCCCGACTCTTCTATCATTACCTTGACATCGTATCATAATAGGACAGTGGTCAGAATGCATCCTCGCCAAATTCTCCACATAGCTTTCCGGAAAACGAAAACACCAAGCATCAGTAGCCACAGCCCTATCCAGCCTCTTGGAGATGAACCGATTACCCTGCATATGTCTGAACCAAGTGTACAAAGATCTATGGGCTCCCAAATCAATCAAACCACACTCATCTAGGAGAGCTCCGAACCGCTCTGCCCTTCGAGAGACAAAGTTCCCACCTTTAACCTCAGATGAAAGAAGGATCTCATTAAAATCCCCAATAGCTAATAAAGGACCTGAATAATTTCTAGAAAAATCTGTCAAAACCCTCCAAGCTTCTTCCCTTTTGCTAGGAATGGGACTTGCATAAATTGCTACACAGACCCAAGAAAAACCGCCATTCGAAAACTCAACACACACCACTTGCTAACTCGCTGCCACGACATTGCAAGATACTCCGGGCCATGCAGAGAGCACCCAAATACCTCCACTATGCCCCTGAGCTTCTTCAATATGAATAGGAGTATAACCTAATCTGTTCCAAAAGACAGCCATCTTTTGGAAAGCACAATGAGTCTCTAAAATGATAAAAACGTATGGATGAAAATTCTTTACCAATTATTTCAGATGCACCCGAGCCAGTATATTTCCAGCTCCTCTCACATTCCAAGCTATAATGTTTGCACAATCCATATTAATATTACTTGGAGTGAGACCTACACCTCAGATTATTTGAGGGTAGTGAGTGGGGTCTCCACTGTAACCACACTGTGCCCATTCTCAACCGGAGAATTCTGAAGAGAATTAGGCCTTAATCTCTTTAAATTGCTTTTGAATGGCGTTTTAGAAGTCCCCGCGCCTTGCGAATAAGCTCCTGCCCGTTCTGAACCAGGTCCTTGCTTGCCACCCGTCACACCTTGAGCAGAGGTAAAACCTGACGAAGCTAATTTAAAGTTCCTCGCTTGTTTTAGCACTTGATTGCCCTTACTTATGTGTAAAGATGATTCAACCACATTGATGCCTTTCATAGCAGGTTCTCCTTTAGCAACATAATTAGAAGATTTATCCACATAAACTTTTTTAGACTTATCCTGGTCATGCCTACCCAAAAAGGTTCAATTTCTTGCCCTTTGCCTTTCTTTCCACTTTGGTCCACGTTGTATCCCCTGCATGTGCCCCTTCCATTACATGCACTTCCTTATCCTTATTCTTCTCTATCCCAATTGTAGTACTACCAAAAACAAAAGGCTTCTCAATATTAGAAGAAAATGGCACCTGATCTATCTTCTCATGATCTTGTTCCTTGTCTTCATTCACCCCTATTTTATCAATGTTCGCTGAAATTGAACTAATCAATTTACAGTCCATACCAACATACCCATAACAACCACACGTATTGCAGACCAACTCAAGACTTTCATATTCAACATCCAAAACCCTCCCATCCACCTCAACACTACGAGTAATGGGAACACCTAAATCAATCTCCACACAAGCCCTCGCATACTTCCCTCTTGCTGCCATCTTAGTTGCTACATCGACTTTCATTGGCTTTCCCACCGCAGCGGCGATCCTCAACATAGCCTTCTCATGGTAGTAACGAATCCCTAAGCCGTAAAAGCGTACCCATACCATGGTGGATCCAAAAACCTCCTCCTCTGAATAGAACTCAGGTGACCATGGTTTTACAGCAAGATAGAACCCAGATATCATCCAAGGACCACCAAGTAATACCCTCTCCCGATCTTCGAAAGCATCAAACTTCACCAGAAAATAACCATTTCCTACATCCAGAACTTGAAACCCACCCTTCAATCTCCACACCATACCCAGCTTATGCACCATTGCCGTGTAACTCATATGCTTGCCCAAGACTTTGACAATGATCGCTTCCTTATATGGTACAGATAACGCCGCCAGCCCTTCTTCTGAGAAGATGACCCGAGGAGGATGCAAATCCCCGTGGTTCCCTTTGATCACCTTGGCTAACCTCTCTCCATCTAAAGCCTCATTCCAAAGCATAGGAGATGGAGACTTCTGTCCAGTCACCATGTCGTGGAAGGAAACCTTTTGAAAGCCATGTTCTTTCTTAGAAACCCTAGTACCCTCTTCCTTCTCACCAGATACAAACTCCCCGACGCTCTCCCCCTTAGTTCTACTGCCGGCATTACTGGTTACCTCACTGTGTGTCACCCTCTTCGTAAATCCCCCGCTCACTCCGTCACTCATACCTAAACCCTAGCAGAAAGAGTACAGAGAGAGTACAAAAAGAGTACGTGTTTTTTTTTACAAAGATCACAATTTTAGAGAGAACAACACACACCAGAATAAAATATTGGTTGATAAAATACAACCAATTAAATAGGCTCAAAATCTCACTGGTTTTGTGTGTTCGAGCTTTAAACCATGTTTCAAAATAAATTTCTTCAAGCAAGTTTAACAAAGATTTTAATTCAAACTAGTGAAATGCTATAAAATAGTTTCTTGGAAAAGAACTTATCACTCCAACCATGTATTGGTAAAAGAACATGCACAAAATCAAACAAACATGCACTCAAACATGCAAATGCAACAACTAATTTAACAAAGAAAATTAAACATTGGTGTTGAGACAGGAAAGTAACTAACCCACAGAATTCGGTATCGACCTCCCCACACTTAAAGATTGCACCATCCTCAGTGCATGTAAAGATGTGCAAGTGGACGGGTGGTTCCAACTGATGCTTTTCTCCAAAGATTGTGCAGATGGGCTTGTCTATTGCCCCATTTATAAGCTTTTCCGTTTCCCTTCTCGGTGGCCATCCTGAAAGACGAGAAAAAGGAAGAAAAGTAACCCAGAAACAAAGATAAGAAAAATAATAAAATATAGGTGGGTTAATGCCGAATAATGAGGGTCTCAACTACATGGTAGCTACAACATGCAAGTGAGAAAACAGTAGAAGCAAATGGCGTATCAATAGTGCAAAAATTACAACAATGGGGGAGATAGTGGGTAACAAAAGACAATATAAATTCATATCAATGCAAAAGGAGTACAATTGTCATAAAAGATTAGCATTGACTTATAAATAACATCACCCAACAATGTAAAATAAGTCACTAAGCATCAGAATAATGGAAGAAAAAAATTGCAACAGTTGAAAAAGAACATTTAACACCAATGAAAAAATAATAAACTTAGAAAAGAAAATAAAAACATGCACAAAGTTGAAATGCAATGAATGAGAGTATGCAAATACAATAAGTAAATGAGATTGAAAAAGAATTAGGATGAGAAGTAAAAAAAATGGAGAAGAAGAAAGTAAGAAAGGAGGAAGAAAAAAGAAGAAAGTAGAAAGAAAGAAGAAGAAAGGTTTAAATAAGGCGCGAAAGTGACGCGCGTGTGCAGGTCACGCGTGCGCGTGAAAACAGAAAAATGCATTCGACGTTTGAGCGTCGTCCACGCATACGTGTGGATAAGCAAAAATTCAAATGACGCGTAAGTGTCGGTCACGCGTACGCATGACAACTGGTCGTGCCAGACGCACGGTTGCAGCACACCTCCAGCCCAACTCTCTGTCCAATTACCAATTAACGCTGATTTTTATTCCACGCGTATGCGTGGGTCACGTGTACGCGTGGGGTGGGTTGTGCGCCAGGCACCCCTACTGTATGCCTCCATCACAACTCTCTGTTCATTATATTGGAGAGCAAAATTGGCATCGACGCTCACGCGTGGGTTGCCGTTTTTTTTAAATAACTAACAAGCTACCAAAGTAAAGCCAGACAATATTAAACTAGGAAAGCACCAACACAACCTAAATAATTCTAACTAAAAATAAAAATGCAACTTATTACCAACATAAATGAAAGATAAAATAGGAAGAGTTTACCATGGTGGGGTGTCTCCCACCTATCACTTTTAGTTAAAGTCCTTAAGTTGGACATTTGGTGGCCTCCTTGTCATGGTGGCTTGTGCTTGAACTCATCTTGAAACTTTCACCAACGCTTGGACTTCCAACACGCTTCAACATTCCCAAGTGAAGTCACCATGTCTTGATGAAGTTCTTCACAAGCTTTAAGCTCCCAAAGTTGATCGTCATGTATGCCGGGATCCCAAATCCTATTTCTACACCCGTCTTCAAGTTGATCATCATTGTTCCATCCGGGTGGTAAGCAATCTGAATTCTCAATGAAGTACCAAACTCTTCTTTTAGGCCCAACCAAATTATCACCAGTCAACCCCTTGCATCTATCTCTTGAAATCTCAACCTTGATGAGCCGTGATTTGCAACTCCAACCACTAAACATCCTTCTCTTACGCTTAATTCCATAAAGCTTCCTAATTTGGCCATCTGTTTCAAGGATACCATACTCAAGTGGGACAGTAAAGCAAATATAGATAAGTTTTACCCACTCAAATAATAGAGTAGACGACAACCTAGGTAGAGAAGTCTCCAACGATCTTGACAAAGCATATTGAACTCCCGTCCATCCTTTTCGAAAGACTTTCACTTCCAATTTGATAAGCGAATATTTTATACCCTTTTTGGCATTGTTTTTATATAGTTTTATTAATTTTTATGCAAAAATCATATTTCTGAACTTTACTATGAGTTTGTGGGTTTTTTTGTAATTTCAGGTATTTTCTAGCTGAAATTGAGGGACCTGAGCAAAAATATGATTCAGAGACTGAGAAAGGACTGCAGATGCTGTTGGATTCTGACCTCCCTGCACTCAAACATATTTTTCTGGAGTTACAGAAGCTCAATTGGCGCGTTCTCAATTGGGATGGAAAGATAACATCTTGGGCTTTCCAGAAATGTTTAATAGTCCATACTTTGCCCGAGATTTGATGGCCCAAACTGGCGTTAAACGCCATCCAAAGACCCTTCTCTGGCGTAAAACGCTGGAACTGGAAATAAAACTGGAGTTGAACGCCCAAACTGGCACCCAAGCTGGCGTTTAACTCCAAGAATGGCCTATGCACATGAAAGCTTCAAAGCTCAGCCTAAACACTCACCAAGTGGGACCCGGAAGTGGATTTCTGCACTATCTGCACTTAGTTACCCATTTTCTATAAACGTAAGTTGCTAGTTTAGTATAAAAATTACTTTTAGAGATTCATTTTGAACTTATGACATTTTACATCTCATATTGTATCTTCTACGGCATGAGTCTCTAAACCCCATAGGTGGGGGTGAGGAGCTCTGCTGTGTCTCAATGGATTAATGCAATTATTATTGTTTTCTATTCGATCACGCTTGATTCTGTTCTAAGATACTCAATCGTACTTCAATATAAAGAATATGATGATCCGTGACACTCATCATCATTCTCAAATTTATGAACGCGTGCTTGACAACCACTCCCATTCTATCTGAGCTCAACGTAATCATTGGGCGACAGCTTGAGTACGTATCTCTTGGGTTTCTAATCCACGAGTTTGACTTGCATCTCCTGACAACAGAGCATTCAAACCCATGAGATCAGAACCTTTGTGGTGAAGGCTAGAACAAACGAGCTTCAAACTCACAAATGTTGGGCACAGTGACAGAGTGCAAAAGGACATAGAGGTCTTATTCCGACACGAGTGAGAACCGATAGATGATTAGCCGTGCGGTAGCTGTGCCTGGTATTTTTCATCCGAGACGAGAGATCCGACAGATGATTAGCCATACAGAAGCCGTGCCTGGACCATTTTTACTGAGAGAAAGGATGGTAGCCATTGACAACAGTGATCCACCAACATACAGTCGGCCATAGAAGAAGCCCTGCGTGTTTGGAGAAGAAGACAGTAGAAAAGCAGAGATTCCGATGACAGAGCATCTCTGGAACCTCAACCTGTTCTTCAATACTGAATCACAAGTATCATTCATTTCATATTATTTACTTTTCATAAACAAAATCATTCATATCATTTGAATCTCCTAATTAAGATTTACAGGATAACCATAGCTTGCTTCAAGCCGGCAATCTCCGTGGGATCGACCCTTACTCACGTAAGGTATTTCTTGGACGACCCAATACACTTGCTGGTTAGTTGTACCGGAGTTGTGAAAAGTGTGATCATAATTCCGTGCACCACACTTCATTGTCAAACTCAATCAGAGAAGGTTCTTCATACCCAAGGGGTTCATTTGCGGATGTAGATTCATCACTAGGAAGACTTGATTCATGGTCATCATCACCAAGGGAACTTGCCTCTTGATATATTCCATCCAATTCTTCATTGGGAATATGTCTTGGAGGTTGTGCACTACCCTCCTCAACATCAATTTCAAGTTTCTTGGAGGAATACTCTACAACTCTAGATTCCCAAGGAGGTTCAGCATCTCCTAAGTCTTCAACCACTTCTTCCTCTTCAACAGGTACGGCTTCCTCCAATTGCTCCAAGACAAAGTCACATTCCTCACTTTCCACCGGAGTTTCTAGTGTCTCCTTCATGCTACGCTCTTCTATTGATTCTCCACATGTAGCTATGGGAGTTTCTTGAGTGTCCAAATATTGGGAAGCTAATCGACTTATTACCTCAGTCAAGGCAGCCGTGAATTCTAGTACCTCCCTTTGCATCTCTCTTTGCTCTTGAAGAAGAACACCAAGAGTGTCATCCATTGGAGATTGGGGTGGATGTGAGGGTTCATTAATTGGGAGGAAAGGTTCATGATAGAAAGGTGGTTCATCACTCTCCATCTCTTCCACTTGTACAACACACTTCAGTCCTTGGTTCTCACATAGGTCGAACTTTTAACGGATGGTTGCTTGAAGTCAATCCATTGCTTCCTTGAGACGATCCTTTGACTCTTGTTCCGCTTGGCTAACATAATTAGGATCATATGGCTCTTGGATTGATGGATATGGACATGGTGTATATGGAGGTGGTGGTTCTTGGGAGTAATTGTGTTGGAATTAAAGTGGTTCTATATATGGTTCATATGGCTCATAAGGTGGTTGGTGTGGTGGGTAAGAGTTAGCGTCATATGAAGGTGTTTGGTAGAACGGGGCTTGTGAGTATGGTGGTTCGAAGCTATGTTGAGGAGGGGGTTCATAGGCATATGGTAGGGCTTGTTGGTAACTATAAGGGGGTCCACTATAGCTATTAGATTGATATGCATCCTGGAATGGCTCTTACTCATAGCATGTTGGTGGAGGTTGTTGCCAAGAGGGTTGATCAAATCCTTGTGGCTCCTCCCATCTTTGATTGTCCCATCCTTGATGCAAGCCTTCATTGTAATCTCCGCTTCCTACGACATAATTTGAACCAAACTCATAGTAAAAGGGGTAAGAATTCATAATAACCAGAGAAAATAAAAACAAAAACTAATAATAAATAATGAAAATAAACTCCTAAAACTAGAAACAACTAACAAAGAAACAAAAAAGCAAAATTATTCACAATATTCACAATAACCAATAATAAAGCACACATTTGTAATTCCCCGACAACGGCGCCAAAAATTTGACAAAGAAAAAATGTCGGTAAAGATTTCACAAAAATTATCGCGTTGCAAGTATAGTCTAAACCGACAATTAAACCTCAATTAAAATTTAATTTGTTTGTCCCCAATTCGGGGGATATGAGGTCCGACATATACCTCGGGAACAGAATGCCCAAGTTGATGCACTTTCAAAACTAGCCACCACCAACAGCTTGGACAATTCGGGGGATATGAGGTCCGATATATACTTCGGGAACAAAATGCCCGAGCTGATGCACTTTTAAAACTAGCCAGCACCAAACCAGGAGGCAATAATAGAAGCCTCATCCAAAAAACACTTCAAAATCCATCAATCTCGGAGGAAGAAAAGGTCCTAACCATATCAGGTCAGGGTCGTTCCCCCGGGAGTCAAGGAAGGAAAAGAAACCCTCTCCTCAGGGTCCGGCGACACCAACTCATGATTCTTCTCCTCATCCCTATCCCTACAAATTCTATGGAACCTCCTAAGTCGCACACAGTACTCAGGAACAGAAATTAAAACTATGGAATTCAACCAGTCAGACATGCCGTCTGGAATCTTAGTAGACATCTCAGCAATGTTTTTACGGGAAGACATAGGTCAAATATTCCTACAGTAAGAAAAAGAAAAATGGGGTTACTACCAAACAACTTGGGCAAATAAGGAAACAATTTGGACGATAACAGCAAAACATCAAGTGTCAGATACAGCAGTAAAAGGAAAACCCCAAGACTCACACGAAAGTCCAGGGGCACCCTTTGGAGGCAACAACAGGGCAAGAACACAGAGAAGAGAAGTCGACAATCTATACCCAAACAAATAAAAGGTCAAAACAAAAGCTAGAACTTTTGTACAAAAGGAGTCAGGCAACGATGAAAAGAAACAGGAACAGCAACAAAACCCTAAGCAACGCACACATTCTTCTCAAAGGTGAATGACAAAAGAAAAGTCACAACAAATGATCAAAGATGCAAACTTTTTGTAGAAAGAACCAAAGTTCTTCAGAGCAAAAACCCAAATACAAAGTCAAAGCTTTACATCAAAATCATGCACAGTTGTCAAAATTAAAAAGAAAAGAGAGAGAAAAGAATGACTAACTTGCAGAAAAGATGATAAGAAACGGCTCAAATCAAGAACAACGAAGATACCAACTCCCAAACTCAAAGGGAAGAGCTTGACCTACTTCCAGAAGTCTGAGAAAGAGCTCGAATTAGAGAGGAAGCACTAAAGCGTCGAATGGACCTAAGGTCGGTCAGGAGAAGGGAAGCTAGCAGCCAACTAGAAAGCACCATACCAAGTTGTTCAGAAGTACTGGGGAAAGGTCGCCACAGAGTGTCCGACCTCGAGGGGCGAGAGCTACCAAAGACATGGCATGCCTGCAATCTAAGAAGGGCGCCAGGCCGAGATCTAAAAGATTGCCTGAAAGGTAAGCACTAACATGTACACACTCTTATTCATATCTTTATTTTATTGTTTAAAAGTTTGCAGATTCCCTAAAAAGTTTCCTACCAAGACGCATTAATCTGAGTGAAAAAATTGATCGCCCGATCACGACAAGGTCGGCAAGGTGAAAACCAAATTCACCGCCCGATTTCGACAAGGTCGGCAAAGATGAAAACCAAATTCATCGTCCGATTTCGACAAAAATCGGCAAGGTGAAAGCGATAAAAATAGATTAATGCAAGAAGTCATAAAAAGTAATCCATAAAAAGTGGCCTGACGAGGTCTAACAAAAAATGGAATACTAAAAATAACTTAGCCTGGACTGACCAGAGAAGTCGGACCAACGAAAGCTACAGATTGGACCGACAAGTGAAGTCGACCAACGAAAGCTACAGATTGGACCGACAAGCGAAGTCGACCAACAAAAGCTACAGATTGGACCGACAAGCGAAGTCGACCAACGAAAGCTACAGATTGGACCGACAAGAGAAGTCGGACCAACGAAAGCTATAGATGGGTCCGACAAAGAAGTCGGACCAACGAAAGCTACAGCTCGGATCGATACGAGAAGTCGGACCAACGAAAAGCGTGTGCTAAAAGGGACATAGCTCTGCCCAAAATGCCACGGCTCCACGACAAGGTTATCAAAATTGTTCAGACTAACTAAAAAGGTTCTACCAAGAACACTAAAAAGTTGTCGGACAAGTTAGCCCCAAAGGTTATCCCGCCTAAATAGAAGACGGACTAAACAAGATCTAAAAGAGGTCGGACAGCAAAGTACCAACACTCTATAAACATCTCACAAAGGCCAAGGAAAAGTCAAAAGGCCAAAGCCAGAAGTGCTTCACTGAAAAGTACGAAGTCTTGAAAAAAGACACTACTTATCGGAACACTACCTAAAAGGTTGTTGGAATGTGACTAAAAAGCCCAGGGAGCAAAGTCGTACAGGTCGACGTCAGCTAAGAAGAGGCGCAAAAACAATCTCAAAAAAGAAAAAGCCAAAAGGTTGGGAAACAACTTAAGGCTCAAATATGCTTAGCTAAAAGGGATACAACTCCACTCAAAGAAGGCACAATCACAAACAGGGCTACGAACGTCATCCGAGACTAAAATAGGTTCTATATAAAGAACACTAAAAAGTCATCGGACAAGTCACTAGAGCCCGGATATCAAGCCGCAAGGATAACTTCGCCAAAGTAGAGGGTTGTCAACATAAACTTAAAGCAAGGCGTGATCCAGAGGGTAAGGGTAGAAAACCCACACTACCACTCAAAAGAGGTTGGACTGGGAAGTACCAAACCTCTAATTTGCAAGGATTGCAAAGCATTGAAGAAACAAGTCAGACAAATACTTTAGCATGACTCCTTCAAAGGGATCGAAGCTAAGAAGCACGACCTCACAAGGAAGAACGAAGCTCAAGCAGAGGCACTGTTCATACATCGGTTCGAGCTATAAAAGACCGGGTTGGCCGACCTCTTAGAAGGTTGGCCCATGACCGACCTCTTGGAAGGTTGGCCCATTACCGACCTCTTTACAAAGAGCTTGGCCAAATTTCCATAGAGGCCCAAAGTAGGCCCACACAAAAGGACGCAGCCCAAACTAAAGGCGGCAAGAGCCTAGAAAGATAAGGCGGTTCCCCTAAAAGATAAGGTGACTTCACTCAAAGATAAGATAAGATAACTATTTTATCTCCAAAAAGATCACTCCACACTACTATAAATACACTAGAGTACCCAGGTATAACTCATACTTTGATTCTACAAAAAACCTGCTTAAAGTCCATGCTAACTTAAGCATCGGAGTCTCTTGCAGGTACCACCATCCTCCGGTGACGAAGGATCAGTAGCATTTCTAGCTCCACCAGATCCAACAAGTCGGACACGACAGCTCCGGCCATCACAGCAGATCTCATCCGAGATCGACCTTTAGTTTCAGGTAACCCTCGAAACAACTAGGACAAATGAAAGTAGAAGAAAGCTAAATTAAAGTATAATAGAAATATGAAATTAATAAGAACTAAAGCTAAAAACCCTAAAACCTAGAGAGAGTAGAGAGCCTTTCTCTCTAGAAAAGTGTGAATGAATGATTCCCCCACTCTGCAGCATCTATTCTGTGTTTTCGGGCTTGGAACTGGGCTAAAAATAGCCCAAAAATTGCCCTCAGCATTTTCTGACATCTGCAGCACGTGACGCTCTGTCACGCATACGCCTCGCTTGACAAAATCCTGGTCACGCGTACGCGTCATCCACGCATACGCGTCGCTCGTCTCCTACACCAATCGCGCGTACGCGTCGCCCACGCGTATGCGTCGCTGCCAGCTTTTCAAAACTCCACTTTCTTGTGTTCCTTCCACTTTTGCATGCTTCCTTTCCATCCTCTAAGCCATTCCTGCCCTGAAAAACCTGAAAACACTGAACATACATATCACGGCATCGAATGGTAAAAAGAGAGGATTCAAAATCAGTAATTTAAGGCCAAAGAAGCATGTTTTCAATCAAAGCACAGAATTAGGAAGGAAAATATAAAACATGCAATTTATATCATAAGTGTGAGAATAATGGATAAAATCCATTCAATTCATCTTAAAATGTACCATGAAATAGTGGTGCATCAGACCCACAGAGCTTTACGCTTAAGCCATAAAACAGATATGGTGTGGTATGACGACCTCTAAAGTAAAATATACATACATACATATACATACATATATACATACATATACATAAATCAGATATGGTGTGGTATGACGACCTCTAAAGTAAAATATACATACATATACATACATACATTTGGATCCACGCGTACGTGTGGGTGATGGTTGCGCGTGGATGGTGGAAAAGCTTGGGGTCACGCGTATGCGTGGGTGACACGTACGCGTGGGTTGGTACTCTGTTTTTCAAAATTTTTCCAAGTTCTTGCACCAAACCAAGCATTCCAAACCTCCAAACAGCTACCAAAACACCATAAAATCTTATTTAACATACTAGACTATCAACTAAACTCAACAAATCAATCAAAACATAAAATTAAACTAATTCTACCAATATTTGCAAAAGAGAAAAATAAAAAGATGTTACCATGGTGGGGTGTCTCCAACCTAACACTTTTATTTATTATCCTTAAGTTGGACTTATGGGGAGCTCCTCATCAAGGTGGCTTGTGCTTGAAGCTATCCTTGAACATCCACCAATGCTTGAGTCTCCAATAAGCTCCATTATTCAAAATCGATAGCTCCAAGCTTTGATGGAGTTCTTCACAAACCATGAGCTCCCAAAATTAATTCTCCTTGTGCGATTCGGGATTCCACACTTTGTTTTGATACCCGTCTTCAAGTTAAGAGAGTCTTGTTGAAAGCAAGCCCTTAAGACTGACTGCGACTTTGACAACTATTTGAACTAGTTTCAAAGGCTTGATGGACCTTTGGGAGTGAATCTGGCTAGGGCGCCCTCGTAAGGCGTAGGGTAGGGATTTGAAACCATAGCGTAGGCGAAACCTGGCAGCCCGGAAGTTGTATTTGATTTTTTTTCCTAATTTTAATTATTATTATATATATTATCTATTTAATATATTTATTTCATTTAATTTTATTAAATATATTCATAAAAAGCAATATTTTCTATTTTAATAATTCTAATATTAATCCATCCGGGTGGCATGACCTTTAGAATCCTCACGTAAGCAACCAAACATCCTCCTAGACCTATTCAGTTAAGAACTACACCAACCCTTGCTATTAAGCCTTGAACATGCAGCCATCATGGACTTTGATTTACAATGCCAACCACTAACCATCTCCTTTTTTCTCTTAAAGCCACAAAGAGCTCTAAGTTGCCCATCCGTCTCAAGCAAACCATATTCAAGTAGAATCATAAAGCTTAGGGATAAAAGATTTATCCACTTGAATGAAAGAATGGATGGTAATGGCTTGGGGAGAGGTATTTCCAATGGCCTCACAAGCTCTACTCCCTTGTGTTTTTCTTTGATGACTTCCACATCTTGACAACTTCTTTCAACTTCTCCTTGCTTGCCAACTTCGTCCAACTCCTCCTCATCATCAACCAAATCAAATTTGGGAGGTTGTGTAAAGTCCACTTCAACATCAACTTCACATCTATTAGAAGAATCTTCAACAAGGTAACCAATGTCACTTGGTGTAGAGTTGTCCTCAATGACAGAACTTAACATTTGCTCAACTTCATGTCCAATGGAAGAGAATTCAATTATAGATAAGAATTTGTCAATGATCGAATCCATCTCTTGATCAACCTTTTCAAAGTCTCCAACTATGATTTGCCTTGGAGGTTGTACAACCTCCTCAACATCAATATCAAGCTTCTTGGAGGGAGGTTCTTGAGATTCCAATGGTGGTTCCACATCTCCTAAGTCTTCAACCACTTCTTTCTCTTCTTCAACAATCATAGCTGATGAGGGAAAATCGATTCCGCACAAACTAACCGGTAAGTGTACCGAGTCGCATCAAGTAGTAAAACTCACAAAAGTGAGGTTGATCCCACAGGGATTGATGGATTAAGCAACTTTAGTATGGTGATGAATTTAGTTAAGCTAATATTAATTAATTGAGTGAAATTTGCTTAACAGAAAGTAAATTGCAAGAAAACTAGAGTGCAGAATGTAGATTGACAGAAAAGTAAATTGCAGGAAGCTTAAATGGCTGAAACTTAAAGTGCAAGAAATTAAAAGAGCTGAAACTTAAATTGCAAGAAAGGTAAATAACTGAATCTTAAATTGCCGGAAAGTTAAAGTGCAGAAACTTAAATGACAAGGAAACTTAAATTGCATGAATTATAAAGAGATTTCGGTGCTGGGAATCAAAGTAACAATAAGCAAGTGCAGATTAAAAGAAATTCAAGAGATCTGAATTGAAGAAAATCAAAGGAATTGATTCATCAGGGATTGGAGATACTGTAATCCACCATGAATCAATTGAGTCTCAACTCCTTTCTCAATCATTTGAGTAGATCTATGGCGGATTGAAATTGATTGGATCCCAATTCCTTGGTAATCCAATCTCTCTAATCACAATCAATCTTGCCAATTCCTTGATCTAATTGTCATGAGAATAGGTTAAGTGCATTTCTCTCATCCATAAGCCACACTAACTCTCAGGACCTCAATTCCTCCCGAATAGTGTTGATCAAGAGAGTAGTGAAGGATAGAACTCCAATTCTAATGCTAGTGATTTCCCTTCCGAGGCTCACACAAGCATTCACTGAATTAAACCCCCTTCCAGGGTGAGTAACTCAAAATCAAAACAGAAGATACGCAATAGCTACACAAATGAATAGAGAAGAAGAAGAATTTCATTGATTCATTGGAATTACAATAGAGCTCATCCCCCTAATGAAATTGGGGTTTAGTTCATCATTACTCTAGCACAAAATAGAAAAGAAAAATTGCAGAAGAAGATGAAGAACATAAATAAAAATAAAACCAGATCTGCTAAAACTCTAAAACTTTAAAAGACTCTCTAAAAAGAAGAACTAAAAAGGAAGACTCCCTATGAAATCAAATTCTCCTCTATTTATACACTTTCCAATTCAGTCATCAAGTACTTGGAGTGGGCTTTTTTGCCTCTGTTGATGTGGGTTAGAAAAGGTACTTCCAGGCAGCATCAGGAGAGCGTAGCATTCTCAAAGAGAGCGCAACGCTCATTCACCGATGTGTACGCATCCCATGCGCGTGCGCATCCCTTGCATTTTTGCACCAACGACGCGTATGCGTATCATATGCATGCGCGTCGTCACTGTCTTCAGCCTCAGCCATGCTTGTGCGTACCATTCATGCGTGCACATCTTGTGGTAGCGTTCTTTAAGGCTTCGTTTGGTTAGTGGGTGGAGATAAATAAGACACAGACACAAATACACAAAATGACATAGACACAATGACACATAAAATTTGAGAACTTGTTTGGTACTCAAGGACATAATACTATATGTAATTTATGATTCTAACAAAATGACAATGTTATCCCTACCACAAACCATCAACACCACCTTTTTACCATTATTTCAATTCAAATTACCATCATTAAAACCACCATAACCACCTCTCTACCACCATTTCAATACAAATTATAACTATTAATAATAACAAACACAAAATAAATAAAAAATTCAGATCCAATCTAATTTAATATATAAACACAATTTTCAATCAACATTTAAATAAAAAAATAATATATGAATTAGAAAAAACAGAGAACTAAATGGATCTGACAACGAGGAAGAGAAGCGGAGGAATTGTAGAAGAGAAGCAGAGGCAAAATTGAAAGAGCCAGAGAGACCAAGATAGATCTATGAGGCAGATTGAGAGACGGAGAGGGAGGCACGACAGAGGCGGCAAAAAATCTAAGCAGAAGGAGGCTCAAAGATGAGGGAGCCAGAGAGGAAGAGAAGAGTTGAGGCAGTGGAGAGGAGGAGGAAGAGGAAGAGGCAGCAAGAAAAGATAAAGGAATGGAGGCGGTGAAGAGGGACAGAGAAGGTGAGGCGGTGGTTGGGGTGGGAGGCAAGGACGAAGAAAGGAGGCAATGAGGAAGAAGGTGAGAAATAAGAGAAAAAGAAGTGGATTAGGGTTAAAAGGAGAAGGGTATAAATGAAAATAAAAAAAGATAACAGGGATAAAAGTGGAAATAAAAAATTGTGTCTTAGTCTCAAATCTGTGTCACAGGTTAAAGGTGAGACACAAAAAATATGTATTTTATGTCCATTTATGTGTCACCGTGTCTATGATAATTTTGTGTCTCATTAAACAAACAATATACATGTGTCACCGTATCCATGTCTCTGATGGACATGGATATCAACCAAATGGGCCATAAGTGAGCGCTACGTTCGCGCCATGAGCGCTCCCCACGCGTGCGCGTCCTTTGTGCGTGCGCGTCGATGGCAAAATATCAACTCCCAGCTTTTGCGCCATCCACGCATATGCATGCTTGTTCCCAGATGCCCTATCCATGTGTGCGCGTTATGTACGCGTGCGCGTCAGTGGCAAATCTTCAATCCCAATTTTGAATTTTGTCGCAGGCGCTCGTTCAGAGAACGTAGCGCTCTTTTATTTAACGAGCGCTGATCATTCCCATGCGTACGCGTGGGTCTTCCAAAATTCTTGTCCTACGCGTAAGCGTTCTGTACACGTGCGCGTCACTACAGAGCGTAGCGTTCTTCAATTGAGCTTAGCGTTCCTCTGGATTGCTTCCTTCTCTGTTTCTTCTTTTCATCTGTCATCAATCAAACATTCAATCAAAGCCTTGCTAAAATCATAAGATCTTCTATCATTCATAACAATCACATAATTCTTGCATAAATCTCATGATAATGCGTAAAATTAACAATGTTTGACTGAATCATGATAGACATGAAATTCCACTCCAATCATTTACTTATTATGCAAGAAATACATGAAACCTAATGAAAACAAGTAAAAAATTATAGTAAAACTAGCCTAAAATGACTTTTCATCACAACACCAAACTTAAATCTTGCTTGTCCCCAAGCAAGTAGTAGAATATGAGAAAAATGAAAGAAAACAGAAAAGAATATTTATCCTTATTTGAAAGCACTCAGTCTAGGTTCATGGGGTTTCATGCAGACTGTAATTGAAGCTTTACTTTTGTTAGTTTTCAGGATTGAGATGTTCCTTTAAGTGCTAACCAAGATGCTACTATGAAATCTTTATTTATTGATCCTTGATGTTTGATTTTTTTTTTGTTTTTCTTCTGCTAAGAAACTTACATTTTTATTTGCAGCTAAGTGTTATGTGTTGCAGCAGCTTTTAGCTTATTTTTCAGTCAACACATCTTCACCACAGACACTTGGCTTACAATTCTACTTAAGAACATTGATACCCAGCACCTCTTTGGGTCACTAAATGCCTTGTAATTAGGTTGCTCTTGATAGTGAATTTTCGGTTGATAATCCCGGATTAGTTAATCCAAGTTACCAAGTTTTAAAATACTTCTCAGAACCTAATCATCCAAGCAGATCCTAATACAATAGCACCACAGGCATGTGTCTTAAGGTCCAAGCCATTGGTGTCTAGCTTTATTATTTGTTTCTTTCATTTTTGTTGCCAATTCTTGACTTTTCTTCCTTTTCTTTTTGCTCTTTCTTTTTTTCAAGGATCTTTATTCACCAAGATTACACAGACAGCAGCCAAGTTTGTGCTTAAAAAGAACACTCTACCTTTCTTCTTTATTAGTGAGCTTACTTGAACAATCTAGCACATACCACCACTGAATTTTATTCTCATTCCTATCAAATTGGACAGTTTTCACTTTCTGTTCAACATTTTCTTTTATTTATGTAGAGGGAAACAAGAAATGTATTCAAGTAGGATGGCATGATCTAGGCATTTTAAACTAGCAGCCCAAAATGATAATACAAAGACAGATAACATAATGCAATTTTATTATAACTAAACTAATACCACTCAGTAGGGACACAATTATACTTCCAATTTAAAGCACTTCAAATCAGAGGGAATTAAGTAACAATACAACTTCTTGGTGATGCCTTCTAGTTTTTCCTTCATCATCCATAGCTTTTGTATCCTTCTTTGTGTCCTCGGATGAGGTTGCATAGTTCTTCCAAGAGATTGATTGAATTCCTGTAAAGTTATTGGAAGTTGCTTGTTCCCTAAACACTTGAAAGATGGTTAGCATGCATGAATGGTTGTAGGCTTTTGAACTTACTTTGGTGTGGGAACACCAAACTTAGTTTCTTGCCACTGTCTGCTATGCATCAGATTAATCTCATACATGAAACCTTGTGCTTTTATCAAAGAAAACAAACTATAAACTAGAAAGCAAACAATGGTTAAGTAGTTTCCCTAATTGTTTGGAGCCAGTGACCGTTTATGCAGGGGGGTTGAAATGTGTTTTAAATGAACTTTTTGGTGGAACACCAAACTTAGTGTTCCAAGGATTACCTGAAACTGTAGGTCGATCTCGGACGAGATCTTCTGTACTTGGTCGGAGCTGACATGTCCGGCTGGTGAGTGGCGGCCGGAGCTGTGGTGTCTGACTTGTTGGACTGGCTATGCTGCTGATCGTTTGTCACCGGAAGGTGGTGGTACCTGCAAGGGATTTCAATGCTTAAGTTAGCAAGGGTATTAAGTAGGTTTTTAGTAGAATCAGAGTATGAGTTATACCTGGGTGCTCCAGTGTATTTATAATGATGTAGAGTGACCTTCTTAGATAAGATAAGTTAGTTATCTTATCTTATCTTATCTTATCTTATCTTTGAGTGAGGTCATCTTATCTTCAAGGGAACCGTCCTTATCTCTATAGGCTTGGGCTGCCTTTGGATTTGGGTCGTGTTCCTCCATTTGGACCCTTTTTGGGCTTTCCTGGTGATTTGGCCGAGCTCTTTGAGAAGAGGTCGGATTGTCCTGACCTGACGAGGTCGGTCGTCTTGTCGGTAGAATATCCCGGGTCAGACAGCTCGACCCAGAGTATGAACAGTGCCCCTGCTCGAGCTCGGTCTTTCTTTTTGGAGGTCGAGTCTTAGTTTTAGGACTTCGATCCTTCTCTGGTGAAGCCGAACTCGAGCATTTTGTCGACTTCTTCTTTGTAGAGTCTTCTTCTTTTTTGAATGTGGAACGTTTTTCCTTTTCGTTTTTTTAAAAGCGCGCGCTTTTGCATTAGCGCTCTAGCCTTGGGAATGTGCGAGGGTTTAATACCCTCACTAATTGATATTTAATGTTCCGTTTCTCTTGCCCCTTTTATTTTGAATTTTACACAAAAAACGGTTTTCCTTTTCTCTGTAACTTCCCCTCCTTTTTCTCTCTATCTTCTTGCTTAGCGTTTCCTTTGCGACGCTGTTGGTGCTTTCTTTGTTCTGAAAGGCGATTCCAGATTCTATCTTCCATCTTCAACTTCTTTGAAGCTTTCTCTTTTTTCCAGGTTGGTTCTACTTTCTGCTTCTTTACTTCTTTCGTCGCTTTGCCTTCAGTTCTTTGGTAAAGCTTTGATTTTTCGTTTGAATGCATGCTGGAAAGTTTGAACCTTTTCGCGTCGTTATGCTCAATTGTTGCTGTGATGCATCTTTCTGGCATTTCTCCCGATGATTAAGGTTTTTTAGGGCTTTGCATGTTTTGCTGCCTTTTTATTTGATTTTGTAGCTTTTTGGGGTAATGGCTTCATTTGATTCTTTTGAAAAAAGGTTGCGTCTTTGATGTCCTCCGCTTGGCGTGTTTTATTGTTTGCTTTCTGATTGAACTGCTATTTTTGTTGCTCTTTTGATGACTTTGTTTTGACTTTATCTCTTTCTTCTCGGGATGTTGCCTTTTGGAAAAGGGCTTTTCTTTGCTGAGAGTTTTGTTGGGATGTTAGTCTTGTAGATTTTTTCTGAGTCCTTACTCTGTCACTGCCTCCAAAGGATGCCTCTGGACCTTGTCTTAGGGTTTTCCTTTTTCTTGTTTGTATGCTTGAGTCATGATTTGCTATGAGTTGATTTTGTCTTTGCCCGAGATGTTTTGGTTGGTAATCTATTTTCTTCTTTCTTGCTGTAGGACTAGTTGACCTCATGTCTTCTCACAAAAATATTGTTGAGACATCTTCCCAAGTCCCTGAGGGCATGGCTGATTGGGTGGATTCTATGGTTCTTCTTTGTGTTTCGTTGGTTGAGTCTGAGTTTTGTCAGTAGCTTTGGCAATTTCATAGGATTTTTAGTAATGGTAGTGATGAAAAGAATTATGAGCTTGTATCTCTCAATTCTGAAGAAAGGGTTTGTTTTTCTACCCGAATTGTTGGAGAACGCCCCTTTTTCTAAGCATACGACTTCTTTTTTAGTCAAATGAATATTACTCTTCTTTTTACCTCCTTTGAGACCAACCTATTGTGGTCTTGTAACGTAGCTCCATCCCAGCTTCACCCCAACTCCTGGGATTTTATAAAAATCTTTCAGTTGTTGTGTCACAAACTAGGTATCCCTGCTTCGTAATCCCTCTTCTTTTATCTCTTTATTTTGACAAAGCCTGGGGTGGTTAAGAAGAAGGCTGCCTGGGTTTCTTTTCGAGATTCCCAGGGAAAGAAGGTTTTTTCCATGTTTGATGAATCTTTTCGCGACTTTAAGAATTATTTCTTTAAGGTTTGAGCTGTTGAAGGAGCTCGTCCCTTTTTTCTGGATGAGAACGATAAGCCCGCCTTTCCATTAGAGTGGCAAAAGAATGTTGTAATGTCAAGGTATACGTGGGAGATGTTGGATGAGGTCGAACAGGTCTTTGTTAACGTGTTGGAGGAGAACTGGGGACAGCCTCCTTATCTTGACACAAAAAGGTTTTTAGGGGATCCTTCGCTTCTCCGAGCTGATCTAGGTAGTGGTTGTCTTATCTTGTTTTCGTTTTGTTTCCTTTTTTGTCAAGCTTTATTCTTTCTCTCTCGATTTGTAACAATCTTTGTGTTTTTTCCAGAGATGGTGAAAAATAATGAATCTATGAAGGCCTTTAAGAAGGCAAGGAAAGCTACTGCAGCTTAGAACATCTCGGCCAAGATGGCTGGGGAGGAGTCTTCTCAGGTTCAGTCGAAGCCATCTGTACCGAGCTCTCCTGGACCGAGGAGGATGATTCCTACTCCTCGGGTTCATTTGGTTGATCCTCCATAGGCTTCTGTCGCTACCTCTGGCGCTCCTCCACCGAAAAAGCAGAAAACCGTTGAGCCCTTTAATCTTGATGCCCCTGATTTTGATGATGTCGAGTTTGTGGACCAGCAAATTGGTCCTTATGGCACCATCCCTACTGACGATGTTTCTCTCCTTCGCCATTTGAACTTTATTACTCGGAGCAGCGTCAAAATGGCACACATGGGGGCGGCTTTATATCGGACTGCTCAGGATCTTCCCATTTATGCTACAAAGGCTTTTATGAAGGAAGCTAAGTTGGAGTTCGACCGGATGAAGGGTTTAGAGGGGAACTTGAGGTGAAGGTGACCAAGTTGGAGAAAGAGTTGGAGGGTGAAAAGGCTAGTTCTATTGCCTTGGCGGCTTCTACGAAGTTGGCTGAAGACACGGCGTTGAAGCACAAGGAGAGTTATGTCACGACCTATAGGGAAATGATGCGTCTCAGGGATGATTTAGAGTCTGCCCGAGCTGATTATGCCGAGCTACAGGGTCACCTTGTAGGTAGTGTAACTGCTGCTTATGAGAACCTGAAGGAGCAGGTTCGGGTTCTTGCACCCGAGCTCGACCTTACTCTCTTCAGCTTGGATAACGTTGTAAAGGACGGTAAAATTGTCCCTGATGACCCTGATGATGATGATGTCGACCCTCCTTCAGTGCCTGCCACCAAAGCTTCTGTTGCACCGACTTCTTCAATTCCTTTATCTGAGGTTGGTCATCCCCAGTCGGATCCTGATTGCCAAATCTTGAACCGGGATGATGGGATAGTGGATGCGGTGCCTCTTCAGACTCGCCCTCCTTCACCCCATGCTGATGCAGCTGAGAAGTCTTTAGATCCTCAATGATTATTCTGGATGTTTGTGTATATGGCCCGGCTTGTGGGCTTTGAACTTTTATACTTTGTTAATTGGTTCTGACCTTTTGATACTCTTTTAGTTGCTTGTTTAGCAACTTTATTTTGAAAAACAAAGTAGTTTCTCAAGCTCTTGGGGGTGACTTTTGGTAGCCTCTTGAGTTTGTTATTATTATAACTTGTGTTTTGCATAACATGTTTGTCTGCATCTGTCTGGTACCTTTTTAGGCTTTTGGGAGTGTTGGAGCCTTGTTGTCCGACCTCTTGTGATTACCTTTGTATTTTCATACTTGTGGCTTGATTCTTTTGAGGTTGTGGATGTTTTGGGTCCAACTTTGTATGTCGACTTCCCTATTTCGGTTTGAAGTTATTTCTAGTAATCCATTTTGTTTGGACCTTTGTTAGGTCTCTTTTAACGATTACTTTTATAACGTTTGTGGGAGTCCGATTTCATCATGTCGGTTTCTGCTAAGTTATTTCTAGTAATCCTCTTTTTGGACCTTTGTTAGGTCTCTTTTAGGGATTACTTTATAACTTTATGTTCTAGGCCGACTTCATCATGTCGGGCCTTTCGAAGTTATTTTAGCAATCCACTTTTTTGGACCTTGTCCAGGTCTCTTTCAGGGATTTATTTTTATAACTTTTATGTTCTGGGCCGACTTCATCATGTCGGGCCCTTCGAAGTTATTTTAGTAATCCTCTTTTTTGGACCTTGTTCAGGTCTCTTTCAGGGATTACTTTTATAACTTTATGTTTTGAGCCGACTTCATCATGTCGGGCCTTTCGAAGTTATTTTAGTAATCCTCTTTTTTGGACCTTGTTCAGGTCTCTTTCAGGGATTACTTTTATAACTTTATGTTTTGGGTCGGGCCTTTCGAAGTTATTTTAGTAATCCTCTTTTTTGGACCTTGTTCAGGTCTCTTTCAGGGATTACTTTTATAACTTTATGTTCTGGGCCGACTTCATCATGTCTGGCCCTTTGAAGTTATTTTAGTAATCCTCTTTTATAGGGCTGGCCAGACCTCTTTCCAGGGATTTACTTTTTATAACTTTGGTTATTGTGTTCGACCGGTCCAACTTCTTTTTGTCGGCCGGTCTTTAAGTTATTTTTTAGCAATCCATTTATTAAAGACCTCGTCAGGTCCTTTCTATGGATCACTTTCGATAACTTCTTGCATTATTCTGTTTTCATCTTTGCCGATTTTGTAGAAATTGGGTTTAATCCCCATTTGGTCGACCTTTTGATGAATTTGATTTTCATCTTTGTTGGTCTTTATCGCGATCGTGCAGTGAATTTGATTTTCACTTTCTGCCGATCTGTAGCTTTATAATCGGGCGATGAATTTTTAGCGTTTTAGATTAATGCGTCTTGAGAATTTGTAGAAGATCTAAACAATTTTATTCAAAAGAAAATGCAGATATATACATGTGGGAGTTTTATCCCTCTAAGTCGGGCAATTTGTAGGTCTTGGCTTGGCACTGACGATTGGATTTTTGACGGTTTATAATTTCTCAAATAAAATCTCGTCGAAGTATAGTTTCTAAACCAATCAAAAATCCTTTCATACAAAAGATTGTTTGTCACAAATAACAAACCCCTAATTTTATAAACCGAAGTATTCAAACCTCGGGTCGTTCTCCCTAGGAATTACAATAAAGTGTCTTGTTATTGGTTATGAGTTATTTTGGGGTTTTGGATAAGAAGCATGAAAAGTAAATGGCAATGAAAATAAACTAACTACTATAAAAGCTCTTGGCAAGATATGAGAACTAGAAATCCTATCCTAGTTATCCTTCTCAATTGTGATGAGAATTGTTCATTGCTCCCACTTAGTTAACCCCTAACCATGGAGGAAAGTCAAGTGGATGAATCAATTTGATTCCTCAAGTCCTAATTAACTCCTAAAGGAGAGAGTAGCTTTAGAGGCATTCAAATCAATTAGCAATCTCTAATTATCAATCAACAAATGAATTAGATAACTCAAGAGTCACTAATCACTCTACCTAGGCCAAGAGGAACAAAATCTATACAAAAATCCAACCGAGCATTTCATCAAACACTTGGAAGGCACAAAAGAAAAGTATAGTCAATCACAACAAGAATGAATTCTAACTACAATTGAATACAAGGAATCAACAACAACAATCAAGGAAATCACAATTATCATGAATTACCTCAAATTGCATTATTAAAAGAAAATAAAGAGAACAAGAGTATCTCAATTACAAAACCTAGAAACAAAATAAGAGAAATTACAACAAGAGAATATGGAGAGAGAGAAGAACCAAAGTGTAGCAATCATCAATTGAAGGTAGAAGTAGAAGGAGACTTGAATTAAACCTAGAACTATGAGATCCTAATCTAACCCTAATTCCTAATCCTAATTCTAGAGAGAAGAGAGAGCTTCTCTCTCTAACTCTAACTATTTCTAAAACTAAACTATGACTAATGATTAAAAGTAAAAGTAAAGTATGAAAAGTATGTTGATTCCCTTTCAATCCTTGGCTTAAATAGCATCAGAAATGAGTTGGATTGGGCCCACAAGGCTTCTAAAATTGCTGGCTACGTTTGCATTAAGTGGGTCATGTGCCACCATCGGCGCGTCCGCGTACCGTGCGCGTGCGCGCCCTTATGCGCAATGCAACTATGGCAAATCTTATATCGTTTCGAAGCTCCGGATGTTAGCTTTCCAACCCAACTAGAACCGCATCATTTGGACCTCTGTAGCTCAAGTTATGGTCAATTAAGTGCGAAGAGGTCAGGCTTGACAACTTTTTGGTTCCATCATTTCTTCATGAGTTCTCAAACTTTACATGCTTTTTCTTCATTCCCTTAATCCAATCTTTGCCTCCTAAATCTGAAATCACTCAACAAACATATCGAGGCATCTAATAGAATCAAGGTGAATTAAATTTTGCTATTTTAAGTCCTAAAAAGCATGTTTTCACTCTTAAGCACAATTGAGGGAGAAGTTATAAAACCATGCTATTTCATTGAATAAATGTGGGTAAAAGTTGATAAAATCCCCAAAAATCAATACAAGATAAACCCTACAAATGGGGTTTGTCAACCTCCCCACACTTAATCCAAGCATGTCCTCATGCTTAAGCCAAGAGAGAAACAAAGAGTATCAACATTTATTCCATGTAAATGAACTATATGCAACCTAAACTATATGCAACTAAATGCAAAATAGTTTTACCTACTTGGTTAAAAATAAATCAATCCTCCAAGTCATACGTGCACAAGTAGGGCCAAGATCATATAACGATTCATGAATCCTACCAATTCGAATATCAAAATGAAGTTCAAGTAGACTTGCGAGAAGAACGCTCATGAAAGCCGGGAATCAAGGAATTGAGTATCGAACCCTCACCGGAAGTGTTTGCACTCTAGTCGCTCGGTGTTTGGGGTTGATTCTCTCAATTCTCCCCTAATCATGCTTTCCAAGATTTGTTTTTCTTCTAACAATCAACAATTATTCAATGCATGCATACATGTATCATGAGGTCTTTTCTTTAGGTTGTAATGGGGCTAGGGTCAAGGTAGGATCATATATGGCTAGTGGACTTAGGATTTGAATCTTTGATTAACTTAAACTTTCCCACCTAACCTATATAATGACCTATACAATTAAGTACTAATCTAACTACCCATTCCTCACTTTTCCACATACTCATGCATTTTCTTTTCATTTCACAACACTTATGCATTGATTCTTATTGAGCTTCACTTTGGGGCATTTTGTCCCCTTTATTGCTTTTCTTTTTTTTTCTTTCTTTTTCTATATACATTTTTTTTTCTTTTCTTTTCTTTTTTTCTTTTTCACTTTTATTTCTTTTTCTTTCAAACTATATACAAGAACATTAATGCATAAGGTCTATACATTTAATCAATACATGAGTATGTACCAATTCCCCAATATAAAAATACAAAACACAAACACCCTTTTATCCCAACCAATGTCCCAAAGTTTTCCCACTCTTGGATGGCACTCACACTCACTAGCCTAAGCCAATCAAAGATCCAAATAAAGGACATTCATTGTTTTCCGCTTTAAGGCTTGTAATGTGCTAAAATAAGAACAAGTGGGTTAAGCGTAGGCTCAAAATCGGCTAACAAAGGAGAGTAAAAGGTAAGGCTATTTGGATAAGTGAGCTAATGAAATGATGGCCTCAATCATATAAATGCATGAATACAAGGAATAATAGGACATATAGATTCAAACAAATCAAAGATTACAATCATAGAAAGAGAACAATTACACGCACGAAGGAAAATAAGTGGTTATAAGATGTAACCACACCATTAGGCTCAAATCTCACAAGCTTGTGTTCTTAGCTCAAAACCATGTTCCAAAATAAATTCTTTCAAGCAAGTTCAACAAAAATTTTCAAATTGGTAGGTTACCCTAAAACGGTTTCTTGGAAAGAAAATCATCACCCTAACCAAGTAGTCCTAATAACAAAGAAGTGGTAAAAATATGTACAAATTCTAACTAACATGCAACCTATCATGCAATGCAATAGCTAATCTAATTAAAGAAAATAAAAAATTTGGTGTTGAAAAGGAAAAAAAAATTTTTTTTTTTTACCCATGGAGATCGGTCAGACGACCTCCCCACACTTGAAGATTGCACCGTCCTCGGTGCATGCAAAGAAGAGCAAGGTGGATGGGTTGCTACAATTGATGAGCTTCTTCGAAAGGTTGTGCGGATGACTTGTTCGTTGCCCCATTTAAAAGCTTTTCCGTTTCCTCCTTTCTTGGTGGCCAGCCTAAAAGGAGAGAAAAAGAAAGAAAATTAAGCCTACAAAAAAGATATCAAAGTAAATAGAACATAGGCGGGGGCTAATGCCAAATAAGAGTATGATTCTCTACTACATGGTAGCTACAACATGTGAGTGAGAAATCAATATAAGCAAAAGGCATATCAACTGATACTTGATGTAAGAGTAAAGTTAAAGCATGGCGAGTATATTGAGCATCAAGATCAAATAAGAATTGACACAAACAAGATTAGTGATACGCATGAAAGCATTTGATTCTATCCTAACTCAATGATGAAGCGGTACAAGAAAAAAACAAAGGGTAATGAATTAGGAAGGACTAAAGCACTAATCTTGTGTGTTGACAAATATTACAATTAATGTAACAAGTCATGAAGCACCAAAACAAATGCAAGAAATTCTCAACAATTGAGTGAGAGAATTCAACACCATTATTAAAATGAGAAATTTAGAAAATAAAATGAGAACAAATAGAATTAAAATGCAAAGAATAAAAATATGCAAATGTAATAGACAAAAGGAAATGGAAGAAGAGAAAAAAATTTTTTTTTTATTTTTAATTTTTTTTAGTATTTTATTTATTTATTTATTTATTTATTATTATATATTTTCTTTTATTATTAATTTTTTTTTATTTACATTAAAAGAGAAAAGAAAAAAAAATCTTTCAAGAGAGGAAGAAGAAAAAAAAATGAGAAAGAAAGAAGAAGAGAAGAGGAAAGAAGGAGAAAGGAGGGAGGAGAAAAGCAGGGTGCAAATCCGTGCGCGCGCGCACAGCGCGCTTACGCGTGGATGCAGCAGGGACAATCCGCGCGCGCGCGCACAGCGCGCTTACGCGTGGATGAGGTTATGCTCCCAGCACAATGTTAGCACAAAGCGCGCACAACTCTCTGGTTTTTGTACTAGAAGTTGCAGAAGTGCAATCCGCGCGCGCGCGCACAGCGTGCTAGCACGCCGATGCCCTTTTTTTTTTTTTTGCCCAAAAAGCAGAAAAAATGCCCAAGAGCTCCCTATAATGTCCAAAACTCTTCTTTATTCAATCAAATATCAAAGAATTCACAAAAATGCAATTTGATTTTAGGATTTATTCATCTACTACTAATGAATACAACATACTAACAACCAATCTTTACAAACAAATCAATATGAAATGAAAATCTACCTACAATGGCAACTCAAATCACTTATTAAACAAAACTAAAAGAGGAAGGAAAGAGTTTACCATGGTGGGGTGTCTCCCACCTAGCACTTTTAGTTTAAGTCCTTAAGTTGGACATTTTGAGGAGCTTATTGTCATGGTGGCTTATGTTTGTACTCATCCTTGAATCTCCAAGGATCCTTGCTTCTCAATTGGTTGACAGAATTTCCAACCATTTTCATCAAGCTTGGGCAAAGTTCTACCCAAGATATGAGTCTCCATAGTTGGTCTTCACCTAGCGAGCCGGGGTCCCATATCTTATCTTCGCACCCCTCTTCAATTTGATCTTCATACTTTTTCTTTCCGGGTGGTTGACATATAGAATTCTCTTTAGCACACCTAGCCTTCCGTCGAGACCCATGCAAAGTGGTATTCTTCCAATCATCATTCCTATACCTTGAAGCTTTGACCTTAATGAGCCTAATTCCCAACTCGCAACCACTACACAACTCATTCTTGCTTTTAATTCCACAAAGAGCTCTAAGTTGTCCATCTGTTTCAATCAAACCATATTCAAGCGAGAAAGTAAAGCTTATGGATAAGAATTTTACCCACTTGAATGTTGTGTTGGATGGTGACTCGGGAAGGGAGACCTCCCCACACTTAGATAATGCAAGGTCTACTTCCTTGTGCTCTTCTTTGTGTATTTCCACCTCTTTGCGAGCTTCCTTGATTTCAACCTTTCCCCTTTTATCACATAGCTTGGTGTTGTCTTCAAGAACTTTGATTTCTTGCCTAATGGGAGGTGGTTCAATTTTGGATAGAAATTCATTGATGAATAGATCCATTTCTTGGTCAACCTCTTCATATTCTTCAATTTCGATATACACCATGTCAACGTTTTTCTCTTGGTAGCTCTCTTTCTCATTGCTCACCAAGGGTATGGGAGGTTGTGCACACTCTTTTATACTTTCAACTCCATGTCCAATGGGAGAGGATTCCATTGTAGAGAGAAATTCATCCATGATTGAATCCATCACTTGATAAGCCTCTTCCAAGTCTCCAACGATGATATGCCTTGGGGGTTGCGTACATTCTTCAACTTCAATATCAAGCTCCTTGGAAGAGTGCTCCATGAGACTACATTCCCTTGGACTTTCAACATCTCCTAAATCTTCAACCACTTCTTCCTTTTCTTCAATGATTATAGGTTCCTCTAGTTGCTCCAATACAAAATTTGACTCCTCTTTCTCCACCGAATTTTCCAATTTCACCTTCATACTTTGCTCTTCTTTTGACTTTTCACATGTGGTCACAGAATTACCTTGAGTATTCAAGCATTGGTGGGCTAAAGTGTGCACCACCTTGGTCAAATTGGTCACAAACTCAAGTGTATCCCGCTTTATGGCTTCTTGTCCTTGGAGTAACAAAGTGAGAGGATCGTCTATTGGGGCTTGGGGTGAATAGGAAGGTTCATTATTTTGGAGAGAGGGTTCATAGTAGGAAGGTGGTTCTTCTTGGTAAGGGTATGGAGATGGTGAGGGTTGAGGTGGTTCATGGTAGTAATCTTGATAAGGTTGTGGTGGTTCTAAAGGTTCTTGCTCATAATGATCACAAGGATGTGGTATGGGTGATTGGTTATATGATGGATAAGGGTCACATAAAGGTACTTGGTAGAAAGGGGCTTGTGAGTATGGTTGAGCATCATGTTGAGGATAAGATTCATAGACATATGGTGGTGGTTGATTGTCATAAAAGGAGTCACCATAACCATTGAATTGACATGCATTAGGATGAGAATTATACCTATAAGTGTCCGGAGGTTGATGCCAATAGGAGTGATCAATTCCTTGAGGCTCCTCCCATCTTGGAGTGTTCCATCCTTGGTACATGTTAGCATTGAAGTTCACATTCCCTACAACACAATTAGAGCCAAACTCATAGCCAAAGTGAGAATTCATTATGGAAAAACAAAATAAAACTAACAAAATCTAGTAAACAAGCAAAAGACAAACTATTTACACTATTCACATATGTACAATAACCAATAACATAACACCATTGCAAATCCCCGGCAACGGCGCTATTTTGACGATTGGATTTTTGACGGTTTATAATTTCTCAAATAAAATCTCGTCGAAGTATAGTTTCTAAACCAATCAAAAATCCTTTCATACAAAAGATTGTTTGTCACAAGTAACAAACCCCTAATTTTATAAACCGAAGTATTCAAACCTCGGGTCGTTCTCCCTAGGAATTACAATAAAGTGTCTTGTTATTGGTTATGAGTTATTTTGGGGTTTTGGATAAGAAGCATGAAAAGTAAATGGCAATGAAAATAAACTAACTACTATAAAAGCTCTTGGCAAGATATGAGAACTAGAAATCCTATCCTAGTTATCCTTCTCAATTGTGATGAGAATTGTTCATTGCTCCCACTTAGTTAACCCCTAACCATGGAGGAAAGTCAAGTGGATGAATCAATTTGATTCCTCAAGTCCTAATTAACTCCTAAAGGAGAGACTAGCTTTAGAGGCATTCAAATCAATTAGCAATCTCTAATTATCAATCAACAAAGGAATTAGATAACTCAACAGTCACTAATCACTCTACCTAGGCCAAGAGGAACAAAATCTATACGAAAATCCAACCGAGCATTTCATCAAACACTTGGAAGGCACAAAAGAAAAGTATAGTCAATCACAACAAGAATGAATTCTAACTACAATTGAATACAAGGAATCAACAACAACAATCAAGGAAATCACAATTATCATGAATTACCTCAAATTGCATTATTGAAAGAAAATAAAGAGAACAAGAGTATCTCAATTACAAAACCTAGAAACAAAATAAGAGAAATTACAACAAGAGAATATGGAGAGAGAGAAGAACCAAAGTGTAGCAATCATCAATTGAAGGTAGAAGTAGAAGGAGACTTGAATTAAACCTAGAACTATGAGATCCTAATCTAACCCTAATTCCTAATCCTAATTCTAGAGAGAAGAGAGAGCTTCTCTCTCTAACTCTAACTATTTCTAAAACTAAACTATGACTAATGATTAAAAGTAAAAGTAAAGTATGAAAAGTATGTTGATTCCCCTTCAATCCTTGGCTTAAATAGCATCAGAAATGAGTTGGATTGGGCCCACAAGGCTTCTAAAATCGCTGGCTACGTTTGCATTAAGTGGGTCATGTGCCACCATCGGCGCGTCCGCGTACCGTGCGCGTGCGCGCCTCTATGCGCGATGCAACTATGGCAAATCTTATATCGTTTCGAAGCTCCGGATGTTAGCTTTCCAACCCAACTAGAACCGCATCATTTGGACCTCTGTAGCTCAAGTTATGGTCAATTAAGTGCGAAGAGGTCAGGCTTGACAGCTTTTTGGTTCCATCATTTCTTCATGAGTTCTCAAACTTTACATGCTTTTTCTTCATTCCCTTAATCCAATCTTTGCCTCCTAAATCTGAAATCACTCAACAAACATATCGAGGCATCTAATAGAATCAAGGTGAATTAAATTTAGCTATTTTAAGTCCTAAAAAGCATGTTTTCACTCTTAAGCACAATTGAGGGAGAAGTTATAAAACCATGCTATTTCATTGAATAAATGTGGGTAAAAGTTGATAAAATCCCCAAAAATCAATACAAGATAAACCCTACAAATGGGGTTTGTCAGGCACCTCATTAAAAAACCTTTTCAGGAAAAAGAATGCACCTTATGCTAAGATCCTTTATTACCCCTAACTATAGTACCTTCTTAGGTTGCAGGCGTGCCATGACCTAGGAAGCTCTCGCCCTTCGAGTTCGGACAGTCTGTAGTAGCCATTTCCAAGTACTTCTATGACTCGGTAGGGTCCTTTCCAATTTGCTGCCAGCTTTCCTTCTCCAGGTCGAGTTGTTCCGATATCATTTCGGATTAGGATGAGGTCATTCTCTGCAAAACTTCACGGCACTACCTTTTGATTGTATCTCAAAGCCATTCGACGTTTCAGTGCCTCTTCCCTGATCCGAGCTCTTTCTCGGATTTCTGGAAGTAGGTCGAGTTCTTTCCTTTGAAGTTGGGAGTTGGCTTCTTCATTATAGTGGATCATTCGGGGCGACCCTTCTTCAATCTCCACTAAGATCATTGCCTCCATTCCATAAGCTAATTGTAAGGGTGATTCCTTTGTGGTGGAATGTGGCGTTGTTCGGTATGCCCATAGGACTTGTGGGAGCTCTTCAGCCCAGGCTCCCTTTGCGTCCTGTAATCTCCATTTTAGCCTAGCCAATATGACTTTGTTGACAGCTTCGGCTTGTCCATTGGCTTGGAGATGTTCTACGGAGGTGAATTGGTGTTTTATGTTCAAGTCGGCCACTAACTTTCTGAAGCCTGTATCTGTGAATTGGGTGCCATTGTCTGTGGTGATGGAGTATGGAACCCCAAACCTTGTGACAATGTTTCTATATAGGAATTTTCGACTTCTTTGAGCAGTGGCGTTAGCTAGAGGTTCTGCCTCGATCCATTTTGTGAAGTAGTCTACCCCTACTATGAGGAATTTGACTTGTTTTGATCCATGAGGGAAAGGTCCGAGAAGGTTGAGTCCCCATTTTGTGAATGGCCAGGGTGAGGTTACGTTGATGAGCTCCTGTGGCAGGGCGATGTGAAAGTTGGCATGTTTCTGGCATGGTGGACACGTCTTTACGAACTCTGTGGCTTCTTTTTGTAGAGTTGGCCAATAAAATCCGGCTCGGAGTACTTTTTTGGTAAGTGCCTGCGCTCCGAGATGATTGCCACAGATGCCACTGTGTACTTCTTCTAAAACTTCCTTTGTGTTGGAAGTCGGTACACATTTTAACAATGGTATTGAAATTCCTCTTTTGTATAGAGTATTGTTTATGATAGTGTAGTATTGTGCCTCCTTTTTTAACCTCTTTACCTCCTTCTTATCTGTGGGGAGTGTTTCTGTTTTGAGGTAGTTAATTATGGGAGTCATCCATCCTTGATCCGGACTTGTTATGGCTAGGACTTTTCTTCTTCTGAGATTGATGGGTTCTACAGTATTTCTTGGATGAGGCTTCTATTGTTGCCCCCTGGTTTGGTGCTAGCTAGTTTTGAGAGTGCGTCAGCTCGGGCATTCTGTTCTCGGGGTATGTGGCGGACCTCATATTATTCGAGTTGTCTGAGCTGTTCCCTGGTTTTGTCCAGGTACTTTTTCATGGTGGGATCTTTGGCTTGGTAGCTCCCTGCGATTTATGAAGTGACTACTTGTGAGTCGCTGAAGATGATAAGCTTTTGAGCTCCAACCTCCCTAGCCAGTTTCAAACCAGCCAGTAGCGCATCATATTCAGCTTGGTTGTTTGAGGCTGGGAACCCGAATTTGAGGGAAAGCTCGATTTGGGTTCCCTGGTCGCTTTCTATTATCACACCCGCACCGCTTCCAGTTTTATTTGAGGAACCATCTACATAGAGATTCCATTCTGTAGGAATTTCTGGGGTGTCTGTAAATTCTGCATTGAAGTCGGCCAGATATTGCAATTTGATGGCTGTCTGAGCTTCATATTAAAGGTCAAATTCAGACAACTTGACTGCCCATTACAAGATTCTGCCTGCTAAGTCTGTTTTCTGCAAAATCCCTTTTATGGGTTAGATGGTTCGAACCCTAATGGTGTGATCTTGGAAGTACGGACGAAGTTATCGAGATGTTAGTATGAGAGCGTAAGCGAATTTTTCTATTTTTTGGTAGTTCAGCTCGGATCCTTGTAATGCTTTGCTGATGAAATATACAGGTTGTTGCCCACTGTCATCTTCTCGGTCTAATGCTGAGGCTACTGCCCGACTTCCTACTACGAGGTATAATATAAGTGGTTCTCCTTCCCGTGGCCGAGATAGTATAGGTGGCTATCCCAGGAATCTTTTGAAATCTTGGAATGCCTGCTCACACTCTGTTGTCCATTCAAACCTCTTTCCCTTCCTTAGAGTAGCATAGAAGGGGAGAGATCTTATTGCTGATCCCGCTAGAAATCTGGACAAGGCTGCCAATCTTCCATTGAGCTGTTGTACCTCTTTGACGCAAGTAGGGCTCTTCATATCGAATATGGCCTGGCATTTATCCGGATTCGCCTTGATTCTTCTTTGTGTGAGCATAAAACCCAAGAATTTTGCCAGCTTCTACTGCAAAGGTGCATTTTACAGGATTAAGTCGCATGCCATGCCTTCTTATAGTGTCGAATACTTGGGTGAGGTCGGACAGTAACGTCTCTTCACTTTGTGTCTTTATTAACATGTCATCCACATAGACTTCCATGATTTTTCCGATGTGATCCGTAAAGACTTTATTCATCAATCTCTGGTAAGTAGCTCCTGCGTTTTTAAGTCCAAAAGGCATGACAATGTAGCAGTAGTTTGCTTTTGGGGTTAAGAATGAAGTTTTTTCTTGGTCGGGTGGGTACATCGGGATTTGATTGTATCCCGAATATGCATCCATAGACGAGAGGTATTTATATCTAGAGGAGGCATCCACCAGAGCGTCGATACTTGGGAGTGGATAAGTATCTTTTGGGAAAGCTTTGTTGAGATCAGTGTAGTCGGTGCACATCCGCCACTTCCCATTTGATTTTTTCACCAAGACGACGTTAGCTAGCCATAGTGGATACTTGACTTCTCTTATGAATTCTGCCTCTAATAGAGCTTGTACCTGCTCTTCCACAGCTTGGGATCGTTCTGGTCCGAGCTTTCTATGCCTCTGTTGTACTGGCTGAGATCCTGGGTAGACCGCTAGCTTGTGGCACGTTAACTTGGGGTCTATGCCTGGCATGTTTGCAACATTCCATGCGAAGAGGTCGACGTTATCTCGTAAGAACTGTACGAGTGATTCTTTTATGTCTCTTTTTAGGGTTGTACCAATATTGGTTGTTTTGTCCGGGATATCTCCGATCTGGACTTTTTCTATTTCTCCTTCGGGTTGTGGGCAGAGTTCTTCCCGCGTCTGAACTCCACCGAGTTCGATGGTGTGGAATTCTTCTCCTCTGCCTCTGAGGTTTAGACTTTCGTTGTAACAACAGCGGGCGGTCTTCTGATCTGCTTTTATTGTAGCTATCCCTTCTGCAGTTGGGAACTTCATGCATAGATGTGAAGTCGAGACTACTGCACCGAGCTGATTTAACGTTGTCCGACCTATTAAGGCATTGTAGGCTAAACTCACGTCGCCCACAATGTAGTCTATCTTGAGCGTTTTTGATTGATTTCCTTTTTCAAAGGTAGTTTGTAGTGAGATATACCCGAGTGGTTGGATTGGAGTGTCTCCCAGTCCAAACAGGTTGTTTGGATATGCTCTGAGTTCTTTTTCTTCCAAACCGAGTTTGTCAAAGGCAGTTTTGAACAAGATGTCGTCGGAGCTTCCCTGGTCGACCAGTGTGCGGTGGAGATTTGTATTGGCCAATATGATGGTGATAACCATGGGATCGTCGTGTCCTGAGATGATGCCAGTTGCGTCCTCCCTAGTGAAAGTAATTGTGGGGATGTCGGGTGTTTCCTCTTTTCCCTCGACATGATATACTTCTTTAAGATATTTTTTGCGAGATGATTTGGAGATTCCTCCTCCCAAAAATCGTCCGTGTATCATGTGGACGTGTCTCTCTGGTGTACGAGGTGATTGCTCAATTCGTCCGACATCTTCGTCCCTTCTTCTTTTTCTTTGCTCATCGTCTCGGGTGGCTAGGTACCGACCTAATTTCCCTTCTCTTACTAGTTTTTCTATGCCGTTTTTTAAGTCAAAGCATTCGTTGGTGGAATACCCACGGATTCGATGGTATTCACAATATTCAGTCTGATTTACTCCTCCTTTTTTGCCTTTGAGTGGTCGAGCTAGGGGTATTTTTCAGTATGGCAAACTTCTTTGTAGACATCCACAAGGGACACCCGAAAAGGGGTGTAATTGTGGTATTTTTTTATTTTTTCCCATGTTGATCTTCTTTCTTTTTGGACTCTTTATCTCGGGAGGAGTAGGTGAATCCGAATTTTGAGGTCTCTCCTAGTCGAGAGTTTTCCTCCATGTTGATGTACTTCTCTGCTCGTTCTTGCACTTTGTTCAGAGATGTGGGGTATTTTTTTGATATAGATTGGCTAAAAGGTCCCTCTCGTAAGCCATTGATGAGACCCATAATGGCGGCCTCTATTGGTAGGCTTTGTATGTCCAGACATGCTTTGTTGAATCTTTCCATGTAGCTGCAGAGACTTTCCCAATCTCCTTGCTTGATTCCTAATAGACTTGGGGCGTGCTTAGCTTTATCTTTTTGGATGGAGAATCTGGCCAGAAACTTTTTGGCTAAGTCGTCAAAGCTTGAGATGGACCTAGGAGGTAGATTGTCAAACCATCTAATTGCTATCTTTGTTAAAGTAGTCGGGAAGGCTTTGCAGCGAACTGCATCTGAGGCGTCGGTGAGGTACATTCTACTTCTGAAATTACAGAGATGATGGCCGGGATCTGCTGTGCCATCATATAAAGTCATGTCGGGAAGTTTGAAGTCCTTTGGGATTTTGGCCTTCATGATTTCTTTGGTGAATGGGTCTTGGTCTTTACGGGAGTCGTCTTCGTGCTTGGATCGAGTATTTTTGGCCTTGAGATTTGCTTTGAGTTTTGTGAATTTGTCCTCTAACTCGCGGCGTCGCCTGACTTCCCTTTGTAGGTCTTTCTCAGCTTCTCAGCTTCTCATTGATGCTTACGCGTTTGGCATATTTTTGTCTTTGTTAGGGTGAGGGGTATCTTTTGGTGTGGTGTCCGCGTTTTTGTGCAGCGTCCGGTCTTCTAGATCAGAGTCGTGGTCGTTGTCATGGTCGTCTGCCATGGTGATGGGATGACTTCCAGGTTCTCCGGCAACGGCGCCAATGTTTCGAGGGTTACCTGAAACTGTAGGTCGATCTCGGATGAGATCTTCTGTACTTGGTCAGAGCTGACTTGTCCGGCTGGTGAGTGATGGCCGGAGCTGTGGTGTCCGACTTGTTGGACTGGCTATGCTGCTGATCCTTTGTCACCGGAGGGTGGTGGTACCTGCAAGGGACTCCGATGCTTAAATTAGTAAGGGTATTAAGCAGGTTTTTAGTAGAATCAAAGTATGAGTTATACCTGGGTGCTCCAGTGTATTTATAATGGTGTAGAGTGACCTTCTTAGATAAGATAAGTTAGTTATCTTATCTTATCTTTGAGTGAGGTCATCTTATCTTCAAGGGAACCGCCCTTATCTCTATAGGCTTGGGCTGCCTTTGGATTTGGGTCGTGTTCCTCCATTTGGACCCTTTTTGTGCTTTCCTGGTGATTTGGCCAAGCTCTTTGAGAAGAGGTCGAATTGTCCTGACCTGAAGAGGTCATTCATCTTGTCGGTAGAACATCCCGGGTCGGATAGCTCGACCCAGGGTATGAACACTTAGCATCCTACATTCACCCTTAAATTGTTTTGGTGTGTAACACCAAACTTAGCTCCTTGCAATACAGATAAACTTACTTAACCCTTTTATTGAAATAGCTAGAAAAAGAAAACTACCTCTGGTTGGGTTGCCTCCCAACAAGTGCTCGTTTATTGTCACTAGCTTGACATCCTCCATTCTTGTTCATCCCAGCTCATGAATACTCTCCTCTTTGTTCCAAGATCCTCCCAGATAATGCTTAGCTATGTGACCATCTACTATGAATGTGTCCTTTGTAGCTTCATTCAGAAGTTCAAGGCTTCCATATGGAGAAACCTTGGTTACCAGATAAGGGCCAGTCCATTTAGACTTGAGTTTTCCAGGAAAAATCTTGAGCTTAGAGTTGTACAATAACACATGTTGCCCTGGCTCAATTTCTTTTCTTGTGATCTTCTTGTCATGCCATCTTTTAGCTCTCTCCTTGTATATCTTAGCATTCTCATAAGCTTCCAATCTGAACTCATCCAGCTATAGAGTTACAATAGCCTCTTCTCTTCTGCTGCTTGAGAGTCAAGATTGAGGAGCTTAGTGGCCCAAAAAACTTTATGTTCGAGCTCCACAGGAAGGTGACA
Source organism: Arachis hypogaea (assembly GCF_003086295.3). NCBI lineage: Eukaryota > Viridiplantae > Streptophyta > Magnoliopsida > Fabales > Fabaceae > Arachis > Arachis hypogaea. The sequence continues at coordinate 41,195,103 of NC_092051.1, read as the reverse complement.
GGATTTGCCATAGATTAGCTGAAAAAGTGACTTTTCAATTGGAGTTTTGAATGCTGTTCTATATGCCCATAGAGTATCATCCAATTTTCTTGCCCAATCTTTTCTAGTGATCCCAACTATCTTCTCCAAGATTCTCTTTAACTCCCTATTTGCTAATTCAGCCTGGCCATTAGTCTGTGGGTGGTATGGTGTGGCCATTTTGTGAATTACTCCATATTTGTGGAGCAGCTTTTCCATTTTTCTGTTTCAAAAGTGGCTACCACCATCACTAATAAGTCCCTTCGGTACTCCAAACCTAATGAAAATATTTCTTCTGAGAAACTGCAGAACCACATTAGCATCACATGTAGTGGTTGCTATAGCCTCCACCTATTTTGAAACATATTCTACAGCCACCAAGATGTATTTGAAGGAGTATGATGGAAGAAACGGTCCCATGAAGTCTATGCCCCAGAGATCGAACAATTCCACTTCTAGAATGAAGTTTTGAGGCATTTCATTCCTCCTTGATAGTCCTCTAGCTCTCTGGCATTCATTGCATTGGTGCACAAATTCTCTAGCATCTCTGAATATGGTTGGCCAATAGAATCCACTTTGAAGCACTTTAGCAGCTGTTCTTTCTGGCCCAAAGTGTCCACCATAAGCTGAACCATGACAGTGCCACAATATGTCTCTCATTTCATTCTCAAGAATACACCTTCTTATCATTCTATCTGAACACCTCTTAAATAAGAAGGGTTCATCCTACAAGAATTTCTTGCCTTCTTCAAGCAGCTTCTTCACTTGTTGTCTGGTAAACTCTTGAGGAATCTTCCTTCCAACTTTATAGTTTGCAATATCAGCAAACTAAGGTGCTTGTTGGACTTGGAGAAGATATTCATTTGGGAACTTCTCATTCACTGGTTGATGTTCATCTTGGTTGGTCTCTTGTGGTAGTCTTGACAGATGGTCTGCAACTTAGTTCTCACTTCCCTTTCTATCCCTCACTTCAATGTCAAATTCTTGTAACAACAGCCCCCACCTGATAAGCCTTGTCTTGGAATCCTATTTAGACATGAGATACTTAAGAGCAGCATGATCAGTATACACTATAACTTTTAAACCAATCAAGTATTGTCTAAATTTATCAAATGCATATACAATTGCTAAGAGTTCTTTTTCTGTGGTGGTATAATTTTTCTGTGCCTCATTCAACACCTTGCTTGCATAGTATATAACATAATGCAGCTTGTCTTTCTTTTGCCCAATACAGCACCAATTGCAAAGTTACTTGCATCACACATGAGTTCAAAAGGCAATTTCCAATTTGGGGGTCTGATGATTGGTGCTGTAGTGAGTTTATCTTTTAAAGTTTCAAAGGCATGCTTACAGCTATTATCAAAGACAAAAGGATTGTCAACCACTAACAAGTTGCTTAGTGGTTTAGCTATTTTTGAAAAGTCTTTAATGAATCTCCTATAAAAATCAGCATGTCCAAGAAAACTTCTCACTGCTTTTACATTGACTAGTATAGGAAGCTTTTCTATAATCTCTATTTTAGCTTTATCAACTTCTATACCTTTGCTTGAAACCTTATGCCCAAGAACTATCCCTTCAGGAACCATGAAATGGAATTTCTCCCAATTTAAGACTATCATTTCAAAACAAGAGTTAAATGATGCAAGCAAGTGTCAAAGGAATTGCCAAAGAAAGAAAAATCGTCCATGAAAACCTTTAAAAATTTTTCTACCATGTCAGAAAATATAGAAAGCATACACCTTTGAAAGGTAGCAGGGGCATTGTACACCCCAAAGGGCATCCTTCAATAGGCAAAGACTTTGAATGGACATGTGAAGGAGGTCTTTTCTTGATCCTTGGGATCCACCACTATTTGATTGTACCCAGAGTACCCATCCAAGAAGCAATAGTAGGCATGGCCAACCAATCTTTCCAGCATCTGATCAATGAAGAGGAGAGGGAAGTGATCTTTCCTTGTGGCATCATTCAGTCTTCTATAGTCAATGCACATTCTCCATCCTGTTACTATCTTTGTGGGAATGAGTTCATTCTTCTCATTAAAGATGACAGTCATGCCACCTTTCTTTGGCACCACTTGAACTGGGCTTACCCAAGAGCTGTCAGAGATTGGGTATATGATTCTAGTATTCCACAACTTCATTACTTCTTTTTGGACCACTTCTTTCATGGTTGGATTAAGCCTTCTTTGGGATTGTACCACAGGTCTTGAGTCCTCTTCTAGCAGGATCTTATGCATGCAAATAGCAGGGCTTATACCCTTGATGTCATCAATAGTCCATCCTAAAGCTGTCTTGTGAGTCTTCAACACCTCAATCAGTTTGGCCTTATCTTGTATGCTCAAGGATGAATTGATGATTACTGGAAGACTATCCTCTCCACCAAGATATGCATATTTGAGATGAGGAGGGAGGGGCTTCAACTCTTACTTTGGCACCTCCTCTTTCTTGCTTTCAAAAGAGATTTCAGTCACTTGTTCTTCTGAGACATCTTGTTCTACTTCTATTTCCTCTTCTTGTTCCTCCTAACCGTTGGCTTCAAGTAGCTCTTCCTCTAATTCTTCTATCATTTCCACCCTCATATGCTTTTCCTTCTCAGGGGGATGTTGCATGGCCTTAAAGACATTAATGATCATTTGTTCATCATGCACCCTGAGGATCATCTCCCCTTTTTTCACATCAATGATAGCTCTTGCTGTTGCTAAGAAGGGTCTACCCAAGATAATTGAGTTGTGTCCTTCTTCTTCCATGTCCAAAATGACAAAATCGGTAGGGAAGATGAATTCTCCAATCTTCACCAATAAGTTCTCTACAACCCCATTGGGTATTTTGAGTGATCTATCCGCCATTTGAAGTGACATTCTGGTGGGTTTGACTTTCTCTATTGCAAGCTTTTTCATTAGTGAGAGAGGCATCAAATTGATGCTGACACCTAAGTCACAGAGAGATTTTTCCAAAGTCATATTGCCTATGGTGCATGATATGATGAAACTCCCAGGATCTTTGAGTTTTGGTGGGAGACCCTTTTGAATTACCGCACTACACTCTTGGGTCAAGACTACAGTCTCCTTCTCATTCCAGCTTCCTTTCTTTTTAATAAGTTCTTTGAGAAATTTTGCATATAAAGGCATCTGCTCCAATGCTTCAGCAAGTGGTAAGTTGATTTCCAGCTTCTTAAAAACCTCCAGAAACTTGGGAAATTGCTGGTCCTTGACTTCCTTTTTCAACCTTTAAGGGTATGGTAGAGGTGGAATATAAGGCTTCACCTCCTTCCTCTGTTCTTGTGGATGTTCTTCCATGACTTATTTTCCCTTCCTTGGAACTTGTGGCTCTTCCTCCTTCTTCTTGAGCTTCTCCTGGTCTTTTTCTTCAGCTGTCATGTCTATCTTGCTACTGACCTTGTCATTTTCCAGTGTCCTTCCACTTCTGAGTTGAATCGCCTTGCATTCTTCTTTGAGATTTGGAATGGTATCACTTGGGAAAGTATTGGTTGGTCTCTCAGCTTGTTGTTTGGACAATTGTCCAATTTGTCTCTCTAAATTCCTCATTGAAGCCTCGTGATTCTTTATCATTCTCTCCATCAATATCTCCAAGTTGGAAATTCTCTGGAGTATTGGGGTAGTTGTGTGTGGGATGCAGGTGGTGGATGAGAATTATTATGGTTTATTGCTGGGTTATTTGGTAGGTAGTAAGTGGATGTGGAGAAGTTATTTTGGTGGTTCTGTGAGTTGTTGTGGGGTTTATGATATGTATTTTGTGAGTTTTTATATTGGTTAGTGTTATTGGAGGAGTGATTTTGGTTGTTTGTGTTGCGGGAGTTGTTGGAATTGTGGTTCTTTTTCCATGAATGCTGATTGTCTCCCCACCTTAGATTGGGATGGTTCCTCCAAGATGAGTTATAGGTATCTCCATGGAATTCATTCTGTCCAACACCTTGGTTGTGCATATATTGAACTTGTTCAGGCTGCTGCTCTTCATATCTTTCTTCTTGTTGTCCCCACACAACTGGTGGTTGATTAGTTGTACTCACTGCTGCAAGTTACATTCCATCAATCCTTTTTGACATCAACTCAATTTGTTGTTGTAATTGCTGGTGCATCATCTTGTTCTGAGCTAATATTGTATCAACTCCTTCAAGCTCTAACACACCCTTCTTTGGAGCTGGTTGGCATTGCTTTTGATGAGCATAAAAGTATTAATTGTTGGTCACAGTGTCTATGAGATTCTGAGCTTCTTCAGCTGTCTTCATTAGCTGTAGTGAACCTCCTGCAGAGTAATCCAAGGACTCTTGTGCTTTTAGAGTCAAGCCCTCATAGAAATTCTGATGTCTATCCCATTCACTAAACATCTCAGGTAGACACTTCCTAATCAAGGCTTTGTATCTCTCCCATGCCTCAAAAAAGTGATTCTCCATCCATTTGGGTAAATGTTTGCACTTCTGTCTTCAATATAATGCTTCTCTGAGATGGGTATAACTTAGCTAGGAATTTGCTTACTAGATCATCCCAAGTGTTGATGCTTTCTTTGGAAAATGTCTTCAGCCATTGAGATACCTTATCCCTCAGAGATAATGGAAATAGCAGCAACTTGTAGATATCCGGATGCACACCATTTGTCTTGACTGTTTCACATATCCTCAGGAAGACGGATAAATGTTGATTCGGGTCTTCAAGGGGGCCTCCTCCATAGGAACAATTGTTCTGTACCAGAGTGATAAGTTGAGGCTTCAACTCAAAGTTATTTGCATGAACATTGGGAGTGAGTATACTGCTCCCACAGTTTCTTTGGTTAGAGAAAGTGTAAGAGGCTAGAACTCTCCTTGGAGGTGGGCCATTGTTGTTGGCTACTTCCTCTGGTGGATTAGGGAAGTTACCTTCCATCACTTGATCTTTCCCTTCTGATTCTTCTTCTCCAATCACTTTCTTCCCTCTTGCTTCTCTCCTCAATCTCAAGAATATTCTCTCTGGCTCAGAATCAAAAGAGGTAGATGCACCTCTTCTTCCTCCTGGCATACAACACAAACAAACCAAAGGAAAACAAAGACAGAACACTCTATTGCTAGAGTAAAGTTAAAGTTAGCAGAAATAAAATCACAAACAGTTAATATGCTTAGGAAAAACAAAGAAAAAAATTACTTAATCTAGATTATCACCTACTTAATCATTGTCAATCTAAATCAATCCCCAGCAACGGCGCCAAAAACTTGATGAGGGAAAATTGATTCCGCACAAACTAACCGGCAAGTGTACCGGGTCGCATCAAGTAGTAAAACTCACAAAAGTGAGGTCGATCCCACAGGGATTGATGGATTAAGCAACTTTAGTATGGTGATGAATTTAGTTAAGCTAATATTGATGAATTGAGTGAAATTTGACTAACAAAAAGTAAATTGCAAGAAAACTAGAGTGCAGAATGTAGATTGACAGAAAAGTAAATTGTAGGAAGCTTAAATGGCTGAAACTTAAAGTGCAAGAAATTAAAAGAGCTGAAACTTAAATTGCAAGAAAGGTAAATAACTGAATCTTAAATTGCCGAAAAGTTAAAGTGCAGAAACTTAAATGACAAGGAAACTTAAATTGCATGAATTATAAAGGGATTTCGGTGCTGGGAATCAAAATAACAGTAAGCAAGTGCAGATTAAAAGAAATTCAAGAGATCTGAATTGAAGAAAATCAAAGGAATTGATTCATCAGGGGTTGGAGATACTGTAATACACCATGACTCAATTGAGTCTCAACTCCTTTCTCAATCATTTAAGTAGATCTATGGTAGATTGAAATTGATGGATCCCAATTTCTTGGTAATCCAATCTCTCTAATCACAATCAATCTTGCCAATTCCTTGATCTAATTGTCATGAGAAGAGGTTAAGTGCATTTCTCTCATCCATAAGCCATACTAACTCTCAGGATCTCAATTCCTCCCGAATAGTGTTGATCAAGAGAGTAGTGAAGGATAGAGCTCCAATTCTAATGCTAGTGATTCCCTTTCCGAGGCTCACACAAGCATTCACTGAATTAAACCCCCTTCCGGGGTGAGTAATTTAAAATCAAAACAGAAAATATCCAATAGCTACACAAATGAATAGAGAAGAAGAAGAATTTCATTGATTCATTGGAATTACAATAGAGCTCCTCCCCCTAATGAAATTGGGATTTAGTTCATCATTGCTCTAGCACGAAATAGAAAAGAAAAATTGCAGAAGAAGATAAAGAACAGAAATAAAAATAAAACCAGATCTGCTAAAACTCTAAAACTTTAAAAGACTCTCTAAAAAGAAGAACTAAAAAAGGAAGACTCCCTATGAAATCAAATTCTCCTCTATTTATACACTTTCCAATTCAGACATCAAGTACTTTGAGTGGGCTTTTTTGCCTCTGTTGAAGTGGGTCAAAAAAGGTACTTCCAGGCAGCATCAGAAGAGCGTAGCAATCTCAAAGAGAGCGCAACGCTCATTCACCGACGCGTACACGTCCCATACGCATGCACGTCCCTTGCATTTTCGCACCAGTGACGCGTACGCGTATCATATGCGTGCACGTCGTCACTGTCTTCAGCCTCAACCATGCTTGCGCGTACCATTCATGCGTTCGCGTCTTGTGGTAGCGTTCTTTAAGTGAGCGCTACGTTCGTGTCATGAGCGCTCCCCACGCGTGCGCATCCTTTGCGCATGCGCGTGGATGGCAAAATATCAACTCCCAGCTTCCGTGCCATCCACGCATACGCATGCTTGTTCCCAGATGCCCTATCTACGTGTGTGCATCATGTATGCGTGTGCGTCAGTGGAAAATCTTCAATCCCAAATTTGAATTTTGTCGCAGGCACTGGTTCAGAGAACGTAGCGCTCTTTTGTTTAACGAGTGCTAATCATTCCCCTGCGTACGCGTCATGCACGCGTACGCGTGGGTCTTCCAAAATTCTTGTCCTACGCATAAGCGTTCTGTACACGTGCGTGTCACCACAGAGCGTAGCGTTCTTCAATTGAGCGTACTATTCCTCTGGATTTCTTCCTTCTCTGTTTCTTCTTTTCATCTTTCATCAATCAAACATTTAATCAAAGCCTTGCTAAAATCATAAGATCTTGCATCATTCATAACAATCACATAATTCTTGCATAAATCTCATAATAATACATAAAATAAAAAATGTTTGACTGAATCATGATAGACATGAAATTCCACTCCAATCACTTACTTATTGTGCAAGAAATGCATGAAACCTAATGAAAACAAGTAAAAAATGCTAGTAAAACTAGCCTAGAATGACTTGTCATCAATAGCTTCCTCTAATTGTTCCAATACAAAATCTAACTCCTCATTCTCCACCGGATTTTCCAATCTCTCCTTCATGCTACACTCTTCATTTGATTCTCCACATGTGGCCATGGGAGTTCCTTGAGTGCTCAAACGTTGGAAGGCTAATCGGTTTACCTCCTCGTTCAAGGCGGCCATAAATTCTAGTACCTCCCTTTTCATCTCTTCTGGCCCTTGAAGGATAAGACTAAGGGTGTCATCTATTGGAGATTGGGGTGGATAGGAGGTTCATTATTTTGGAGAAAGGGTTCATAATGGGAATGTGGTTCTTTTTGGTGGAAATATGGAGATGGTGTGTATTAAGGTGGTTCATGGGAGTAATTGTGTTAAAATTGTGGTGGCCTTAAGGATTTTCTTACATAATGGTCACACAGATGAGGTAAGGGTGATTGGTTATATGATGGATGAGGGTCATAGGAAGGTATTTGGTAAAAAAGGGCTTGTGAGTATGGTTGGGGGCTATGTTGAGGATGAGGCTCATAGGCATATGGTTGTTGATAGTCACAATAAGGTGTACCATAGCCATTAGATTGATATGCATCATGGAATTGTTGTTGCTCTTAATATATTAGTGGGGGTTGTTGCCATGAAGATTGAGCATACGCTTGAGGCTCCTCCCACCTTTGATTGTTCCATCCTTTATGCATGTTCTCATTGTAATTTTCATTTCCTACAACATAGTTGTAATCTCACTCATAGCCAAATGGGTGAGAATTCATAGTGAAAATAGAAAATAAAAAAAAACAAGAACTAATAAGAAACAAGAAAATCAAATCCTACAACTAGCAAAAACTAGCAAACAAACCAAAAATCATGCTATTCACAATATTAACATATGTACAATAACCAATAACAATGCACACATTTGTAATGTCCCCGGCAACGGTGCCATTTTGATGAAAAGAATTTTGTATGATTTAGAATTTCACAAATGAAATCTCGTTGCAAGTATAGTTTTAAACCAACAAACAATCCTCAATCAAAAATTTGTTTGTCACAAGTACAAACCCCAATAAAAATAATAACCGAAGTATTCAAACCTCGGGTCGTCTCTCAAGGAATTGCAGGGAAGTGTTCATGTTATTGGTTATGGGACAAGTGTTTTTGGGGTTTTGAATAAGAGACAAGAAACTTAATTGACAAGAAAGTAAATGAAACTCTAATGATGAAAAGGTCTTGGCAAGGGTTGATGGTTAAGGATTTTTATCCTTGTCACTAACCACAACATGATAATTGCAAGGATCAATCTCATTAAGTCATCCTCTAACTAGTGAAGGAAAGTCAAATGAGCTACATCAATCCTAATCCACAAGTCCTAGCTACCTCACTAATTAACTTAGTGAAAGCTAGAGTCAATGGATACCAATTATCAATCACTTGGACATTAGCAACTCAATTTCACCTAAGTTACCATCCTAAGCCAAGAACACAAAAATCTACTCTAACATCCTTCCAAGTATTTAATCAAATACTTGGAAGGCATAAAATAAAATCAAGATAAAATGACAATAGGAAATGTAAATCTACAACTACCAATTGCAAGAAATTAACATCGACAAAGCAATTAAACAGTAAAAGAAATCAAACATAAATTGCATTAAAGGAAAATAAAAGAAACAAGAGTGCATCAACAACAAAGTAAACAAATACAAGGATTAAAATACTAAACTAGGAGAATAAAGGTAAAGAAACAAGAAATGATGAAGGAAAAGTAAATCAAAGCATGAGTTAAACCTAGATCTAAAGAAATCCTAATCTACATATAACCTAATTCTAGAGAGAAGAGATAGCTTCTCTCTCTAGAAACCTAACCTAAAACATGATGAAAACTAGACTATGTGCTCTCCCCCCGACTCCTATTGAATTCTGCATGAAATAGTCTCTGGAATGAGTTAGATTTGGGCCTGGGAAGCTCAGAAATCGCCCCAGTATTTTTAATTTAATGATGTCACATGCGAGCTTCGACGTGTACGCATGGGTCACGCGTACGTGTCGCTTGGCATTTTACTTCGCACGCATATGCGTCGCCATGCGACTTCATATCCACGTGTGCGCGTCAATGAATGCACTCTACATCCTTGATTTTCCATGAGTTCTTCACTTTGCGTATTTTTCTCTTCACTCCTTTGATCCATTCCTAGGCTTTTCAACCTAAATTCACTAACAAACACATCAAGGCATCTAGTGGAATCAAAGGTAATTAAAATTAGCAAATTAAAGGCCTAAAAAGTATATTTTCACACTTAAACACAAATTAAGGGAGAATTACAAAACTATGCTATTTTAGTGAATAAATGTGGGAAAAGTTGATAAAATCCACTAAAATTAAGCATAAAATATATCACGAAATAGTGGTGCATCAGTTACGCATCTAACTTGGGTAGATGTGTAAACGTCTTACAAGGTAGGCTTGCTAGGTTGAAGAGTCATGACTGTCATGTCTTTATGGAGTCATTGCTTCCTGTTGCATTTCGGGAACATCCTACCAACATCTGAAAATTGCTTAGAGATATAAGTTAGTTTTTTAGGGATTTATGTGCTCTAAAACTTAACGTAAATGATCTCACAGTAATGGAGAAGAAGATTTCGATTATACTTTGAAAGTTGGAGAGGATATTCCCTCCTAAATTTTTTTACATTATGGAACACTTAGCAATCCACTTGCCGTATGAAGCAAGACTATATGGGCCAATCCAATTTAGGTGGACGTACCCATTTGAGAGAATGGTTGGTACATTCAAACGCACCATCAAGAACAGAGCTCGGATCGAGGGTAGTATCTGCAAAGCATTCGTAGCTAAAGAAACATATGTGTTTTGCTCCTTCTATTTTTAGTATCATGTTGAGTTATAAAGAACAAGAGTTAACAGGAATGATGGGAGGGGAGAACCCTCATCAGGGGGTGCAACGTATCCAATATTTGTTCTTAAAGTAGTTGCAATGGGCGCGAGCAGTGAATATTGGTTAGAGAAAAAAGAAATTGATGCTACCATCTGCATGTGTTGCTTAACCATAACAAGGTTTCAACCTACTTGATGTGAGTTTCCAAGCTTTGATAACTATTGCATTTAGTAAGATTCTATCTTCGTCATCTAATCAAAACTTTGTTACATTGAATTTTTCTTATTTATCCTATTATATCATACGTTATTTTAAGAAGAAATCCTGAGACATAACTGACAAAATTTCCCGATTGGTTCAGAGAATACGTCAGAGTTTATCTAGCTGACACAACAGATTCAGAACTCGTTGCACTTAATTGGGGTCCAACGAATAAGGGCACAAGCTTCCCGATTTACAATGTTAATGGATATTGTTTCCATTTTTCACAATGGTCGATTGGAAGGAAAATAGATAACATTGGGGTCTGGGTTCGTGGGGATTCAGGCGATGGTCATTCTGATTAGTTTGGTATGTTTTACAACATAATTCAATTAGACTATTTTGGTCGCACTACAATATATAGCGTGTTTGTATTTAAATTTCAATGGTATGATCCAAGTTTGCGATAAGGAACACAAAAGCATAAGACTACAAACATCAATGAAATAAATGTGACCAGAAAATATAAGCATTACGATCCTTTTATTCTACCTCAAAATGCACGATATGTATATTATTTTCTTTATCCGAGGTCATGCAAGTCTAGTTGGGTAGTTGTGGTTAAGACCAAGCCAAACGGTCGTATCAAGTTTGATGATGGGACTGACGGTCAGGAACCTTTCCAAATTCATGACCCAGTTCTTTCGAACATGGTGGTTGATACTGGTGTTCTGATGACCCTTAGGTCGGATGTTATGGATGATGACATCATTGACCTTCGGGTAGATGATGACACACTACCACTGGACGATAACGATGATCTTCAAGAGGAAGACGAGGTGATGCCAGGGCATTTTGGCCAGTTTCACTGACCTTTTCTTTACTATTTTTAGGGTAGTTTCATGCATTTTCTTAGAAAATAAGCTAGTCTGGGTAGATATTCACTTACATCTTGATTCAAGCATACATTGTGCACTTTATATGATTTCATGAGGATTTTGCATAAATTTAATGACAAATTGGATGTTGCATTTCCCATGACTTGTATTAGAACTTTGATGCACTTTATTGCTTGATTTCAGGACAAAAGAAGCAAGGAAGAACCACGTTAGCAGCCACGTCAATCTAACTAACGTGACCTCTAACATGGAATGGGAGCTAACTTGCAAAGTTAATGAGAAAAGTAATCGCCAATAACGCCCTCGAAGCCATCATAGCCCACGTTAAGAGTCACGTTAACTAAGTTAACGTGAACTCTAACGTGGAAGAAAGAAAATGGAGCCAACGTTAGTGACACTTACCTTTGTCACTAACGTTGGACCAAGCTCATAAGTGGCCACGTTAAGAGCCATGTTAACTTAGTTAACGTGGACTCTAACGATGGGAAGCAAAGGAGAAGCCAACGTTAGTGACACTAACCTTTGTCACTAACGTTGGCCAAGCCTCAATGAGCCACGTTAACTCCCACGTTAACCTAATTAACGTGGAAGCTAACGTGGAGATAGCATGTGATCGCCAACGTTAGTGACACCTACCTTTGTCACTAACGTTGGAATGAACCCACACAAGCCACTATGAGCCACGTTAACTCCCATGTTAACTTAGTTAACGTGGAAGCTAACGTGGATAAGGGAATGATGAGCCAATGTTAGTGACACTCACCTTTGTCACTAACGTTGGAGATGGCTAGCATTGCTACGTTAGAAGCCACGTTAACCTAGTTAACGTGGACTCTAACATGGGAAATAGGGGCATATTGGAACGTTAGTGACAAAGGTAAGTGTCACTAACGTTCTCAAAGGATTGGCAAGCCTACGTTGAGAGCCACGTTAACTAAGTTAACGTGGACTCTAACGTAGGGAAGGGGGGCTTATCAACGTTACTGGGAAAGGTAAGTCCCAATAACGTGTGCGAAAGACCAAGAGGCAACATTAGTGGCAACGTTTGTGCCACTAACGTTGAGGTTAACGTGGCTCATACTTGGGTGAGCAACGTTAGTGAAAAAGGTGATTGTCACTAACGTTCTCGAAGCCACACCTCCACTTAACGTTAACACTACTAACGTCCTGAGCTAAAAGTCCTTGCCTACTTCACACTTTCTCTCTACAAGCAAAGCTAAGCCCAATGAAGAAGATAACTGCTTCAAACTCAGGATCCAAAGGCCCATACCCAAGACTTGAAGAGCCAACTAGAAGATCAGAAGAGTAGTATATATAGGAGTAGCTTTAAATTAGTTTGGAAAGCTGGAAACTTTAGGGAGCCTTTTGCCTAGAATTACTCTCAGTATTTTACTTTCTCTGCACTTCTAGTTTACTTTCAGCATGTATTCTCTATCTTTGTTTTCATTTTCCAGAGCTATGAACAACTAAACCCATTTCATTGGGTTAGGGAGCTCTGTTGTAATTTGATGGATCAATTTTAGTTTTCATTCTCCTTCTTCTATCTTTTCTCTTGATTTTACTAGAAAGTTTTCGATCTTCATCCAATTGGGTAGTTATTGGTGCACGAAAATTACTTCACACAATGTAATTCCGCACAACTAACCAGCAAGTGCACTGGATCGTCCAAGTAATACCTTACGTGAGTAAGGGTCGATCCCACAGAGATTGTTGGCTTGAAGCAAGCTATGGTTATCTTGCAACTCTTAGTTAGGATATTAATTAGTGGTTATCAATTGACTTGCAAATGAATAAGAGAGCATGAATTAAAGGTTACTTGTTATGCAGTAAATGAGAATATGTTGGAGTTTTGGAGATGCTTTGCCTTTTGAATCTCTGCTTTCTCTCTATCTTCTTTTTCACGCACGCACGTCCCTCCTATAGCAAGCTGTGTGTTGGAGGATCACCGTTGTCAATGGCTACCATCCTTCCTTTCAGTGAAAATGGTCCAGGTGCGCTGTCACCGCACGGCTAATCATCTATAGGTTCTCGATCATACCGGAATAGGATTCGCCATCCTTTTGCATCTGTCACTACGCCCAGCACTCGCGAGTTTGAAGCTTGTCACAGTCATCCTATCCCAGAATCCTACTAGGAATACCACAAACAAGGTTTAGACTTTCCGGATTCTCAAGGATGCTGCCAATGGATTCTAGCTTATACCACGGAGATTCCGATTAAGGAATCTAAGAGATACTCATTCAATCTAATGTAGAACGGAGGTGGTTGTCAGGCACACGTTCATAAGGTGAGAATGGTGATGAGTGTCATGGATCATCACATTCATCATAATAAGGCACAAATGAATATCTTAGATAAGAACAAACATGATTGAATAGAAAACAGAAATACTGGCATTAACTCATCGAGGCACAGCAGAGCTCCTCACCCCCAACAATGGAGTTTAGAGACTCATGCCGTCAAAAAGGTACAAAGTTTAGATCTGAAATGTCATGAGATACAAAATAAATCTCTAAAAGTTGTTTAAATACTAAACTAGTAACCTAGGTTTACAGAAAATGAGTAAACTATGATAGATGGTTTCAGAAATCCACTTCTGGGGCCCACTTGGTGTGTGCTGGGGCTGAGACTAAAGCTTCTCACGTGCATAAGGCTGTTTTGGGCGTTCAACGCCAGCTTTGAATCCAATTCTGGCGTTGAACTCCAACTCCTAACTTGTTTCTGGCGCTGGACGCCAGACAGCAGCATGGAACTGGCGTTGAATGCCAGTTTACGTCATCTATCCTTGAGCAAAGTATGGACTATTATATATTGCTGGAAAGCCCTGGATGTCTACTTTCCAACGCAATTGGAAGAGCGCCATTTGGAGTTCTGTAGCTCCAGCAAATCCACTTTGAGTGCAGGGAGGTCAGAATCCAACAGCATCAGCAGTCCTTTTTCAGCCTAAATCAGATTTTTGCTCAGCTCCCTCAATTTCAGCCAGAAAATACCTAAAATTACAGAAAAATACACAAACTCATAGTAAAGTCCAGAAATATGAATTTTGCCTAGAAACTAATGAGAATAAACTAAAAACTAACTAAAATATACTAAAATCTATATGAAATTAACCCCAAAAAGCGTATAAAATACCCGCTCATCACAACACCAAACTTAAACTGTTGCTTGTCCTCAAGCAACTAGATAAATAAAATAGAATACAAATGAGTCAAGAAATAATAATATCTCAGAGTTTTTGAGTGAAGCTCAGATTCTAATTAGATGAGCGGGGCTAGTAGCTTTTTTGCTTCCGAACAGTTTTGGCACCTCGCTTTATCCATTGAAGCTCAGAGTGATTGGCATCTATAGGAACTTAGAATTCAGATAGTGTTATTGATTCTCCTTTTTCAGTATGATGATTCTTGAACACAGCTACTTTATGAGTCTTGGCCGTGGCCCTAAGCACTTTGTTTTCCAGTATTACCACCGGATACATAAATGCCACAGACACATAATTGGGTGAACCTTTTCAAATTGTGACTTAGCTTTGCTAAAGTCCCCAATTAGAGGTGTCCAGAGTTCTTAAGCACACTCTTCTTTTTGCTTTGGACCTTGACTTTAACCGCTCAGTCTCAAGTTTTCACTTGACACCTTCACGCCACAAGCACATGGTTAGGGATAGCTTGGTTCAGCCGCTTAGACCAGGATTTTATTCCTTTAGGCCCTCCTATCCACTGATGCTCAAAGCCTTGAATCCTTTTTATTACCCTTGCCTTTTGGTTTTAAGGGCTATTGGCTTTTTTTTTTGCTTTTTTTTTTTCTGCAAGCTTTTGTTCTTTGCTGCTTTTTCTTGCTTCAAGAATCATTTTTATGATTTTTCAGATTATCAATAACATGTCTCATGTTCATCATTCTTTCAAGAGCCAACATATTTAACAGTATTAAACATCAAATTCAAAAGACATATGCACTGTTCAAGCATTCATTCAGAAGACAGAAAGCATTGCCACCACATGTAAATAATTAGAATGTTCTTATTAAAAACTCGAAAATTATTGCCTCTTATTCTAAAGAAATTCTTCTATTTTATTCATGTTTGATGATGATGAGAAAATTAAATTATAGCTTAATTGGAGATAAAATCAAAAATATAGATACTAATTACTACTATATGACTCCTAAGGTAAAACTAGAATAAGAACAGTTATCACAGAGTTAAGGCTAAGATTGGAATTTAACAACCTTTGTTCTGGGGAGTGGATGTTCCTCTAATCTGTGGGGTGCTTGGTCCTTCAAGAGATAATTTCTGGCGCTTCAATTCCCTTAAGTCGCGCCCTTGCTCCTTCTGTTCTTTAATCAAATAGCAAAGAATGCTACTTTGTTCCTTCTGTTTTTTTATTATTTGTTCCATAGCTTCTTGCATCTTGGTAACTGATGTTTCAAGATACTCCCAGTATTCAGATTGAGGGATTTCTGGGAGAAATTCCTGTGTTTTCTTCTTGATGGGGTCATCTTGTGCTTGTTGTTTTTCCATTGATGCTTTGGTGATTGGTCGCTCAATTGAGATATACTCAGTTATTCCTATCCTTACTCCAGCATCCTTGCAGAGCATAGAAATCAAGCTTGGATAAACCAACCTGGCATCTTTAGAATTTTTATTTGCAATTTTGTAAAATTCAGTTGAAATCAGTTGATGAACTTCCACTTCTTTTCCCATCATGATGCAATGGATCATCACTGCTCTTCTAATAGTGACTTTAGAACGGTTGCTAGTGGGCAGCAGAGAATGCCCAATGAAATGAAGCCATCCTTTGGCAACTGGTTTGAGATCTTCTCTTTTGAGTTGATTAGGAACACCCTTCGTGCTGGTGGTCCACCTAGCTCCAGGGACGCATATGTCCTCTAGAATCTTATTGATGAGCGGATAATTTATACGCTTTTTGACATTGTTTTTAGTATGTTTTTAGTAGGATCTAGTTACTTTTAGGGATGTTTTCATTAGTTTTTATGTTAAATTCATATTTCTGGACTTTACTATGAGTTTGTGTATTTTTCTGTGATTTCAGGTATTTTCTGGCTGAAATTGAAGGACTTGAGCAGAAATCAGATTCAGAGGTTGAAGAAGGACTGCTGATGCTGTTGGATTCTGACCTCCCTGCACTCAAAGTGAATTTTCGGGAGCTACAGAACTCGAAATGGCGCGCTTCCAATTGCGTTAGAAAGTAGACATCCAGGGCTTTCCAGCAATATATAATAGTTCATACTTTGGCCAAGAATAGATGACGTAAACTGGCGTTCAATGCCAGCTTTCTGCCCAAATCTGGCGTCCAGCGCCAGAAAAGGAGCCAAAACCAGAGTTGAACGCCCAAACTGGCACAAAAGCTGGCGTTCAACTCCAAGAAGGACCTCTACACGTGCAACACTCAAGCTCAGCCCAAACACACACCAAGTGGGCCCCGGAAGTGGATTTATGCATCAATTACTTACTTCTGTAAACCCTAGTAGCTAGTTTATTATAAATAGGACCTTTTACTATTGTATTTGACATCCTGGATTGTATTTTGATCCTGTGATCACGTTTTGGGGGCTGGCCATCTCGGCCATGCCTGGACCTTCACTTATGTATTTTCATACGGTAGAGTTTCTACACTCCATAGATTAAGGTGTGGAGCTCTGCTGTTCCTCAAAGATTAATGCAAAGTCCTACTGTTTTCTATTCAATTCATCTTATTTCGCTTCTAAGATATCCATTCGTACCCAAGAACGTGATGAAGGTGATGATTATGTGTGACGCTCATCACCATTCTCCCCTATGAATACGTGCCTGACAAACGCTTCCGTTCTACATGAAATAAGCTAGAATGAATATCTCTTAGATCTCCTAACCAGAATCTTCGTGGCGTAAGCTAGAATGATGGCGGCATTCAAGAGAATCCGGAAAGTCTAAACCTTGTCTGTGGTATTCCGAGTAGGATTCAATGAATGAATGACTGTGACGAGCTCCAAACTCGCGATTGCAGGGCGTTAGTGACAGACGCAAAAGGATAGTAAATCCTATTCCAGCATGATCGAGAACCGACAGATGAATAGCCGTGCCGTGACAGGGTGCGTTGACCATTTTTACTGAGAGGATAAGATGAAGCCATTGACAAGGGTGATGCCTCCAGACGATTAGCCGTGCCGTGACAGGGCATTGGATCATTTTCCCGAGAGATGACCGAAAGTAGCCATTGACAGTGGTGATGTATCACATAAAGCCAGCCATGGAAAGGAGTAAGACTGATTGGATGAAGATAGCAGGAAAGCAGAGGTTCAGAGGTACGAAAGCATCTCCATTCGCTTATCTGAAATTCTCACCAATGAATTACATAAGTATTTCTATCCCTATTCTATTAATTATTATTCGAAAACACCATTATCAATTTATATCTGCCTAACTGAGATTTGCAAGGTGACCATAGCTTGCTTCATACCAACAATCTCCGTGGGATTCAACCGTTACTCACGTAAGGAATTACTTGGACGACCTAGTGCACTTGCTGGTTAGTTACACGGAGTTGTGAACCATGGTCTTGGCATACCAAGTTTTTGGCACCATTTCCAGGGAAAGAAAGAGCAATGAATTTTACATAATTAAAGTGTAATCACGATTCCGCGTACCAAGTTTTTGGCGCCGTTGCCGGGGATTGTTCGAGTTTTCGGCAAGCTTTTGGTCCGGTAACATCAGTGCCAAGTTTGATCCGGCAACAGCACCAAGTTTTTGGCGCCGTTGCCGGGGATTGTTCGAGTTTGGACAACTGACGGTTCATCTTGTTGCTCAGATTAGGTAATTTTCTTTTTGTTTTCTTTTCAAAAATTTTTCAAAAATATTTCAAAAATTTTTCTTTTGTTTTCGAAAAAATATAAAAATGTTTTCAAAAATTTTATTCAAAATTTTTAAGAATGAATTCTAGTGTTTCATGAAGCATGTTGAAGCCTGGCTGGCTGTAAAGCCATGTCTAATTCCTTTGGAAATGAGTATGTCAGGCGCGTCATGTCTGAATTACATGCTGAAGCTTGGCTGGCCATTGGCCATGTCTAGTGTTTTGGACCGGAGCTTTCATTGAAAGCTTGGCTGGCCATTGGCCATGTCTAGTGTTTTGGACCGGAGCTTTCATTGAAAGCTTGGCTGGCTAGTGAGCCATGTCTAATTCCTGGACTGAAGCTTTAGACTAGGAATGCAAGATTCCTGGAATTCATGTTAAAAATTTTGGAATCCTTATTTTTTCTTTTTCATATAATTTTCGAAAAAAAAAATCCAAAAAAAATTAGAAAATCATAAAAATCAAAAATATTTTGTGTTTCTTGTTTGAGTCATGTGTCATGTTATAAGTTTGGTGTCAATTGCATATGCATCTTGCATTTTTCGAAAATTTCATGCATTCATAGTGTTCTTCATGATCTTCAAGTTGTTCTTGGTAAGTCTTCTTGTTTGATCTTGATGATTTTTTGTTTTGTGTCTTTTATTATTTTTCATATGCATTCTTGAATTCTTAGTGTCTAAGCATTAAAGAATTCTAAGTTTGGTGTCTTGCATGTTTTCTTTGCATTAAAAATTTTTCAAAATTGTGTCTATGATGTTCATCTTGACATTCATAGTGTTCTTAGTGTTCATCTTGACATTCATAGCATTCTTGCATGCATCACATGTTTTGATCTAAAAATTTCATGCATTGCATCTTTTTAGTATTTTTCTCTCTCATCATAAAAATTCAAAAATCAAAAAATATCTTTCCCATTTTTTCTCATCAAATTCGAAAATTTGGATTGACTTTTTCAAAAATTTTTAAAATCAAGTTGTTTCTTATGAGTCAAATCAAATTTTTAATTTGAAAATCTTATCTTTTTCAAAATCTTTTTCAAAAATCAAATCTTTTTCAAAATTCTTAGTTATTTTCGAAAATTCCAAAAATATTTTTCAAAAATCTTTTTCTTATTTTTATATCAAATTTTCGAAAATAACATAATCAATTAATATTTTGATTCAAAAATTTGAAGTTTGTTACTTGCTTGTTAAGAAAGATTCAAACTTTAAGTTCTAGAATCATATCTTGTGATTTCTTATGAATCAAGTCATTAATTGAGATTTTAAAAATCAAATCTTTTTCAAAACTAATTTCTAAAATATCTTCTTATCTTACCTTTTTCAAAAAGTTGGTTTCAAAATATCTTTTCTAACCTCCTAACTTCTTATCTTTTCAAAAATTTATTTCAATTAACTAACTAACTTTTTGTTTGTTTCTTAACTTTTTCAAAACTACCTAACTAACTCTCTCTCTAATTTTCGAAAATATCTTCCCTCTTTTTCAAAAATTTCTTTTTAATTAACTAATTATTCTTATTTTTATTTTTGATTTTAAAAATTTTCAAAAAATACTAACATTTTTCAAAAACCATTTTCGAAAATCACTAACTCTTTTTCAAAAATATTTTTCGAAAATTCTCCCTCTCTCATCTCATTCTATTTATTTATTCATCTACTAATATGTCATCTCACATCTCTACCCTCCTCACAGTTGTGTTTCTTCCATTCCATTACATTCTTTATCTCCCTCTTTTCTTTCACTCACAAAGGAATCCCTATACTGTGGTATAGAGGATCTCTATTATTATTATTTTTTTTTGTGCCCTCTTCTTTGTCATATGAGCAGGAGCAAGGACAAGAATATTCTTGTTGAAGCAGATCCAGAACCTGAAAGGACTCTGAAGAGAAAATTAAGAGAAGCTAAATTACAATAATCCAGAGATAACCTTTCAGAAATTTTCGAACAGGAAGAGGAGATGGCAGCCGAAAATAATAATAATGTAAGGAAGATGCTTGGTGACTTTACTGCACCTAATTCCAATTTACATGGAAGAAGCATCTCCATTCCTGCCATTGGAGCAAACAACTTTGAGCTGAAACCTCAATTAGTTTCTCTGATGCAGCAGAACTGCAAGTTTCATGGACTTCCATCTGAAGATCCTTTTCAATTCTTAACTGAATTCTTGCAGATATGTGATACTGTTAAGACTAATGGAGTAGATCCTGAAGTCTACAGGCTCATGCTTTTCCCTTTTGCTGTAAGAGACAAAGCTAGATTATGGTTGGATTCTCAACCCAAAGACAGCCTGAACTCTTGGGATAAGCTGGTCACGGCTTTCTTAGCCAAGTACTTTCCTCCTCAAAAGCTGAGCAAGCTTAGAGCTGATGTTCAAACCTTCAGACAGAAAGAAGGTGAATCCCTCTATGAAGCTTGGGAAAGATACAAACAGTTGACCAAAAAGTGTCCTTCTGACATGCTTTCAGAATGGACCATCCTGGATATATTCTATGATGGTTTATCTGAGCTATCAAAGATGTCACTGGACACTTCTGCAGGTGGATCCATTCACCTAAAGAAAACGCCTGCAGAAGCTCAAGAACTCATTGACATGGTTGCTAATAACCAGTTCATGTACACTTCTGAAAGGAATCCTGTGAGTAATGGGACGCCTATGAAGAAGGGAGTTCTTGAAGTTGATACTCTGAATGCCATATTGGCTCAGAATAAAATATTGACTCAGCAAGTCAATATGATCTCTCAGAGTCTGCATGGAATGCAAGCTGCATCCAACAGTACTCAAGAGGCTTCTCATGAAGAAGAAGCTTATGATCCTGAGAACCCTGCAATAGCAGAGGTGAATTACTTAGGTGAACCTTATGGAAACACCTATAACTCATCATGGAGAAATCATCCAAATTTCTCATGGAAGGATCAAAAGCCTCAACAAGGCTTTAATAATGGTGGAAGAAACAGGTTTAGCAACAGCAAGCCTTTTCCATCATCCACTCAGCAACAGACAGAGAACTCTGAACAAAATACTTCTAATCTGGCAAACTTAGTCTCTGATCTGTCTAAGGCCACTGTAAGTTTTATGAATGAAACAAGATCTTCCATTAGAAATTTGGAAGCACAATTGGGCCAGCTGAGTAAAAGGATCACTGAAATCCCTCCCAGTACTCTCCCAAGCAATACAGAAAAGAACCCAAAAGGAGAGTACAAGGCCATTGACATAAGCACCATGGCCGAACCTACAAGGGGAGTGGAGGACGTGAATCCCAAGGAGGAAGACCTCCTGGGACGTCCAGTGATCAATATGGAGCTTCCCTCTGAGGAACAAAAGGACTCTGAGGCTCATCTAGAGACCATAGAGATTTCATTGAACCTCCTTATGCCCTTCATGAGCTCTGATGAGTATTCCTCTTCTGAAGAGAATGAGGATGTTACTGAAGAGCAAACTGCCAAGTTTCTTGGTGCAATCATGAAGCTGAATGCCAAATTATTTGGCATTGATACTTGGGAAGTTGAACCTCCCTTGTTCATCAATGAACTAAGTGATCTGGATCAACTGACATTGCCTCAGAAGAGACAGGATCCTGGAAAGTTCATAATACCCTGTACCATAGGCACCATGATCTTTAAGGCTCTGTGTGACCTTGGTTCAGGAATAAACCTCATGCCCCTCTCTGTAATAGAGAAACTGGGAATCTACGGGGTGCAAGCTGCTAAAATCTCATTAGAGATGGCAGACAGTTCAAGAAAACAGGCTTATGGACAAGTAGAGGACGTGTTAGTAAAGGTTGAAGGCCTTTACATCCCTGCTGATTTCATAGTCCTGGATACTGGAAAGGAAGAGGATGAATCCATCATCCTAGGAAGACCTTTCCTGGCCACAGCAAGAGCTGTGATTGATGTTGACAGAGGTGAAATAGTCCTTCAATGGAATGAGGACTCCCTTGTGTTTAAAACTCAAGGATCTCCCTCTGCAACCATGGAGAGGAAACATGAAAAGCTCCTCTCAAAGCAGAGTCAACCCAAGCCCCCACAGTCAAACTCTAAGTTTGGTGTTGGGAGGCCACAACCAAACTCTAAGTTTGGTGTTGGAGAGTTTCAA
The DNA here is from genome assembly GCF_003086295.3 of Arachis hypogaea. Lineage (NCBI taxonomy): Eukaryota > Viridiplantae > Streptophyta > Magnoliopsida > Fabales > Fabaceae > Arachis > Arachis hypogaea. The sequence continues at coordinate 41,172,901 of NC_092051.1, read as the reverse complement.
CAATGCTCTGAACATCTGTGAGGCTCCATGAGAACCCACTGTCAAGCTATTGACATTAAAGAAGCGCTTGTTGGGAGGCAACCCAATTTTTATTTATCTAACTATATTTCTCTTAGTTATATGTCTTTGTAGGTTCATGATCATGTGGAGTCACAAAATAAATATAAAAATTGAAAACGGAATCAAAAACAGCAGAAGAAAAATCACACCCTGGAGGAGCATCTGTCTGGTGTTCAGCGCCAGAACAGAGCATGGTTCTGGCGCTGAACGCCCAAAATGGGCAGCTTCTGGGCGCTGAACGCCAGAACAGGCATGGTTTTGGCGTTCAACGCCAGAAATGGCACACAAATGGGCGTTGAACGCCCAAAATGGCCACCAACCTGGCGCTGAACGCCCAGAGTTGTGTGCAAAGGCATTTTTACATGCCTAATGGGTGCAGGGATGTAAATCCTTGAACACCTCAGAATCTGTGGACCCCACAGGATCCACTCAGGACCTGTGGACCCCACAGGATCCCCACCTACCTCCACTCACTTCTTCTCACCACTCTCTTTCACACAACCCCATAAACACTCTTCCCCAAAAACCCTTCACCAATCACCTCAAATTCTCTTCCCCATCACCTCTTCACCACTCACATCCATCCACTCTTCCCCATAAACCTACCTCATAAACTCCACCTACCTTCAAAATTCAAAACCAATTTCCCACCCAAACCCACCCATATGGCCGAACCTTAACCCCCCTCCCTTCCCTATATAAAGCCCTCCACTCTGCATCAAATTCACACAACACACCCCTCTACACCCTTCTTGACCGAAAACACTTACCACTCTCCCTCTCCTCCATTTCTTCTTCTTCTTCATCTATTCTTTCTTTTATTGCTCGAGGGCGAGCAAAATTCTAAGTTTAGTGTGGTAAAAGCATAAGCTTTTTGTTTTTCCATTACCATTGATGGCACCTAAGATCGGAGAATCCTCTAGAAAGGGGAAAGGGAAGACAAAAGCTTCCACATCCGAGTCATGGGAGATGGAAAGGTTCATCTCCAAAGCCCATCAAGACCACTTCTATGATGTTGTGGCCAAGAAGAAGGTGATCCCTGAGGTCCCTTTCAAACTCAAAAGAAATGAGTATCCGGAGATCCGACATGAAATTCAAAGAAGAGGTTGGGAAGTTCTAACAAATCCCATCCAACAAGTCGGCATCCTAATGGTTCAAGAGTTCTATGCTAATGCATGGATCACCAAGAACCATGATCAAAGTAAGAACCCGGATCCAAAGAACTATGTTACAATGGTTCGGGGGAAATACTTAGATTTTAGTCCGGAGAATGTGAGGTTGGCGTTCAACTTGCCAAACATGGAAGAGAACGCACGCCCCTACACAAGGAGAGTCAACTTTGATCAAAGGTTGGACCAAGTCCTTATGGACATATGTGTAGAAGGAGCTCAATGGAAGATTGACTCCAAAGGCAAGCCGGTTTAACTAAGAAGATTGGACCTCAAGCCTATAGCTAGAGGATGGTTGGAGTTCATTCAATGCTCAATCATTCCCACTAGCAACCAGTCTGAAGTTACTATAGACCGGGCCATCATGATCTATAGTATCATGATTGGAGAAGAGGTGGAAGTTCATGAGATTATACCTCAAGAACTCTACAAGGTGGCTAACAAGTCCTCCACTATGGCAAGGTTAGCCTTTCCTCACCTCATTTGCCACCTATGCAATTCGGCTGGGATTGACATAGAGGGAGATATCCTCATTAAAGAGGACAAGCTCATCACTAAGAAAAAGATGGAGCAAGCAAGAGAGCCCAGTCATGGAGCTCAAGAGGCGCAAGAAGCTCATTTCCATGAGATCCCGGAGATGCCTCAAATGCACTTTCCTCCACAAAATTATTGGGAGCAAATCAACACCTCCCTAGGAGAATTGAGTTCCAATATGGGACAACTAAGGGTGGAACATCAAGAGCACTCCATCATGCTTCATGAAATAAGAGAAGATCAAAAAGCAATGAGGGAAGAGCAACAAAGACAAGGAAGAGACATAGAAGAGCTCAAGGACATCATTGGTTCCTCAAGAAGGAAACGCCACCATCACTAAGGTGGATTCATTCCTTGTTCTTACTTTCTCTGTTTTTCATTTTCTATGATATGTGCTTATCTATGTTTGTGTCTTCATTACATGATCATTAGTAGTAGTAACTTTGTCTTAAAGTTATAAATGTCCTATGAATCCATCACCTCTCTTAAATGAAAAATGTTTTAATTCAAAAGAACAAGAAGTACATGAGTTTCGAATTTATCCTTGAACTTAGCTTAATTATATTGATGTGGTGACAATGCTTCTTGTTTTCTGAATGAATGCTTGAACAGTGCATATGTCTTTTGAAGTTGTTGTTTAAGAATGATAAAAATGTTGGCTCTTGAAAGAATGATGACTAGGAGACATGTTATTTGATAATCTGAAAAATCATAAAAATGATTCTTGAAGCAAGAAAAAGCAGCAAAGAACAAAGCTTGCAGAAAAAAAAATAGAAAGAAAAAGAAAAAGCAAGCAGAAAAAGCCAATAACCCTTAAAACCAAAAGGCAAGGCAAATAAAAAGGATCCCAAGGCTTTGAGCATCAGTGGATAGGAGGGCCTAAAGGAATAAAATCCTGGTCTAAGCGGCTAAACCAAGTTGTCCCTAACCATGTGCTTGTGGCGTGTAGGTGTCAAGTGAAAACTTGAGACTGAGCGGTTAAAGTCAAGGTCCAAAGCAAAAACAAAGAGTGTGCTTAAGAACCCTGGACACCTCTAATTGGGGACTTTAGCAAAGCTGAGTCACAATCTGAAAAGGTTCACCCAATTATGTGTCTGTGGCATTTATGTATCCGGTGGTAATATTGGAAAACAAAGTGCTTAGGGCCACGGCCAAGACTCATAAAGAAGCTGTGTTCAAGAATCATCATACTGAACTAGGAGAGTCAATAACACTATTCGAAATCTGAAGTTCCTATAGATGCCAATCATTCTGAATCTCAATGGATAAAGTGAGATGCCAAAACTATTCAAGAGGCAAAAAGCTATAAGTCCCGCTCATATGATTGAAGCTCTGTTTCATTGATAGTTTGGAATTTGTAGTATATTCTCTTCTTTTTATCCTATTTGATTTTCAGTTGCTTGGGGACAAGCAACAATTTAAGTTTGGTGTTGTGATGAGCGGATAATTTATACGCTTTTTGACATTATTTTTAGTATGTTTTTAGTAGGATCTAGTTACTTTTAGGGATGTTTTCATTAGTTTTTATGTTAAATTCACATTTCTGGACTTTACTATGAGTTTGTGTGTTTTTCTCTGATTTCAGGTATTTTCTGGCTGAAATTGAAGGACTTGAGCAGAAATCAGATTCAGAGGTTGAAGAAGGACTGCTGATGTTGTTGGATTCTGACCTCCCTGCACTCAAAGTGGATTTTCTGGAGCTACAGAACTCGAAATGGTGCGCTTCCAATTGCGTTGGAAAGTAGACATCCAGGGCTTTCCAGAAATATATAATAGTCCATACTTTAGCCAAGAATATACGATGTAAACTGGTGTTCAATGCCAGCTTTCTGCCTAAATCTGGCGTCCAGCGCCAGAAAAGGAGCCAAAACCAGAGTTGAACGCCCAAACTGGCACAAAAGTTGGCGTTCAACTCCAAGAAGGACCTCTACACGTGCAACACTCAAGCTCAGCCCAAACACACACCAAGTGGGCCCCGGAAGTGGATTTATGCATCAATTACTTACTTCTTTAAACCCTAGTAGCTAGTTTATTATAAATAGGACCTTTTACTATTGTATTTGACATCCTGGATTGTATTTTGATCTTGTGATCACGTTTTGGGGGCTGGCCATCTCGGCCATGCCTGGACCTTCACTTATGTATTTTCATACGGTAGAGTTTCTACACTCCATAGATTAAGGTGTGGAGCTCTGCTGTTCCTCAAAGATTAATGCAAAGTCCTACTGTTTTCTTTTCAATTCATCTTATTTCGCTTCTAAGATATCCATTCGTACCCAAGAACGTGATGAAGGTGATGATTATGTGTGACGCTCATCACCATTCTCCCCTATGAACACGTGCCTGACAAACGCTTCCGTTCTACATGAAATAAGCTAGAATGAATATCTCTTAGATCTCCTAACCAGAATCTTCGTGGCGTAAGCTAGAATGATGGCGGCATTCAAGAGAATCCGGAATGTCTAAACCTTGTCTGTGGTATTCCGAGTAGGATTCAATGAATGAATGACTGTGACGAGCTCCAAACTCGCGATTGCGGGGCATTAGTGACAGACGCAAAAGGATAGTAAATCCTATTCCAGCATGATCGAGAACCAACAGATGAATAGCCGTGCCGTGACAAGGTGTGTTGACCATTTTCACTGAGAGGATAAGATGAAGCCATTGACAAGGGTGATGCCTCCAGACGATTAGCCGTGCCGTGACAGGGCATTGGATCATTTTCCCGAGAGATGGCCGAAAGTAGCCATTGACAGTGGTGATGTATCACATAAAGCCAGCCATGGAAAGGAGTAAGACTGATTAGATGAAGATAGCAGGAAAGCAGAGGTTCAGAGGAACGAAAGCATATCCATTCGCTTATCTGAAATTCTCACCAATGAATTACATAAGTATTTCTATCCCTATTCTATTAATTATTATTCGAAAACACCATTATCAATTTATATCTGCCTAACTGAGATTTGCAAGGTGACCATAGCTTGCTTCATACCAACAATCTCCGTGGGATTCGACCCTTACTCACGTAAGGTATTACTTGGACGACCCAGTGCACTTGCTGGTTAGTTACACGGAGTTGTGAACCATGGTCTTGGCATACCAAGTTTTTGGCACCATTTCCAGGGAAAGAAAGAGCAATGAATTTTACATAATTAAAGTGTAATCACGATTCCGCGTACCACTTATCCAGGCCCTTGTCTGTTCTCATCATTCTCCTATTGAAGGAGTCTGGATCATCTTTCAGCTGAGCTAGCTTTAAGATCTCCCTGATCTTGTCAGGGTGGGTATGAACAATCTTTCCTCTGACCACGGTCCGATAGTCATAGATAGCAGATACAGATAGTCTTTGCCTGTCTGTATGCCACATATTAGCATAGAACTCCTGGACCATATTCCTTCCCACTTTTGTTTCAGGATTGGCTAGGATCTCCCAGTTCCTGATTCGAATTTGCTCCTGGATCTCCGGATATTCGTCTTCTTTCAGATCGAGTCTGACTTCCGGGATCACTGATCTTAGACCCATTATTTTGTAATAATGGTCTGAATGTTCTTTAGTTAAGAACTTCCCTTGATTCCAAAGTGGTTTTGGAACACTCTCTTTCTTGCCTCTTGGAGTGGGTTGTTTTCCTTTAGGAGCCATGATCTTAGTGATCACGGATGAGCACACCAAACTTAGAGGTTTGCTTGTCCTCAAGCAAAAGAAAAGAAAGGAGAGGGGGAGAAGGAGAGCTAGGTGCAATGGTGGATGGGAGGGGAGGGAGGCCGAACCCATATTTAAAGGGAGAGGGGGGTGGGTTTTCGAAAAATAGGGAGAAAGATGAGATAGAAGATATGATTTTTAGAAAAAAAATATGATAAGAAAAGATATGATTTAAAATTGAAAAGATATGAAAGATATCTGAAGAAGATAGATTTGGGATTTTGAAAAAGATAGTATGGATATTTGAAAAAGATATTGCTTAGTTGAAAAGATTTTTGAATGAAAAGAGAGAGATTTGTTTTGAAAATTTTGAAAAAGAGTTAGTTGGATTGAAAAAAGGATTTGTGCTTATGGATTAAGATACATTTAATATTTTTAAAGAAGGGTTTTTAGAAATTAGGGATTTTAGAAATCAGGGTTCTTAATATGTTTATGCAAGAAATCATGAATTGGAACATGAAAATTAGGATTAAAATGAAAAATATGAAAAAAAAATGAATTCACCTCCTCCCCACCATCCTGGCGTTTGAACGCCCAAACGCTGCATGTTTTGGGCGTTCAACGCCCAAATGCTACTTCTCCTGGGCGTTCAACGCCCAGCTGCTGCTTATTTCTGGCGTTGAACGCCAGGAAGTCCTTTGTTACTGGGCGTTTTTCTGAACGCCCAGAACGCTGTAAATCTGGCGTTAAACACCCAGAAAGAGCTTCTTTCTGGCGTTCAACGCCCAGATGGCTATCCTTACTGGCGTTCAACGCCCAGTGGATGCTTCTGTTGGGCGTTGAACGCCCAAAACAGACTTTTACTGGCGTTTTCTTGCCAGTAAGCTCTTTTTCTCTGTTTTGCGTGCAGAATCCTTCTGTAACCCTATGAACTTATACAATTGACTCTTTATCTTAGGATCAATGAACTTTATATAAACAAATAAAATCAAGAATAGGGCAAAATGCTTAGAGGAAGTGATGCCCCATGGCTGGGTTGCCTCCCAGCAAGCGCTTCTTTATTGTCTTTAGCTGGAGCTTGCTGAGCTTTTAATCTAGCTTCAGCCTTGAGCACTCTTGCTCAACATTGCCTTCAAGATAGTGCTTGATTCTCTGTCCATTAACAATGAACTTCTTATCAGAATCAATATCTTGAAACTCCACATAACCGTATGGTGATACACTTGTAATCACATATGGTCCCCTCCACCGGGACTTCAGTTTCCCGGGGAATAGCCTGAGCCTAGAGTTAAACAACATAACCTTTTGTCCTGGTTCAAAGATTCTAGATGACAGCTTCCTGTCATGCCATTTTTTTTTATTTTTCTTTATAAAGCTTGGCATTTTCGAAAGCAGTGCATCTGAATTCCTCTAGCTCATTTAGCTGGAGTAATCTTTTTTCTCCAGCTAATTTGGCATCAAAGTTTAGGAATCTGATTGCCCAGTAGGCTTTATGTTCCAGTTCCACGGGCAGGTGACATGCCTTACCATACACAAGTTGGTATGGAGAGGTCCCTATAGGAGTCTTGAATGCTGTTCTGTATGCCCACAGAGCATCATCCAAGCTTCTTGCCCAATCCTTTCTACGGGTACTTACAGTCCGTTCTAGGATTCTTTTTAGCTCTCTGTTAGAGACTTCAGCTTGTCCATTGGTCTGTGGATGATATGGAGTCGCCACCTTGTGGCGAATCCCATACTGGACCATGGTAGAGTAAAGCTGTTTGTTGCAGAAGTGAGTGCCCCCATCACTGATTAGTACTCTAGAGACCCCAAACCTGCTGAAGATATATTTCTGGAGGAACTTCAGCACTATTTTAGTATCATTGGTGGGTGTGGCAATGGCCTCTACCCATTTTGATACGTAGTCAACGGCCACCAGAATATAAGTGTTTGAGTATGATGGTGGAAAAGGTCCCATGAAGTCAATTCCCCATACGTCAAACAACTCAATCTCCAAGATTCCTTGTTGAGGCATGGCGTAACCATGAGGCAGATTACCAGCTCTTTGGCAACTGTCACAGTTACGTACGAACTCTCGGGAATCTTTATAGAGTGTGGGCCAATAGAAGCCACATTGGAGGACCTTGGTGGCTGTTCGCTCACCTCCGAAATGGCCTCCATATTGTGATCCATGGCAATGCCATAGGATCCTCTGAGCTTCTTCTCTAGGCACACATCTCCGGATTATTCCATCTGTACATCTTTTAAAGAGATAGGGTTCATCCCACAAGTAGTACTTTGCATCAGTAACTAATTTTTTCTTTTGTTGCCTGTTGTACTCTTTGGGTATGAACCTTGCAGCTTTATAGTTTGCAATGTCTGCAAACCATGGTGTTTCCTGAATGGTAAATAAATGCTCATCCGGAAAAGTCTCAGAGATCTCAGGAGAGGGGAGGGACGTCCCTTCTACTGGCTCTATCCGGGACAGATGATCAGCCACTTGGTTTTCTGTCCCTTTTCTGTCTCTTATTTCTATATCAAACTCTTGCAGAAGCAACACCCATCTTATGAGTCTGGGTTTTGAATCCTGCTTTGTGAGTAGATATTTGAGAGCAGCATGGTCAGTATACACAATCACCTTTGATCCTACCAAGTATGATCTAAACTTGTCAATGGCATAAACCACTGCAAGTAATTCTTTTTCTGTGGTTGTGTAATTCTTCTGGGCATCATTTAAAACGCGGCTAGCATAATAAATGACGTGCAGAAGCTTGTCATGCCTCTGCCCCAGCACTGCACCAATGGCGTGATCACTGGCATCACACATTAGCTCAAATGGTAATGTCCAGTCTGGTGCAGAAATAACTGGTGCTATGACCAGCTTGGCTTTCAGCGTTTCAAACGCCTGCAGACACTCTGTGTCAAACACAAATGGCGTGTCAGCAGCTAGCAGATTACTCAGAGGTTTTGCGATTTTCGAAAAATCCTTTATAAACCTCCTATAGAATCCTGCATGCCCCAGAAAGCTTCTGATTGCCTTGACATTGGCAGGGGGTGGTAATTTTTCAATTACCTCTATTTTTGCTTGATCCACCTCTATTCCCTTGTTTGAAATTTTATGCTCAAGGACAATCCCTTCAGTCACCATAAAGTGACATTTTTCCCAATTTAAAACCAGGTTGGTCTCTTGGCATCTTTTCAGAACTAGTTTCAGGTGATCAAGACAGGAGCTGAATGAGTCTCCATATACTGAGAAGTCATCCATGAAGACTTCCAAAAATTTTTCCACCATATCAGAGAAAATAGAGAGCATGCATCTCTGGAAGGTTGCAGGCGCATTACACAGCCCAAATGGCATCCTTCTATAAGCAAACACTCCAGATGGACATGTGAATATTGTAATCTGGTTATAGCCTGAGTAGCCATCCAAAAAGCAGTAATAATCATGACCTGCCAGTCTTTCTAGCATCTGGTCTATGAATGGTAAAGGAAAATGATCCTTTCTGGTGGCTGTATTGAGCCTTCTGTAGTCAATACACATGCGCCACCCTGTAATTGTTCTTGTAGGAACCAGTTTATTCTTTTCATTATGAACCACTGTCATGCCTCCCTTTTTGGGGACAACTTGGACAGGGCTCACCCAGGGGCTGTCAGAAATAGGATAAATAATCCCAGCCTCCAGTAATTTGGTGACCTCTTTCTCCACCACTTCCTTCATGGCTGGATTTAGCCGCCTCTGTGGTTGAACCACTGGTTTAGCATTATCCTCCAATAAGATTTTGTGCATGCATCTGGCTGGGCTTATGCCCTTAAGGTCACCTATGGACCACCCAAGAGCTGTCTTGTGTGTCCTTAGCACTTGAATAAGTGCTTCCTCTTCCTGTGGATTTAAAGCAGAGCTTATGATCACTGGAAAAGTGTCACCTTCTCCCAGAAATGCATATTTCAGGGATGGTGGTAATGGTTTGAGCTCGGGTTTAGGAGGTTTTTCCTCTTCCAGAGGAAATTTCAGAGGCTCTTTCATTTCCTCTGAATCCTCCAAATCAGGCTGAACATCTTTAAGGATGTCTTCCAACTCTGATTCGAGACTCTCAGCCATGTTGATCTCTTCTACCAAAAAGTCAATAAGATCGACTTTCATGCGGTCTTTTGATGTGTCTGGATGCTGCATGGCTTTGACAGCATTCAACTTAAACTCATCCTCATTGACTCTCAGGGTTATTTCCCCCTGTTGGACATCAATGAGAGTTCGTCCAGTTGCTAGGAAGGGTCTTCCTAGAATGAGAGTAGCACTCTTGTGCTCCTCCATTTCCAGCACTACAAAGTCAGTGGGAAAGGCGAATGGCCCAAGTCTGACAATCATGTCTTCAATCACGCCTGATGGATATTTAATGGAGCCATCAGCAAGTTGGAGACATATCCGGGTTGGTTTAACTTCTTCAGTTAAACCAAGCTTTCTGATAGTGGATGCAGGTATTAGGTTGATGCTTGCTGCAAGATCACATAAAGCTGTCTTGGTGCAATTACCTTCTAATGTGCATGGTATCAGAAAACTCCCAGGGTGTCTTTAAGCTTTTCAGGAAAGCTTTTCAGAATGACTGCACTGCACTCTTCAGTGAGGAGAACTCTTTCAGTTTCTGTCCAATCCTTCTTATGACTCAAGATCTCTTTCATGAACTTGGCATAAGAAGGTATTTGCTCAAGTGCCTCTGCAAATGGAATCTTTATTTCAAGAGTCCTGAGATAATCTGCAAAGCGAGCAAATTGCTTATCCTGCTCCTCTTGGCGAAGTTTTTGAGGATAAGGTATCTTGGCTTTGTATTCCTCAACCTTAGTTGCTGTAAGTTTATTTCCTATAGAAGTGGTTGAGGAACCCTTTTTAGATGGGTTGTCATCAGCACTTGTGTGTGTCTGATCCCTTACTGGCAATTGAATGCCAGAGTTAGGAGCTGGAGTGGCGTTAGACGCCAGCTTCCCAGTTCTTCCTGGCGTCTGAACGCCAGAACTGTGCTCCTTTTGGGCGTTCAACGCCAGATCCTTGCTTGTTTCTAGCGTTGAACGCCAGTCTTGAGCATGGTCTGGGCGTTCAGCGCCAGCCTTCCACCAAATTTCTGGCGTTTTAGCGCCATAATTATTTTTCCCTGGGCTCTTACTGTTCTCAGATGGATTTTGGGTGGTTTGCTCATTTCTTGGTTTCCTGCTGCTTTGAAGTGGGGTAGTTAGTGCTTTCCCACTTCTTAGTTGAACTGCTTGGCATTCTTCTGTTATTTGTTTTGACAGCTGCTACCTTGTTTGCTTTAATTGTACTTCCATGTTTATATTAGCCATCCTTGTCTCTTGTAGTTTATCCTTGAATTCAGCTAACTGCTTTGTTAGAAAATCCAATTGCTGATTGAATTCAGCAGCTTGCTCTGCAGGACTGAGTTCAGCAGTTACTGTTTTAGCCTCTTCTTTCATGGAAGGGTCACTGCTTAAGTACAGATGCTGATTTCTAGCAACTGTATCAATGAGCTCTTGAGCTTCTTCAATTGTCTTTCTCATGTGGATAGATCCACCAGCTGAGCAATCTAAAGAGAGCTGAGCTCTTTCTGTAAGCCCATAATAGAAGATGTCTAACTGAACCCACTCTGAAAATATTTCAGAGGGGCATTTTCTTAGCATCTCTCTGTATCTCTCTCAGGCATCATAAAGAGATTCATTATCTCCTTGTTTAAAGCCTTGGATGTCCAGCCTTAGCTGTGTCATCCGTTTTTGAGGGAAGTATTGATTCAGGAATTTTTCTGTCAGCTGTTTTCATGTCCTTATGCTAGCCTTAGGTTGGTTATTTAACCACCTCTTGGCTTGGTCTTTTACAGCAAATGGAAACAGTAATAATCTGTAGACATTCTGATCTACTTCCTTATCATGTACAGTGTCAGCAATTTGTAAAAACTGTGCCAGAAACTCTGTAGGTTCTTCTTGTGGAAGACCAGAATACTGGCAGCTTTGCTGCACCATGATAATGAGCTGAGGATTCAGCTCAAAGCTACTCACTCCAATGGAGGGTATGTAGATACTACTCCCATATGAAGCAGTAGAGGGGTAGCATATGACCCCAGAGTCCTCCTGGACTGTTCATTTCCACTTAGATCCATGATGGAGAAAGGGAGATGATGTAAAATAAAAAATGTATTTATATTATTATATATATATATATTTTATTTAATTATTTCGAAAATAAATTATAATAAAATAAATAAAAATAGGTGAAGATTTTCGAAAAAAATGAGGAGAGAGAAAGTGGTCAGGAAGTTTTGAAAAAGATATGAATTGAAAAAGATTTTAAATTTTGAAAAAAAAAATCTGAATTTTAAAAATAATTTTCAAAAATTTGTTTTAAAAATAGAGAGAAAAGATATTTTTGAATTTAAGGAGGAGAGAGAGAAACAATAAGATAGCCTAAGATTTAAAATTTTTTTAGATCTAATGCTCCTTGTTTTCGAAAATTCTGGAGGGAAAACACTAAGGAACACCAAACTTAAAAATTTTAAGATCAAGACGCAAGGAGAACTCAAGAACACTTTGAAGACTCACAAGAACACAAGAACATGAAGAAAGAACACCAAACTTAAAATTTTTAGAAAACCAAACTAAAATTTTTGAAAAACAAAGAAAAATCAACAAGAAAACACCAAACTTAAAGTTTGGCACAAGATTTATTCAAAGAAAAATTATTTTTGAAAAAGATTTTGAAAATAAGATACCCAATTACTAAGAACATAAGCACCACGCTCTAACTAATTGAGCTATAAATTTAAAGTGTTTTAACAAGGTATAAATAATAAAAGACTCTAAACCAAAAAGACAAATTTTTTCCTAATCTAAGCAACAAAATAAACCGTCAGTTGTCCAAACTCAAACAATCCCCGGCAATGGCGCCAAAAACTTGGTGCACGAAAATTACTTCAGACTATGTAATTCCGCACAACTAACCAGCAAGTGCACTGGGTTGTCCAAGTAATACCTTACGTGAGTAAGGGTCGATCCCACGAAGATTGTTGGCTTGAAGCAAGCTATGGTTATCTTGCAACTCTTAGTCAGGATATTAATTAGTGGTTACCAATTGACTTGCAAATGAATAAGAGAGCATGAGTTAAAGGTTACTTGTTATGCAGTAAATGAGAATATGTTGGAGTTTTGGAGATGCTTTGCCTTTTGAATCTCTGCTTTCTCTCTATCTTCTTTTTCACGCACGCACGTCCCTCCTATGGCAAGCTGTGTGTTGGAGGATCACCGTTGTCAATGGCTACCATCCTTCCTTTCAGTGAAAATGGTCCAGGTGCGCTGTCACCGCACGGCTAATCATCTGTAGGTTCTCGATCATACCGGAATAGGATTCGCCATCCTTTTGCGTCTGTCACTACGCCCAGCACTCGCGAGTTTGAAGCTCGTCACAGTCATCCAATCCCAGAATCCTACTAGGAATACCACAGACAAGGTTTAGACTTTCCGGATTCTCAAGGATGCTGCCAATGGATTCTAGCTTATACCACGGAGATTCTGATTAAGGAATCTAAGAGATACTCATTCAATCTAATGTAGAATGGAGGTGGTTGTCAGGAACACGTTCATAAGGTGAGAATGGTGATGAGTGTCATGGATCATCACATTCATCATAATAAGGCGCAAATGAATATCTTAGATAGGAACAAACATGATTGAATAGAAAACAGAAATACTGGCATTAACTCATCGAGGCACAGCAGAGCTCCTCACCCCCAACAATGGAGTTTAGAGACTCATGCCGTCAAAAAGGTACAAAGTTTAGATCTGAAATGTCATGAGATACAAAATAAATCTCTAAAAGTTGTTTAAATACTAAACTAGTATCCTAGGCTTACAGAAAATGAGTAAACTATGATAGATGGTACAGAAATCCACTTCTGGGGCCCACTTGGTGTGTGCTGGGGCTGAGACTAAAGCTTCTCACGTGCATAAGGCTGTTTCGGGCGTTCAACGCCAGCTTTGGATCCAATTCTGGCGTTGAACTCCAACTCCTAACTTGTTTCTGGCGCTGGACGCCAGACAGCAGCATGGAACTGGCATTGAATGCCAGTTTACGTCATTTATCCTTGAGAAAAATATGGACTATTATATATTGCTGGAAAGCCCTAGATATCTACTTTCCAACGCAATTGGAAGTGCGCTATTTGGAGTTCTGTAGCTCCAGCAAATCCACTTTGAGTGTAGGGAGGTCAGAATCCAACAGCATCAGCAGTCCTTTTTCAGCCTAAATCAGATTTTTGCTCAGCTCCCTCAATTTCAGCCAGAAAATACCTGAAATTACAGAAAAACACACAAACTCATAGTAAAGTCCAGAAATATGAATTTTGCCTAGAAACTAATGAGAATAAACTAAAAACTAACTAAAATATACTAAAATCTATATGAAATTAACCCCAAAAAGCGTATAAAATACCCGCTCATCAGTTATCTTGGAAAAGAAGCTATTCATACTTGGATCTCTTCTGAACCTTGAAAGAGGAATGAAGGGATCATGCTAGAAATGCTTTCTCATGGTGGACCAAATTGGGTGTGGATGGATATGTGACTATAATCCTTCCAACACTTGATTTGGGAAATGCATGTGGTATAATCAGTGACCATACTTCATCTCTTCTCATGAGCAATTGACCAAGAAATTGGCTATTGATCAAGATTTGAGAGATTGAATTACAAGAAATTGTAATTCGATCACTTAAGATTGCCAAGGAGATCAATGAATGCATTGATTGAGGAAGAGATGAAAATGAACTTGATCCGGAGAATGCAACATCTCCTGAGCCCAATGAACTCCCCATTTCTGATCTTACCCATTCTCTTTAATTTCTGCCATTTATTTTTATGAGCAATTACCCCATTCCTATTTAAGATTCTGCAATTTACTTTCCGCCATTTACATTCAGCTCGTTATTTCCAGCATTTACTGTTTTCGCCATTTACTTTCCTGCCATTTAATTTTCTGCAATTCCCAACTCAAATTCTGGTTCGCTCAACTAGAACATTCCTTTAATTAAAGTTGCTTGATCAATCAATCTCTGTGGGATTCGACCACACTCTATTGTGAGTTTTTACTTGACGACGAATTCAGTACACTTGCCGAAGGAAATTTGTTGGAGACAAGTTTTCTGCGTATCATGAGGTTAATGCAGACGAGGAAGAAGACGAGTTCAACGACCAGGAGAGTACCTCGGAAGAGGAGGATGATGAACTAGAGAAAGAAGATAATGACTCTTAATAAGACTAATATCAATATAGTTCTATCTTATGTATTTCATTATCAAACTTTCGTTTTATGTTTACATTATGTATATTTGATATTTTACATCATATATAAATCACTATTTTCAGATAAACTATTAATTGATTCAATGTGAAATGAGAGTTAGCTATCAATTGTTAACTATCGGGGTACATTATAGATTGAAAAAATAATTTCCAAAATATTTTTGTTGTTACTGTCGGATTTACCAACCAAAATTACCGATAGTAGCAATCATTCATATTTTTTAAAAAATATAAAAAATCTTTCTCGTCAAAAATACCAGCGGATTTGTTTAACGGAAAAAGACACGCAAATGGTTGGTTAATGGCGCCAACTTTACCGTTGGATAACTTCTACCAGTAATGTTCATCACATCGACATCACTAAAACATGATATTTCACCGCTAAATCTGCGGCAAGTTACTTCAGACAAAAAAATTCGATGGTAAACATTTACCGACGAGGTTTATACTGGTGTAGTTTATCTGACGGAAAATCCAATGATAACTGTATCACCGACAGATTATTTTTTGTTTTCTGACGGCACTCAACATATTTCTTGTAGTGCTTGCTTGTGTATCGAACAAAATTTCCTTAACATGATGATGTCATCTTTTGGTGCATGGCTAGACCCATGGCTTTTGTTAGTGTTTGACACCTGGAGAAGAAGTTGTGTCGAGTATGATTTTAAGCTTTTCACGCTGTGGTAAACTTCTTAATCACTTATGGTAAATTATTTGGGTTCGCTAAGAACGGGCAAAAAAGAAGTAGAAATAAATTAAAGAAAGAAAATTGAGTAAAACATTAATTTGGAGAAAATTAAAATTTTGCTGGCAGTTAAAGGTATGTAAACTTGAGAAGATGAAATCAATATGGGAAATAAAAGGTAGCTCTCATACTGAAAATGCGCTACAGCGGAGTCATCACTGGCAACAGTTGAAATAAACGATGGAAACACTCAAATTACCGGTTACCAGCAAAGACGGCAAAGCGAACAACAAAAACAATGCAAGGGTATTTGTAGGGGCTTGCCCTAATAATCCACCGAAATTGTGAATGAACCTATTTACTATTTGGTCATTTCCAAACCTTGAATCTAGATTAAAATTTTGGCCCCTCAAAAGTTCTCTTCAAGTGCTGCCACTTTTTTTGCCTCTTTTACTTGCCCCTGGTTCGCTGGCTTCTACCTTTAGTTCACCCACTTTTTGCCCTTTGATTCGTCTCCCTCATTTTTTTTCTTATAACTGTAAACTTTGAAATAATAAAACAAAAATATTATTCGTACACCAAAATCAGCCACTAAAATCAGTCATTAATGTATTTGTGTATAAATACATGTGTGATTTAATTTATTTTCTACGTGTATTTGTATTCCGACATGTATTTTATATTAGTGGTTGATTTTGGTGGCTGATTTTAATGTACATGTAGCATAGTCCATAATAAAATTATACTTACACACATGCACAACTTCTACTTAGCTTTATTGACTAAATTTATTATTGGAATTTCGTATTCTTCCTTCGCATTTGCACCTATGTATAAAGCACTGACGGGGGAAAATCATCGGTAAAGAATTCAAAACAATAAGCGCATTGTAAGTATAGATCTAAACCGAAAATTAAACCCCAATCAAATTTAATTTGTTTGTCACTTAAGCAAACCCAATAAAAGTAACCGAAGTATTAAACCTCGGGTCATCTCTCAAGGAATTGCAAGGAAGTGTACTTATAATTGGTTATGAGATTGTATCTTTTTGGGTTTTTGAAATGTGGAACAAGGAATGTAAATAGTAAGGAATTAAAATAATAATTAAGAAAAGTCTTAGCAAGGATTGATAATTGGAATCCCTATCCCCATTATCATAGTCACTTGTGATGGTAATTGCCTTTTGCTCTCACTTAGTTAACCTCTAATAGTTGAAGGTAAGTCAAGTGAGAAAATCAACTTGAATTCACAAGTCCTAATTAAAGACTAGAGTTAGTGAAGTTCAAGCCAACTAGCAAGTTTCAATCACCAACCAACAAGAGACTTATGATGATTCAAGAGTCTCCAATTAATCAATTCAAGCTAAGAATATAAAAATCTAACTTAAAACCCTCCCAAGCATTTTATCAAACACTTAGAAGGCACAACATAAAAACATAGAAAACTAACAAGGAATATTAAGTCTAAACAACCAATTGCAAACATCAATAATAACAAACGAAGAATGGAACAAAAATTATGAAATACCTCAAATTGCATTAAAAGGGAAATCAAATCTAACATGAGAATTCATAAACTAAATTGGGAACATAAAGTAATCAATAAGGGAAATAATAAACTAGAATACTAGAATAAATAAAAGTAGAAGAGAACTAAGTAGAAAATAAGATAAAATTTAGAAATTGAGAAGGAATAAGACTAATAACCGTAAAACCTAGAGAGAGAAGAGAGCCTCTCTCCCTAGAAAAACTACATCTAAAACCTAATGTGTGAATAATGAATGTTGTCTGTTTGATTCCCCCACTGTGCAGCCTCTAATCTGTATTTTCGGGCTTGGAACTGGGCCAAAAACAGCCCAGAAATTGCCCCCAGCGATTTCTAATACGTCCAGCACGTGGCTCTGTCACGCATACGCGTCAGCCACGCCTACACGTCGCTGAACTTTCGCAAGGTCACATGTGCGCATTGCCTAACTGCATGGTAACTATGGTAAATTGAATATCATTTTGAAGCCCCAGTTGTTAGCTTTCCAACGCAACTGGAACCGCCTCATTTGGACCTCTGTAGCTCAAGTTATGGTCGATTTAGTACGAAGAGATCAGGCTTAACAGCTTAGCAATTCCTTCAATTTCTTGTATTCCTTCCACTTTTGCATACTTCCTTTCCATCCTCTAAGCCATTCCTGCCCTATAAACCCTGAAATCACTTAACACACATATCAAGGCATCGAATGGTAATAAGAGAGGATTAAAATTAGCAAATTTAGGGCCATAGAAGCATGTTTTCAATCAAGCACAAAATTAGGAAGGAAAATGTAAAACATGCGAATTCTATGAATAAGTGTGAGAATAATGGATAAAATTCACTAAATTAAGCACAAGATAAACCGTAAAATAGCGGTTTATCAAGCACACGGGTATTAATTTCTAATTTCTTTCAATTTCTTTTCGGTTTTTGTGGGTTTTCCACTATGCTCGATCTGTTATTCACTTTGCATTATATATACAATTGTAAAATTTCAGTTTTAACTTTTTAGTTGAAAAATTATAGATAATTTAGATTAATTTAAAATATTTATTATTATTATTATTATTATAAAAGAATTTGTTTTTGAAAAATATTTAATATTTTTTTATTATAAAAAACTAAATTATTTTTATGACACTAATTAAGTATCTATTAAAGTATATTTTAACTAATTCATCAAATCCAATTTTTATGATATAACTTGTTCATACCCGAACCCAACGAATAAAGCCAGGTCCAATAAATTTTTATCGTCGGTTAGGAATTTTCACAAAAATAATCACGTTGCAAGTATAGTTCCTAACCAACAAATAATCCTCAATCAAAATTTAATTTGTTCGTCACGAGTACAAACCCCAATAAAAATAACCAAAGTATTCAAACCTCGGGTCGTCTCTCAAAGAATTGCAGGGAAGTGTGTTTATTATTGGTTATGAGTTGTTTCTTTTGGGGGGTTTTTGTGTTTAATAAACAAGAAAATAAAGATAACAATAAAATAGACTAACAACTAATATGGGTCTTGGTAAGGATCAAGAGTCAAGGTATCCTATCTTGGATCATTGACCACAGTATGGTGATTACAAAGAGTTAGTTCCACTTAGTTATCCTCTAACAGTTGAAGGAAAGTCAAATGGACATAATTGGTCCTAGAACCAATTAACAACCCTAAATCACCAATGGAACTGGACATCAATGATCTCAAGGGACCTAAGTCCTCAATCACAAGCCAAGAGTATCAAAATCTATTCTAAAATCTAACCAAGCATTTTATCAAACACTTGGAAGGCAAAAAAATAAAGCATGTTAAAATTGCAACAATAATAAAATCTAACAACTACTAATTGCAAGAAATTAACAATAACAACTAAAGAAAGCAATAATAACGTGAAAATATAAATTGCATCAATAAAAATCAAAAGTAGCAAGAGTACATAAACATAAAGGCAACAAAGTGAAGGAAATAACAAGTAGAATTAAAGAACAAAGGTGCAAGAACAATAAATTGCAAGGAAATGTAAATGAAAACAAGAACTAAATCTAAATCTAAGAATAAATTGAAATAAAAAAAACCCTAAAACCTAGAGAGATGAGAGAACCTCTTTCTCTAGAATTCTACATCTATCTAAAACTAAAACCTACTGTGTGTGTGAATGAATCCTTTCATCCTCCTTCACTCCCAGCATATAATTTTGCAGACTAGGCTCTAAACTGGGCCAGAATTAAGCTCCGAAATTGCTCCCAGAGTTTTTACTTTAATAAGGCATGTGCCGCTTGTCACTCGTACGTGTCAGCCATGCGTACGCGTCAATTGAACTCTGCACTGGCCACGCGTACACGTCAGTCACGCGTACGCGTTGGCTGACGATGCTCCTAGTCACGCGCACGCTTCAACCATGCGTACGCGTTAGTTCCAGCTTCTCAAATCTCCTAATTCTTGTGTTCCTTCCACTTTAGCATGCTTCCTCTTCATTCTCCATGCCATTCCTGCCCTATAATCCTGAGACCACTCAATGAACATATCACGGCATCGAATGGTAATAAGGGAGAATTAAAAATTAGTAATTTTAAGGCCTAGGAAACATGTTTTCAATCATAGCATAAAATTAGGAAGGAATCTTAAAAACATGCAATTTACATGAATAAGTGTGAGAATAGTTGACAAAATCAACTCAATTCAATACAAAATAAACCATAAAATAGTGGTTTATCAATCTCCCCACACTTAAACATTAGCATATCCTCATGCTAAGCTCAAGAGAAGCCATAAAGGGGTGAAGAGGGATGGTAGAATTTTTTTAATGCAACCTATCTATATGCAACTAAATGCTAAATGCTTCTACTTATTTGGTTAAAAGTAAATCAACCTCTAAGAATATATGAACAAGTAGGGCTAGATCATGTGATGATTCATGAATTCCACTAATTTAAATATCAAAATGAAGTATAAACAAACTTGCAAGAAAAAAGCTCATGAAAACCGGGAACACGGATTGAGCATCGAACCCTCACTGGAAGTGTTTACGCTCTAATCTCTCTAGTGTTTGAGGGTCGATTCTCTCAGTTCTCTACTAATCCTACTTTCTAAAGCTTGCTCTTCTTCTACCAATCAACAAAAATTTAATGCATGAATACACATATCAAGAGGTCTTTTCAAGGGTTGTAATGGGGTTAAGGTCAAGGTAGGAATGTATTTGGTTAAGTGGACTAAAATCCGAATCTTTGATTAACCTAAACTTCCCACCTAACCTAAGACATTCCATGTAATCAAAATACAAAATCTAACTACCCATTAACTATCTTTTTCACATATTCATGCATCCCAAATTTGAGTACAATACATATGCATTGCTACCACCATTTACTTTGGGGCATTTTGTCCCCTTTTATTGCTTTCTTTTTCTCTTTTTTCTTCTTTTTATTTTTCTTTTCTTTTTGTTTTTCTTCCTTTTTCTTGTTATTCTTTTTATATATGTGGTGGATAATATATATACACGAGATATTAGTGCATATGATTAAAGTATTGAATCCATGAATATGTACCCAACTATTTTTTTTCACATTTTTACAAAAAGTATAGAATACCCAATTCCCAAACCAAATGTTCCCAAACCCAATTTTCCCACACATAAATCATGCACACTCTCACTAGTCTAAGCTAATTAAGGATTCAAATTAAGGACATTCATTATTTTCCGCTTAGAGTTAGTGATGTACTAAAATAAAGAACAAATGGGATAAAATAGGCTCAACATTGGTTTGCAAAGGATGATGAGAGGGTAAAGCCATTTGGGTATGTGAGCTTAGTGAAACAAAGGCCTCAATCATATAAATGCATTCATACATCAAATAATGGAAATATAGAATCAAGAAAGACAAAGATCACAGTCTTAAAGAGAACAACACACACCGAATCAAAATATTGGTT
Source organism: Arachis hypogaea (assembly GCF_003086295.3). Classification (NCBI taxonomy): domain Eukaryota; kingdom Viridiplantae; phylum Streptophyta; class Magnoliopsida; order Fabales; family Fabaceae; genus Arachis; species Arachis hypogaea. The sequence continues at coordinate 41,152,055 of NC_092051.1, read as the reverse complement.
GATAAGGTGCAACCAATCAATAGATTCAAAATATCACTAGGCTTCTGTGTTCTAGCTCTAAAACCATGTTCCAAAATAAATTTTTTCAAACAAATTCAAAAATTTTAATTCAATTTACTGAAATGCCCTAAAATAGTTTCTTGGAAAGGAAATCAGCACTTCAACCAAGTAGTCCTAGTGAGAAAGAAGTGGTAAAATATGCACAAACTCTAACTATAATGCAATCTATCATGCAATGCAACAACTAGCTAACAAAGAAAATTAAGAATTGGTGTTGGAAAAGGAAGTAGTTACCAACGGAAGTCGGTCCTCGACCTCCTCACACTTAAAGAATGCACAGTCCTTGGTGCATGTAAAGATGAGCAAAGTGGATTAGGGTGGGTTGCTACAACTGATGAGCTTCTTCAAAGGATTGTGTGGAGGGACTTGTTGTTCGTCCCATTTAGAAAATTTTTCTTTTCCTTCTTTGTGGCCATCCTGAAAGGAGAGAAAAAGGAAGAAGATTAAGCCCAAAAACAAAGATATCAAAGCAAATAAAAGATAGGTGGAGTTAATGCCAAATAAGAGTGGGGTTCTCAACAACATGGTAGCTACAACATGTGAGTGAGAAAGCAATATAAGCTAAGGGCATATCGACAAACACTTGATGCAAGAGTAATATCAAAGCATAAGTAAATAGCATGAAGAGAACACTCGAAAGTGTCAAGTTCAAATAGAAAAGAGTAGGTTGTGAAAGACAATATGAGTTCATATTAATGCACAAAGAATACAAGTAGTACAAAAGATTAAGCATTGACCCAAGGATTCATCACCCAACAATACAAAACAAGTCACGAAACACCAAAACAATGCAAGAAATATTCAACAGTTGAGTAGAAAAATTCAACACCAAGAGTAAAATAGCAAACTTAAGAAGGAAAATAAGAACAAGCACAACGTTAAAATGCAATGAATGAAAGTATACAAATGCAATAGACAAAAGAAAATGAAAGATGGGATAGAAAGGGAAGAAAAGAAATGGGGGAAAGGGAGAAATGAAGAAGAAGAAAGGAAAGAAGGAAGTGGGAGAATTAAGAAAGAAAGAAAGAAAGAAAGGGGAAAGGATGAAGAATAGGACGCGAAAACGATGTGCACGCTTGAGTCACGCGTGCGCGTGAAAACAAAAAAGATAGGTGACGTGTACATGTCAGTCACGCTTACGTGTAAAATGAAGAAAAAGATATCGACGCGTATGCATGAGTGCTTTTTGTGCCCAACACACAGTTCTCGCATGGTGCCAACACAACTCTCTGGTTTTTGTACCATGCAATAGCAGCATTGTAGCATTAGAATATGATGCATGCACGTCAGGCATGTACACGCGTGAGATGCACCTTTTTTTTTAAAAAACATGAAAAAGACTATTATGCATGTTTCAAAGACCTAAAGAGCCAAACACTAGCAAGACACCTAGAATGCCAATGTGATGGCCAAAATTGCCATAATGATGAAACTAATCTAAATGGATGCCTCATGAGATAAAGCTCATTCCATCAAATCAAGAGAAACACAAGACATCCAATCAAACATACCTAATTAAAGAGATGAGAAATAAAATGAACAAGTATATAGAAAAAGAAGATCATACCACGGTGGGGTGTCTCTCGCCTAACACTTTTATTTATTGTCCTTAAGTTGGACATTTTGGAGAGCTCCTTGTCATGGTGGCTTGTGCTTGAACTCATCTTTAAACTCCCACCAATGCTTGGACTTCCAATAAGCTCCAATATTCCAAATCAAGTGCATCAAGCCTTGATGGAGTTTCACACAAGCTAAGGGCTCCCAAAATTGATCCTCATGTATGCCGGGTGATAAACCACTATTTTATGGTTTATCTTGTGTTCAATTGAGTGGTTTTTATCAAGTCTTTGCACACTTATTCATACTAATTGCATGGTTTTACATTTTCCTTCCTAATCTTGTGCTATGATTAAAAACATGTTTCCTGGGCCTTTAAATTACTAACTATTAATCACCTCTTATTACCATTCAATGCATTGATATGTGTGTTTAGTAATTTCAGGGTTTATAGGGTAGGAATGGCTTAAGAGGATGGAAAGGAAGCATGCAAAAGTGCAAGGAATACAAGAAACTGAAGGAACTGCTAAAGCTGTCCAGCCTAACCTCTTGGTACTAAATCGACCATAACTTGAGCTACAGAGCTCCAAATGAGGCGGTTCTAGTTGCGTTGGAAAGCTAACATCCGGGGCTTCGAAATGGTATATAATTTGTTATAGTGTCCGTACATAAAAATGACGTGCACGCGTGAATCACGCGCACGCGTCGTCCTGCAGAAAATCAGCGTGGCAGAATTCGTTCCCAGTGATTTCTGGGTAGTTTCTGGCCCAGTTCTCAGCCCAGAAAACACAGATTAGAGGCTATAAAGTGGGGAAATCCATTCATTCAAACATACAGCATTCATAACACACAATTTTAGGTTTTAGATGTAGTTTTAGAGAGAGAAAGGTTCTCTCCTCTTTCTTAGGTTTTAGAATTAGGATTTCTCTTAGTTTATGGTTAATTCTTCAATCCAGGTTCAATGTTCCTTTAATTTATGTGTTTCTTCTACTTTTATTTATTCTAATGCTTTTACTTGTTAATTACTTATGTTACCAATTTGGCTTATGAACTCTTCATGTTAGATTTAAATTTACGTTTAAATGCAATTTGAGGTATTTCAGATTTATGATTGCTTTCTTATATTTATGATATTCTTAGCTTTAATTGATAAAAAGGCATTTTTATTCTATTAGATTTTTTCCCCTTTGCTTTGATTGAGTAATTGGTGACACCTGAGTTGTCAAACCCAGCGGTTGATTGAAAATTGGAAGTTGCTGATTGATTTGGACCCCTCAAAAGCTAGTCTTTCCATAGGAGTTGACTAGGACTTGAGGAATCAAGTTAATTAGTCCACTTGACTTTCCTTTATTTAGTAAGGATTAACTAAGTGGGAGCAATAAAAAATTCTCATCACACCTGATAAGGATAACTAGGATGGGATTTCCAGTTCTTATACCTTGCAATGGTTTTCATGATAATTAATTTAATTTACTGCCAATTTATTTTCTTGTTCCTTATTTCAAAAACCCAAAAATATACCTTTTTTTCATAACTAATAATAAATCATACTTCCCTGCAATTCCTTGAGAGACGACCCGAGGTTTGAATACTTCGGTTATAAATTTTATTGAGTTTTGTTACTTGTGACAACCAAAATTTTTGTACGAAAGGATTCTCTGTTGGTTTAGAAGCTATACTTTCAACGAGAACTTATTTCTGAATTCTTTACTGATAGAAGATCCATTCTTCAAAAATGGCGCCGTTGCCGGGGAATTGCAATTGTGTGCCTTATTATTGGTTATTGTAAATATTTTATTTTGCTTGTTTATTTCTTTTTATTTTTGTTTTTAATTTTTATTAGTTACTATGAGCTCTCACCCCCATCGATTTGAGTTTGGTTCTAATGTTGTTGAAAGGAATGGAAGCTATAACAGGAACATGCGTCAAGGTCAAAATAATCACAGATGGAAGGAGCCACAATGATCTGATCAACCCTTTCGGCAACAACACTTTCTAAAGTACCAAGGACAACGACCATTCTACAATGCATACCCAGACAATAATTATGGTGGACCCTCTCGTGACAAACTACCTCCACCAAATTACTATGGTCAAGAGCCATTCCGAGGTGCGTGCCAAGATGATAGATATGGGGGACCCCCTTGTAGTTACCAATAAGCCCCATCACATGCCTATAAACCACCTCCTCAACATAGCTTCGAACCACCATACTCACATGCCAAACACAACCATTCACCACCATATAACCCTAACCTTTATCCACCCCAATCCCAATCCAATTGCTCCCAAGAACCACCACTTTCATATACACTATGTCCATATCCATCGATCCAAGAATCAGAGGCTCACCTCAAGGACACAGTGAATCAATTTCATGCAACCCTTCATCAATTGGAGCAAGCGATAAATCGATTAGCCCCCTGTACGAAGGAGACACTAGAAGCTCCGGTGGACAGTAAAGAACATGACTTTGTACTGGAACAAGTAGAGGGAGCAACAATTATCGAAGAAGAAGAATGAGTTGAAGACTTAGGAGACGCTGAACCTCCATGGGAATCAAGAATTGTGGAAAATTCTGCCCAAAAATTTGCAATTAATGCTAAGGAGGATAGTGCACAACCCCTAAGGCATGTATCTTATGAAGAATTGGATGGAACAGATCAAGAAGCAATTTTCCTTGGTAATGATGATCATGAATCAAGCTCTCCTAGTGATGAACTTGCAGCCATAATTGAATTCTTTGAGACTGAAGAATCTGCCCCAAGTGAATATGAAGATGATGAGGAAGACATTGAAGACTTTGATTAAGACGTGGTTGCAGTCGAAGAGGTTTGTCAGGAAATGGAAGAATTCACAGAGGAGTATAAGGAAGTGGAGCTTGAAAACCCACTGAAAACACCTCCCCCAAGGTCATTACCACCTAATACAAACTTCAAGTGGGTAAAATCCTTAGCCTTCATCTTTACTTTTCCACTTGAATATGGTCTGCTTGAAACTGATGGCCAGCTTAGAGCTCTTTGTGGCTTTAAGAGTAAAAGGGAAATGGTTAGTAATAGAAGTTAGTATCCAAGGTTCAATACGGTTCCACGATCCAATTGGAAGTGCAAGGATTGGTATAGAACTCGATTGGATAGATTTCGGAAGAAGTTTGGGTATCTCAGTGAAAATTCAGGTTGTGTACCACCCGGTTGGAACAATGTAGATAAAAGCGAAGGCGGTTACAAAAGCAAGGTTTGGGATCCTGGAATTCATTCTGATAATCAACACCCTTGGAGCCTGAAAACCTGATTTAACTTGCTCGAAGGCTTTACGTGCCTAGTTTGGGACCCCAGAGGCTTTTGGAATTGCAAACATTGGTGGAGATTCCTGGATGAGTTCAAGCACAAGCCACCATAACAAGAGGCTCCCCAAATGTCCAACTTAAGGACTTTAACTAAAAGTGCTAGGTGGGAGACAACCCACCATGGTATAATCATTCCTTTTCAGTCTTAGTTTTATTTTATTTTATTCTACTTTATGTTTATTAGTGTCATTGATGAGCGGATAATTTATACCCTTTTGGCATTGTTTTTACATAGTTTTTAGTATGCTTTAATTACTTTTTATTATATTTTTATTAGTTTTTATGCAAAAATCACATTTCTGGACTTTACTATGAGTTTGTGTATTTTTCTGTGATTTCAGGTATTTTCTGGCTGAAATTGAGGGACCTAAGCAAAAATTTGATTCAGAGGCTGAAAAAGGACTGCAGATGCTATTGGATTCTGACCCTCCTACACTCGAAGTGGATTTTCTGGAGTTACAAAAGCCCAATTGGCGCGCTCTCAATTGCTATGGAAAGTATACATCCTGGGCTTTCCAGCAATATATAATAGTCAATACTTTGCCCGAGATTTGATGGTCCAAACTGGCGTCCAAAGCCAGCCTAAAACATCTTGGCGTAAAATGCCCAAACTGGCACCAGAATTGGAGTTAAACACCCAAACAGGCACCAAAGCTGGCGTTTAACTCCAGGAACAGCCTATGCACGAAAAAGCTTCAATGCTCAGCCCAAGCACACACCAAGTGGGCCTCGGAAGTGGATTTCTGCACTATTTGCACTTAGTTACTCATTTTTCTGTAATCCCTAGTAACTAGTTTAGTATAAATAGCACTTTTTACTATTGTATTGGAGGACTTTTGGCTATTATTCTATCATAGACCATTGTTCACGTTTGGGGGATGCCTCATGGCCATGCCTAGACTATTTTCACTTATGTATTTTCTACGGTGTAGGTTCTACACCCCATAGATTAAGGTGTGGAGCTCTGCTGTTCTTCATGAATTAATGCAATTACTACGGTTTTCTATTCAATTCACGCCTGCTTCTTCTCCAAGATATAATCTCGTACTTAATTTAGTTAAGTCAGAATGAAGGGGTGACCCGTGACAATCACCCAATCTTCGTTACTCGCTTAGCCAAGATCCGCGTGCCTGACAACCACAAAGCGGTCTACATGATGTTCAACGTAGTCATTGGACGACAGCCGGAGTATATTCTCTTGGATATCTAATACACAGACCGAGTCCGTGAGATTAGTATCTTCGTGGTATAGGCTACAATTATTGGCAGCATTCCTGGGATCCAGAAAGTCTAAAGCTTGTCTGTGGTATTCCGAGTAGGATCCGGGAAGGAATGACTGTGACGAGCTTCAAACCTGCGAATGTTGGACGCAAGTGACAGTGTGCAAAAGGATCAATGGATCCTATTCCGACACTAGCGGGAACCGAGAGATGATTATCCATGCGTTAGCTGTACCTGGTATTTTTCTTCCGAGACGAGAAATCCGACGGTTGATTAGACGTGCAGAAACCGTAGAGGACCATTTTCACTGAAAGGAACTTACAGCTTGCCATGGAAGGAAGTAACACATGGTTGGAAGAAGGCAATAGGAAAGTAGAGGTTCAGAAGCAACAAAGCATCTTCAGACGCTTATCTGAAATTCCCACCAATGAATTACATAAGTAACTTTATTTTATTTTATGTTTTTATTTCTATTTTAATGATCAAAACCTCATAACCATTTGAATCTGCCTGACTGAGATTTACAAGGATGACCATAGCTTGCTTCAAGCCGACAATCTCCATGGGATTGACCCTTACTCACGTAAGGTATTACTTGGACGACCCAGTGCATTTGCTGGTTAGTTGTGCGGAGTTGTGAAAAGTGTGAATCACGATTTCGTCCACCAAGTTTTTGGCGCCGTTGCCGGGGATTGTTCGAGTTTGGACAACTGACGGTTCATCTTGTTGCTTAGATTGGGTAATTTTATTTTATGTTTAAGCTTTTTATTTTTAATTTTCAAAAAATTCAAAAATAATAAAAAATGTGTTCTTCAGAATTTTTAAGAAAGAATTCTAGAGTTTCATGAGATATGTGAAGCCTGGCTGGCTATTTAGCCATGTCTAATCTTTTGGACTGAGGCTTCCACTTCTCATTGACATGCTTGTATGTTGTATGCTAAAGCTTGGCTGGCCATCTGGCCATGTCTAATTCTTTTGGACCAAAGCTTTAGACTAACATTGCATGATTCCTGGAATTCTTATTAAAAATTTTGTATCTCTTTATTTTCTTTTTTTCAAAATAATTTTCGAAAAATACAAAAAAAATTCATAAAATCATAAAAAACCGAAAAAAATTTTGTGTTTCTTGTTTGAGTCTTGTGTCAAGTTTTAAGTTTGGTGTGAATTGCATATTTTAACTTTTCTTAAAATTTTCAAAAATTCATGCATGTGTTTTTCATTGATCTTCAAGTTGTTCATAATGATTTTCTTTGTTTAATCTTCACATTTTCTTGTTTTTTGTCTTTTCTTATTTTCCATATGCATTCTTGAATTCTTAGTGTCTATAGTTTAAAAATTTTTAAGTTTGGTGTCTTGCATGTGTTTCTTTTCTTAAAAACTTTCAAAAATATGTTCTTGATGTTCATCATGATCTTCAAAGTGTTCTTGGTGTTCATCTTGACATTCAAAGTGTTCTTGCATGCAATTTTGTTTTGATCTTAAATTTTTATGTTTTGGGTCTTTTTATTGTTTTTCTCTCTCCTCATTAAAAATTCAAAAAATCAAAAATAATATATTTTCCTTATTTTCCTCTTAAATTTTGAAATTTTGGTTTGATTTAGTAAAAAATTTTTAAAATTTAGTTATTTCTTGTTAGTCAAGTCAAAATTTCAATTTAAAAATTCTATCTTTTTAAATCTTTTTCAAAAATCAAGTCTTTTTCATTTTTCTTCCCTGTTTTTCGAAAATTTTAAAATTGATTTTCAAAATCTTTTTCTTACTTTTTATTTCATATTTTCGAATTTATTACTAACATTTAATATTTTGATTCAAAAATTTCAAGTTGTTACTTGCCTATTAAGAAAGGTTCAATCTTTAAATTCTAGAATCATATCTTTTAGTTTCTTGTTAGTCAAGTAATCAACTTTAATTTCAAAAAAATCAAATCTTTTTTATTTCATTTTCAAATCTTTTTCAAAATGATTTTCAATCATATCTTTTTCAAAATTTAATTTCAAAATCTTTTTCTAACTTCTTATCTTTTCAAAATTGATTTTCAAATCTTTTTCAATTAACTACTTGACTTTTTGTTTGATTTTAAAAGTTTTCTATTTCAATCATATCTTTTTCAAAACCACCTAACTACTTTTCTCTCTCTAATTTTCGAAAATCACTAACCACTTTTCAAAATTCTTTTTAATTAACTAATTGTTTTAAATTCTAATTTTATTTTATTTTCCTTCTTAAATTCAAATTCTAACTAATAATTAAAATAAAAACAAAAATATTTTTCTTTTCTTTTAAATTAAAATTTGAATACTCTCTCTCTCATCTCTTTCTATTTATTTATTTATTTACTAACACTTCTCTTCTTCTTATAATTCGAACCCTCTCCCTCTCTCTGTGTTCAAATTCTTCTTCTCCCTTCTTCATTCTAATTCTTCTATTCTTCTACTCACATAAAGGAATCTCTATACTGTGACATAGTGGATTCCTATTCTTTTTTGTTCTCTTCTTTTTCATATGAACAGGAGAAATGATAAGAACATTCTTGTTGAAGCTGATCCTAAACTTGAAAGGACTCTGAAGAGGAAACTAAGAGAAGCTAAAGCACAAAACTCTGGAGAGGACCTAACAGAAATTTTTGAAAAAGAAGAAGACATGGCAGCCGAAAATAACAACAATGGTAGAGATGCAAGGAAGATGCTTGGTGACTTTACTGCACCCACTTCTGACTTCTATGGAAAAAGCATCTCAATTCCTGCAATTGGATCAAACAACTTTGAGCTTAAGCCTCAATTAGTTTCTCTAATGCAGCAGAATTGCAAGTTTCATGGACTTTCAATGGAAGATCCTCATCAGTTCTTAGCTGAATTCTTGCAAATCTGTGACACTGTCAAAACCAATGGGGTTAATCCTGAGGTTTACAGACTTACGCTTTTCCCATTTGCTGTAAGAGACAGAGCTAGGATATGGTTGGACTCACAACCTAAAGAAAGCCTGAACTCTTGGGAAAAGTTGGTCAATGCTTTCTTGGCCAAATTCTTTCCACCTCAAAAGTTGAGCAAGCTTTGAGTGAAAGTCCAAACCTTCAGACAGAAGGAAGGTGAATCCCTCTATGAAGCTTGGGAAAGATATAAGCAATTGATCAGAAGGTGTCCTTCTGACATGCTTTCAGAATGGAGCATCTTATGTATATTCTATGATGGTCTGTCTGAATTGTTCAAGATGTCATTGGATCACTCTGCTGGTGGATCTCTTCATCTGAAGAAGACGCGTGCAGAAGCCCAGGAACTCATTGAAATGGTTGCAAATAACCAGTTCATGTGTAAGACCCGGTTAATTAACGGCTAATTAACCCATAAATGAGAATTTATTCTAGAAAGCCAAAAATGTTATTTTTATGGCTAAATGTGATAGAGGAGATTGAGACGAGAATTTCGGTACCAATTTTATAGAATTCGGACCAAGATTGGACCGAACGGGCCAAACCGATCCAACTGGACCCAAAGTGGGCCCTTGGCCCAACTAAACTAAACCAAAACCCTAGTTTTCAGCACTCTCTCTCCTCACAACACACTAAACACGCTGAAAATGGAGGCTATGGAGGGAAGAACACTCTCTCAAGTTCTCTCCCTTGGTTGATCTTCAAACCACCATAACTTTTGATCTAGAGCTCCGATTACCGCTCCGTTTGCGGCCATGCGTTCACCGATGAGAGCTCTACAAAACCCATACAATTAATCTTGAGGTAAGCCACGTTTTACTGTTCGAAATTCCAGCCCTTGATTTCGAGTTTCATGAGCAAAATTGTTGAGATTTTGGGTTCTTTGATGTTATAAGACCCAACTCTCTTGAAGGAGAAGGTTAATCTTGTCTCCTTAGACCTTGGGTGTGGTAAGATTCTCAACCCTAGTGTAATTTGTTGTTCTATGAGGTTTGGGCATTGAGATGTTGTGTATGGGTATGATGATTGTGGCTTAGGTTGTGTATATGTGAATATTGGAGCTTGATTGGCGATTTTGGAAAGCTTGGAAGAGGGTTTTGTGTGACAAAATCTGTTCTTGGAGGTGTTGAGACCTTGAAAGTGCTCCGGTTGAGCTTGGGAAATCGGCTAAGGTATGGTTTCGGTTTCCCGTATCTAATATGTAATGTGGTAGGAAATACTTAGGCTAGAGGCCTTAAGATAGGCATTGAATTGTTGGTGTTGTTGAATGGTTGAGATATATGATGTGTTCATATATGTGATTATGAATATTGATGCCTTGATTGTGTGATATATAAGAAATGCATGTTGTGATATATGCTTGATGGATGATTAAGGTTGAATTGGTGGGTGGTACCATGTTGATGGTGAGTATGATGTTGATTATGTATAGTGATTGTTGATTGGAAATGGTATTGTTGGAAATTGGGATGAGGAAGGATGTATGACATGATATTGTGTTTGTCCTTTAGCCATTTGATAGAGAAGTGTTAAAATGGTTGGATGTGGTTTTGGGAATTTTGGTAAAATGTCAATGTGTGAGTTGAGGATGGCTTGTTGTTGATTTTGGTATATTTTGAATGATTTCAAAGAGAAGGGTTGAAATTGGCATGTTTTGATTGATTTTGAAAAGAGTTGAAAGTGGCTTGTTTTGAAAATGGCACTTTGTGGTTTTGAATGAAAACATGGTTTTTGGGCATATTTTGACGGGACATAACTTGGACTACAGATCTCTGATTTGTGTTAAATCTATTTAGAAATGAAATTGGATCCGGGATGTTCATGCCGTTCGAAGAACGGGTGAAAAATGATTTAAAATGAGAGAGTTATGACCGTCGGAAGATTGGGGGTTGAATCTGTGAATTCTGCAGTTTTTAACTTAGAAAATTTTTAGCAGAATGACCCCCCGCGCATAGGCGTACTTGGCGCGTACGCGCCGTTCTTCCAGGAAGCGCCATCCACGCGTGCGCGTGATGTGCGCGGGCGCGCCGAATGTGCTGCACCCAATGCCCAGCCATTTTCCCGAGAGTTGTGCCAAAGTTGTGCCAGTTTTGTGCTTGGGGCGCAAGAGTACCCACGCGTACGCATGGCTGACGCGTGCGCGCCGTTTGGATAATTTTCAACCCACGCGTTCGCGCGTATGATGCTTGTGCATCGATGAGTTTTAAGGCCATCCACGCGTGCGCGTGGAGTGCGCGTACGCGTGGCCCTGTTTTCATCCCAAAGTTGATTTTTGAGTTTTAAAAGCCAAATTTCATACTTCTAAGCCTCCGATCTCACTACTTATATCTTAAATCATTATGATATGCCTAGCATGAGGAAAAAGGGCTAGTGAATGTGGTAACTTGCGAGTGAAGCAAGGGGAAAAATGAATGATCATTGAGGATCAAAGATGAAAATGTGAGATGCGGAGAATGGCGGTGGAAGTGCTTGTTATACCATGGGCCGAAGGGCCATAATTGTTAATGAATTGGCTGGTTATGGATTTAACCGTGAGCCGGATGGCTAGATTATTGCCGTGTTACGGCGGAGCCATGTTTATGGCCAAGTATAAATGCATATATGCTGTTGATTGAATTGTGAATGTTTACACTTCCACCATTGGAGATGAGGGTTTCCTGGGTAGTAGCAATGGCTAGCCACCATGTGCTCCAAGTTGAGACTCGAAGCTCTGTTAACCCAATGTCGTAAGTGTGGCCGGGCACTGTGAAAGGCCCGGATGAGCTCGCCCCCATAAATATTCACCAGCGATGGTGATGGATAAATATTCACTAGTGATGGTGATAGATAAATATTCACCAGTGAGGGTGATGGATATGGATCATGATTATGATCAAGTTTATGATGAGTATAACTCGAGTTGGGGATGCACGACAGAGGGACAGTCCAATGGTTAGCTACCAAGACTTGTCGGGTTGGCTCTATAACCGACAGATAATATCATCAGCCACTAGGGACAGGCATGCATCATAAGCATACTACATGAATTGTTTGTGATTGCCTATTTGACTGCATATTACTTGCTAATTGCCTAAATGCCTTACCTGTTCCTATTTGTAAATCTCTTGTCCGATATAACTGTGTTTGCTATATTATACTCCTGCTGGTGGTTGGGAGGTCTGAAGGAATTGGAAAGGGAAGTATTAGTTAGACTGAAGGATCTTTAGTCAGTTGCCACTTACGGTTTAGCTTGTTTATAAGCTTTGATATTATCTGGGGGAAGTTCTAGGATTTCCTTCGGCTTTCCTCTATTATTATGTATTATATATGTGGAAGCTGTTACCGTACTGGGGACCTCTGGTTCTCACCCATGCGGATTTTGTGGTTTTCAGATGCAGGACGCGAGGCTTCTCGTTGAGGCATGCTGGAGACTTCTGGATTAGCGAAGATCTTTGTTCTCGGGACTCTGTTTTGGGTTATATATCTTGTTTAGATACTTTCATCTCCATTAAATAATACAAACTGTGATGACTCCTCTTATGGGAGATTTTGGAGAATAGGTTCTATGTATTTGTGCCCCTTTGGGTTTCCTTTGGGGTTTTCCTTATTTTATTATATGTATATATTATTATGCTCGGACCGGTTATCTTCGCAGCCGGATTTTGAGTCTTGATATTCCCGTTTTTGACACTCCTTATATATATGATCTTGCGTTAGCTTATCCTTTGCTCGTTACGTTATCGATCGGAGTGTTGCGCGTTCGAGTTACGGTTTTTGTTTACCCCTTTTTCTGCAAAGGCTCCTAGTTATAATCAATCATTCATACTACTATACGTACTAGATTTTTGTTTTAGAGGTCGTAATACCTTGCCATCTCTGAATTATGACTTAAGCATAAGACTCTGTATGGTAGGGTGTTACATTATGGTATCAGAGCAGTTCGTTCCTGTAGAGCCTGAGGAATGGACTGACTATGCTTCTGTGCATTCTCTGTATGTGTGTTATGTGCTGTTAGTATATCTGCTTGATATAATTGGCATAAACGTTCATGAGCATGTATTTGGGACTTTGAAGCACTAAACTTCCGATATTGAGACTGATCAACTTAATATCGATTGTTTGGTGTGTATAGGAACCAGATGGCGCCTCGTGGACGCGATAGAGGTCGTGGGAGGAGTCGTAATAATGCTCGTGCGCCGGAAAATAAGCCTAATGACCCGGTGAACTTTATGACTGCGTTGGAGAACATGGCTGCTGCTATGCAAGCCACTGCTGAGGCTCTTGGTCAATAGATGAACAACCATAGTAATGACGGAGGTGGAGTTCAAGGCCCGATGACACTGGCAAACTTTTTGAAGGTTAATCCACCGAAGTTCAAGGGAACTACTAGCCCGACTGAAGCCGATACATGGTTTCAGGCCATGGAACGAGCACTACAAGCGCAGGTGGTACCTGAAGGGCAGCGTGTAGAGTTCGCTACCTATTTGCTCACTGGGGAAGCGTCGCATTGGTGGCAAGGAATCCGACGCCTCCTGCAGCAGGGTGATGATTATATAACCTGGGATGTCTTCCAAGAGGAGTTCTATAAGAAGTACTTTTTGTTTACCCCTTTTTCTGCAAAGGCTCCTAGTTATAATCAATCATTCATACTATTATACGTACTAGATTTTTGTTTTAGAGGTCGTAATACCTTGCCATCTCTGAATTATGACTTAAGCATAAGACTCTGTATGGTAGGGTGTTACATCATGTACACTTCTGAAAGAAATCCTGTGAATAATGGGATAACTTAGAAGAAAGGAGTTCTTGAGATTGATACTTTGAATGCAATATTTGCTCAGAATAAAATATTGACTCAGCAAGTTGATGAGCGGATATTTTATATGCTTTTTGGGGATAATTTCATGTAGTTTTAGCATGTTTTAGTTAGTTTTTAGTATATTTTTATTAGTTTCTAGGCAAAATACATATTTCTGGACTTTACTATGAGTTTGTATATTTTTCTGTAATTTCAGGTATTTTTTGGCTGAAATTGAGGGAGCTGAGCAAAAATCTAATTCAGGCTGAAAAAGGACTGCTGATGTTGTTAGATTCTGACCTCTCTGCACTCGAAATGGATTTTTTGGAGCTACAGAAGTCCAATTAGCGCGCTCTCAATTGCGTTAAAAAGTAGACATCCAGGGATTTCCAGCAATATATAATAGTCTATACTTTGTTCAAGGATAGATTTTCTAGCTGAAATTGAGGGAGCTGAGCAAAAATCTGATTCAGGCTGAAAAAGGACTGCTGATGCTGTTGGATTCTGACCTCCCTGCACTCGGAATAGATTTTTTGGAGCTACAGGAGTCCAATTGGCATGCTCTCAATTGCGTTAGAAAGTAGACATCCAGGGATTTCCATCAATATATAATAGTCTATACTTTGTTCAAGGATAGATGACGTAATCTGGCGTTCAACGCCAGTTCCATGTTGCATTCTGGCGTTAAACGCCAGAAACAGGTTACAAGTTGGAGTTAAACGCCAGAAATAGATTACAACCTGGTGTTTAACTCTAGAAACAACCTAGGAACGTGTAAAGCTCAAGTCTCAGCCCCAGCACACACCAAGTGGGCCCCAGAAGTGGATTTCTGAACTATCTATCATAGTTTACTTATTTTCTATAAACCTAGGTTACTAGTTTAGTATTTAAACAACTTTTAGAGATTTATTTTGTATCTCATGACATTTTAGATCTGAACTTTGTACTCTTTGACGGCATGAGTCTCTAAACTCCATTGTTGGGTGTGAGGAGCTCTGCCGTGTCCTCATGAATTAATGCAATTATTTCTGTTTTCTATTCAAACACACTTGTTTCTATCTAAGATGTTCATTCACACTTCAATATGATGGAAGGGATGATCCATGACACTCATCACCATTCCCAATCTATGAACGCATGACTGACAACCACCTCCGTTCTACCTTCGATTGAATGAGTATCTCTTGGATTTCTTAATCGGAATCTTCGTGGTATAAGCTAGAATCCATTGGAAGCATTCTTGAGAATCCGGAAAGTCTAAACCTTGTCTGTGGTATTCTGAGTAGGATTCAGGGATTGGATGACTGTGACGAGCTTCAAACTCACAAAGGTTGGGTGTAGTGACAGACGCAAAAGGATCAATGGATCCTATTCCAGCATGAGTGAGAACCGACAGATGATTAGCCATGCGGTGACAGCGCACCCGGACTATTTTCACTGAGAGGATGGATGGTAGCCATTGACAACGGTGATCCACCAACACACAGCTTGCCATAAGAGGAACCTTGCGTGCGTGAAGAAGAAGATAGGGGGAAAGCAGAGATTCAGAAGACAAAGCATCTCCAAAACTCCAACATATTCTCCATTACTGCATAACAAGTATTTAATTCATGCTCTTTTATTTTTCGTAATCCAAACTAATAATTATAATTGATTTCCTGACTAAGAATTACAAGATAACCATAGATTGCTTCAAGCCGACAATCTCCGTGGGATCGACCCTTACTCACGTAAGGTTTATTACTTGGACGACCCAGTGCACTTGCTGGTTAGTGGTACGAGTTGTGAAAAGTGTGATTTACAATTCGTGTACCAAGTTTTTGGCGCCGTTGCCGGGGATTGTTCGAGTTTGGACAACTAACGGTTTATTTTGTTGCTTAGATTAGGAAAAATTTTTCTTTTGGTTTAGAGTCTTCTATTATTGTTTTTGGTTGAAATTTTTTTTAAATTCTTATTTTCTCTTTTTAAATTTTTCGAAAATTTTATAAACTAATAATTGAGTTTTTCTATTTGAGTTTAGTTTCATATTTTAAGTTTGGTGTCAATTGCATGTTTTTATTTTCTTTTAAATTTTCGAATTTGTGTTCATTGTTCTTTCTTAATCTTCAAGTTGTTCTTGTTTATTTTCCTTGTTTGATCTTTAGTTTTTCTTGTTTTGTGATTTTTCTTTTTTTTTTTTTGTGAATTTTCGAATTATTAGTATTCAAAAAAAATTTTAATAATAATAATAATAGTTTTTTTTCTGTTTAATCCTTGCATTTCTTGAATGTGTCTATGTTCTTGTGAATAGTTGCTCCTTTGAGTATTTCTTTCTAAAATCTTTTCAAAAATAATTTTCCTGTGATTAAATCTTGTGTCAATTTTTAAGTTTGGTGTTTTCTTGTTAGTTCTTATTTAATTTTCAAAAATTTATTTTTGGTTTTCTAAAAATTTTAAGTTTGGTATTCTTTTTTTTATGTTCTTGAGTCCTTTGAGTCTTTGAATTTTTGTTCTTCGTGTTCTTGTGAATCTTCAAGGTGTTCTTGAGTCTTGCTTATGTTTTGATCTTAAAATTTTTGTGTTTGGTGTTCCTTGGTGTTTTCCCTCCAAATTTTTGAAAACAAGGAGCATTAGATCTAAAAAAATTTTAAGTTTTGTGTCTTTTTATTGTTTTTCTCTTTCCTCATTAAATTCAAAAAATATCTTTTCTCTTTAATTTAAATTGAATTTTCGAAAATTCCTTTTAAAAATTCAGATTTTTATTTTAAAAATCAAACCTTTTCAAAATTCAAAATCTTTTTCAAAAAAAATCATATCCAAACTTTTTCAAATCTTCTCAACTAAGCAATTATTTTCACTTTCAAATTTATTTTTTCTCTAAGTTTTCGAAATTTACATCCTAATTTCTAATTATTTTATTTTATCTTATTATTTTTAATTATCCTAATAATTTGGGTTATTTTACTTAATTAAAATAAAAAAATAAAAATAAAAATAAAAATATATTTTTTCTTTGCAATTCATATCAATTCCATTTTATTCATCATGGATCTAAGTGGAAATGAACAGTCCAGAAGGACATTGAGATCATATGCTAATCCCATTACTGCTGTATATGAGAGTAGTATCTGTATACCTCCCATCAAAGCAGGCAGTTCTGAGCTAAATCCTCAGCTCATTGTCATGGTGTAGCAAAACTGCCAGTATTCCGGTCTTCCACAGGAAGAACCTACTGAGTTTCTGGCACAATTCTTGCAAATTGCTGACACAGTACGTGACAAGGAGGTAGATCAGGATGTATACAGACTGTTACTGTTTCTGTTTGCTGTAAAAGATCAAGCTAAAAGGTGGTTAAATAACCAACCCACAACAAGCATAAGGACATGGAAACAGTTATCAGACAAATTCCTGAATCAATATTTCCCTCCAAAAAGGATGACACAGCTAAGGCTGGACATCCAAGGCTTTAAACAAGAGGATGATGAATCCCTTTATAATGCCTAGGAGAGATACAGAGGGATGCTAAGGAAATGCCCCTCTGAAATGTTTTCAGAATGGGTGCAATTAGACATCTTTTACTATGGGGTTACAGAAGGAGCTCAGATGTCCCTAGACCACTCAGCTGGTGGATCTATACACATGAGGAAAACTATTGAAGAGGCTCAAGAGCTTATTGATATAGTTGCTAGAAATCAGCATCTGTACATAAGTAGTGGGTCCTCCATAAAAGAAGAAGCCAAAGCAGTATCTACTGAGCTTGGTCCTCCAGAACAAGTTGCTGAACTCAATCAACAATGGTGTTTTCTAACAAAATAGCTGGCAGAATTCAAGGAGATGCTACAAGACACTAAAAATGCTAATAAAAACATGGAAGCACAGTTGAATCAGACAAAACAGTAGTTATCAAAGCAGATAACAGACGAGTGCCAAGCAGTTCAATTAAGAAGTGGGAAAACATTAAATACCTCACTTCAGAGCAGCAGAAAGCCAAGAAAAGAACAACTGACAGAGGATGAGCAAAATATTATCCAAAATCCCTCTGAGGACAGTAAGAGCCCAGAGAGGAATAACTCTGGCATTCAAACGCCAGAAAAGAATGCAAAGCTGGCGTTAAACGCCCAACCCACGCACAGTTCTGGCGTTCAAACGCCAGGAACAGGCAAGGAGCTGGCGTCAAACGCCCAATAGAAGCTCAGTTCTGGCGTTCAAACGCCAGAAACAGGTAGGAAGTTGGCGTCCAACGCCAATCAAGCTCCCAACCCTGGCATTCAAATGCCAGTGAGGGATCAGACACACACAAGTGCTGATAACAACTCCTCTAAAAAGGCTTCTCAGACTACTTCTGTAGGAAATAAACCTGCAGCAACCAAGGTTGAGGAATACAAAGCCAAGATGCCTTATCCTCAAAAACTCCGCCAAGAGGAGCAGGATAAGCAATTTGCTCGCTTTGCAGACTACCTCAGGACTCTTGAAATAAAGATTCCGTTTGCAAAGGCACTTGAGCAGATACCCTCTTATGCCAAGTTCATGAAAGAGATCTTGAGTCATAAGAAGGATTGGAGAGAAACTGAAAGACTTCTCCTCACTGAAGAATGCAGTGCAGTCATTCTGAAAAGCTTTCCAGAAAAGCTTAAAGATCCCGGGAGCTTTATGATACCATGCATATTAGAGGGTGATTGCACCAAGACAGCTTTATGTGATCTTGGGGTAAGCATCAACCTAATACCTGCATCCACTATCAGAAAGCTTGGTTTAACTGAAGAACTCAAACCAACCAGGATATGTCTCCAACTTGCTGATGGCTCCATTAAATACCCATCAGGTGTGATTGAAGACATGATTGTCAGGGTTGGGCCATTCGCCTTTCCCACTGACTTTGTAGTGCTGGAAATAGAGGAGCACAAGAGTGCTACTCTCATTCTAGGAAGACCTTTCCTAGCAACTGGACGAACTCTCATTGATGTCCAAAAGGGGGAAGTAACCCTGAGAGTCAATGAGGATGAGTTTAAGTTGAATGCTGTCAAAGCCATGCAGCATCCAGACACACCAAAAGACTACATGAAAGTTGATCTTATGGACTCTTTGGTAGAGGAGATCAGCATGGCTGAGAGTCTCGAATCAGAGCTGGAAGACATCTTTAAATATGTTCAGCCTGATCCGGAGGAATCAGAGGAATTGAAAGAGCCTCTGAAACTTCCTCAGGAAGAGGAAAAACCTCCTAAACCCGAGCTCAAACCATTACCACCATCCCTGAAATATGCATTTCTGGGAGAAGGTGACACTTTTCTAGTGATCATAAGCTTTGCTTTAAATCCCCTGGAAGAGGAAGTGCTACTTCAAGTGCTAAGGACACACAAGACAGCTCTTGGGTGGTCCATAAGTGATCTTAAGGGCATCAGCCCTGCAAGATGCATGCACAAGATCCTATTGGAGGACGATGCTAAGCCAGTGGTTCAACCACAGAGGCGGCTAAATCCAGCCATGAAGGAAGTGGTGCAGAAAGAGGTCACCAAGTTATTGGAGGCTGGGATTATTTATCCTATTTCTGATAGCCCCTGGGTGAGTCCTGTCCAAGTTGTCCCCAAAAAGGGAGGCATGACAGTGGTTCATAATGAAAAAAATGAACTGGTTCCTACAAGAACAGTTACAGGGTGGCGCATGTGTATTGACTACAGAAGGCTCAATACAGCCACCAGAAAGGATTATTTTCCTTTACCATTCATAGACCATATGCTAGAAAGACTAGCAGGTCATGCTTATTACTGCTTTTTGGATGGCTATTCAGGATACAACCAAATTGTAGTAGATCCCCAGGATCAAGAGAAAATAGCATTCACATGCCCATATGGAGTATTTGCCTACAGAAGGATGCCATTTGGGCTGTGTAATGCACCTGCAACCTTTCAGAGATGTATGCTCTCTATTTTCTCTGATATGGTGGAAAAATTTCTAGATGTCTTCATGGATGACTTCTCAGTATATGGAGACTTATTCAACTCCTGTCTTGATCACCTGACACTGGTTTTGAAAAGATGCCAAGAGACTAACCTGGTTTTAAACTGGGAAAAATGTCACTTTATGGTGACTGAAGGGATTGTCCTTGGGCACAAGATTTCGAACAAAGGGAATAGAGGTGGATCAAGCTAAGGTAGAGGTAATTGAAAAATTACCACCACCTGCCAATGTTAAGGCAATCAGAAGCTTTCTGGGGCATGCAGGATTCTATAGGAGGTTTATAAAGGATTTTTCAAAAATTACAAAACCTCTGAGTAACCTGCTAGCTGCTGACATGCCATTTGTGTTTGACACAGACTGCCTGCAGGCGTTTGAAACCCTGAAAGCTAAGCTGGTCACAGCACCAGTTATTTCTGCACCAGACTGGACATTACCATTCAAGTTAATGTGTGATGCCAGTGACCATGCCATTAGTGCAGTATTGGGGAAGAGGCATGACAAGCTTTTGCATGTCATTTACTATGCTAGCGGTGTTTTAAATGATGTCCAGAAAAATTACACAACCACAGAAAAAGAATTACTTGCAGTGGTTTATGCCATTGACAAGTTTAGATCATACTTAGTAGGATCAAAAGTGATTGTGTACACTGACCATGCTGCTCTTAAATATCTACTTACAAAGCAGGATTCAAAACCCAGGCTCATAAAATCGGTGTTGCTTCTGCAAGAGTTTGATATAGAAATAAGAGACAGAAAAGGGACAGAAAACCAAGTGGCTGACCATCTGTCCCGGATAGAGCCAGTAGAAGGGGCATCCTTTCCCTCTATTGAGATCTTTGAAACCTTTTCTGATGAGCATTTGTTCGCCATTCAGGAAACGCCATGGTTTGCAGACATTGCAAACTATAAAGCTGCAAGGTTCATACCCAAGGAATACAATAGGCAACAAAAGAAAAAATTAATTACTGATGCAAAGTACTACTTGTATGATGAACCCTATCTCTTTAAGAGATGTGCAGACGGAATAATCCGAAGGTGTGTGCCTAGAGAAGAAGCACAGAAGATCTTATGGCATTGCCATGGGTCACAATATGGAGGCCATTTCAGAGGTGAGCGAACAGCCACCAAGGTCCTTCAATGTGGCTTCTACTGGCCTACCCTCTATAAAGATTCCCGAGAGTTTGTACGTAACTGTGACAGTTGCCAGAGAGCTGGTAATCTGCCTCATGGTTACGCCATGCCTCAACAAGAAATCTTGGAGATTGAGTTGTTTGATGCATGGGGTATTGACTTCATGGGGCCTTTTCCACCATCATACTCAAACACTTATATTCTGGTTGCAATCGACTATGTATCCAAATGGGTGGAGGCCATTGCCACACCCACTAATGATACTAAGACAGTGCTGAAGTTCCTCCAGAAACATATCTTCAGCAGGTTTGGTGTCCCTAGAGCACTAATTAGTGATGGGGGCACTCACTTCTGCAACAAACAACTTTACTCTGCTATGGTCCGGTATGGAATTAGCCACAAGGTGGCAACTCCATATCATCCACAGAAAAATGGGCAAGCTGAAGTCTCTAATAGAGAACTAAAAAGAATCCTGGAATGGACTGTAAGTACCCGTAGAAAGGATTGGACGAGAAGCTTGGATGATGCTCTGTGGGCTTACAGAACAGCATTCAAGACTCCCATAGGGACCTCTCCATACCAGCTTGTGTATGGTAAGGCCTGTCATCTGCCCGTGGAACTGGAACATAAGGCCTACTGGGCAACCAGATTCCTAAACTTTGATGCCAATTTAGCTGGAAAAAAAAGATTGCTCTAGCTGAATGAGCTAGAGGAATTCAGACTCACTGCTTTCGAAAATGCCAAGATCTACAAAGAGAAAGCAAAGAGGTGGCATGACAGAAAGGTGTCATCTAGAGTCTTTGAACCAGGACAGAAGGTTCTGCTGTTTAACTCTAGGCTCAGGCTATTCCCCAGGAAACTGAAATCCCGGTGGAGGGGACCATATGTGATTACAAGTGTGTCACCATATGGCTATGTGGAGCTTCAAGACATTGATTCTAATAAGAAGTTCATTGTTAATAGACAGAGAATCAAGCATTATCTTGAAGGCAATGTTGAGCAAGAATGCTCAAGGCTGAGGCTAGATTAAAAGCTCAGCAAGGTCCATCTAAAGACAATAAAGAAGTGCTTGCTGGGAGGCAACCCAGCCATTATCAAAACTTTTTTTTATTTATTTTTTTATTTTATTTTACAGGTTTAATATAAATAATCTTCAAGGTAAAGAATCAATTGCATAAGTTCACAGGGTTGCAGAAGGATTCAGAATAGAAAACAGCAAAAAGAAGCTCACTGGTGCGAAAAAAGCTAGTAAGAGCTGTTTTGGGCGTTAAACGCCCAAAAGGAGCATCTACTGGGCGTTTAACGCCAGTAGAGATAGCCATCCGGGTGTTAAATGCCAGAAAGAAGCAGCTTCTGGGCGTTTAACGCCAGATTTACAGCATCCTGGGCATTCAGAAAAATGCCCAGTGACAAAGGAGTTTCTGGCGTTTAACGCCAGCTAGAAGCAACAGTTGGGCGTTAAACGCCCAGACCAAGCACCAACTGGGCGTTAAACGCCCAAAACATGCAGCAGTTGGGCCTTTAACGCCAGGATTATGAGGAGTAGGTAATTTCGTTTTCACTTCAAATTTTTTCCATTTTTCATGTTTCAATTCATGATTTCTTGCATAAACATATTACAAATCCTAATTTTTCAAATCCTTTTTCAAAAGATATCAAATGTATCTTAATTCTAAACATAAACCTTTTTTTTTAAATCCTCTTCAACTTCTTTTCAAATCTTTTTCAAAACAAATCTATCTCTTTTCATTCTCAAATTTTTTTCAACTCATCAATATCTTTTTCAAATCTTCACAATATCTTTTTCCAAACAAAGCTATCTTTTTCAAATATCTTTCATATTATTCATATCTTTTAAATTTTAAAGTGCATCCTTTTCCTATTATACTTATCTTTTACAAATCATATCTTCTATCATATCTTCTTCAAAATTTTCGAAACCCACCCCCCTTCCCTTTAAATCCTAGTTCGGCCTCCCCCCACCTTCACAATTCGGACTTGGCTCTCCTCATATCCCTCTTCTTTCCTTTCTTTTGCTTGAGGACAAGCAAATCTCTAAGTTTGGTGTGTTTATCCGTGATCACTAAGCCAATACTTACTAAGATCATGGCTCCTAAGGGAAAACAAACCAATTTAAGAGGCAAGAAAGAGAATATTCCAAAACCACTTTGGAATCAAGGAAAGTTCTTAACCAAAGAACATTCAGACCATTACTACAAAATAATGGGTCTAAGGTCAGTGATCCCGGAAGTTAAATTCGATCTAAAAAAAGACGAATATCCGGAGATCCAAGAGCAAATTCGAAACAGGAGCTGAGAAGTCCTAGCTAATCCTGAAACAAAGGTGGAAAGAAACATGGTTCAGGAATTCTACGCTAATCTGTGGTAGATGGACAGGCAGAGAATAGCTGGAACTTCATTCTATGACTATAGAACTCTGGTCAGAGGGAAGATTGTTCACACCCACCCTAACAAAATAAGGGAGATCTTCAAGCTGCCTCAACTACAAGATGACCCAGACTCCTTTAATAGGAGAATGATGAGATCAAACCTGAGCTTGGACAAAATCCTAGAGGACATATGCCTCCCTGGAGCCAAATGAACAACCAACACAAAGGGTGCCCCAAACCAACTCAAAAGAGGAGATCTCAAACCAGTCGCCAGAGGCTGGCTGGACTTCATTGGGCGCTCTATACTGCCCACTAGCAACCGCTCTGAGGTCACCATCAGAAGAGCAGTAATGATTCATTGCATTATGCTGGAAAAAGAAGTGGAAGTTCATCAGCTAATTGCTTATGAGCTTTACAAAATTGCAAACAAGAACTCCAAAGATGCCAGATTGTCTTATCCAAGCTTGGTCTCTCTGTTATGTAAAGATGCTGGGGTAAAAATGAGAGTAGATGAGTATATCTCATTTGAGCAACCAATCACCAAAAAGTCTATAGAAGGACAACAAGTGCAGGACGACCCCATCAAGAGGAGAGCACAGGAGTTCCTCCCAGAAATCCCTCAAATTGAATACTGGGAGCGCCTAAAAGCATCTGTCACCAAGATGCAAGAAGTTGTGGATCAACTGAAAGAAGAATAGCAAAATCAAAACAACATGCTCTGCAAACTTCTTAGAGAACAAGAAGAGCAAGGGCGTGAATTGAAGGAACTGAAGCGCCAGAAGCTATCTCTTGAAGGGCCAAGCACTCCACAGACTAAAGAGGCATCCACCTCCCAAATTCAAGGTTGTTGAGTTCTAATCTTAGCCTTATCTCTGTGATAATTATTCTTATTAGAAATTTACCTTAGAAGTCATATATGAGTAATAGTAATTAGTATCTCTATTTTGATTTTATCTCCAATTAAGCTATAATTTATTCTTCTCATCATCATCAAACATGAATAAAATAGCAGATTTTTAGAATAAGGAGGCAATATTTTTTTCGAGTTTTTAATAAGGAAAATTTTAATTATTTATATGTGGTGGCAATGCTTTTTGTCTTCTGAATGAATGCCTGAACAGTGCATGTTTTTTATATTGAATTTTATGAATGTTAAAATTGTTGGCTCCTAAAAGAATGATGAATAAGAAAAATGTTATTGTTAATCTGAAAAATCATAAAATTGATTCTTGAAGCAAGAAAAGCAGTGAATATAAAATCTTGTGAAAAAAAAAAGAGAAGAGAGAGAAAAAGCAAGCAGAAAAAGCCAATAGCCCTTAAAACCAAAAGGCAAGGGTAATAAAAAGGATCCAAGGCTTTGAGCATCAGTGAATAGGAGGGGCTAAAGGAATAAAATCCTGGTCTAAGCGGCTAAACCAAGCTGTCCCTAACCATGTGCTTGTGGCGTGAAGGTGTCAAGCCAAAAGCTTGAGACTGAGCGGTTAAAGTCGAGGTCCAAAGCAAAAAAAAAGGAGTGTGCTTAAGAACCCTGGACATCTCTAAGTGGGGACTCTAGCAAAGCTGAGTCACAATCTAAAAAGGTTCACCCAGTTATGTGTCTGTGGCATTGATGTATCCGGTGGTAATACTGGAAAACAAAGTGCTTAGTGCCACGGCCAAGACTCATAAAGTAGCTATGTTCAAGAATCAACATACTAAACTAGGAGAATCAATAACACTATCTGAATTTTGAGTTCCTATGGATGCCAATCATTCTGAATTTCAAAGGATAAAGTGAGATGCCAAAACTGTTCGGAAGCAAAAAGCTACCAGTCCCGCTCATCTAATTAGAATCTGAGCTTCACTCAAAACTCTGAGATATTATTGCTTCTTGATTTCTTTTTATCCTATTTTATTTGTCTAGTTGCTTGAGGACAAGCAACAGTTTAAGTTTGGTGTTGTGATGAGCGGATATTTTATACGGTTTTTGGGGATAATTTCATGTAGTTTTTAGCATGTTTTAGTTAGTTTTTAGTATATTTTATTAGTTTCTAGGAAAAATTCATATTTCTGGACTTTACTATGAGTTTGTGTATTTTTTTATAATTTCAGGTATTTTCTGGCTGAAATTGAGGGAGCTGAGCAAAAATCTGATTCAGGCTGAAAAAGGACTGCTGATGCTGTTGGATTCTGACCTCTCCGCACTCAGAATGGATTTTTTGGAGCTACAGGAGTCCAATTGGCACGCTATCAATTGCGTTGGAAATTAGACATCTAGGGCTTTCCAGCAATATATAATAGTTCATACTTTGTTCAAGGATAGATGACGTAAACTGGCGTTCAACGCCAGTTCCATGTTGCATTCTGGCGTTAAACGCCAGAAACAGGTTACAAGTTGGAGTTAAACGCCAGAAACAGGTTACAACCTGGCGTTTAACTCTAGAAACAGCCTAGGCACGTGTAAAGCTCAAGTCTCAGAACCAGCACACACCAAGTGGGCCCCAGAAGTGGATTTCTGCACTATCTATCATAGTTTACTTATTTTCTGTAAACGTAGGTTACTAGTTTAGTATTTAAACAACTTTTAGACATTTATTTTGTATCTCATGACATTTTAGATCTGAAATTTGTACTCTTTGATGGAATGAGTCTCTAAACTCCATTGTTGGGGGTGAGGAGCTCTGCTGTGTCCTCATGAATTAATGAAATTATTTCTGTTTTCTATTTAAACACGCTTGTTTCTATCTAAGATGTTCATTCGCACTTCAATATGATGGAAGGGATGATCCGTGACACTCATCACCATTCCCAATCTATGAACGCGTGACTGACAACCACCTTCGTTCTACCTTCGATTGAATGAGTATCTCTTGGATTTTTTAATCGGAATCTTCGTGGTATAAGCTAGAATCCATTGGCAGCATTCTTGAGAATCCGGAAAGTCTAAACCTTGTTTGTGGTATTCTGAGTAGGATTTAGGGATTGGATGACTGTGATGAGCTTCAAACTTACAAAGGTTGGGCATAGTGACAAACGCAAAAGGATCAATGGATCCTATTCCAGCATGAGTGAGAACCGACAGATGATTAGCCGTGCGGTGACAGCGCACCCGGACCATTTTCACTGAGAGGACGGATGGTAGCCATTGACAACGGTGATCCACCAACACACAGCTTGCCATAGGAGGAACCTTTCGTGCGTGAAGAAGAAGATAGGGGGAAAGCAGAGATTCAGAAGACAAAGCATCTCCAAAACTCCAACATATTCTCCGTTACTGCATAACAAGTATTTAATTCATGCTCTTTTATTTTTCGCAATCCAAACTAATAATTATAATTGATTTCCTGACTAAGAATTACAAGATAACCATAGATTGCTTCAAGCCGACAATCTCCGTGGGATCGACCCTTACTCATGTAAGGTTTATTACTTGGACGACCCAGTGCACTTGCTGGTTAGTGGTACGAGTTGTGAAAAGTGTGATTTACAATTCGTGCACCACAAGTCAATATGATTTCTCAGAATCTGAATGGAATGCAAGCTGCATCCGGTAGTACTAAAGAAGCTTCCTCTGAAGAAGAAGCTTATGACCTTGAGAACCCTGCAATGGAAGAGGTGAATTACATGGGAGAATCCTATGGAAACACCTACAATCCCTCATGGAGGAATCATCCTAATTTTTCATGGAAAAATCAGCAGAAGCCTAGTCAAGGCTTCAATAATAATGGTGGGAAAAATAGGTTTGGCAATAGCAAGTCTTTTCCATCATCTTCTGAGCAACAGACAGAGAATTCTAAGCAGAGTCTCTCTGACTTAGCAACTATAGTCTCTGATCTCTCTAAGACCACTCACAGTTTCATGATTGAAACAAGGTCTTCCATCAGAAATTTGAAGGCACAAGTGGGTCAACTAAGTAAAAGAGTTACTGAAATCCCTCCTAGTACTCTCCCAAGTAATATAGAAGAGAATCCAAAAAGAGAGTGCAAGGCCATAAACATGTCCAACATGGCCGAACCTATAGAGGAGGGAAAGACAGTGATTTCCACTGAGGAAGACCTCAATGGACATCCACTGGCCACTAAAGAGTTCCCCATTAAGGAACCAAAGGAATCTGAGGCTCATATAGAGACCATAGAGATTCCACTGAACTTACTGTTGCCATTCATGAGCTCTAATGAGTATTCTTCCTCTGAAGAGGATGAAGATATTATTGAAGAGCAAGTTGCTCAGTATTTAGGAGCAATCATGAAGCTGAATGCCAAGTTATTTTGGTTCAACAGAAATTACCTCAGAAGAAACCGGATCCCGAAAAGTTATTAATACCTTGTACCATAGGCACCATCACCTTTAAGAAAGCTCTGTGTGACCTTGGTTCAAGTATAAACCTCATGCCACTCTCTGTAATAGAGAAACTAGGGATCTTTGAGGTATAAGCTGCAAGAATCTCACTAGAGATGGCAGACAATTCAAGGAAACAGGCTTATGGACTTGTAGAGGATGTCTTAGTGAAGGTTGAAGGCTTTTACATCCTTGCTGACTTGATAATCCTAGACACTAGGAAGGACGAAGATGAATCCATCATCCTTGGAAGACTCTTCCTAGCCACAGCAAGAGCTGTGATTGATGTGGATAGAGGAGAGCTAGTCCTTCAATTGAATGAGGACTACCTTGTGTTTCAGGCTCAAGGATCTTCTTTTGTAACCATGGAGAGGAAGCATGAAAAGCTTCTCTCAGTACAAAGTCAAACAGAGCCCCCACACTCAACTTCTAAGTTTGGTGTTGAGAGGCCAGCCACCATTAAGCTCTGAGTCTCTGTGAAGCTCTCTAAGAGCTCACTGTCAAGCTATTGACATTAAAGAAGTGCTTGTTGGGAGGCAACCCAATGTTATTTAATTATATTTATTTATTTTCCATTGTTATTTTATGTTTTCTTTAGGTTGATGATCATGTGAAGTTATAAAAACAACTGCAGAATTAAAGCAAAATGAAAAACAGCATCAAAAATAGCAAACCCTGGAGGACGGACTTACTGGCGTTTAAACGCCAGTAAGGATAGCAGAATGGGCGTTTAACACCCAGCCTGGCAGCATTCTGGGCGTTAAACGCCAGAATGGGCAGCACTCTGGGCTTTTAACGCCAGAAAAGGGTGCCTGGCGTTTAATGCCAGGAAAGGTAGCAGAGCTGGCGTTTAACGTCAGAATTGGCATACTGAGGGCGTTTGAATGCCAGAATAGTGCAGGGAGCAGAATTCCTTGACACCTCAGGATCTGTGGACCCTACAGGATCCCCACCTACCCCACCTCTTCTTCTCTCCTCTTCATACCAATCCATAACATTCTTCCCCAAACACCCTTGACCAATCCCATCAATAACTCTTCCCCAAATACCCTTCACCACTCACATCCATCCATTATAAACCCCATCTACCTCACCATTCAAATTCAAACCATTTCCCTCCCAAACCCACCAATTCTCACACGGATTCCCTCTCTCCCCCCACTCTATAAATACCCCTCCTCACTACCTTCACTTTCACACATCACAAACACTTCTTTCCTCCCTTAGCCGAAACCTTCACCCCCCTCCATCTCTTCCATTTCTTCTTCTCCTACTCCTTTCCTTCTTCTTTTGCTCGAGGACGAGCAAACCTTTTAAGTTTGGTGTGGAAAAAGCTCTGCTTTTCTATTTTTCCATAACCACTAATGGCACCTAAGGCCGGAGAAACCTCTAGAAAGAGGAAAGGGAAGGCAATTGCTTCCAACTCTGAGTCATGGGAGATGGAGAGATTCATCTCAAAGGTCCATCAAGACCACTTCTATGAAGTTGTGGCCAAGAAAAAGGTGATATCTGAGGTCCCCTTCAAGCTCAAAAAGGGTGAACATCCGGAGGTCCGATGTGAGATTCGAAGAAGAGGTTGGGAAGCTCTCACCAACCCAATCTAACAAGTCGAAATCTTAATGGTTCAAGAGTTCTATGCTAATGCATGGATCACTAGGAACCATGACCAAAGTATGAACCCAAACCCAAAGAATTGGCTCATAATGGTTCGGGGAAATTACTTGGATTTCAGTCTGAAAAATGTAAGGTTGGCATTTAACTTGCCAATGATGAGAGGAGATCCTCATCCTTTTACTAGAAGGGTCAACTTTGATAAAAGGTTGGATCAAGTCCTTAGGGACATTTGTGTGGAAGGAGCTCAATGGAAGAGAGACTCAAGAGGCAAGCTGGTTCAACTAAGAAGGCTTGACCTCAAACCCGTGGCTAGGGGATGGTTGGAGTTCATCCAACGCTCTATCATTCCTACTAGCAACCGGTCTGAAGTTACAATAAACCGGGCTATCATGATCTATAGTATCATGATTGGAGAGGAAGTAGAAGTTCATGAGATCATATCCCTAGAACTCTACAAGGTGGTGGACAAGCCCTCTACTTTGGCAAGGTTAGCCTTCCATCATCTCATCTGTAACCTATGCAATTCAACTGGAATTATCATAGAGGAAGACGTCCTCATTGATGAGGACAAGCCCATCACTAAAAAGAGGATGGAGCAAACAAGAGAGCCCACTCATGGACCTCAACAAGAGCATGAGGAAATTCCTTATCAAGAAATCCCTGAGATGCCTTAAAGGATGCATCTCCCTCCACATAACTATTGGGAGCAAATCAACACCTCCTTAGGAGAATTGAGTTATAACATGGGGCAACTAAGAATGGAGCACCAAGAGCATTCCATCATCCTCAATGAAATCAGAGAGGACCAAAGAGCCATGAGGGAGGAGCAACAAAGGCAAGGAAGACACATAGAGGAGCTCAAGCAATCCATAAGATCTTCAAGAGGAAGAACAAGCTGCCATCACTAAGGTGGACCCGTTTTTTAATTTCTTTGTTCTTATTTTTTTGTTTTTCGAATTCTATGCTTTATGTCTTGTCTATGTTTTTGTCTTTATTACATGATCATTAGTGTCTAGTGTCTATGTCTTAAAGCTATGAATGTCCTATGAATCCATCACCTTTCTTAAATGAAAAATGCTTTTATTTGCAAAAGAACAAGAAGTACATGAATTTTGAATTTTATCTTGAAATTAGTTTAATTATTTTGATGTGGTGGTAATACTTTTTGTTTTCTGAATGAATGCTTGAACAGTGCATATTTTTGAATTTGTGGTTTATGAATGTTAAAATAGTTGGCTCTTCAAAGAATAATGGAAAAAGAGAAATGTTATTGATAATCTGAGAAATCATAAAATTGATTCTTGAAGCAAGAAAAAGCAGTGAATAGACAAAGCTTGCGAAAAAAATTAGCGAAAAAATAAAAAAAAAAAGAAGAAAGAAAAGAAAAAGCAAGCAGAAAAAGCCAATAATCCTTTAAACTAAAAGGCAAGGGTAAAGAGGATCCAAGGCTTTGAGCATTAATGGATAGGAGGGCCCACAGGAATAAATTCCTGGCCTAAGCGGCTAAATCAAGCTATCCCTAACCATGTGCTTGTGGCGTGAAGGTGTCAAGTGAAAGCTTGAGACTGAGCAGTTAAAGTCGTGGTCCAAAGCAAAAAAAAGTGTGATTAATAGCTCTAGACACCTCTAACTGGGGACTCTAGCAAAGCTAAGTCACAATCTGAAAAAGTTCACCCAGTTATGTGTTTGTGGCATTTATGTATCCGGTGGTAATCCTGGAAAACAAAATGCTTAGGGTCACGGCCAAGACTCATAAAGTAGCTGTGTTCAAGAATCAACATACTGAACTAAGAGAATCAATAACACTATCTGAATTCTGAGTTCCTATGGATGCCAATCATTCTAAACTTCAAAGGATAAAGTGGGATGCCAAAACTGTTCAGAAAGCAAAAAGGCTACAAGTCCCGCTCATCTAATTGGAACTAAGTTCATTGATAAGTTTGGAATTTATTGTATTTTCTCTTTTTTTTTATCCTATTTTGTTTTTAGTTGCTTGGGGACAAGCAACAATTTAAGTTTGGTGTTGTGATGAGCGGATAATTTATACCTTTTTTGGCATTGTTTTTACATAGTTTTTAGTATGTTTTAATTACTTTTTATTATATTTTTATTAGTTTTTATGCAAAAATCACATTTCTGGACTTTACTATGAGTTTATATGTTTTTCTGTGATTTCAGGTATTTTCTGGCTGAAATTGAGGGACCTGATTAAAAATCTGATTCAGAGGCTTAAAAAGGACTGCAGATGCTGTTGGATTCTGACTCTCCTGCACTCGAAGTAGATTTTCTGGGGCTACAGAAGCCCAATTGGCGCGCTCTCAATTGCGTTGGAAAGTAGATATTTTGGGCTTTCCAGCAATATATAATATTCTATACTTTGCCTGAGATTCGATGGCCCAAACTGGCGTCCAAAGCCATCCTAAAACATCTAGGCGTAAAACGCCCAAACTGGCACCATAATTGAAGTTAAACGCCCAAACTGGCACCAAAGCTGGCGTTTAACTCCAGGAACACCCTATGCACGAAACTTCTTCAATGCTCAGCCCAAGCACACACCAAGTAGGCCCCAGAAGTGGATTTCTGCACTATTTACACTTAGTTACTCATTTTTTTGTAATCCCTAGTAACTAGTTTAGTATAAATAGCACTTTTTACTATTGTATTGGAGGACTTTTGGCTATTATTCTATCATATACCATTGTTCACGTTTGGGGGCTGGCCTCACGGCCATGCCTAGACTATTTTCATTTATGTATTTTCTACGGTGGAGTTTCTACACCCCATAGATTAAGGTATGGAGCTCTGCTGTTCTTCATGAATTAATGCAATTACTACTGTTTTCTATTCAAATCACGCCTGCTTCTTCTCCAAGATATAATCTCGTACTTAATTCAGTTAAGTCATAATGAAGGGGTGACCCGTGACAATCACCCAATCTTCACTACCCGTTTAGCCAAGATCCACGTGCCTGACAACCACAAAACGGTCTACATGATGTTCAACGTAGTCATTGGACGACAGCCAGAGTATATTCTCTTGGATATCTAATACATGGACCGAGTCCATGAGATTAGTATCTTCGTGGTATAGGCTAGAATAATTGGCAGCATTCCTGGGATCCGGAAAGTCTAAACCTTGTCTGTGGTATTCCGAGTAGGATCCAGGAAGGAATGACTGTGACGAGCTTCAAACCTGCGAATGTTGGGCACAAGTGACAGTGTGCAAAAGGATCAATAGATCCTATTCCGACGCTAGTGGGAACTAACATATGATTAGCCATGCGGGAGCTGTACCTGGTATTTTTCATCCGAGACAAGAAATCCGACAACTGATTAGCCGTGCAAAAACCGTAGAGGACCATTTTAACTGAGAAGATCTTACAGCTTGCCATGGAAGGAAGTAACGCATGGTTGGAAGAAGGCAATAGGAAAGCAGAGGTTCAGAAGCAACAAAGCATATTCAGACGCTTATCTGAAATTCCCACCAATGAATTACATAAGTAACTTTATTTTATTTTATGTTTTTATTTCTATTTTAATTATCAAAACCTCATAACCATTTGAATATGCCTGATTGAGATTTACAAGGATGACCATAGCTTGCTTCAAGTTGACAATCTCCGTGGGATCGACCCTTACTCACGTAAGGTATTACTTGGATGACCCAGTGCACTTGCTGGTTAGTTGTGCGGAGTTGTGAAAAGTGTGAATCATGATTTTGTCCACCAGTAATTCATAACATCTGCATAAGCATCTTCATTCTGCATTCTGCATAAAAAAAATTCACACACGATGCGCAAGCGTCGCTGACGCGTCCGCGTCATAGGTTCTTTCGAAACAAGAAGAAAAGAAGCAGAGAGTTACGCGAGAGCGTGGCTGGAGGCGTGCCTTAGGCACAAACACACCCACGCGAACGCGTCTCTGACACGTTCGCGTCACTTGAAAAACCAGCCTCCCACGCGTACGTGTCAGCCGCGCGCACGCGTGACCCTGCGAAATTGACGTAAAGAAGTGTATGGCAGCAAGTTATGATGGAGTGGAGCTGGAATGGTGCTGGAAGCACAAGCCTTATCACACGAACGCGTGCCTCACGCGTCCGCGTCATTTTTCAAAAAGAAGCCATTCACGCGTGCGCGTCACCCACACGCACGCGTCACCCTAAATTTTGGCAATATGCGAACGAAACAGAGAGTTGTGCGTACGCGAGGCTGCACTCGCGCCAATGGCACAAATCAGATCACGCGTGCCCCACTCGTCCGCGTCGCATGCGACGCACAGTTTATCGAGATCAGCGCCAGAATTCCTATCTTTTCTTCTCCAATCCTACTTATCTTTCTATTATCATTCTTTCTTCTTTCTTCCCTCCTTTCTATTTCTTTCTTCCTCCTTTCTTACTTTCTTCCTTTTCATCTCTTTAACTTTTCATCCTTCTTCACTTTCATTCTATTTTACTTAATTTATTTGCATACTTTCATTCATTGCATTTTAATTTTGTGCATATTTTTATCTTCTTTTCTAAATTTAGTATTTTTTCCATTGGTGTTAAATTTTCTTATTTAACTGTTGAATCTTCTCTTGCATTATCCTGGTGCTTCATGACTTGTTTTATTCTGATTGGGTAATATTATTCAAATCAATGCTAATCTTTTATGATACTTGCATTCCATTTACATTGATATGCACTTATACTACCTTGCATTACCCACACACTCCCCCTCATTCTTGCAAATTTTGCACAATTGATATGCCATTTGCTTCTATTATTTTCTCACTTGCATGTTGTAGCTACCATGTAATTGAGACCCCATTATTTGGCATTAACACACCCATACTTTATTTATTTTCTTCTCTTTATTCCTGGCTTACTTTTCTTCTTTTTTCTCTTCTTTCAGGATCACCACCGAGGAAGGGAAACGGAAAACTTCTCAATGGAGACAGACAAGTCCATCTGCATATTCTCTGGGAGAAAAGCGTCAATTGGAGCCACCCACCCACATGTACATCTTAGCATGCACCGAGGACGGTGCAATCTTTAAGTGTAGGGAGGTCGATACCGACTTCCGTGGGTTAGTTATTTCCTTCTCAACACCAATATTTTATTTTCTTCGTAGTTAGTTGTTGCATTTGCATGTTTGATTGCATATTTTGTTTGATTTTGTGCATAATTTACCACTACTTGGTTGAAGTGATGAATTCTTTTTCAAGAAACTTTTTAGAGTATTTCACTAATTTGAATAAAATTTTCTATTAAACTTGTGTGAAGAAATATTATACTGGAACATGGTTTAGAGCTCGAACACACAAAACCAGTGATATTTTTGAGCTTATTTGAATTGGTTGCATTTTATCAACCAATAGTTATTTTTGGTGTGTGTTGTTCTCTCTAAAATTGTGATCTTTGTCTTGCTTAATTCTGTATTTCCATGGTTTGATGTATGCATGTACTTATATGATTGAGTCCTTTGTTTCACTGAGCTTACATACCCATATGGCCTTACCCTTTCATTATCCTTTGCAAACCAATGTTGAGCCTATTATACCCCTTTGCTATTTACTTTAGCTCATCACTACCTCTAAGAGAAAAACAATAATGTCCTTAATTTGAATCCTTGGTTAGCTTAGACTAGTGAGAGTGCTCATGAATTAAGTGTGGGGAAAGTGTGTTTGGAAATATTTGGTTTTGGAAATTAAGTATGTTAAACTTCTTTATGAAAATGTGAAAGAAATGTTTAGGACATATTCATGCATTCAATAATTTAATCATATGCATTGAGAAAAATAAAAGAAAAAAATATAGGCATATATATAAACAAAAAAAAAAGAAAAAAAGGAGAAAAAGAAAATAAAAAGAGCAAATAAGTAAAAGGGGACAAAATGCCCCAAAGTAAATGGTGAAAGCAATGCATATGTACTGTACTTGAAATTAGAATGCATAAATATGTGGAGAACATGGTTAATGGATAGTTAGATGTTGTATTATGATTACATGGATTGTCTAAAGTTAGGTGGAAAGTTTAAGTTAATTAAGGATTCAAATTTTAGTCCACTTGGCCAAATACAATCCTACCTTGACCCTAACACCATTACAACCCTTAAAAGATCTCTTGATATGTGTATTTGTGCCTTAAATTTCTGTTGATTGGTAGAAGAAGAGCAAGCCTTAGAAAGCAAGGTTAGTAGAGAATTGAGAGAATCGAACCTTAAACACATGAGCGATTATAGTGTATACACTTCCAGTGAGGGTTCGCTGCTCGATTCTTTGTTCCCGGCTTTCACAAGCTATTTTCTTTTACAAGTTTACTTGTACTTTATTTTGTGATTTGAATTAGTGAAATCCAGTTCATATTTGTTCTTAAAAGATTTGTTTACTTTTAACTAAGTAGGTAGAAACATTTTTGCATTTAGTTGCATTCATATAGATAGGTTGCAATTCATAAGTTTTACCATTCCCATTCATTCTTTATAGCTTCTCTTGAGCTTAGCATGAGGACATGCTAATGTTTAGGTGTGGGAAGGTTGATAAATTACTATTTTATGGTTTATCTTGTGCTCAATTGAGTGGTTTTTATCAAGTCTTTGCACACTTATTCATACTAATTGCATGGTTTTACATTTTCCTTTCTAATCTTGTGCTATGATTGAAAACATGTTTCCAGGGCTTTAAATTACTAACTATTAATCCCCTCTTATTACCATTTGATGCCTTGATATGTGTGTTAAGTGATTTCAGGGTTTATAGGGTAAGAATGGCTTAAGAGGATGGAAATGAAGCATGCAAAAGTGGAAGGAATACAAGAAACTGAAGGAACTGCTAAAGCTGTCCAGCCTGACCTCTTGGTACTAAATCGACCATAACTTGAGCTACAGAGCTCCAAATGAGGCGGTTCTAGTTGCGTTAGAAAGCTAACATCCGGGGCTTCAAAATGATATATAATTTTCTATAGTGGCCGTATATAACAATGACGCGCACGCGTGAATCACGCGCACGCATCGTCCTGCAGAAAATCAGCGTAACAAAATTCGTTCCCAGTGATTTCTGGCCAGTTTCTGGCCCAGTTCTCGGCCCAGAAAACACAGATTATAGGCTATAAAGTGGGGGAATCTATTCATTCAAACATAAAGCATTCATAACACACAATTTTAGGTTTTAGATGTAGTTTTAGAGAGAGAGAGAGGTTCTCTCCTCTCTCTTAGGTTTTAGAATTAGGATTTCTCTTAGTTTGTGGTTAATTCTTCAATCCAGGTTCAATGTTCCTTTAATTTATGTGTTTTTTCTACTTTTATTTATTCTAATTCTTTTACTTGTTAATTACTTATGTTGCCAATTTGGCTTATGAACTCTTCATGTTAGATTTAAATTTATGTTTAAATGCAATTTGAGGTATTTCAGATTTATGATTGCTTTCTTCTATTTATGATATTCTTAGCTTTAATTGATAAAAAGGCATTTTTATTCGAGTAGATTTTCCTCCTTTTCTTTGGTTGAGTAATTGGTGACACTTGAGTTGTCAAACTCAGCGGTTGATTGAAAATTGGAAGTTGTTGATTGATTTGGACCCCTCTAAAGCTAGTCTTTCCATAGGAGTTGACTAGGACTTGATGAATCAAGTTAATTAGTCCACTTGACTTTCCTTTATTTAGTAAGGGTTAACTAAGTGGGAGCAATAAACAATTCTCATCACACCTGATAAGGATAACTAGGATGGGATTTCCAGTTCTTATACCTTGCAATGGTTTTCATGATAATTAATTTAATTTCCTGCCAATTTATTTTCTTGTTCCTTATTTCAAAAACCCAAAAATATACCTTTTTCCATAACCAATAATAAATCATACTTCCCTGTAATTTCTTGAGAGATGACCTGAGGTTTGAATACTTCGGTTATAAATTTTATTGGGTTTTGTTACTTGTGACAACCAAAATTTTTGTACGAAAGGATTCTCTGTTGGTTTAAAAGCTATACTTTCAACGAGAACTTATTTGTGAATTCTTTACTGATAGAAGATCCATTCGTCACCGGGATCCCAAACCTTATTCTTACACCCATCTTCAAATTGATTAAGACAATTCCATTTGGGTGGCAAGCAAGCCAAATTCTCAATTAGGCACCAAATTATCCTCCTAGACCCATCCAATTGAGTACTAGTCTAACCTTTGCATCTACTCCTTGAAGTCTCAACCATAATGAGCCTAGATTTATAACACCAACCACTGAACATCTTTCTCTTACGCTTCATTCCACAAAGCGCTCTAAGTTGACCATCCGTTTCAAGCAAACCAAATTCAAGTGGGATAATAAAGCTAAGAGAAATAAGTTTTACCCACTCAAATGAAAGAGTAGATGGTAACCTAGGTAAATAAGTCTCCAATGATCTTGATAAAGTATATTCAATTCCCGTCTATCCTTTCCGAAGGACTTCCACCTTTTGAAAAGATTCTTCACCTTCAAGCTTTTCCTCACCAAATTCATCCAACTCTTCTCCGTCACTCAAATCATAAATAGGAGGTTTAGAGAAGTCCTCCATATCATTTTCAAATTCATCCGGAGAAGGTTTTTCAAATTCAAAGAATTCATTTGCGGAAGCGAATTCTTCACGAATAGGGCTTGATGCATGATTTCCATCACCAAGGGAACTCAATTCTTGCTTCATTCCTTCCAAATCTTCATCCACAACTTGTCTTGGAGGTTGTGCGCTCTCCTCCTCAACAACAATTTCAATCTTCTTGGAGGAACTTTCTATAACTCTAGATTCAACATGGGGGTTCGGCATCTCCTAAATCTTCAATCACTTCCTCTTCTTCAATAATTTCAGCTTTCTCCACTTGCTCTAGTACAAAATCCCACTCCTTATTTTCAACTGGAGTCTCTAATCTCTCTTTCATGCTCCGTTCTTCATTAGATTCTCTACATGAGGCCATGGAAGTTTCTTGAATGTCCAAACATTGGGAAGCTAATTGACTTACTACCTCGGTCAAGGTAGCCATGAACTCTAGTCGCCTCCTATAAGCTTCACGTCGCTCTTGAAGGATGGTGTGTAGCTCCCTTTGATCTTTGCAAAATGAAATGAGAATGTTGTTCATTGAGGATTGGGGTGGATAGAAGGATTCATCATATGGGAGAAAAGGTTCACAATAGGAAGATGGTTCATTTTGGTGGGGGTATTGAGATGATAAATGTGAGAATGATAGTTCTTGGGAGTAATTGTATTGAAATTATGGTAGCTTTAAGGGTTTTCTTGCATAATGATCACAAGGATGAGGTAAAGGTGATTGGTTGTATGAGGGATATATATCATAGGATGGTGTTTGGTGAAATGTGGCTTGTGAGGAAGGTTGAGAACTATGTTGTGGACTTGGTTCATAGGGACATATATTATAGGATGGAGTAGGATCATTATCGGCCAGAGGAAATTGATATGGATACCAAGAAGTTTGTTCATGAGCATGCAATTCCTCCCTTGATTGATTTCCAATCCCATAGCACTTAACATCATTAAAGCTTGTATTTTCTGCAACATAGTTGTAACCAAGCTTAAAGCCAAAAGGATGAGAATTCATATTGAGAAGAGAAAATAAAAACAAGAACTAAAAGTGGTAATAAAAATAAACTCCTAAAACTAGCAAAACCTAAGAAAGAAACCAAAAATCAAGCTATCTACAATATCCACATATGTACAATAACCAATAATAAGGCACACAATTGCAATTCCCCAGCAACAGCGCCAAAACTTGACGGAGGATTATCGTCAGTTAGGAATTTTCACAAAAATAATCACGTTGCAAGTATAGTTCCAAACCAACAAACAATCCTCAATCAAAGTTTAATTTGTTTTTCACGAGTACAAACCCCAATAAAATAACCGAAGTATTCAAACCTCGGGTCGTCTCTCAAGGAATTACAGAAAAGTGTGTTTATTATTGGTTATGAGTTGTATCTTTTGGGGGTTTTTGGGTTTGATAAACAAGAAAATAAAGATAACAATAAAATAGACTAACAACTAATATGGGTCTTGGTAAGGATCAAGAGTCAAGGTATCCTATCTTGGATCATTGACCACAACATGGTGATTACAAAGAGTTAATTCCACTTAGTTATCCTCTAACAATTGAAGGAAAGTTAAGTGGACATAATTGGTCCTAGAACCAATTAACAACCCTAAATCACCAATAGAACTAGACATCAATGATCTCAAGGGATCTAAGTCCTAATTCACAAGCCAAGAGTAGCAAAATCTATTCTAAAATCCAACTAAGCATTTTATCAAACACTTGGAAGGCAAAAAAATAAAGCATGTTAAAATTGCAACAATATAAAATCTAACAACTACCAATTGCAGGAAATTAACAATAACAAGTAAAGAAAGTAATAATAACGTGAAAATATAAATTGCATCAATAAAAATCAAAAGTAGCAAGAGTGCATAAACATAAAGGCAACAAAGTGAAGGAAATAACAAGTAGAATTAAAGAACAAAGGTGCAAGAACAATAAATTGCAAGGAAATGTAAATGAAAACAAGAACTAAATCTAAATCTGAGAAGAAATTGAAATAAAAAATCCTAAAACCTAGAGAGAGAGGAGAGAACCTAATGTGTGTGTGAATGAATCCATCCATCCTCTTTCATTCCCAGCATATAATTTTGAAAACTAGGCTCCAAACTGGGCCAGAATTGAGCTCTGAAATCACTTCCAACATTTTCACTTTAATGAGACACGTGCTGCTTGTCACGCGTACACGTCAGCCACGCGTACGCGTCATTTGAACTCTGCACTGGCCACGCGAACGCGTCAGTCACGCGTACTTGTTGGTTGATGATGCTCCTGGTCACACGCACGCTTTAGCCATG
Source organism: Arachis hypogaea (assembly GCF_003086295.3). Lineage (NCBI taxonomy): Eukaryota > Viridiplantae > Streptophyta > Magnoliopsida > Fabales > Fabaceae > Arachis > Arachis hypogaea. The sequence continues at coordinate 41,111,936 of NC_092051.1, read as the reverse complement.
CGTACGCGTTAGTTCCATCTTCTCAAATCTCCAAATTCTTGTGTTCCTTCCACTTTATCATTCCTCCTCTTTATTCTCTATGCCATTCCTGCCCTATAACCCTGAGATCACTCAACGAACACATCACGGCATCGAATGGTAATAAGGGAGAATTAAAAATTAGTAATTTTAAGGCCTAGAAAACATGTTTTCCGTTATAGCATAAAATTAGGAAGGAATCTTAAAAACATGCAATTTACATGAATATGTGTGAGAATAGTTGACAAAATCCACTCAATTTAACACAAAATAAACCATAAAATAGTGGTTTATCAGTAAGACGACGAAGGGAGCTGGAAGAAAAGCTCTTAAAACTAGAAACCGACCTTCGAAGATGAAACAACTGAGTTGATTCGGAGGAAATCCCCCTAGGTGGAGAAGATCCTTCGTGGAAGAGATCATGCAGGCCAAAGTTCCTTGAAATTTCAAAACTCCCGTGATGGATCTCTACGACGGAACAACCGACTTGAGATACCATCTTAGCAACTTTAAAAAACGGATGTATCTGGCTAACGCCTCTGACACCACTCACTGCAAAGCCTTACCAACAACCTTAACCAAATCGGCAATGAAGTGGTTCGACAACTTATTCCCAGTTTGGTAACAGTCTTTGATGACCTGGCCAGGAAGTTCCTCACCAGATTTTCTATCCAAAAGGATAAGGTAAAGCATGCCCCAAGCTTGTTAGGAGTTAAACAGGAAACAGGAGAAATGCTACGAGACTATATGAGTGATTTAATAAAGCATGCTTATAGATACAAAATCTACCTACTGAAGCCGTGATCATAGGGTTAGTTAATGACCTCAAAGAAGGGTCATTCTCTCAGTCCATATCCAAGCGACACCCAACTTCCATAAATGAAGTACAAGAGCGGGCAGAAAATACATTGATATGGAGGAAACTCCCGACTAAAAAAACTACTCCTGAGGACCAACCCACCTTATCTACCTCGGAAAAAAGAGGAAGAATCCAAGAAGAAGGAAGAATATAACCCAGAAAAGCCTTGAAGATACCACAATTATACTCCCATTCGAGTCTTTCTAGTGGATATTTACATAGAGATATGGCATACTGAAAAGCTTCCACCTCCTCGTTCGATTAAATACAAGAAGGCAGCAAGTTGGACAGAATATTACAAGTATCATAAAATTTATGGGCATTCCACTAACAACTGCTACGATTTAAAGAATGTCATAGAAAAGTTCGCTAGAGAAGGCCGACTAGATAGATACTTGGCTGACAGGTCGGTCGACCCGAGGAAAAGAAAAAGAGATGAAGAAAGGGGACGACAAGAACATCCACCTCAAAATCCTGAGTGACACATATATATATGATTAATGGAGGATTTATGGGACGAAGAATATCAAAATCATCACGAAAAACGCATCTAAAAGAGGTGTAGCAAGTTGGGGAAGATAGCAGACTCCCCGACTTGCCCACCATCTCGTTCATTAAAGAGGACGCTCAAGGGATAACACTTGGACACAACGATCCCATGGTGATAACAATGATCCTCACCAACGCAAACCTTCATAGAACCTTAATAGACTAAGGTAGCTCGGCAGATATTCTGTTCAAACCCAATTTCGACAAACTTGGGTTGGAAGAAATGGATCTAAAGGCATACCCAGACAACCTCTTCGGACTGGGGGATACACCGATCTGACCTCTTGGATATATCTCCCTATACACCACCTTTGGAAAGGGTACAAAGTCGAAAACACTGATCATTGATTACATTGTGGTCGACGTAACCTCAGCATACAATGCCTTAATAGGTCAGACCACTTTGAACCGACTTCCAGCCGTTGTCTTCACACCCCATCTATGCATGAAATTTCTCACAGCAGAAGGAATTGCCACCATCAAAGGAGATAAAAAACTAGCATGTAAATTCTATAATGAAAGCCTTAATTTAAAAGGTAGTCCAGGGGAAAAAGATATTAATACTATCAACTAGGTGGTCTTCAAACACAAAAAGAACTGCACCCCTAACCTGGAGTCAAAGTAGAGGAAGTACAAATCAGAGATCACCCTGAAAAAACAACAATTATAGGGACTCACTTGGAAGAAGATCTAAAAGAACAGCTCATTAACCTACTAAGAAAAAATTCTGACCTCTTCGCCTAGAAAGCCTCCGACATGCCCAGCATATATCCCGACCTGTCCAACAAAAGCGTCGGATGCTTGGGCCAGAAAGGACACAAGTCATGGAAGAGAAAATGCAAGCATTGCTGGAAGCAGGGTTCATAAGGGAGGTAAAGTATCCATTGTGGCTAGCTAATGTCGTTCTGGTAAAAAACAAAATGAAAAATGGAGGATGTGTGTTGATTACACCAACCTCAGTAAAGCTTGTCTGAAGGAACCATATCTTCTCTCTAGCATCGATGCTCTGGTCGACTCGGCCTTAGGCTATCGGTATCTGTCTTTCTTGGATGCCTACTTGGGATACAACCAAATTCTGATGTACAAGCTAGACCAGGAGAAAACTTTGTTCATAACTCAAAAAGCCAACTATTGCTACATAGTGATGCCTTTTGGGTTGAAGAACGCTAGACCCATGTACCAGAGGCTGATGAATAAAGTGTTTTCTTCTCACCTGAAAGAACGCATGGAAGTGTATGCAGATGACATGCTTGTCAAAACCAAAGAGAACTCAATACTGCTATCTAATCTCTCTGATGTGTTTTCTACAATAAGAAAGCATGGGATGAGGCTAAAACCCTCAAAATGCACCTTCACAGTAGAAGTGGGAAAGTTCTTGGGCTTCATGCTAACTCAAAGAGGCATAAAAGCGAACCCGGATAAATATCAAGCCATACTCAACACGAAAAGCCTAACCTGTCTCAAAAAGGTCCAACAATTGAATTGAAGGTTGGCAGCTCTATCCATATTTCTAGCAGGGTCCTCTCTGAAATCATTACTCTTATATTCTATTCTCAGAATAGGAAAGCATTTCGAGTGGACTCCAGAATGTGAGCAAGCCTTCTAAGACTTCAAATCCTTCCTGTGTCAACCCTCCATACTTACCCGACCTGTTAAGGGTGAAGAACTCGTATTGTATATAGCAGTAATGATAAACCCCATTTTTAGGGTTTATCTTGTGCATAATTTAGGGAATTTTATGACCTTTTACCCATATTTATTCAATGAAATAGCATAGTTTCATGATTGTCTCCTAATTTGTGCTTAAGTGTGAAAACATGCTTTTTAGACCCTTAATTGGTTGATTTTAATTCACCTTTGATTCCACTAGATGCCTTGATGTGTGTGTTAGTAATTTTAGGTTGAAAAGGCTAGGAATGGATCAAAGAAATGGAGAGAAAACAATGCAAAGTGGAGAAATCATGGAAAAGCAAGGATTTGGGATGAGATTAACGACGCGCACCAGACGCGCACGGGTAGATCGTGAGGTCACACGGCGACGCGTACATGATGCATACGCGTGGATAGCAATTTGTCAAGTGACGCGTACGCGTGACGCACGCGTATGCGTCGGTGCTCGCACATGACTCACTTAAAGGCAATCCGTTGGGGGAGATTTCTTGGATTCCCAGGCCCAAATCCAACTCACCTCTGATGCTATTAAACCAAAGGAATGAAGAGGGATCAAGAGTCTAGTGAACTAGTGAGTTTTAGTTTAGTTTTGGAGGGAAAGTTAGTTTCTAGAGAGAGAAGCTCTCTCTTCTCTCTAGAATTAGGATTAGATTTAGGTTAATTTCTTAGATCTAGGTTAATTTCATACTTTGATTTACTTTTCCTTTATCAATTCTTGTTCCTCTACCTTTCCTCTCTCTAGTTTTGTATTGCATTCTTGTAATTGTTTACTTTTATGTTGATGAACTCTTGCTTCTTCTATTTTCCTTTTAATGCAATTTATGTTTCATGTTCCTTTATTGTTGATTTGAATTGTTGATGTTTAATTCCTTGCAATTTTACCTTGCTTTGCTATTGTGCCTTCCAAGTGTTTGATAAAATGCTTGGTTGGATTATAGTGTAGATTTTGTTCCTCTCGGCTTAGGTAGAGTAATTGGTGACTCTTGAGTTATCAAACTCCTTTGTTGATTGATAGTTAGAAGTTGCTAATTGACTTGAATGTCACTAAAGCTAGTCTTTCATCATGATTAGGCTAGGACTTATGGAATCAAGTTAATTCATCTACTTGACTTTCCTTCATAGTTAGAGGTTAACTAAGTGGGAGCAATGGGCAATTGTTGTCACAATTGAGGAGGATAACTAGGATAGGACTTCTAGTTCTCATACCTTGCCAAGAGCTTTGTTAGTTGTTAGTTTATTTTCTTTGCCATTTATATTTCTTGTCTATTACCTCAAAAAACCCCAAAACATTCATAGCCAATAACAAGAACACTTTATTGCAATTCCTAGGGAGAACGACCCGAGGTTTGAATATTTCAGCTATTTATTAGGGATTTGTACTTGTGACAAACAAATTTTTGCATGAAAGGATTATTGTTGGTTTAGAGACTATACTTGCAACGCGATTCCATTTGTGAAATTCTAAAACGTCAAGAATTCATTCATCAAAATGGCGCCGTTGCCAGGGAATTGCAAATGTGCGCATGTTATTGGTTATTGTATATATGTGAATATTGTGAATATGTTTGGCTTTTGCTTCTTTGTTAGTTTTTGGTAGTGTAGGAATTTGTTCTCTTTATTTGTTACTAGTTTTTGTTTTTATCTTCTCTTTCTATCATGAATTCTCACTTTGGCTATGAGTTTGGTTACAATTATGTTGTAGGAAATGAAAGCTTCAATGAGGATATGCATCAAGGATGGAACAATCAAAGGTGGGATGAGCCTCAAGCTTATGGAAAACCTTCTTGGCAACAACCTCCTCTGGTCTCTTATAGGTATAATTCCACTCCCAATGCATATCAATTCAATAGCTATGATGGACCTCCTTGTAGTTACCAACAACCCCATCATATGCTTATGAACCTTATCCTCAACATAACCCTCAACCATACTCACAAGCCCCTTTTTACCAAACACCCTCATATGACCCTAATCCTTACCCACCATACCAACAACCATATGAGCCATACGAACCCCACATGGAACCACCACCATTCCAACCCCAACGCCTACAAGAACCACCCCCTCCATACTATTGCCAAGATGAACCACCTCCAATGTATGCAAATTTTCAACCACAAGATGAATTCAACTTTCCACCACAACCTTCCATGGAAGAATATTCATGTCCATCGATCCAAGAACCATATGATCCTAATCATGTTATCCAAGCAGAACAAGAGTCAAGGGATCGTCTCAAGGAAATATTGGATTAACTTCAAGCAACCATAGAGCATGTTGTGCAACAAGTGGAAAAAGTGGAGAGTGTTGAACCGCCATACCCTTACCAAGAAGAATCACCTTCCTATTATGAACCCTTTCTCCAAAATAATGAACCCTTCTATCCACCCCAAGCCCCAATTGATAACTCTATCACTTTACTACTTCAAGAACAAAGAGAAATGCAAAAGGAGGCACTAGAATCCGTGGCCGCCTTGGAAGAAGTAGTGCATCTATTAGCCTCCCAATGCTTGAACACTCAAAGCACTCCCATGACTATATGTGGATAATCAATTGAAGAGCATAGCATAAGGGAGAGATTGGAAACTCCAGTGGAAAATAAGGAATGTTGCTTTGTGTTGGAACAATTGGAGGAAGTTATGATTGTTAGAGAAGAGGAAGAAGTGATTAAAGACATGGGTGAAATAGAACAAGAGGTGGATTTCAAGCTTGAGAACACTTCTACACCGAGCCATGTTGTTGATGATTTTGTGGAAGTTGTTGAACATTCTTCCATTGAGCTTGAAATTGATATTAAGGAGGATAATATGCAACCTCCTACACATATTATGGAAGATGAAAAATTGGAGGAAGTTGAGCAAGCGATAAGTCCTATTGTTGAAGTTAATTCCACACCAACTACTGTGCTATGTGAGATTGTTGAACCTTTCTCATTGTGTTGTGAAATTGATGTTGAGGAGACTAGTTCTTCAACACATGACTTGGTCATTGAGGAATGTATAGAAGAAGTTGGTGAACGAGAAATTGACATTGAAGAAGCTTGCCAAGAGGTGGAGGTAGTCAAAGAAGAGCACAAAGGAGTGGCAATTGCAAGATCATTGGGACCGCCCCTTCCTAAGTCACCATCCTACACAACATTCAAGTGGGTAAAATTCTTATCTCTAAGCTTTACTTTCTCACTTGAATATGGTTTGATTAAAAATTATGGTCAAATTAGAGCTCTTTGTGGAGTTAAGAGTAGGAGAGGGTTGTGTAGTGGTTGGAAACATCACTTTAAGTTCATGATGGTTGCATGCTCAAAGTTGAATAGCAATGGTTGGTGTAGAACCAAAGTGCGTGGGTCTAGAAGGATGTTTGGTCACTTCATTGAGAATTCATCTCGCTTACCACCCGGATGGACTAATAATGATCAACTTCAAAACGGGTGTGAAAATAAAGTGTGGGATCCTGGATTACAATAAGAGGATTGACTTTGGGAGCCCCAAACTTGTGAAGAACTCCACCAAGACTTGGTGCAACTCATGCGAAATCTTGGGACACAATGGAGAACCAAGAATTGGTGGGAGTTCCAAGAAGAATTTAAGCACAAGCCACCTTGACAAGGAGCTCCCCATAAGTCCAACTTAAGGACAATAAACAAAAGTGCTAGGTGGGAGACACCCCACCATGGTAAAATCTTTTCATTTTTCTCCTTTGTAAATATTGATAAAAATTAGTTAATTTCATGTTTTGATTAGTTTGTTGAGTTTATTTGGTAGATTGGTATGTTAAATAAGGTTTTATGGTGTTTTGGTAGCTGTTTGGAGGTTTGAAATGCCTGGTTTGGTGCAAAAACATAGAAAAATTTTGAAAAACAAAGCACCAACCCATGCGTACGCGTGCTTCACACGTACACGTAACACAGGAATTTTCGACCATCCACGCGCACGCGTCATCCACGCATACGCGTGGATGCAAAAATTTCACCTCCAAGCCATTTGCCCAAGAGTTGTGCCTACATCGCGCGAACATTGTGCCTTTCGCGCAAACCTACTCACACATACACGCACCTTACGCGTACGCGTCGCTCTCTAAATAACCCATCGATGTGCACGCGTGACCCACGCGTACGCGTCGCCTCCAATTCACCATTCCCACGTGCTCGCGTCGTGCACGCGTACGCGTGGATGCCCTTCCTTCACTACACCTCCTTTCTCATCCTCTTTCCATTTCTTCTCTTCTCCTTTCTTCTTCCCTTCTCCTATACCTCATCCAATCATTAGATTTAGTCGTGGATTCCATTCCTAAGTTGATAGGAGCTCTTTCTTTTTTTCGCCCCACTACCATACACCATCAACCATTCGTTAGTTTAGTTAGTTAGCTATTTTGATGGTTTAAATTTTGTTTAATCTTCCATTTTTCATGATAAGTGTTGGATTATTGACTTTGTTTACTATATATTGCTGCTCATTACTAATTGAATGCTATTCTAGCATAATCCTTGTGTTAAATATCGTTGTTAGATTTTTTGTTGAGGTTACAAATTGTTACTTAGTTTGAATTTTTCATGCTTAACTTTTGTGGATACTAAGTACATGAGAATTGCCCTCAAGCTTTTTATGCCCATTTGAATTGCATGACTTGGCCACCCTGTGATTTGAATTATTTTCTTTGATAAGGCAATTTTTTGACGGATGTTGTGCATTTACCTTAATGCATTATATTTCTTGATCATACGCATCCATATGTTATTTTTGGCTTGAATGCTTTCATACTTCTTTATCGCTTGTTTGGTTGTCTTAACCTACAAGTTTAAAGTATTTCAAGCACACTAGAATGCGTGAAGTGTATTCTTCTTTTGTGTAAATGTGACAAAACTTTTTATGCTAGTGTGCATGCGTTCTAAACCGCGTGCAATTTAGGACTCACACACTCTTTTCTTTAATGTCACACTTATTCACTCACTCAATTCTAGCGATTTACCTCATTCCAACAATGTATGCTTCTTTGCTTTTGCATTTACTTTCTCACTATCCTGCCTTCTATTTTCAGGATGAGTTATTATAAGCTTAAACGGAAGCGGAAGAAAGAACACACAGCACCGGTTGACCTACCAGCTGATGGTAGCAACTCGGAAAGTTGTCGTACCCCCTTGCTCATCTTTGAATGCACCGAGGATGGTCAAACTTTTATGTGTGGGGAGGTCGTCCGACCAGTCGGCATTTTTTGGTGACAAGTTTCTAATCCTAACACTTTTGCATTTCATTCTTAGGTCTTTTAGGATTTTTAGTTGCATATATATATATACATAATAAGCTTAGTCAAAATAATGAAATTTTCCAAGAAAAAACATTCTTAATATGGCATTGACATATCAATTGATTTGAGTGAAAACTTTTCATTGAACTTGCTTGAATTATATATATATTGTGGAACATGTTTTGAGTTAAGAACACAAGCATGTGAATTTTGAGCCTAATTATGTGGTTACATCTTATAACCACTTATTTTCCTTTCTTGTGTGCATTATTCTCTTTCTATGATTGTAATCTTTGATTTGTTTGATTCTTTATGTCCATTATTTTGTGAAGACATGCACTTATATGATTGAGGTCATCATTTTATTTAGCTCACTTGCTCAAATAGCCTACCTTTTATCAACCTTTGTTAGCCATCTTTGAGCCTACGATTAACCCGCTTGTTCTTAATTTAGCACATTACAAGTCTTGAAGCGAAAAAAAATAAATATCCTTAATTTGGATCTTTGATTAGCTTAGGCTAGTGTGTGTGTGTCATTCAAGTGTGGAGAAACTTGGGACATTGGTTGAGAGAAAAGAGTGTTTTTGTTTTGTATTTCTATGTTTGGGAATTGGGTACATACTCATGTGTTAATTAAATGTAAAACTATATGCATTGATGCTCTTGTATTGTAAGACAAAAAGAAAAAAATGAGAAAATAAAAAGAAAAATATATATGAAAAGAAAAAAAGAGAGAAAAAGAAAAGAAATAAAAAGGGGAAAAAATGCCCCAAAGTAAAGTTCAATAAGAATCAATGCATAAGTGTTGTGAAATCAAGAAAAAATGCATGAGTATGTGAAAAAAGTGAGAAAAATGGGTAGTTATGGTAGCTTTGAAATTGTATAGGATGTCATAGGTTAGGTGGAAAGTCTAAACTTATCAAGGATTCAAATCTCAAGTCTACTTGACTAAATATGCATCCTACCTTGACCCTAGCCCCATTACAACCTATGAAAAGACCTCATGATAATTGTATGCATGCATGAAATAAATGTTGATTGTTAGATGAAAAACAAATCTTGGAAAGCATGATTAGGGGAGAATTGAGAGAATCAACCCTAAATACTTGAGTGACTAGAGTGGATACACATCCGGTGAGGGTTCGATTGCACAATTACATGTTTCCACCAATGATCATCACTTTTCTTGCAAGTTTGTAAAAATATTTAATAACTCAATTCAATTGTGGATTAGATTTGCTATTGTCTTAGCCCTTGTGCCTATATATGTTCTCTTGGAAATTGATTTATGTTAACCAAGTAGTTGCATTTAGATAGGATGCATTTAGTAGTTGTTACATTGAATAAATATTGATACCCTTATTTCCTTCTTGGTTTAGCATGAGGACATGCTATGGTTTAAGTGTGGGGAGGTTGACAAACCCCATTTTTAGAGTTTATCTTGTGCATAATTTAGGGGATTTTATGACCTTTTACCCACATTTATTCAATGAAATAGCATGGTTTCATGATTGTCTCCTAATTTGTGCTTTAAGTGTGAAAACATGCTTTTTAGACCCTTAATTGGTTGATTTTAATTCACCTTTGATTCCACTAAATGCCTTGATGTGTGTGTTAGTGATTTCAAGTTGAAAAGGCTAGGAATGGATCAAAGGAATGGAGAGAAAAGCATGCAAAGTGGAGAAATCATGGAAAAGCAAGGATTTGGGATGAGATCAACGACGCGCACGCATGGATCGTGAGGTCGCATGGTGACGCATACGCGTACATGACGCATACGCGTGGATAGCAATTTGTCAAGCGAAGCATACGCGTGACACACGCGTACGCATCGGTGCTCGCAGGCAATCCGCTGGGGGCGATTTCTGGGCTTCCCAGGCCCAAATCCAACTCACCTTTGATGCTATTTAACCCAAGAAACAAAGAGGGATCAAGAGTCTAGTCAACTAGTGAGTTTTAGTTTAGTTTTGGAGGGAAAGTTAGTTTCTAAAGAGAGAAGCTCTCTCTTCTCTCTAGAATTAGGATTAGGTTTAGGTTAATTTCTTAGATCTAGGTTAATTCTATGCTTTGATTTACTTTTCCTTTATCAATTCTTGTTCCTCCACCTTTCCTCTCTCTAGTTTTGTATTGCATTCTTGTAATTGTTTACTTTTATGTTGATGAACTCTTGCTTCTTCTATTTTCCTTTTAATGCAATTTATGTTTCATGTTCTTTTATTGTTGATTTGAATTGTTGATGTTTAATTCCTTGCAATTTTATCTTGCTTTGCTATTGTGCCTTTGATGAGCGGATAATTTATACGCTTTTGGCATTGTTTTTAGTATGTTTTTAGTAGGATCTAGTTACTTTTAGGGATGTTTTCATTAGTTTTTATGTTAAATTTATATTTCTGGACTTTACTATGAGTTTGTGTGTTTTTCTATGATTTCAGGTATTTTCTGGCTGAAATTGAGGGACTTGAGCAAAAATCAGATTCAGAGGTTGAAGAAGGACTGCTGATGCTGTTGGATTCTGACCTCCCTGCACTAAAAGTGGATTTTCTGGAGCTACAGATCTCAAAATGGCACGCTTCCAATTGCGTTGGAAAGTAGACATCTAAGGCTTTTCAGAAATATATAATAGTCCATACTTTGGCCGAGTTTAGATGATGCAAAAGGGCGTTGAACGCCAGTTCTATGCTGCAATCTGGAGTTAAACGCCAGAAACACGTTACAAGCCAGAGTTGAACGCCAGAAATACGTTACAAACTGGCGTTGAACTCCAAAAGAAGCCTCTGCACGTGGAAAGCTAAAGCTCAGCTCAAGCACACACCAAGTGGGCCCCGGAAGTGGATTTATGCATAAATTACTTACTTCTGTAAACCCTAGTAGTTAGTTTATTATAAATAGAACTTTTTACTATTGTATTTGATATCCTGGATTGTATTTTTGATCCTGTGATCTCATTTTGGGGCTGGCCATTTGGCCATGCCTGGATCTTTCACTTATGTATTTTCAACGGTAGAGTTTCTACACTCCATAGATTAAGGTGTGGAGCTCTGCTGTTCCTCATGAATTAATACAAAGTACTACTGCTTTTCTATTCAATTCAACTTGTTCCGCTTCTAATATATTCATTCGCAATTCAACATGAATGTGATGAACGTGACAATCATCATCATTCCCCCACGAATGCGTGACTGACAACCACTTCCGTTCCACCTTAGATTGAATGATTATCTCTTGGATCTCTTAATCAGAATCTTCGTGGTATAAGCTAGATTGATGGCGGCATTCATGAGAATCCGGAAAGTCTAAACCTTGTCTGTGGTATTCCGAATAGGATTCTGGGATTGAATGACTGTGACGAACTTCAAACTCGCGAGTGCTGGGCGTAGTGACAGACGCAAAAGGAGGGTGAATCCTATTCCAGTATGATCAAGAACCTCAGATGATTAGCCGTGCTGTGACAGAGCATTTGGACCATTTTCACAAGAGGATGGGATGCAGCCATTGACCACGGTGATTCCTTCAGATGATTAGCCATGCAGTGACAGTGCATCGGACCATTTTCACAGAGAGGATGAAAAGTAGCCATTGACAATGGTGATGTTCTTACATAAAGCCAGCCATGGAAAAGAGTAAGATTGATTGGATGAACACAGCAGGAAAGCAGAAGTTCAGAGGAACGAAAGCATCTCCATACGCTTATCTGAAATTCTCACCAATGATATACATAAGTATTTCTATCTTTATTTTCTGTCTATTTATTATTTATTTTCGAAAACTCCATAACTATTTTATATCCGCCTGACTGAGATTTATAAGGTGACCATAGCTTGCTTCATACCAACAATCTCCGTGGGATCGGCCCTTACTCACGTAAGGTTTTATTACTTGGACGACCCAGTGCACTTGCTGGTTAGTTGTATCGAAGTTGTGAATGAAAAACAATTTATTAAGACGTGCGTACAGAGTTTTTGGCGCCGTTGCCTGAGATCACAATTTCGTGCAACAGCCTTCCAAGTGTTTGATAAAATGCTTAGTTGGATTATAGTGTAGATTTTGTTCCTCTTGACCTAGGTAGAGTAATTGGTGACTCTTGAGTTATCAAACTCCTTTGTTGATTAATAGTTAGAAGTTGCTAATTGACTTGAATGCCACTAAAGCTAGTCTTTCATCATGATTAGGCTAGGACTTGTGGAATCAAGTTAATTCATCCACTTGACTTTCCTTCATAGTTAGAGGTTAACTAAGTGGGAGCAATGGGCAATTGTTGTCACAATTGAGGAGGATAACTAGGATAGGACTTCTAGTTCTCATACATTGCCAAGAGCTTTCTTAGTTGTTAGTTTATTTCCTTTGCCATTTATATTTCTTGTACATTACCTCAAAAAACCCCAAAATATTCATAGCCAATAATAAGAACACTTTATTGCAATTCCTAGGGAGAACGACCCGAGGTTTGAATACTTCGGTTATTTATTAGGGGTTTATACTTGTGACAAACAAATTTTTGCATGAAAGGATTATTGTTGGTTTAGAGACTATACTTGCAACGCGATTTCATTTGTGAAATTCTAAACCGTCAAAAATTCATTCATCAAGTAGCAAGCTGAGTTATATCTTTGGCTTTGATCCATGAAGATACAAAGGGGAAGAAGCCTATCTACTTTGTTAGCAAAGCCCTACAGGGGGCAGAGCTGAATTATCAAAAGATAGAAAAGTTTGTGTATGCACTTATCCTCACCTCTCAAAGGCTTCAACCTTATTTTCAAGCCCATACTATAAAGATGCGTACCAACCAACCAATGAAAAACATCTTGCAAAAGACGGATCTGGTAGGGCAGATGTTGCAATGGGCTGTAGAACTGTTTGAGTTCGATCTAAAGTACGAAACCTAGATAGCCATCAAGTCCCAGTATCTCTTCAATTTCGTTGTTGAATATACAAAAACTTAGAGAAGCCCAATTACATGGAGCCTATATGTAGACGGGTTGTCAAATAAAGCTGGTAGTGTGTAGAAGTTATCCTGGAAAATGACCAAGGAACTCGAATAGAACTCTCCTTAAGATTCGAGTTTCCGGCTTCTAATAACCAAGCAAAATATGAAGCCTTACTTGCTGGCTTAAATCTAGCCAAAGAAGTAGGGGCAAAAAAGCTGATAGTGTTTAATGACTCTCAAGTGATAACTTCACAAATCAATGGTACTTGTCAAGCCAAATGCCTCACCATGAAGAGGTACTTCGATGAAGCAAGAGAACAACTAGCGTACGTCTCAAAAGGAGAAGTCCGGCATATAGCTCGGGAATCAAATGCTCGAGCTGATGCCATCTCCAAACTAGCCAGCACCAAACCAGGGGACAATAATAGAAGTCTCATTCAGGAAACTCTACATGCACCATCAGTATTAAAGGGAGACGACAACACAAATATAATGACAATATCAAATCAAAATTTAGGATGGATGACCCCCATAGGCAAATATCTTAAATTTGATGTCCTCCCTGAAAACGAAAAAGAGGCTCAAAGACTTATAAAGGAAGCACAAAACTACACGCTGGTCTACAATGTTCTATACAAAAGAGGAATATCCATGCCCCTCCTAAAATGTGTTCCGACCTCTAACACTAAAGAGGTTCTAGAGGAAGTACACAATGGTATATGTGGAAACCACTTGGGAGCTCGATCACTAGCTAAGAAAGTGATCCCAGCTGGCTTTTTCAGGCCGACCTTACAAAGGAAGGCAGATGAGTTTGTAAAAAAATGCCCGCTTTGCTAGAAGCATGCCAACTTTCATGTTACGCCTCATGAAGAGCTTATTAGCGTCAACTCACTATAGCCATTTACAAAAATGGGACCTTGACCTCCTAGGACCATTTCCTCAACACCTTACATTAATTTGTACCTTTGGAGATCGATTACTTTACTAAATAGATCCAGGCAGAACCACTAGCAACCATCACTGCGCAAAGAAGTTGGAAGTTCCTTTATAAGAATATTATCACAAGGTTTGGAGTACCCCACTCCATCACCATTGATAATGGAACTCATTTTACCGACTCAACCATCAGAAATTTGGTGGCCGACTTAAAAATAAAGCACCAATTCACATCAATCGAACACCCTCAGACCAATGGACAAGCTGAAACTGCCAGCAAGACGGTCGGGTTGAAACGCCGATTACAAGAGGAAAAGAGAGCGTAGGCAGACGAGCTTCCTTAAGTCCTATGGGCATATCGGACAACCCCTCATTCCACAACAGGGGAGTCGCCTTTCTGACCTGCATACGGAATAGAAGCCATGATCCCGATAGAAATCGCCAAGGAATCACCGAAGGTTATATTCTACAATGAAGGGGCCAATACCCGTGCACAAAAGTAAGAGTTCGACCTCCTTCCAGAAGTCCGAAAATGATCTCATATTAGAGAAGAGGCATTAAAACAAAGGATGGCCCTAAGGTATAACCAGAAGGTTATCAAGAGAAGCTTCATCACCAACGACCTCCTGCTTATCCAAAATGACATCGGAGTTCAGAAGCCAGGCGAAGGAAAGCTAGCAGCAAATTGGAAAAGAACCTATAAGATTGTTGAAGTCTTAGGGAAAGGTTACTACAAAGTGTCCGACCTCCAAGGACGGGAGTGATAAACCACTATTTTATGGTTTATCTTGTGCTCAATTGAGTGGTTTTTATCAACTCTTTACCCACTTATTCATACTATTTGTATGGTTTTACATTTGCCTTCCTAATTATGTGCTTTGATTGAAAACATGCTTCTTTGGCCTTAAGTTCCCTATGTTTAATCCTCTCTTATTACCATTAGATGCCTTAATATGTGTGTTAAGTGATTTCAGAGATTACAGGGCAGGAATGGCTCAGAGGATGGAAAGGAAGCATGCAAAAGTGGAAGGAATACAAGAAGTTGGAGAAATTGCTAAGCTGTCCAGCTTGACCTCTTCGCACTCAAGCGGCTATAACTTTAGCTACAGAGGTCCAAACGACGCGGTTTTAGTTCTTTTGGAAAGCTAACGTCTGGGGCTTCGATTTTATATATAATTTTCTATAGTTGCTCTGACGATAAGTGACGCGAATACGTGGTCTACGCGGATGCCTCGCAGTGGCGAAAAAAAAAACCAGCGTGTTTGAATTCGAAACCAGCGAATTCTGGGTTGTTTCTGACCCAGTTCTTGATCCAGAAAACGCAGATTAGAGGCTATAAAGTGGGAGAATGCATCCATTCACAATCAGGAGCTCATATACATAATTTGAGGTTTAGATGTAGTTCTTAGAGAGAGAGGTTCTCTCCTCTCTCTTAGGATTAGGATTTAGGATTTCTTTGCTTTCAAGATTGTTTCTTTTTATCAGGTTCAATGTTCCTTTTATTTATTTTATCACTTTAGTTTATGAACTCTTCCATGTTACATATGATTTTCTTAATTGATATAATTTGAGGTATTTCAAACTTATGATTGCTTTCTTTAATTTATTAATGTTCTCGCTTTATCCAAATTATTTTCATTGAAGTAGAATTTCTTCCCTTTTGGCTTTGGTTAAGTAATTGGTGACTCTTGAGTTATCAAACTCATCGTGATTGATAATTGTTACAGTTGCTAATTGACTTGAATTCCAATAACTCTAGTCTTTCCTTAGGAATTGATTAGGACTTGAGGATCAAACTAATTAGTTCACTTGACTTTCCTTTGTTTAGCAAAGGTTAACTAAGTGGGATTAGAATCCAATTATCATCACCATTGATAAGGATAACTGGGATAGGACTTCCAGTTCTTATACCTTGCCAAGATTTTTATTTTATAGTTATTTATTTATTTTATTTGTCATACTTCTTCCTTACTTTCAAAACCCCCAATCTACAAAACTCATAACCATTAATAAGAACATACTTCCCTACAATTCCTTGAGAAGACGACCCGAGGTTTAAATACTTCGGTTATCAATTTATTTAGGGGTTTGTTACTTGTGACAACCAAAAAGTTTGTACGAAGGGATTTCTGTTGGTTTAGAAACTATATCTACAACGCGACTATTTTTATAAAATTCTTTACTAGCAAAAATCCTACCGTCAAAATGGCGCCGTTGCCGGGGAATTGCAAACGTGTGCCTTATTATTGGTTATTGTAAATATTTGCTTTTTGCTTGTTTATTTATTTTTATTTTTGTTTTTATTTTTACTTTTTCATAAATTAAGAGGTTATTGGTTTTTATTTCGTTATTAAAAAAATATTTTTTTTCAAAAATTTGTTCTTCGTGTTCATCTTGACCTTCAAGTTGTTCTTAGTTGTTTTCTCCATTTTGATCTAAAAATTTTAAGTTTGGTGTCATTTTATTATTTTTCTCTTTCCTCATTTAATTCAAAAATATCTTTTCTCTTTATTTTAATTGAATTTTCAAAATTTGCATTAAAAAAAATATTTAGATTTTTTTTTAATTTTTATCTTATCTTAGTTTTAAATTTCAAAATTCAAATCTTTTTCAAAAATCTTATCTTATCTTATTTCAAAATCAAATTTCAATATTTAAATTCCAAAATTCAAATTTCAAAATTTAAACTTAAAATTTTAAAAATCAAACCTTTTCAAAATTTAAACCTTTTTCAAAGCTTTATCTTATATTGTTGACTTTTTCAAAATTCAAATTTTAAATTTCAAATTTCAAAATTCAAAATTCAAAATTTAAAATTCAAAATTTAATTTTCAAATTCAAAAATTTAAATTTCAATAACCTTTTAATTTAAAATTGTTTTTTTTTAATTTTTATTTGCTATTATGAATTCTCACCCATCTGGTTTCAAGTTTGGTTCCAATGTTGTTGTAAGGAATGGAAACTATAATGAAAATAGGCATCAAGGTTGGAAGAATCAAAGATGGGAGGAGCCACAAGGATTTGATCAACCCTCTTGGCAACAACCCCCTCCAATGCACTATAACCAACAACCATTCTGTGATGCATACCAAGATGATGACTATAGTGGACCCCCTTGCAGTTACCAACAAGCCCCGCCATATGCTTATGAACCATCTCCTCAACATAACTTTGAACCACCTTACTCACAAGCCACCTACAACCATTTACCTCCATATGACCCTAATCCTTATCCACCGTACCAACCACCATATGAACCACACCCAGAACCACCACCTCAATATTCACCATCTCCATATCATTATCAAGATGAACCACCTTCCTATTATGAACCCTCTCTCCTAACCAATGAACCCTCATATCCACCCCAACCTCTAATGGATGACAGACTTCGTGTTATTCTTCAAGGGCAAGAAAGGATGAATAAGAGTGTGCTAAATTTCACGGCCGCCTTAGGCGAGTTAGTGGAGGAAGAGAAAAGAAGAGCAAAGCATGAAGGAGACACTAGAAACTTCGGTGGACAATGAGGAACATGGCTTTGTATTGGAACAAGTGGAGGAAGCCATAATAGTTGTAGAGGAAGAAGTGGTTGCAGACTTAGGAGATGCTGAAACCTCCATGGGAAAGTCAGGTTATAGAACCTCCTTCCAAGGCGATTGAAATTGATGCTGAGGAGGGTGTACAACCTCCAAGGCATATCATAGTTGAAGACTTGGAAGAGGTTGATCAAGAGATAGAGATTCAAGAAGAAGAAGCACAACCTCCTATACCCTTGGTAAGTAATGAAGAAGAGATTAAATTGGAAGAAAGCTACCAAGAGGAAGAGGTTGAAATTGAAGAAGCTTGCAAGGAGGTGGAAGTTGTCAAGGAAGAACTCAAGGGAATGGAGCTGGAAATTACCTTGCCAATGCTGTTGGAGACCTCTTCCCCAAAGCCATTACCATCTATTCCTTCATTCAAGTGGGTAAATCTTTCATCTCTAAGCTTAATTAGCTCGCTTGAATATGCTTTACTTGAAACAGATGGTCAGCTTAGAGCTCTTTGTGGCATTAAGCGTAAGAGGAAGATGGTCAGTGGTAAGAATTGTCCTGCAAGGTCCAATATGGTAGAAAGCTCAAAGTTTAAATGCAAAGGTTGGTGTAAAGCTCAACTGAATAGGTCTAGGAAGTTGTTTGGCCGCTTTAGTGAGAATTTAGATTTCTTACCACCCGGTTGGAACACTAATGATCAACAAGAAGATGGGTGCAAAAGCAAGGTTTGGGACCCCGGAATTCATTCTGGCAATCAACACTCTTGGGGCCTTGTCACTTGCTTTAACTTACTTGAAGGCTTTCTGCGCCTAGTTTGGGATTTCGGAGGCCATTGGAATTCCAAACATTGGTGGAGATTCCTGGATGAGTTCAAGCATAAGCCACCATAACAGGAAACTCACCATATGTCCAACTTAAGGACTTTAACTAAAAGTGCTAGGTGGGAGACAACCCACCATGGTATGATCGTTCCTTTTTCATTTTTATTTAGTTTTATCTGTTTTCGAGTTTTATTTTATTTTATTGTATTGAACCTAGAGTTTTGCATAACATTCATATTAGCATTGCATTCTGCATTTTTCATGCATAAAAAAAAAAGTCGCCCGCGACGCGACAGCGTCGCCGACGCGTCCGCGTCACCGGTGCATTGGGAAGAAAAGAAGATTGAACAGAGAGTCACGCAAAAGCGTGGCTGGAGGCGTGCCTTTGGCACAAAATTGATCCACGCGACCGCGTCACTAACGCGTCCGCATCATGTGGGAAAACTGCCTCCCACGCGTCCGCGTCACCCACGCGAATGCGTGCCCCAAAATCGACGTAAAAAGAGGTGTATGGTAGAATGTTGGGCTGGAACATGGCTGGAACAATGCTAGAAGCACAAGCCCCACCACGCGAATGCGTGCCCCACGCGTCCGCATCATTTTTGAAAAGAAAGGCCATTCACGCGATCGCGTCAACCACGCGACCGCGTCACCCAGATTTTTGGCAAAATGCATTTAAAACAGAGGGTTGCGCGACCGCGAGGCTGCCCTCACTCTAATGGCACAAATCACTCTACGTGAACGCGTGACCCACGCGTTCGCGTCACTTCATAGAAGTGCTATCCACGCGAATGCGTGAACCACGCGTCCGCGTCACATGCGTCGCATAACTTATCCAGATCAGCGCCAATTATCTTATCTTTTCTTTTCTAATCCTAATTTCTTCTATCTTTTCTTCTTTCTTCTTTCTTTCTTACTTACTTCTTCTTCATCTCTTTAATTTTATTTATTTGCATACTTTCATTCATTGCATTCTAATTTAGTGCATATCTTTATTTTCTTTTATAAATTCATTATTTTTTTTCTTTGATGTTGAATTTTCTTATTTCACTGTTGCATCTTCTCTTGAATTATTTTAGGTGCTTAGAGACTTGTTCTATTCTGGTTAGGTAATATTATTAAAATCAATGCCAATATTTTATACCTGTATTAATTTTGCATTGACATAAATTTACATTACCTCTCCTTACCCACACTCTCCCTCATTGTTGCAAAATTTTGCACCACTAGTATGTCATGTGCTTCTATTGTTTTCTCACTTGCAAGTTGTAGCTACCATGTAATTGAGACCCTCATTATTTGGCATTAACCAACCCATGTTTTATTTGTTTTTTATCTTTGTTTTGGGTTACTTTTCTTCCCTTTTTCTTTCAGGATGGCCACCAGGAAGAGAACCGGAAGACGTTTACATGGGAGAGACAAACAAGTTCCTATGCACATTCCTTGATGAGAAAAGCGTCAGTTGAAGCAACCCCTCCACTTGCACGTCTTAACATGCACCGAGGACGGTGCAATCTTTAAGTGTGGGGAGGTCGATACCGATCTCCATGGGTTAGTTATTTTCTTCTCAACACCAATATTTTATCTTCTTTGTTCATTGTTGCATTTGCATATTTAATTGCATGTTTGTTTGATTTTATGCATTTAGTTACTACTTGGTTGAAGTAATATTTTCTTTTTCAAGAAATTTTTATAGTATTTCACTAATTTAAATTGAAAATTTTTTTTAAAACTTGTTTGAAGTTGTATTTGGAACATAGTTTTAAAAGCCAAAGAACACACAACCTGTGAGATTTTGAGCTTATTTACATGGTTATATTATTTAACCATAAATTTTTATTCTTGTGTGTTTTCTTCTCTATAATTGCAATCTTTGCTTTGTTCCATTCTATATGTCCATTATTTGTTATTAGCTCACTTATCCCAAATAAGCCTACCTTTTATATCACCCTTGTTAGCCACTTTGAACTTTTTAACCCCCTTCTATTTCATAACCACATAACTAGCCTTAAGCAGAAAAACAAAATAAAAATCCCAAGTTGAATCCTTGGTTAGCTTAAGATAGATATTGTATATAATTTAAGTGTGGGAAATTTTATGGGAACATGGGATGATATGAAAAAGTAGGGAATTAAATTGAATGAGTTATTTGAAAATTTGGGAAGCATGCTCATGTGAAATCAAAATAATTAAATTACCATGTACATTGAAAAAAAAATTAAGTAATTAAATAAGGGGATACAAAAAAAAAGAAAGAAAAAATAATATTACCCCAAATGCAAAATAAAAAGAATCAATGCACATGGGACAAAAATTCAAAAATAAGTTTGATACATGAGCATGTAATACAAAAGTGGAAGAAATTTGGGTAGCTAGGTAAAGTATTTTAAAATTGTATAAAGTATGTATATGTTAGGTGAGATCTTAGACTAATCAAGGATTCACTTTATAAAGCTCACTTGGCCATACATATATCCTTACCTTTACCTCAGCCCCATTACAACCCTAAAAAGACCTCATGATGTTTGCATTGGTACATTAAATATTTGTTGATTGGTTAGATGAAGAACAAAGTTTTAGAAAGCATGAATAGAGAAGAGTAGAGTGATTGACCCTAGACACTTGAGAGTTAGAGTGATATACACTACCAGTAAGGGTTCAGTGCTTAATTCTATGTTCCCTGCTTTCATGAGCTATCTTCTTACAAGTTTACTTGTCTTTTATTATATGATTTGAATTAGTGGAATTTGAATTATTTTTGTCTTGGAGAACTTGTTTACTTTTAACCAAGTAGATAGAAACATCTTAGCATATAGTTGCATTCATATAGATAGGTTGCATTTCATACTTTCTTACTTTCCTCATTCACTTTTATAGCTTCTCTTGAACTTAGCATGAGGACATGCTAATGTTTAAGTGTGGGGAGGTTGATAAAACACTATTTTATGGTTTATCTTTTGCTCAATTGAGTGGTTTTTATCAACTCTTTACCCACTTATTCATACTAATTGCATGGTTTTACGTTTTCCTTCCTGATTTTGTGCTATGATTGAAAACATGCTTCTTTGGTCTTAATTTTGATATGTTTAATCTTCTCTTATTACCATTTGATGCCTTGATGTGTGTTAAGTGATTTCAGGGATTATAGGGCAGGAATGGCTTAGAGGATAGAGAGGAAGTATGCAAAAGTGGAAGGAATACAAGAAGTTGAAGAAATTGCTAAGCTGTCCAGCCTGACATCTTCACACTCAAACGGTCATAACTTGAGCTACAGAAGTCCAAATGAGATGGTTCCAGTTGCGTTGGAAAGCTAATGTCCGGGGCTTCACAACGATATATAATTTACCTTAGCTTCGCCGATGCCAAGTGACGCGAACGCGTGGATCACGCGGACACGTGACCTGGCAGAAACGCAATCCACGCAAACGCGTGGACGACACTTTTGCGTCACTTTCCCGCGACCTGTACGTACCAGAATATGCTGGGGGTGATTTCTGGGCTGTTTTTGACCCAGTTTTCGGCTCAGAAAACACAGATTAGAGGCTATAAAGTGGGGAAATGCATCTATTCATAATGATAAGCTCATAATTCACAATTTTAGTTTTAGATGTAGTTTTTAGAGGGAGAGGTTCTCTCCTCTCTCTTAGGATTTAGGATTAGGATTTCTCTTAGGATTTAGGATTTTATCTTCTTTAATCTGGTTCAATATTCCTTTTATATTTTTATTTATTCTAATGCTTTTATTCGTATCTGATTTATGTTGCCAAATTGGCTTATGAACCATTCATGTTATGATTTTCTTTATTTAATATAATTTGAGGTATTTCAGACTTATGATTGCTCTCTTTAATTTATTAATGTTCTCGATTTATCCAAATTATTTTCATTCAAGTATAATTTCTTCCCTTTTGGCTTTGGTTAAGTAATTGGTAACACTTGAGTTGTCAAACTCAGCAGTGATTGAAATTGGCAGATTACTAATTGACCTGAATTGCTCTAAAGCTAGTCTTCCTACAGGGATTGACTAGGACTTGAGGATCAAGCTAATTAGTCCACATGACTTTCCTTTGCTTTAGTAAAGGTTAACTTAGTGGGATTAAAACCCAATTCTCATCACATCTGATAAGGATAACAAGGACAGGATTTCTAGTTCTAATACCTTGCCAAGAGTTTATTTTATTATTACTATTTTATTTTTCTGGCAAGTGCACCGGGTCGTACCAAGTAATACCTTACGTGAGTAAGGTCGATCCCACGAGGATTGATGGATTAAGCAACAATAGTGTTTGATAGGATTAGTTAGACAAATAGAAAATAGTATTTGGAAGTTCAAAAGCATAAAAAATTAAAGAGTTTGAAGACAGGCAGGTGAATAGGTGAGGAATAAAATATGAAGAAATAGTTAAGGTTTCAAAGTTATCTATTTTCCCGATTGACTTTTCTTATTATTTTATTTTAATCATGTAAGATCTAATTTATGGCAACTATATGTGACTAGATCCTAATTCCTTAGACCTTTCTAGTCTTCTCTAAAATTCATCAACAGCCAATTCCTTGGTCAATTAATTCCAATTAGGGGGTGAAGTTCAATTCTAGTTATATGCCACAGAAATTCTAATTACCCAAACAAAAAAGGATTATATGTCACATATCCTATTAAATCCAGATAAATTAGAAATTTAGGAGAATGTGTTTTCAAGCTGGTGTTCAAGTAAAGAGCTTTTCCAAGTTTTACAAGAACTCAAATAGAAAGAGGGTCATACTTCCGTTCCACCCAAATTCATAAGATAAAGAACGAAAACAATTCTTAAATATAAATCAATACATGAATTAAAATAGAAAAACAATAAAATCAATCCATACCATAGATAGAGCTCCTAACCTTAACAGTGGAGGATTAGTTGCTTATGGTAGAATGTTATGGAATATGGAATGTAAATTTGGAATAGGATGGGATCCTCTCCAGGACCTCCCTAAAGGAAGGAAAGTTTCTCCCTTTTATAACTAATCCTAATAAATTTAAAATCTAATTTTTAAAATTAAAATAATATCTTTTCCTAGAATTTAAATTTGAATTTAAATTCGAATTAATTTAAATAAATAAGTCTTCAATGGATGGATGGGGACCACTTGTTTTGTCCATTCTGCACCTTCTAATCTGTGTTTTCTGGGCTGAAAACTGGGTTAAAACAGCCCAGAAATCGCTCCCAGCATTTTTCTACGTTCTCTGCACGTGGCGCATGTCACGCGTACGCGTCAGTCACGCGTACGCGTCGATGGTAAGCTTAAGAGAAGCTATAAAGAAGTGAAGAGGAATGATAGAATGTATGAAATACAACCTATCTGTATGAATGCAACTACATGCAAAATGTTTCTACCTACTTGGTTAAAAGTAAATAAGCTCTTCAAGACAAACATAAATCAGATTTCACTAATTCAAATCATACAATAAAAAGCAAGTAAACTTGTAAGAAGATAGCTCATGAAAGCAGGGAACATAGAATCAAGCATTGAACCCTTACTAGTAGTGTATATCACTATAAGCTCTCAAGTGTATAGGGTAATTACTCTATTCTTCTCTAGTCATGCTTTCTAAACTTTGTTCTTCATCTAACCAATCAACAAATATTTAGCATATCAATGCAAACATCATGAGGTCTTTTCAGGGTTATAATGGGGCTGAGGTAAAGGTAAGGATATATATATGGCCAAGTGAGCTTTATAAAGTGAATCCTTGATTAGTCTAAGATCTCACCTAACATATACATACTTTATACAATTTTAAAATACTTTACCTAGCTACCCAAATTTTTTTTTCACTTTTGTATTACATGCTCTGTATCAAACTTATTTTTGAATTTTGTCCCATGTGCATTGATTCTTTTTATTTTGCATTTGGGGTAATATTATTTTTCTTCTCTTTTCTTTTCTTCTTCTTTTTTTTTTGTATCTCCTTATTTAATTACTTAATATATATATATATATATATATATATATATTTCAATGCACACAGTAATTTAATTATTTTGATTTCATATGAGCATGCTTCCCAAATTTTCAAATAACTTATTCAGTTTAATTTCCTACTTTTTCATATCATCCCATGTTCCATAAAATTTTTCACACTTAAATTATACACAATATCTATCTTAAGCTAACCAAGGATTCAACTTGGGGTTTTTATTTTGTTTTTCTGCTTAAGGTTAGTAATATGGTTATGAAATAGAAGGGGGTTAAAAAGTTCAAAGTGGCTAACAAGGGTGATGTAAAAGGTAGGCTTATTTGGGATAAGTGAGCTAATAACAAATAATGGCCTCAATCATATGCAAGCATGTAAATACACTAAATAATGGACATATAGAATGGAACAAAGCAAAGATTGCAATTATAGAGAAGAAAACACACAAGAATAAAAATTTATGGTTAAATAATGTAACCATATAAATAAGCTCAAAATCTCACAGGTTGTGTGTTCTTTGGCTCAAAAACCATGTTCCAAATACAACTTCCAAACAAGTTTAACACAAAAGTTATGATTTAAATTAGTGAAATTTTTCAAAGATAGGGTTTTAAAAGAATTTTATTACTTTAACCAAGTAGTAACTAAATGCATAAAATCAAACAAATATGCAAATGCAACAACTAATTTAACAAAGAAAATTAAACATTGGTGCTAAAATATGAAGTAACTAACCCATGGAAGTCGGTATCGACCTCCCCACACTTAAAGATTGCACCATCCTCGGTGCATGTTGAGATGTGCAGGTGGACGGGCTGTTCCAACTAGCGCTTTTCTTTGAAGATTTTGCAGATGGACTTGTTTGTCTCCCCATGTAAACGTCTTCCACTTCCCTTCCGGGTGGCCATCCTGAAAGAAAAAGGGAAGAAAGGTAACCCAGTAATAAAGATAAGAAAATAAATGAAGTATGGTTGGGTTAATGCCAAATGATAAGGGTCTCATTTACATGGAAGCTTCAACATGTACGTGAGAAAACAATATAAGCACCTGGCATACTAGTGGTGCAAAATTTGCAACAAAGGAGAGGAGAATGTGGGTAATGCAAGATAGTATAAGTTCATATCAATGCAAGAGAAGTACAAGTATCATAAAAGATTAGCATTGATTTAAATAATGTTACCCAATCAGAATAAAACAAGTCATAAGCACCAAGATAATACTAGAAAAGATATAACAGTTGAATAAGAACATTTGAACACCAATGGTAAAATAATAAATTTAGAAAAGAAAATAAAAATATGCACAAAATTAAAATGCAATGAATGAAAGTATGCAAATAAATAAAATAAAATAAAATAAAAGATAAGAAGAATGAGAAGGGAAAGAAATAAAGTAAGAGAGAAAGAAGAAAGAAGAAAGAAGAAAAGATAGAAGAAATTAGGATTGGGGGAAGAAAAGATAAGATATTTGGCTGAGCTGGATAAGCTGTGCGCCGCATGTGACGCAGACGCGTGAGTGACGCGGTCGCGTGGTGCGCGATAAGGACAGGTGACGCGGACGCGTGGGTCACGCGATCGCGTGGCCTGATTTGTGCGATTGGCGCGAGTGCAGCTTTACGTTCGCGCAACTCTCTGTTCAAAACTCTTTTTGCCAATTTTCAAGGTGACGCGTTCACGTGGTGGACCCGATCGCGTGGATGGCCTTATTTCCAATATGACGCGGACGCGTGGGTAACGCGTTCGCGTGGTGGGGCTTGTGCTGCTAGCACCATTCCAGCCCCGCTCCATCATAACTCTCTGCCATGCACCCCTTTTACGTCGATTTCATAGGGCCACGCGTTCGCGTGGGTGACACAGACGCGTGGGGAGGCTATTTCGCAAACGACGCGAACGCGTCAGCGACGCGGTCGCGTGGATCAAGTTGTGCCAAAGGCATGCCTCCAGCCACGCTGTCGCGTGACTCTCTGTTAAATTTCTTTTCTTCCTTGAGGCACATATGACGCGGACGCGTTGTTGACGCTGTCGCGTGGCGTGCAAAATAATAATTTTTTTTATAAAAATGCAGTATGCAAAATGCAATGCTAATATGAATGTTATGCATGACTCCAGGTCCAATCAAAACTCAAAAACAAGTAAAACAGACTAGAATTAAAACTAAAAAAGGGACGATCATACCATGGTGGGTTGTCTCCCACCTAGCACTTTTAGTTAAAGTCCTTAAGTTGGACATTTGGTGAGCTCCTTGTCATGGTGGCTTGTGCTTGAAATCATCCAGGAATCTCCACCAATGTTTGTAATTCCAATGGCCTCCAGGATCCCAAACTAGGCGCAGAAAGCCTTCAAGTAAGTTAAAGCAAGTGACAAGGCCCCAAGAGTGTTGATTTCTAGACTGAATTCCGGGGTCCCAAACCTTACTTTTGCACCCGTCTTCTTGTTGATCAACATGATTCCATCCGGGTGGCACGCAATTTGAATTCTCACTAAAGCGGCCAAACAACTTCCTAGACCCATTCAGTTGAGCTTTACACCAACCCTTGCATTTAAACTTTGAGCACACAACCATGTTGAACCTTGCTTGACAACTCCAACCACTAACCATCTTCCTCTTACGCTTAATGCCACAAAGAGCTCTGAGCTGACCATCTGTTTCAAGCAAAGCATATTCAAGTGAGGTAATTAAGCTTAGAGATGAGAGATCTACCCACTTGAATGAAGGGATGGATGGTGATGGCTTTGGGGGAGAGGTCTCCGACAGCTTTGGCATGGTGATTTCTAGCTCCATTCTCCTGGGCTCTTCTTTAACAGCTTCCACCTCTTTGCAAGCTTCTTCAATTTCAACCTCTTCCTCTTGGTAGCTATCTTCCAATTCAATCTCTTCTTCATTGTTCACCAAGAGTGTGGCCGGTTGTGCTTTTTCTTCTTCCATCTCCATGTCAAGTTCAATGGGAGAGGATTCAATTGCGGATAAGAATTCATCAATGATTGAATCCATCTCTTGATCAACCTCTTCAAAGTCTTCAACCATGATATGTCTTGGAGGTTGTACACCCTCTTCAACATCAATTTTAAACGTCTTTGAAGGAGGCTCTATGTCTTGACTTTCCCAAGGAGGTTCAGCATCTCCTAAGTCTTCAACCACTTCTTCCTCTTCAATGATTATGGCTTCCTCCAATTGTTCCAATACAAAGCCATGCTCCTCATTGGCCACCGAAGTTTCTAGTGTTTCCTTCATGCTACACTCTTCTTTTGATTCTCCACATGCAGCCATGGGAGTACTTTGAGTTCTCAGATGTCGGGAAGCTATTAAATTTACTACCTCAGTCACGGCAGTAGTGAGTTCTAGTACGCCCTTTTCTATCTTTGCTTACCCTTGAAGAAGAACACGAAGTCTGTTGTCCATAGGAGGTTGGGGTGGGTATGAGGTTTCATTGGTTGGGAAAGAGGGTTCAAAATAAGAATGTGGTGGTTCTTGGGAGTAATTGGATTGGGATTATGGTGGATAAGGGTCATACGGGGGTGAATGGTGAGAAGGTACAAGGGGGATGGTCTATAAGCACAGGGTGGGGCTTGTTGGTAATTACAAGGGGTCCACCATGTCTGTCAGCCTGGTATGCATTGTAGAGCAGTCTTTGCCCATGGTATCTTGGAGGATGT
This sequence comes from Arachis hypogaea, assembly GCF_003086295.3. Taxonomy (NCBI): domain Eukaryota; kingdom Viridiplantae; phylum Streptophyta; class Magnoliopsida; order Fabales; family Fabaceae; genus Arachis; species Arachis hypogaea. The sequence continues at coordinate 41,083,778 of NC_092051.1, read as the reverse complement.
TGTTGCCTAAAGGGTTGATTAGGGCCTCTTGGCTCCATCCATCTTTGATTGCTTAGACCTTGATATATATTCCTGTTATAGCTTCTATTCCCTTCAACAAATTTAGAACCAAACTCAAAGCGAAAGGGGTGAGAATCCATAATAGCAAATAAAAATTAAAAATAAAAAAAACAAATAAACAAGCAAAATAAAATAAAATAAAATAAAGTAAATAAAAGGTTTTTGAAATTTAAATTTTGAAATTGAAAATTAAATTTTGAATTTGAAATTTTGAAATTTGAAATTTTGAATTTTAAGTTTTGAAATTTGAATTTTTGAAATTTAAAATTTAAATTTGAAATTTTTAATTTTGAAATTTTGAAATTTGGAATTTAAATATTGAAATTTGAAATTTGATTTTGAAATAAGATAAGAGAAGATTTTGAAAAAGATATTCTTGAAAAAGATTTGAATTTTGAAATTTAAAACTAAGATAAGATAAGATAAAAATTTTAAAATCAAAATCTGAATTTTTTTTAAATAAAAACAAATAAACAGGCAAAAAGCAAATATTTACAATAACCAATAATAAGGCACACGTTTGCAATTCCCCGGCAACGGCGCCATTTTGAAGAACTGAAGATTGATGGTTTAGAAGTTAAAGTAAACTCTCGTTGCAAGTATAGTTACTAAACCAAGCAATCAACCTTTCTTACAAAAGTTTTGGTTGTCACTTAAGCAAACCCAATAAAATAGGGTGTTTAGTTAGTTTATACAAAAGCCTTAAGAAAGGATTTTTGACGTTAGCTTTGAACCTAAAAAAAAAATTTAGGTTCCCTTTTAAATTCTTTACTAAAAAAAAAATTCTAAATCCTAATCCTAAAAGAGAGAGGAGAGAACCTCTCTCTAAAAACTACATCTAAATCATCAAAAGTAACTAATTGGAGATCCCCCTCTGAATGGATGCATTCTCCCACTTTATATCATCTAATCTGTGCTCTATGAACTTGGATCTGGGCCAAAAAGGGCTTCAGAAATCGCTGGGAACATTTTCTGTAATTTCTGGTGCGTGGCGTCTGTCACGCGGCCGCGTGGGTCACACGGTCGCGTCATCTGGAGTTTTTCTTGTCACGCATTCGCTTCGGTCATGCGTCCGCGTCACCTCTATTCTGCTTGAGGCGCGCGGCCGCGTCAGTCACGCGTCCGCGTCGCTGCCTTTTCGCGCTGGGCATGCGGTCGCGTCGTCCATGCGTTCGCGTCGCTGCCAGTTTCTACAAAAACTCCATTTTGTGCTTTCCTTCCATTTTTGTATGTTTTCTTTCCATTTTTTAAGTCATTACTGCCTTTAGAATATCTGAAACTACTTAACACACAATATCACGGCATCGAATGGTAATAAAGGATAATTAAAATAATTATTTTTAAAGCATAGGAAACATGTATTTCACATATATCACATAATAAGGAAGGAAAAGTAAAACCATGCAATTTACATGAATAAGTGGGTGAAGGATTGAATAAATCTCTTGAATTGAGCACAATATATATGATAAAATATGGGTTTATCAACCTCCCCACACTTAAACAATAGCATGTCCTCATGCTAAATCTAAGATAAAGAGTAAGGTAAAGTGGTGGAATCTCATGTAATGCAATCTATCCTAAATGCAACTACCTAAATGAATCATGCAATTCTAATTTTTATTAACTTGTATATAAAGCTTACATGTAGTTAAATCAATTCACATTCTCAAGGAATCACATATGCATAGCCAACCTTAGATAATGTTAAAGCATTTTTACAATTGAGATGGGTAAAAATATATTTTAAACTTGCAAGACAATTAAGAATTCAAGCAGAGATATATGGTGATGAGCTATTGAACCCTCACTGGATTTTGTGTTTACTCTCTAGTCACTCAGTGTTTATTGTGTTAATCACTCTATTCTTCCTTTTATCCTTACTTTCCATAACTTTGTTCTTCATCTAACCAATCAACAATTATAGAGTATAGGCATACAAAAATCATGAGGTCTTTTCCAAGGTTGTAATGGGGCCAAGGTAAAGGTAAGGGTATATGTATAAGGCTAAGTGAGCTAATAAGTGAATCCTTGATTAGTCTAAGATCTCACCTAACACACATATTTTGTAATTTAAAGCTTCTCAACTTATTTGCCCACAGTTTTCTCACTTTGAATTGCAAGCTCATGCATTAACTTCTAATTTTATCCCATGTGCATTAATTCTTTTTATTTTTGCAATTGGGGTAATATTATTTTTCTTTTCTTTTCTTTCCTTCTCTTTTCTTTTTTTTTTAATGCACATGGTAATTTAATTATTTTGATTTCACATGAGCATGCTTCCCAATTTTTCAAATAATTTATTCAATTTAATTCCCTACTTTTTCATATCATCTCATGTTCCCATAAAGTTTCCCACACTTAAATTGTATACAATACCTTATCTTAAGCTAACCAAGGATTCAACTTGCGATTCATATTTTGTTTTTCTGCTTAAGGCTAGTAATGTGGTTTTCAGAAAAAAGAGGGGATTAAAAAGCTCAAGGGAGCTAACAAGGGTGATGTAAAAGATAGGCTATTTTGGGATATGTGAGTAAATAATTCAAGTAATGGCCTCAAACACTTTCTTGGTATGTATCTATATTCTATAATCGGACATATAGATTAAAACAAAGCAAAGAACATCAGAATGAAAAGAAGGGCGAAACACACAGGAATAAAATTTATGGTTTGAATGTAACCATACAATTAAGCTCAAAACTCCCAGGCTGTGTGTTCTCTAGCTCAAAAATCATATATCAATTATATATGTCATGCAAGTAGAAATTAAGGGTTCCCATTATTCTCAATGTAAAAATTTTTTTGGGTGGCTCTAAAGTTTTAGTGTTCCTCCTTGATAAAATGTTGTTAACTAACTAACATGTAATGCTATATACAAGGTGTGTGGATTGTTTTGATTCTGTTAAAGTTTCTAGCTTACTTCCTTTTTATTTTCAATTTAAACCAAACTATCATATGCTAAAAGGGTAAGCTATACTAATTAATCCACATATTCTATAACTACTAAGTTAGAATTGCAACTAAACTAAATGGCTAAAATATGAACTAAGGCACAAAATGCATAAATGTCATAAAAAAGGACAATGAATAAGTATCAAAAGATAAAAAATAAAAATAAAAATAAAGATAAAAATACAGAAAAATAACCAAAATAAAATAAAAGAGTCTGTAGTGGTTCACCAAAAAATACGCTAGAGATGGCGACCTCCCCACACTTAAAATGTAGCATCGTCCCTGATGCTCGCTCAAGCCGGGTGTGAAGTAGTGTCAGCACTGGAAGGGTGGGTGGCCGGAGACTCAGTAGTGGCCTGAGGATCTGCCTGCTGCAAAGAAGGTGCTGAATGTATAGGAATCTCTGGGTCGGCAGCCTGAATCTGATGTGGTTCCTCCTGCTGTGGCGCCACCTGCTCTGGGCCTGCCTGCTCAGCCTCTCTCTGTGGATGGGTCTCCGCCTCATGATCATCCGCCTCCTCCTCAGATGGCTCTGATGGTGTGTCAGGCTCGGAGGGGATGTCGCCGCCAGATCGTATCATTAGCTTTAGGTGCTCATAGCATCGCTTGTTGCGACGCTCAGATCTCTCATAGCGGCGCCGGTTGCGGCGCTCCATCTGGTCCAGCTGCTGAAATAAGCGGTGCACAAGGTGAGAAACGGGCTCTGAGGCAGGTGGGGGTGGAGTGGTGGTGGCTGGGATAGTAGTAGATGAAGAAGGGCCAGCCGAAGGTGTGGCTGTCTCATCAGGGGCGGTGAGGAATGGAGGTCTGTAGCCCAAAGCCTGAAAGTTCCTGCTGTGAGGGATAATCTTCTTGCAGTCTACAGCAGGTGGCTTCTCATCAGCATCCTCCCAAGGTACGTCAGCTCGACGGCCGAGTTGAGTAATCAGATATTGGAAGGGGAGAGTGCCTCTGACGTGGACCCTGGCCATGTAGTACCGGATGAATCGTGGCAGGTACAGGTCCTTACCCTCCATCACACACCAGAGGAGGGTGATCATAGCGGCAGGTAGCTCCGTCTCATGAGTACTCGGCATAACAAAGTTGCTCAGGATCTGGTGCCAGAGCCGAGCCTCATCATTCAAGTATATCCGCTTGATTCCCTTAGGCATTGTGGTGTTCTGACCCATGACCCATGGGACAGTCGGGTCAAGGGCTATCCTGGCCTTGACTGCGTCCCAGTCAAACCTCATAAAGCGCATGTCCTCCTCAGCCTTTTGGTAACCATCAAGCTGATCTGATTTAGGCTGAAGCTGCAGAATATCCTCAATGGCCTCTTTAATGATCAGTATCTCCTTCCCTCTGAGGTGCACTGCATACAGGGAAGTCTTGAAATAATTACAGTAAAACTCTCTTACCCAGGAAGCATTTACCTCAGTCAGGTTTCTCTCCAGGAAGAACCAGCCTCGTTGTTTGATCTGATCAGAGGTGTATTGCTAGAGTTCTTCCGGAATTTTCAGAGTCCGCTCCAAGTACAGGTTTCTAGAGGTGGAAAACACTGGATACTTTAGCTCGCAGTATCAGTTTGCAAACTTAATGGGATCATTGTCAGGGAGGAGCTGGTCAGCCTTCTCCTGCAGGGTAAAGTATTTTTCCCGCCAGGAGTCATCATGCATGATGTCCAGGATGGACATAGAGGATTCACCTATTTTCCGTTTGCCAGTTGTTGCCTTTCCTTTCCCTTTTCTTTGAGTGTCAGACATCCCGAAAAAAAGAAAGATAGGATATAATAAAAACAGTAAAACAAGTAGGCAAATAACAAAATAAGCACGCGGTGGTAAAGGAGCAGTAGAATAATGAAATGAGGTGAATAATTGTGCATTGTGGATTGTATAGGAGTTAGAAAGATAAGAAGAAAATTTTACAAGCCAAAATGTAATAGAAATAGAATTCATGTTAATTAAGAAAAACTATAATCATGCCCTGGTTAGAAGGTTAAAGAGAATAGTGAAAAACCAAGAAGAGATGTTTGGAAAATTAGGTTGGTTAGGATTGAAAAAGAGGTTAGAAAGTTGAAAGCAGGGAGTTAGTAAAAAGAAAGTCAGGGTAAGTGGCATGATGATCAGTTTCTAAGTAACAAGAATTCACAATTATAAGCAACAGTCAACTCATATTCAAACAAGGAAATCAACTTGATGATGATTCATATAGATATGGAAATAGAAAAAATTGGAATTGAATCATCAAAAATGCAATTTATTAACCAGGAAATCGTAAAGAATAAGAAAGCTTGCCCTTGGATTCATGAATTGGTTTGGTAAAAGCTGAGTAAAGCAGAATTCAAATTGCCAAAACCAAAACATGAAGGAAAATCAGAACAGTTTACAGAAATTTGGGCAGCATTCCGGCTAAAATTGGATGTTCCCGGGTAAGAAACAGCAAGCAGAACAGTTCATATGAATTAAAATACAGGTGCAAATACAAATACGGAATATGAACATGAAAAAACAGTGTAAAAAAATAGCATGCAACAGTAAAGAACAGCATATGAACAGCAACAATATAAGAATTGCGAAATTGATAAAACAAGAGGCACGAACAGCGCAATTATCAGGCCTAAATCCACTAACCACATTCTAGTCTACCTAACAACCTAGAATCCACTACAAACATGCATATCTAACTAGCCTAATTTTGAACGTAAACGGAAAAATATGCAACTAACTACGAATGGAAAGAAGAGTGGCATGGTGCAGAACCTGGGAGGCGTATGAACGAAAGTAGGGCAGAGAGATGGCTGGGGGTGGTGGTGGTGGTGACTGATGCGGCGGTGCAGGCGGTTGGCGCGGTGGTGGTGGCTGTCTGGTGGTAGGGGGTTTGGATAGGGGTAAAAGGAGGGGTAGGGGTTAAGGGGGAAGGATGGGAGGGGGTGAGGGTGGTGGTGGGAGGCACGGCTATGATGGCGCGGTGGCGGTGGCTGTGCAGCGGAGGGAGCAGCAGTGGTGGAGGAGGGAAGAGAAGAGAAAGGGAAGAAAGAGAGGGGAGGAAGAAAAAGGGGGTGGCGTCGCGGTCGTGGCTAGTGGTCGAGGGTGGTGCGGGGGTTGGAGCTGGCCGGCTGGGAGTGGTGGTGGTTGGTGGTGGGTTGCAGAGAAGAGTGGGAGAAGAACGGGTTGGGGGGCGCGATGGGGTAGGGTTTCGCGTCACTGGGAATTAATGAATTTGAATCCACGTGAACGCGTGGGGCACGCGGTCGCGTGGCTGGCGTGGAATGGGGGTTGACGCGATCGCGTGAGTGGCGCAATCGCATGGAATGGGAAAAGGATGAATGGGGCGGTCGCGTGAGGCATGCGACCGCGTCACTGGAAATTGTGCGAAACGCACAATTCCAGCGTCGTTTCAGCGCAACTCTCTATCTCCACTGGGGTGCCATGATATTCGCGCGACGCGAACGCGTCGGTCATGCTTTCGCGTGGGATGGGTGTTGTGCAAGTGACGTGTTCACGTCAGGGACGCGACCGCGTGGGTCATTTTGTGCTAAACACACAATAGCCGCACAATTCCAGCCCAACTTTCTGGGCGTTGGATCTTTACGCCGATTTCCAGATCACGCGGCCGAGTGAATGACGCGGACGTGCGGAAGTTAGTTTTCGCATCTGACGCAAACGCATGAGCAATGCGGTCGCGTCGCACGTTTTTTTTTTTTTGCAGGTATGCAATTATGCAGTATGCAATGCTAAATGCAATTGTTATGAATAGCATCCAGGTTCAATAAAAGAGAATATGATAAAAAAAACAAATAACACCAAATAAAACTGAAAAAGAAACGACCATACCATGGTGGGTTGTCTCCTACCTAGCACTTTTAGTTAAAGTCCTTAAGTTGGACATTGGATGAGCTTCCTATTATGGTGGCTTGCGCTTAAACTAATCCAGAAATCTCCACCAATGTTTGGAATGCCAGCAGCCTCCAGGGTCCCAAACTAGGCATGTAAAGCTTCTGAGCAGCTTCAAACAGGTTCTTAGGCTCCCGGGGTGACTAATGTCAGAATAGATTCCAGGATCCCAAACTTTGCTTTTAAATCTGCCTTCGTGTTAATCTATATTTTTCCATCCGGGCGGTTTAGAAATTGGATTCTCACCAAGATGACCAAACGTCTTCCGTGACCCATTCAATTGAACTTGATACCAATTCGTGCATTTTGAGTTGAAGTGTGGAACCTTATTGAACCTTGTGCACCAGCTCTGAGTACGAGCCATTTCCATCTTACTCTTAAAGCCACAGAGAGCTCTAACCTGTCCATCTGTTTCAAGTAAACCATATTCAAGTGGAAAAGTAAAGATAAAGGTTAAGGATTGTACCCACTTGAGGCTTGTATTGGGTGGTAATGGCCTTAGGATAGGTGTTTCCAGTGGTTCTATAAGCTCTACTCCCTTGGAATCTTCTGTGAATTCCTACACGTCTTTGCAAACTTCTTCACATGCATCTATGTCTTGATCAAAGTCTTCAATGTCTTCCTCATCACTTAAGTCATAAGCTGGAGGTTGAGAGAAATCTACCTCAATGTCATCTTCGTATTCACTTGGATAAGGTTCTTCAAGCTCAAGGAATTCAGTTGTGGATGTGAGTTCGTGACTAGGAGAGCTTGAGGCAAGATCGTCACTGCCCATGGAATCAACTTCTTGGTCTGTTCCGTTCAATTTTTCACAAAGTATATGCTGTGGAGGTTGTGCACTGTCCTCCTTGACATCAATTTCGGATTTCTCAGCGGAATCCTTTATGGCTCTTGATTCCCACGGGGGTTCAACATCTCCTAAATCTTCAACCACTTCTTCCTCTACAACTATCATGGCTTCCTCTACTTGTTCCAGTACAAAGCCATGCTCCTCATTGTCCACCGGGGTCTCTGGTGTTTCCTTCATGCCACACTCTTCTTTTGATTTCCCACATGCAGCTATGGGAATACTTTGAGTTCTCAGATGTCGGGAAGCTATTAAATTTACTACCTTAGTTACAGCAGTAGTGAGTTCCAGTACTCTCTTTTCCATCATTGCTTGCCCTTGAAGAAGAACACGCAGTCTGTTGTCCATAGGAGGTTGGGGTGGGTGTGAGGGTTCATTGGTTGGGAGGGGGTTCAGAACAAGAATGTGGTGGTTCTCGGGAGTAATTGGATTGGGATTGTGGTGGATAAGGGTCATACGGTGGTGAATGGTGAAAAAAACTTGTGAGTGTGGTGGTTTAAATCTACGTTGAGAGGGTGGTCTATAAGCATAGGGTGGGGCTTGTTGGTATGCATTGTAGAATGGTCTCTGTCCATGATATCTTGGAAGGGGTTGTTGCCTAAAGGGGCGATCAGATCCTCTTGGCTCCATCCATCGTTGATTGCGTAGACCTTGATGCATATTCCTATTATTGCTTTCACTCCTTTCAACAATATTAGAAACAAACTCAAAGCGAGAGGGGTGAGAATTCATAGTAGTTAATAGAGATAAAAGGAGAAAATAAATAAACAAGCAAAAGAAAAATATTTACAATAACCAATAATAAGGCACACGTTTGCAATTCCCCGGCAACGACGCCATTTTGACGGTAGGATTTTTGCTAGTAAAGAATTTTATAAAAATAGTCGCGTTGTAGATATTGTTTCTAAACCAACAGAAATTCCTTCGTACAAACGTTTTGGTTGTCACAAGTAACAAACCCCTAAATAAATTGATAACTGAAGTATTTAAACCTCGGGTCGTCTTCTCAAGGAATTGTAGGGAAGTATGTTCTTATTAATGGTTATGAGTCTTGTAGATTGGGGGTTTTGAAAGGAAGGAAAAAGTATGACAAATAAAATAAATAAATAACTATAAAATAAAATTCTTGGCAAGGTATAAGAACTGGAAGTCCTATCCCAGTTATCCTTATCAATGGTGATGATAATTGGATTCTAATCCCACTTAGTTAACCTTTGCTAAACAAAGGAAAGTCAAGTGAACTAATTAGTTTGATCTTCAGATCTTAGTCAATTCCTAAGGAAAGAATAGAGTTATTGGAATTCAAGTCAATTAGCAAATGTAACAATTATCAATCACAATGAGTTTGATAACTCAAGAGTCACCAATTACTTAACCAAAGCCAAAAGGGAAGAAATTCTACTTCAATGAAAATAATTTGGATAAAGCGAGAACATTAATAAATTAAAGAAAGCAATCATAAGTCTGAAATACCTCAAGATATATTAAATAGAAAATCAATTGTAACATGGAAAAGTTTATGAATTAAATTGAGAAAATAATAAAAGGGAATATTGAACCTGATAAAAAGAGATAATCATGAAAGCGAGAAAAAAAATCCTAAATCCTAAACCTAAAAGAGAGAGGAGAGAACCTCTCTCTAAAAACTACATCTAAATCATCAAAAGTAACTAATTGGAGATCCCCCTCTGAATGGATACATTTTTCCACTTTATATCATCTAATCTGTGCTCTATGAACTTGGACCTGGGCCAAAAAGGGCTTCAGAAATCGCTGGGAGCGTTTTCTGTAATTTCTGGTGCGTGGCATCTGTCACGCGGCTGTGTGGGTCACGCGGTTGCGTCATCTGGAGTTTTTCTTGTCACGCGTTCACTTCGGTCATGCGTCCACGTCACCTCTGTTCTGCTTGAGGCGCGCGGCCGCGTCAGTCACGCGTCCGCGTCGCTGCTAGTTTCTACAAAAACTCCATTTTGTGCTTTCCTTCCATTTTTGTATGTTTCCTTTTCATCCTTTAAGTCATTCCCGCCTTTAGAATATCTGAAACTACTTAACACACAATATCACGGCATCGAATGGTAATAAAGGATAATTAAAATAATTATTTTTAAAGCATAGAAAACATGTCTTTCACATATATCACATAATAATGAAGGAAAAGTAAAACCATGCAATTTACATGAATAAGTGGGTGAAGGATTGAATAAATCTCTTGAATTGAGCATAATATATATCATAAAATATGGGTTTATCAACCTTAGGATTTTTGCTAGTAAAGAATTTTATAAAAATAGTCGCGTTGTAGATATAGTTTCTAAACCAACAGAAATCTCTTTGTACAAACGTTTTGGTTGTCACAAGTAACAAACCCCTAAATAAATTGATAACCGAAGTATTTAAACATCGGGTCGTCTTCTCAAGGAATTACAGGGAAGTATGTTCTTATTAATGGTTATGAGTCTTGTAGATTGGGGGTTTTGAAAGTAAGGAAGAAGTATGACAAATAAAATAAATAACACTACAAGAAAAAACAATATTTGTAACAAAAAAAATTGTTACAAAAAATCGAAATTTTGAAACAAAAGGATTTTGTAACAAAAAAAAGGGGCCGTTGCAGTATGTCCCGTTACAAAAAGTTTTTGTAACAAAAAATGGAACTATTACAATTCAAAGTGGTATTTTGTAACAAATTTTTCTGATACAAAAAACTAGAAATCGTTACAAAAGTGGTAACAAATTTTGATCTTCAAGGTATTTTTTGTGACAATCTATTTTATCCTATCATAAAATTTTGTTACAAAATGTAACTTGATTTTGTAACATTTTTTTTCTTTAGTTACAAAACACTATTTATTTTGTAATAATTTTTTTAATACAAATTACACACATAATTTATCAAATTATATTATTTTTTAATTAATTAATATATTAACTAATTTACTCAACAAGTCAACATTTATATAATATATAGTAACATAGATAGTTCAAATATATTTCATTAACTAATATTGTTTTATAAATCTTCAACATATAAACTTTAAAGTACAAACTAACAAGACACATTGAAGAACCCTAATCAACTAGATAGATACATAGGACAAGAAAAATAAAGAATTATAAATCTCCAAAATGTAAACTACAAATTACAAACTCCATCATGTTCATACAGCTCCTTTCTCATTTCTCATGGAGAAGTTCTAATAAGTGCCACACACCTGAAAAGACCACCAAACAAAAAACACTAGCTTAAGAAACAAGATTTGTTTTTCCTTTAAAAATGCACGGAAAAAAACAAAAAACTATACTCATATTATTCAACAATGAATACAAACTCTAAAATTCTTACCATGAATAACCTTTGGAGAGAAGTACAATAAAATAGGACATGTTGATACAATAATCATGACTTAGATCTAAACACGCATTTTGGTTTAAGAATTTATTAAATATCATAAAAGTATAAAACAATGGAACAATAATCAAGATGTTTAGGAACATCTTTACTTTTTGCCTTTATTTATTATCTTATAGAAGTTAGTGAAGCCAGGACTACCAGTAAAGCAATACATAGGAGTAGTATTCTAGCAGACTATCAAGTAGTTCAAGGAATAGCTGCAGGAGGAACAAAAAGAGGGTAACAGTGAAATACCTTCTATTATAAGATAATTGAATGTGATAATAAAAAGATAGTTAGTATAAAATTGTTGTTAATCTGATATTTACACAACACTGAATGATGTTCAAATGAGTGATGATCATGTAACATTTTCTTTTGCCTCGGAAAGCTGAGAAGCCATTGCCACAAGTGATATTCAGAAACAAAATATATAAATTTTATTCATAATGATATCAAAATCTAATACTTAAATACTCAAACCAGGAAACTAATTATTGAATAATTAATAGATCCTATGTCATAGATAATTAGAGAATTAAATAAAAGCTCATGAATAAGAACCATCTAATAAAAGTGTACATCAGTTGAATAATAGCTCTTAACAATATGATAACTTTCCCTATGTGATAAAATCTCATGAATAAAAGCTCACCTTCCAAACCCATGCTTGACAATGTTTTGAAATGATAGCAAGTTAATCTCTTAGCAGTAAATTCAAGAGAAGGAAGCAACTAAGTGTGAAATCTCATATTCTTAAGGAGGTTTTCGGTAAAGATTCAAAATCTATGTTGAAAGCTTGGTTTAGTAGAAGGCCGTGTGAAATGAAAATTGAAGCCATAGAGCAACGATATCCAGAAATTCAAATGAAAATGCAACAACAAAGCCAAAGTCCAGGTTCAAAATCAGCAACAATATCAACCCAGCCAAAGCATTCCAAATTTTAAATAATCACAAACAAACCAACAAATCATGAAAACAAAAACTATAGATATTCAATTGGAGCAACCAAATCTGGAGGCAACAATCCTCAACAATTTGATCAAGACAGTCACAATCTAATCACAATTAAGCCACAAAAGTACAAAGAATAACAGGACAGCAGCACATTTACCATGAATAATCACAAACAATAGTAAGATAATAAATTATTGTCTACTACATCACTGAAAAGATTTTTTTCAATCCAATGACTCAGATTATGAACTGATCATCCATTACTTACAGTTTTTATTTTGTGCTGTCTGTTAGAATTCATCAACAGTTCATGGTGGTATGAACTCAATTATGGGTAACAACTCAAGAGTAACAACTCAATCGATGGTATGAACATGTAAATAATTATTATTATGAATGAATTTTGTTGGGCATCAATCTAGCATCAACTAAATTAAGAAAAAATTAAAAACAAAAATAAGTAATAATTTGAAGTTCCAATAATGTTAAATTACTAATCAGAACAAGTAAAAAAAAGTAACAAATCAGAAAAAAAAAATTACACAGAACAATAATCAACAGCCCTAATATTCACAAGTTCTGATAATCAAAAACAATATTCCTAATCAGAAGTTCTAAAAAATTAAACCCTAGACTTCCATAGCATTCATAAATTAAAATAGTTAATTTCAAAATAAAATTCCCTACCTCAATTCGCCGAAACTCGGTAATTAAACGCAACAAACCCTTCGTTTGTTTTTAATTCCTAGTAGCAACAACTTTTCTCTTGGAGCAGCAGCAACAATGATCTCAGTAACTGCAAGCTCCACCGACGATAGAGGCACAGCCAGAAGCTTCGGCAGCGGTGGATCTGGCGGTGGTTCAGACAAAGACGATGCCGGTGACTGGTCGCAGCGGCTGGACTGGTTGCGGCCCTCCCAAGTTCTCTCTCTCTCTCTCACCTAGGGATCCTGTCTCTACCCGTGGCTCTGCTTGACGGCGACAGACTCAGAGACGGCGGCGGCGGCGTCACGGGCAGCAGCAGCCCGTGATGATGTCGATGGCGGCGCTGGCTTCATAGCGAGAAGGACGGCGGCGACGGGCTTCACGGAAGAGACGAAGATGGCGACCGAAACCCGCGAAGACCACGACAGACGCGACGCAGCAGTAGTTCGCGAGGCCTGGTGCAGCAGCGGCAAGCTTCATCCGTAGCGTTGTGCTTCTTCTCCTCTGGCTCCCTCCTCCGTGTTGGTGCTAGCAACGATGGCGGCGAGCAGCTCGGCCCACCAGCGCTGGCCATCCCCCTCTCCTCTCTTCTCTTCTCTAACTCTGTTTCTCCCTCTCTCCCTCAACGTTTTCTTTCTTTCTTTCTTTTTGCTGATTTCTTTTTTTTTCTTTTTTCTGCTGCTATGTGCTGGGTCTGTGTGTGATTTTGGAAGGAAGGGAAAGTTGAAAGGGGTGTGGTGGCTGAAGAGAACGGGGAAAATAGGGTTAGAGTCTTAGGAAGTATTTAGTAAATTAGGGTTTCATTTTGAGGACAATTGACAATATAATTAGGATATAAAATGATATTAAAAATTAAGTTTAATCTAATAAAATTATCTTCAAAGAAAGTATTATTTGTTTATCAATATATAAATTATTTTTTAATAAATATTCTAATTCAAAAAAAAATTAGACATAATATGATTAATTCTCTTTGTTTTCCAAAATATGAGTATTAAATTATAAAATATTAATTATTTAACCCGAATCATATAAAATTCTTATTCTTTTACAACTATTAAGTTTTATCGTTTAAATATAAAAAATTATTCAATATTATAAGATTAAGTAAAATTTTTAATTTAATTATCAAAACTTAATTTAATTATTTTTAATACAGTAATTTCTAAAAATAAAGTCTTTAATAAATTAATAAATTAAAATTAACTTATAATAACATTTTCCGAAAATTTTGTGTCTTACAAGAAAAAGATAGGGTTAGGGACTGGGTAACTTAAATATTTTTAATAAAAATAAGGATAGTATAATAACTGAAAATTAATTTTAATTTAATAATAGTTATATAAAGATATTATTTAATTATAAATTTTTAAATTATTTTTAAATAAATATTTTAATTTTAAGAATTAGAGTAATTAAATTAATTATTCTTAAAATATTATTTTATTATTATTTTAAATTATAAATAAAAAATACTCCGTTTAATATATAAATCTCTAAAAATTTATTTTGAATAAATATAATAAATTATAAATAATTTATTATTTAATTTTTAAAATAATTATAAACTCAAACTATCATTAATTTGACTGAAATATTTTTAGTAAAATAAATTTTTGAATATAAAATCTTAAATAAATATAATAAATCATAAATAATTTATTATGTTAATTTTTAAAAATTCAAAGTCTTACATTTAGTATGTTGAAACAGAATTTTTTGTTAGTTACAAAAAATCTTTGAATTTTGTGACAAATAAATAACTTGTTACAAAAATATTGAATTTTGTGAAAAATTAATTTTTTCTTACAAAATATTTTGAATTTTTGCAACAATATAATCTTTTGTTACAAAACATTATAACATTTTGTAACAAAACAACAATTCGATACGAAAGCCAACATAATTTGTAACAAATTTTCTTATTGTTACAAAATATTCTTATTTTGTAACAATAACTAAGTATTGTTACAAAAAAACTATAATTTGTAATAATTTTAAATTTGATACAAATTTTTTGTTACAAATATTTCATTTTCTTGTAGTGTAAATAACTATAAAATAAAACTCTTGGTAAGGTATAAGAACTGGAAGTCCTATCCCAGTTATCCTTATTAATGGTGATGATAATTGGATTCTAATCCCACTTAGTTAACCTTTGCTAAACAAAGGAAAGTCAAGTAAACTAATTAGTTTGATCCTTAGGTCCTAGTCAATTCCTAAGGAAAGACTAGAGTTATTGGAATTCAAGTCAATTAGCAACTGTAACAATTATCAATCACGGTGAGTTTGATAACTCAAGAGTCACCAATTACTTAACCAAAGCCAAAAGGAAAGAAATTCTACTTCAATGAAAATAATTTGGATAAAGCAAGAACATTAATAAATGAAAGGAAGCAATCATAAGTCTGAAATACCTCAAGATATATTAAAAAGAAAATCAATTGTAACATGGAAAAGTTCATGAATTAAATTGAGAAAATAATAAAAGGGAATATTGAACCTGATAAAAAGGGATAATCATGAGAGCGAGAAAAAATCCTAAATCCTAATCCTAAAAGAGAGAGGAGAGAACCTCTCTCTAAAAACTACATCTAAATCATCAAAAGTAACTAATTGGAGATCCCCATCTGAATGGATGCATTCTCCCACTTTATATCATCTAATCTGTGCTCTATGAACTTGGATCTGGGCCAAAAAGGGCTTCAGAAATCGCTGGGAGCATTTTCTGTAATTTCTTGTGCGTGGCGTCTATCACGCGGCTGCGTGGGTCACTCGGTCGCGTCATCTGGAGTTTTCCTTATCACGCATTCGCTTCGGTCATGCGTCCGCATCAGTCACGCGTCCACGTCGCTGCCTTTTCGCGCTGGGCATGCGGCCACGTCGTCCATGCGTTCGCGTCGCTGCCAGTTTCTACAAAAACTCTATTTTGTGCTTTCCTTCCATTTTTTTATGTTTTCTTTCCATCCTTTAAGTCATTCCTGCCTTTAGAATATCTGAAACTACTTAACACACAATATCACGGCATCGAATGGTAATAAAGGATAATTAAAATAATTATTTTTAAAGCATAGGAAACATGTATTTCACATATATCACATAATAAGGAAGGAAAAGTAAAACCATGAAATTTACATGAATAAGTGGGTGAAGGATTGAATAAATCTCTTGAATTGAGCACAATATATATGATAAAATATGGGTTTATCAACCTTCCCACACTTAAACAATAGCATGTCCTCATGCTAAATCCAAGATAAAGAGTAAGGTAAAGTGGTGGAATCTCATGTAATGCAATATATCCTAAATGCAACTACCTAAATGAATCATGCAATTCTAATTTTTATTAACTTGTATATAAAGCTTACATGTAGTTAAATCAATTCACATTCTCAAGGAATCACATATGCATAGCCAACCTTAGATAATGTTAAAGCATTTTTACAATTGAGATGGATAAAAATATTTTTTAAACTTGCAAGACAATTAACAATTCAAGCAGAGATATATGGTGATGAGCTATTGAACCCTCACTGGATTTTGTGTTTACTCTCTAGTCACTCAGTGTTTATTGGGTTAATCACTCTATTCTTCCTTTTATCCTTACTTTCCATAACTTTGTTCTTCATCTAACCAATCAACAATTATAGAGTATAGGCATACAAAAATCATGAGGTCTTTTCCAAGGTTGTAATGGGGCCAAGGTAAAGGTAAGGGTATATGTATAAGGCTAAGTGAGCTAATAAGTGAATCCTTGATTAGTCTAAGATCTCACCTAACACACATATTTTGTAATTTAAAGCTTCTCAACCTATTTGCCCACAGTTTTCTCACTTTGTATTGCAAGCTCATGCATTAACTTCTAATTTTATCCCATGTGCATTAATTCTTTTTATTTTTGCAATTGGGGTAATATTATTTTTCTTCTCTTTTCTTTTTTTTAATGCACATGGTAATTTAATTATTTTGATTTCACATGAGCATACTTCCCAATTTTTCAAATAATTTATTCAATTTAATTCCCTACTTTTTTATATCATCCCATGTTCCCATAAAGTTCCCCAAACTTAAATTGTACACAATACCTTATCTTAAGCTAACCAAGGATTCAACTTGGGATTCATATTTTGTTTTTCTGCTTAAGGCTAGTAATGTAGTTTTCAGAAAAAGAGGGGATTAAAAAGCTCAAGGGGGCTAACAAGGGTGATGTAAAAGGTAGGCTATTTTGGGATATGTGAGTAAATAATTCAAGTAATGGCCTCAATCACTTTCTTGGTATGTATCTATATTCTATAATCGGACATATAAATTAAAAAAAAGCAAAGAACATCAGAATAAAAAGAAGGGCGAAACACACAGGAATAAAATTTATGGTTTGAATGTAACCATACAATTAAGCTCAAAACTCACAGGCTGTGTGTTCTCTAGCTCAAAAATCATATATCAATTATACATGTCATGCAAGTAGAAATTAAGGGTTCCCATTATTCTCAATGTAAAAATTTTTTTGGGTGGCTCTAAAGTTTTAGTGTTCCTCCTTGATGAAATGTTGTTAACTAACTAACATGTAATGCTATATACAAGGTGTGTGGATTGTTTTGATTCTGTTAAAGTTTCTAGCTTTCTTCCTTTTTATTTTCAATTTAAACCAAACTATCATATGCTAAAAGGGTAAGCTATACTAATTAATCCACATATTCTATAACTACTAAGTTAGAATTGCAACTAAACTAAATGGCTAAAATATGAACTAAGGGGCAAAATGCTGAAATGTCATAAAAAAGGACAATGTATAAGTATCAAAAGATAAAAAATAAAAATAAAAATAAAGATAAAAATACAAAAAAATAACCAAAATAAAATAAAAGAGTCTGTAGTGGTTCACCAAAAAATACGCCAGAGATGGCGACCTCCCCACACTTAAAATCTAGCATTGTCCCTGATGCTCACTCAAGCCGGGTGTGAAGGAGTGTCAGCACTGGAAGGGTGGGTGGCTGGAGTCTCAGTATTGGCCTGAGGATCTGCCTGCTGCAGAGGAGGTGCTGACTGTATAGGAATCTCTGGGTCGGCAGCCTGAATCTGATGTGGTTCCTCCTGCTGTGGCGCCGCCTGCTCCGGGCCTACCTGCTCAGCCTCTCTCTGTGGATGGGTCTCCGCCTCATGATCATCTGTCTCCTCCTCAGATGGCTCTGATGGTGTGTCAGGCTCGGAGGGGATGTTGCCGCCAGATCGTATCATTAGCTTTAGGTGCTCATAGCGTCGCTTGTTGCGATGCTCAGATCTCTCATAGCAGTGCCGGTTGTGGCGCTCCATCTGGTCCAGCTGCTGAAGTAGCCGGTGCACTAGGTGATAAACGGGCTCTGAGGCAGGTGGGGATGGAGTGGTGGTGGCTGGGGTAGCAGTAGATGAAGAAGGGCCAGCCAAAGGTGTGGCTGTCTCATCAGGGGCAGTGAGGAATGGAAGTCTGTAGCCCAAAGCCTGAAAGTTCCTGCTGTGAGGGATAATCTTCTTGCAGTCTGCAGCAGGTGGCTTCTCATCAGCATCCTCCCAAGGCACGTCAGCTCGACGGCCGAGCTGAGTAATCAGATATGGGAAGGGGAGAGTGCCTCTGACGTGGACCCTAGCCATGTAGAACTGGATGAATCGTGGCAGTTACAGGTCCTTAACCTCCATCACACACCAGAGGAGGGTTATCATAGCGGCAGGTAGCTCCGTCTCATGAGTACTCGGCATAACAATGTTGCTCAGGATCTGGTGCCAGAGCCGAGCCTCATCATTCAAGTAAATCCGCTTGATTCCCTTAGGCATGGTGGTGTTCTGATCCATGACCCATGGGACAGTCGGGTCAAGGGCTATCCTGGCCTTGACTGCGTCCCAGTCAAACCTCATAAAGCGCATGTCCTCCTCAGCCTTTTGGTAACCATCAAGCTGATTTGATTTAGGCTGAAGCTGCAGAATATCCTCAATGGCCTCTTCAGTGATTAGTATCTCCTTCCCTCTGAGGTGCACTGCATCCAGGGAAGTCTTGAAATAATTGTAGTAAAACTCTCTTACCCAGGAAGCATTTACCTCAGTCAGGTTTCTCTCCAGGAAGAACCAGCCTCGTTGTTTGATCTGATCAGAGGTGTATTGCTGGAGTTCTTCTGGAATTTTCAGAGTCCGCTCCAGGTACAGGTTTCTAGAGGTGGCAAATACCGGATACTTCAGCTCGCAGTATCGGTTTGCAAACTTAATGGGATCATTGGCAGGGAGGAGCTGGTCAGCCTTCTCCTGCGGGGTAAAGTGTTTTTCCCACCAGGAGTCATCATGCATGATGTCCATGATGGACATAGAGGATTCACCTCTTTTCTGTTTGCCAGTTGTTTCCTTTCCTTTCCCTTTTCTTTGAGTGTCAGACATCCTGAAAAACAGAAAGATAGGATATAATAAAAACAGGAAAACAAGTAGGCAAATAACAAAATAAGCACGTGGTGGTAAAGGGGCAGTAGAATAATGAAATGAGGTGAATAATTGTGCATTGTGGATTGTATAGGAGTTAGAAAGATGAGAAGAAAATTTTACAAGCCAAAATGTAATAGAAATAGAATTCATGTTAATTAAGAAAAACTATAATCATGCCCTGGTTAGAAGGTTAAAGAGAATAGTGAAAAACCAAGAAGAGATGTTTGGAAAATTAGGTTGGTTAGGATTGAAAAAGAGGTTAGAAAGTTGAAAGCAGGGAGTTAGTAAAAAGAAAGTCAGGGTAAGTGGCATAATGTTCAGTTTCTAAGTAACAAGAATTCACAATTATAAGCAACAGCCAACTCATATTCAAACAAGGAAATCAAGTTGATGATGATTCATATAGATATGGAAATAGCAAAAATTGGAATTGAATCATCAAAAATGCAATTTATTAACCAGGAAATCGAAAAGAATAACAAAGCTTGCCCTTGGATTCATGAATTGGTTTGTTAAAAGCTGAGTAAAGCAGAATTCAAATTGCCAAAACCAAAACATAAAGGAAAATCAGAACAGTTTACAGAAATTTGGGCAGCATTCCGGCTAAAATTGGATGTTCTCGGGTAAGAAACAGCAAGCAGAACAGTTCATATGAACTAAAATACAGCTGCAAATACAAATACGAAATATGAACATGAAAAAGCAGTGTAAAAAAAACAGCATGCAACAGTAAAGAACAGCATATGAACAGTAACAATATAAGAATTGCAAAATTGATAAAACAAGAGGCACGAATAGTGCAATTATCAGGCCTAAATCCACTAACCATATCCTAGTATACCTAACAACCTAGAATTCACTACAAACATGCATATCTAACTAGCCTAATTTTTAACATAAACGGAAAAATATGCAACTAACTACAAATGGAAAGAAGAGTGGCGTGGTGCAGAACCTGGGAGGCGTATGAACGAAAGTAGGGCAAAGAGATGGCTGGGGGTAGTGGTGGTAGTGACTGATGCGGCGGTGCAGGCGGTTGGCGCGGAGGTGGTGGCTGTCCGGTGGTAGGAGGTTCAGAGAGGGGTAAAGGGAGGCGTAGGGGTTAAGGGGGAAGGATGGGAGGGGGTGAGGGTGGTGGTGGGAGGCGCGGCTGTGATAGCGCGGTGGCGGTGGCTGTGCGGCGGAGGGAGCAGCGGTGGTGGAGGGGGAAGAGAAGAGAAAGGGAAGAAAGAGAGGGGAGGAAGAAAAAGGGGGTGGCATCGCGGTCGTGGCTGGTGGTCGAGGGTGGTGCTGGGGTTGGAGGTGGCCGGCTGGGAGTGGTGGTGGTTGGTGGTGGGTTGCAGAGAAGAGAGGGAGAAGAAGGGGTTGGGGGCGCGATGGGGTAGGATTTCGCGTCACTGGGGATTAATGAATTTGAATCCACGTGAACGCGTGGGGCACGTGGTTGCGTGGCTGGCGTGGAATAGGGGTTGACGCGATCGCGTGAGTGGCACAATCGCATGGAATGGGAAAAGGATGAATGAGGCAGTCGCGTGAGGCACTTGACCGCGTCGCTGGAAATTGTACGAAACGCACAATTCCAGCGTCGTTTCAGCGCAACTCTCTGTCTCCACTGGGGTGCCATGATATCTGCGCGACGCGAACATGTTGCTCACGCTTTCGCGTGGGATGGGTGTTGTGCAAGTGATGCGTTCGCGTCAGGAACGCAACCGCGTGGGTCGTTTTGTGCTAAACGCACAACAGCTGCACGATTCCAGTCCAACTTTCTGGGCGTTCGATCTTTACGCTGATTTCCAGATCACGCAGCCGCGTGAATGACGCGCAGAAGGTGGTTTTCGCATCTGACGCAAACGCATGAGCAATGCGGTCGCGTCGCACGTTTTTTTTTTTTGCAGGTATGCAATTATGCAGTATGCAATGCTAAATGCAATTGTTATGAATAGCATCCAAGTTCAGTAAAAGAGAATATGATATATAAAAAAAAAAAAACAAATAACACCAAATAAAACTGAAAAAGAAACGACCATACCACGGTGGGTTGTCTCCCACCTAGCACTTTTAGTTAAAGTCCTTAAGTTGGACATTGGATGAGCTTCCTGTTACGGTGGTGATGAGCGGATAATTTATACGCTTTTTGACATTGTTTTTAGTATGTTTTTAGTAGGATCTAGTTACTTTTAGGGATGTTTTTAATAGATTTTGTGTTAAATTCACATTTCTGGACTTTACTATGAGTTTGTGTGTTTTTCTGTGATTTCAGGTATTTTCTGGCTGAAATCGAGGGACTTGAGCAGAAATCAGATTCAGAGGTTGAAAAAGGACTGCTGATGCTGTTGGATTCTGACCTCCCTGCACTCAAAGTGGATTTTCTGGAGCTACAGAACTCGAAATGGCGCGCTTCCAATTGCGTTGGAAAGTAGACATCCAGGGCTTTCCAGCAATATATAATAGGCCATACTTTTGCCAAGAATTGATGACGTAAACTGGCGTTCAACGCCAGCTTTCTACCCAAATCTGGCGTCCAGCGCCAGAAAAGGATCCAAAACCAGAGTTGAACGCCCAAACTGGCACAAAAACTGGCGTTCAACTCCACAATTGGCCTCTGCACGTGCAACACTTAAGCTCAGCCCAAACACACACCAAGTGGGCCCCGGAAGTGGATTTATACATCAAATACTTACTCATGTAAACCCTAGTAGCTAGTTTATTATAAATAGGACCTCTTACTATTGTATTAGGCATCTTTGGACGCCTGGTTCTTAGATCAGAGGGGCTGGCCTCTCGGCCATGCCTGGACCTTCACTTATGTATTTTTAACGGTAGAGTTTCTACACTCCATAGATTAAGGTGTGGAGCTCTGCTGTTCCTCAAAGATTAATGCAAAGTACTACTGTTTTCTATTCAATTCTTCTTATTTCGCTTCTAAGATATCCATTCGCACCCAAGAACGTAATGAAGGTGATGATTATGTGTGACGCTCATCACCATTCTCCCCTATGAACGCGTGCCTGACAAACACTTCTGTTCTACATGAATTAAGCTAGAATGAGTATCTCTTAGATCTCCTAACCAGAATCTTCGTGGCGTAAGCTAGAATGATGGCGGCATTCAAGAGAATCCGGAAGGTCTAAACCTTGTCTGTGGTATTCTGAGTAGGATTCAATGATTGAATGACTGTGACGAGCCTCAAACTCGTGAGTGCTGGGCGTTAGTGACAGACGCAAAAGGAGGGTGAATCCTATTCCAGCATGATCGGGAACCGACAGATGAATAGCCGTGCCGTGACAGGGTGCGTGAGCATATGATTCACTGAGAGGAGGGGATGTAGCCACTGACAACGGTGATGCCCTTGCATAAAGCCAGCCATGGAAAGGAGTAAGACTGATTGGATGAAGATAGCAGGAAAGCAGAGGTCCTAAGGAACGAAAGCACCTCCATTCGCTTATCTGAAATTCCTATCAATGATTTACATAAGTATCTCTATCCCTATTTTATTATATAATATTCAAAAACACCATTATCACTTTATATCTGCCTGACTGAGATTTACAAGGTGACCATAGCTTGCTTCATACCAACAATCTCCGTGGGATTCGACCCTTACTCACGTAAGGTATTACTTGGACGACCCAGTGCACTTGCTGGTTAGTTGTATCGAAGTTGTGACAGACTGTAAAACTAGATCAGAGTATCTGGCCTAAGAAGCCATTACCAGAGATCACAATTTCGTGCACCAAGTTTTTGGCGCCGTTGCCGGGGATTGTTCGAGTTTGGACAACTGACGGTTCATCTTGTTGCTCAGAATAGGTAATTTTCTTTTTATTTTCTTTTCAAAAAAAATTTTCAAAAATAATTTCAAAAATCTCTCATCTATTTTCGAAAAAAAAATATAAAAATGTTTTCAAAAATTTATTCAAAATTTTTAAGAATGAATTCTAGTGTTTCATGAAGCATGTGAAGCCTGGCTGGCTGTAAAGCCATGTCTATTCCTTTGGTAATGAGTATGTCAGGCATGTCATATCTGAATTACATGCTAAAGCTTGGCTGGCCATTGGCCATGTCTAGTATTTTGGACTGGAGCTTTCTTTGAAAGCTTGGCTGGCTAGTGAGCCATGTCTAATTCCTGGACTGAAGCTTTAGACTAAGAATGCAAGATTCCTGGAATTCATATTAAAAATTTTGGAATCCTTATTTTCTCTTTTTTTTCATATAATTTTCGAAAAATATAAAATAAAAATCCAAAAAAATTAGAAAATCATAAAAATCAAAAATATTTTCTGTTTCTTGTTTGAGTCTTGAGTCATATCATAAGTTTGGTGTCACTTGCATATGCATTTAAGCATTTTTCGAAAATATCATGCATTCATAGTGTTCTTCATGATCTTCAAGTTGTTCTTGGTAAGTCTTCTTGTTTGATCTTGATGATTTTTTGTTTTGTGTCTTTTCATGTTTATCATATGCATTCTTGAATTCTTAGTGTCTAAGCATTAAAGAATTCTAAGTTTGGTGTCTTGCATGTTTTCTTTGCATTAAAAAAATTTTTCAAAATTGTGTCTATGATGTTCATCATGATCTTCAAAGTGTTCTTGGTGTTCATCTTGACATTCATAGCATTTTTGCATGCATCACATGTTTTGATCTAAAAATTTCATGCATTGCATAATTTTCATGTTTTCATAAAAAAATTCAAAAATAAAAAAAATATCTTTCCCTTTTTCTCTCCTCAAATTCGAAAATTTGGATTGACTTTTTCAAAAATTTTTAAAATCAAATTGTTTCTTATGAGTCAAATCAAATTTTCAATTTGAAAATCTTATCTTTTTCAGAATCTTTTTTCAAAATTCAAATCTTTTTCAAAATTCTTAGTTATTTTCGAAAATTCCAAAAATATTTTTCAAAAATCTTTTTCTTATTTTTATATCAAATTTTCGAAAATAACATAATCAATTAATGTTTTGATTCAAAAATTTGAAGTTTGTTACTTGCTTGTTAAGAAAGATGCAAACTTTAAGTTCTAGAATCATAACTTGTGATTTCTTATGAATCAAGTTATTAATTGAAATTTTAAAAATCAAATCTTTTTCAAAAACTAATTTCTATCATATCTTTTCAAAAATATCTTCTTATCTTATCTTTTTCAAAAATATCTTTTCAAAATATCTTTTCTAACTTCCTAACTTCC
Organism: Arachis hypogaea; assembly: GCF_003086295.3. Classification (NCBI taxonomy): domain Eukaryota; kingdom Viridiplantae; phylum Streptophyta; class Magnoliopsida; order Fabales; family Fabaceae; genus Arachis; species Arachis hypogaea. Next base: position 41,059,371 of record NC_092051.1, on the reverse strand, counting down.
TATCTTTTCAAAATTTGTTTCAACTAACTAACTAACTTCTTGTTTATTTCTTAACTTTTTCAAAACCACCTAACTAACTCTCTCTCTCTCATTTTCGAAAATATCTCTCCCCTTTTTCAAAATTTCTTTTTAATTTATTAATTATTTTAATTTTTAAAACTTAAATTTCGAAAAAAAAAATTACTAACCTCTTTCAGAAACTATTTTCAAAAACCACTAACTCTTTTTCAAAATAATTTTCGAAAATTATCCCTCCCCCATCTCATTCTATTTATTCATTCATATCCTAACATCTCATCTCACATCTCTTCCATTGGTACAGTTGTGTTTCTTCCTTTACATCACATCCTTTATCTCCCCCTCTTCTTCTACTTACAAAGGGATCCCTATACTGTGGTATAAAGGATTTCCATTACTATTATTATTTTTCTGTGCCTTCTTCTTTGTCATATGAGCAGGAGCAAGGATAAGAACATTCTTGTGGAAGCAGATCCAGAACCTGAAAGGACTCTGAAGAGAAAATTAAGAGAAGCTAAAATACAACAATCCAGAGATAACCTTTCAGAAATTTTCGAACAGGCAGAAGAGATGGCAGCCGAAAATAATAATAATGTAAGGAAGATGCTTGGTGACTTCACTGCACCTAATTCCAATTTACATGGAAGAAGCATCTCCATTCCTGCCATTGGAGCAAACAACTTTGAGCTGAAACCTCAATTAGTTTCTCTGATGCAGCAGAACTGCAAGTTTCATGGACTTCCATCTGAAGATCCTTTTCAGTTCTTAACTGAATTCTTGCAGATATGTGATACTGTTAAGACTAATGGAGTAGATCCTGAAGTCTACAGGCTCATGCTTTTCCCTTTTGCTGTAAGAGACAGAGCTAGATTATGGTTGGATTCTCAACCTAAAGACAGCCTGAACTCTTGGGATAAGTTGGTCACGGCTTTCTTAGCCAAGTACTTTCCTCCTCAAAAGCTGAGCAAGCTTAGAGCTGATGTTCAAACCTTCAGACAGAAAGAAGGTGAATCCCTCTATGAAGCTTGGGAAAGATACAAACAGTTGACCAAAAAGTGTCCTTCTGACATGCTTTCAGAATGGACCATCCTGGATATATTCTATGATGGTTTATCTGAGCTATCAAAGATGTCACTGGACACTTCTGCAGGTGGATCCATTCACCTAAAGAAAACGCCTGCAGAAGCTCAAGAACTCATTGACATGGTTGCTAATAACCAGTTCATGTACACTTCTGAAAGGAATCCTGTGAGTAATGGGACGCCTATGAAGAAGGGAGTTCTTGAAGTTGATACTCTGAATGCCACATTGGCTCAGAATAAAATATTGACTCAGCAAGTCAATATGATCTCTCAGAGTCTGCATGGAATGCAAGCTGCATCCAACAGTACTCAAGAGGCTTCTTATGAAGAAGAAACCTATGATCCTGAGAACCCTGCAATAGCAGAGGTGAATTACTTAGGTGAACCTTATGGAAACACCTATAACTCAACATGGAGAAATCATCCAAATTTCTCATGGAAGGATCAAAAGCCCCAACAAGGCTTTAATAATGGTGGAAGAAACAGGTTTAGCAATAGCAAGCCTTTTCCATCATCAACTCAGCAACAGACAGAGAACTCTGAACAAAATGCTTCTAATTTAGCAAATCTAGTCTCTGATCTATCTAAGGCCACTGTAAGTTTCATGAATGAAACAAGATCTTCCATTAGAAATCTGGAAGCACAAGTGGGCCAGCTGAGTAAAAGGATCACTGAAATCCCTCCTAGTACTCTCCCAAACAATACAGAAGAGAACCCAAAAGGAGAGTGCAAGGCCATTGACATAAGCGCCATGGCCGAACCTGTGAGGAGAGGAGAGGACGTGAATCCCAAGGAGGAAGACCTCCAGGGACGTCCAGTGATCAATAAGGAGCTTCCCTCTGGGGAACCAAAGGACTCTGAGGCTCATCTAGAGACCATAGAGATTCCATTGAACCTCCTTATGCCCTTCATGAGCTCTGATGAGTATTCCTCTTCTGAAGAGAATGAGGATGTCACTGAAGAGCAAACTGCCAAGTTTCTTGGTGCAATCATGAAGCTGAATGCCAAATTGTTTGGCATTGATGCTTGAGAAGTTGAACCTCCCTTGTTCATCAATGAACTAAGTGATCTGGATCAACTGACATTGCCTCAGAAGAGACAGGATCCTGGAAAGTTCATAATACCCTGTACCATAGACACCATGATCTTTAAGGCTCTGTGTGACCTTGGTTCAGGAATAAACCTCATGCGCCTCTCTGTAATAGAGAAACTGGGAATCTATGGGGTGCAAGCTGCTAAAATCTCACTAGAGATGGCAGACAGCTCAAGAAAATAGGCTTATGGACAAGTAGAAGATGTATTAGTAAAGGTTGAGGGTCTTTACATACCTACTGATTTCATAGTCCTGGATACTGGAAAGGAAGAGGATGAATCCATCATCCTAGGGAGACCTTTCCTGGCCACAGCAAGAGCTGTGATTGATGTTGACAGAGGTGAAATAGTCCTTCAATGGAATGATAACTCCCTTGTATTCAAAACTCAAGGATCTCCCTCTGCAACCATGGAGAGGAAGCAGAAAAAGCTTCTCTCCAAGCAGAGTCAACCAGAGCCCCCACAGTCAAACTCTAAGTTTGGTGTTGGGAGGCCACAACCAAACTCTAAGTTTGGTGTTGAACTCCCATATCCAAACTCTAAGTTTGGTGTTGGAGAGTCTCAACAAAGCTCTGCACATCTGTGAGGCTCCATGAGAGCCCACTGTCAAGCTATTGACATTAAAGAAGCGCTTGTTGGGAGGCAACCCAATGTTTATCTAATTCTTATTTTTATTGTTTTTCATGTTTTCTTAGGTTCATGATCATGTGGAGTCACAAAATAAACAAAAAAATCAAAAACGGAATCAAAAACAGCAGAAGAAAAATCACACCCTGGAGGAGCATCTGTCTGGCGTTCAAACGCCAGAATAGAGCATAGTTCTGGCGCTGAACGCCCAGAATGGGAGCATCCTGGCGCTGAACGCCCAGAACAAGCATGGTTCTGGCGTTCAACGCCAGAAATGGCAGCATAGGGGCGTTGAACGCCCAAAATGGGCACCAACCTGGCGCTGAACGCCCAGAGTTGTGTGCAAGGGCATTTTACATGCCTAAATTGGTGCAGGGATGTAAATGCCTTGACACCTCAGGATCTGTGGACCCCACAGGATCATCTCAGGATCTGTGGACCCCACAGGATCCCCACCTACCTCCACTCACTCTCTTCTCTCTTCTCAATCATCCTCTATTCCCAATAAACACTCTTCCCTATTAACTCTTTACCACTCACATCCAAACACCCACTTTCCTTCAAAATTCAACATCTCTTTCCCACCCAATCCCACCCATATGGCCGAATACACACTCCCATCCATCTCCCCCATATCTTCTTCTTATTCTTCTATTCTTTCTTCTTTTGCTCGAGGGCGAGCAACATTCTAAGTTTGGTGTGGTAAAAGCATAGCTTTTTTGTTTTTTTCCATAACCATTGATGGCACCTAAGGCCATAGAAACCTCTAGAAAGAGGAAAGGAAAGACAAAAGCTTCCATCAAGGGTCTATATCTCAGTGGTAGAACATTTGACTGCAAATCAAGAGATCCCTGAGATACCTCAGGGGATACATTTTCTTCCACACAATTATTGGAAGCAACTAAGGGTGGAACATCAAGAGCACTCTATCATCCTTAATGAAATTAGAGAATATCTAAAAGCAATGAAGGAGGAGCAACAAAGACAAGGAAGAGACATAGAAGAGCTCAAGGACATCATTAGTTCCTCAAGAAGGAAACGCCACCATTACTAAGGTGGATTCATTCCTTGTTCTTACTTTCTCTGTTTTTCGTTTTCTATGTTATGTGCTTATCTATGTTTGTGTCTTCATTACATGATCATTAGTAGTTAGTAACTGTGTCTTAAAGTTATAAATGTCCTATGAATCCATCACCTCTCTTAAATGAAAAATGTTTTAATTCAAAAGAACAAGAAGTACATGAGTTTCGAATTTATCCTTGAACTTAGCTTAATTATATTGATGTGGTGACAATGCTTCTTGTTTTCTGAATGTATGCTTGAACAGTGCATATGTCTTTTGAAGTTGTTGTTTAAGAATGTTAAATATGTTGGCTCTTGAAAGAATGATGACTAGGAGACATGTTATTTGATAATCTGAAAAATTATAAAAATGATTCTTGAAGCAAGAAAAAGCAGCAAAAAAAACAAAGCTTGCAGAAAAAAAAATTAAAAAAAAAATTATAGGCGAAAAATAATAATAAAGAAAAAGAAAAAGCAAGCAGAAAAAGCCAATAACCCTTAAAACCAAAAGGCAAGGGCAAATAAAAAGGATCCCAAGGCTTTGAGCATCAGTGGATAGGAGGGCCTAAAGGAATAAAATCCTGGTCTAAGCGGCTAAACCAAGCTGTCCCTAACCATGTGCTTGTGGCGTGTAGGTGTCAAGTGAAAACTTGAGACTGAGCGGTTAAAGTCAAGGTCCAAAGCAAAAAAAAAAAAAAAGAGTGTGCTTAAGAACCCTGGACACCTCTAATTGGGGACTTTAGCAAAGCTGAGTCACAATCTGAAAAGGTTCACCCAATTATGCGTCTGTGGCATTTATGTATCCGGTGGTAATACTGGAAAACAAAATGCTTAGGGCCACGGCCAAGACTCATAAAGAAGCTGTGTTCAAGAATCATCATACTGAACTAAGAGAGTCAATAACACTATTCGAAATCTGAAGTTCCTATAGATGCCAATCATTCTGAACCTCAATGGATAAAGTGAGATGCCAAAACTATTCAAGAGGCAAAAAGCTATAAGTCCCGCTCATATGATTAAAGCTCTGTTTCATTGATAGTTTGGAATTTATAGTATATTCTATTCTTTTTATCCTATTTTGATTTTCAGTTGCTTGGGGACAAGCAACAATTTAAGTTTGGTGTTGTGATGAGCGGATAATTTATACGCTTTTTGACATTGTTTTTAGTATGTTTTTAGTAGGATCTAGTTACTTTTAGGGATGTTTTTAATAGATTTTGTGTTAAATTCACATTTCTGGACTTTACTATGAGTTTGTGTGTTTTTCTGTGATTTCAGGTATTTTCTGGCTGAAATTGAGGGACTTGAGCAGAAATCAGATTCAGAGGTTGAAAAAGGACTGCTGATGCTGTTGGATTCTGACCTCCCTGCACTCAAAGTGGATTTTCTGGAGCTACAGAACTCGAAATGGCACGCTTCCAATTGCGTTGGAAAGTAGACATCCAGGGCTTTCCAGCAATATATAATAGTCCATACTTTGGCCAAGAATTGATGACGTAAACTGGCGTTCAACGCCAGCTTTCTACCCAAATCTGGCGTCTAGCGCCAGAAAAGGATCCAAAACCAGAGTTGAACGCCCAAACTGGCACAAAAACTGGCGTTCAACTCCACAATTGGCCTCTGCACGTGCAACACTTAAGCTCAGCCCAAACACACACCAAGTGGGCCCCGGAAGTGGATTTATACATCAAATACTTACTCATGTAAACCCTAGTAGCTAGTTTATTATAAATAGGACCTCTTACTATTGTATTAGGCATCTTTGGACGCCTGGTTCTTAGATCAGAGGGGCTGGCCTCTCGGCCATGCCTGGACCTTCACTTATGTATTTTTAACGGTAGAGTTTCTACACTCCATAGATTAAGGTGTGGAGCTCTGCTGTTCCTCAAAGATTAATGCAAAGTACTACTGTTTTCTATTCAATTCTTCTTATTTCGCTTCTAAGATATCCATTCGCACCCAAGAACGTAATGAAGGTGATGATTATGTGTGACGCTCATCACCATTCTCCCCTATGAACGCGTGCCTGACAAACACTTCTGTTCTACATGAATTAAGCTAGAATGAGTATCTCTTAGATCTCCTAACCAGAATCTTCGTGGCGTAAGCTAGAATGATGGCGGCATTCAAGAGAATCCGGAAGGTCTAAACCTTGTCTGTGGTATTCTGAGTAGGATTCAATGATTGAATGACTGTGATGAGCCTCAAACTCGTGAGTTCTGGGCGTTAGTGACAGACGCAAAAGGAGGGTGAATCCTATTCCAGCATGATCGGGAACCGACAGATGAATAGCCGTGCCGTGATAGGGTGCGTGAGCATATGATTCACTGAGAGGAGGGGATGTAGCCACTGACAACGGTGATGCCCTTGCATAAAGCCAGCCATGGAAAGGAGTAAGACTAATTGGATGAAGATAGCAGGAAAGCAGAGGTCCTGAGGAACGAAAGCACCTCCATTCGCTTATCTGAAATTCCTATCAATGATTTACATAAGTATCTCTATCCCTATTTTATTATATAATATTCAAAAACACCATTATCACTTTATATCTGCCTGACTGAGATTTACAAGGTGACCATAGCTTGCTTCATACCAACAATCTCCGTGGGATTCGACCCTTACTCACGTAAGGTATTACTTGGACGACCTAGTGCACTTGCTGGTTAGTTGTATCGAAGTTGTGACAGACTGTAAAACTAGATCAGAGTATCTGGCCTAAGAAGCCATTACCAGAGATCACAATTTCGTGCACCAGGTGGCTTGCGCTTAAACTCATCCAGAAATCTCCACCAATGTTTGGAATGACAGTAGTCTCTGGGGTCCCAAACTAGGCATGTGAAGCTTCTGAGTAGCTTCAAACAGGTTCTTAGGCTCCCGAGGTGACTAATATCAGAATAGATTCCAGGATCCCAAACTTTGCTTTTAAATCCGCCTTCGTGTTGATCTATATTTTTCCATCCGGGCGGTTTAGAAATTGGATTCTCACCAAGATGACCAAACATCTTCCGTGACCCATTCAATTGAACTTGATACCAATCCGTGCATTTTGAGTTGAAGTGTGGAACCTTATTGAACCTTGTGCACCAACTCTGAGTACGAGCCATTTCCCTCTTACTCTTAAAGCCGCAGAGAGCTCTAAGCTGGCCATCTGTTTCAAGTAAACCATATTCAAGTGGAAAAGTAAAGATAAAGGTTAAGGATTGTACCCACTTGAAGCTTGTATTGGGTGGTAATGGCCTTGGGATAGGTGTTTCCAGTGATTCTGTAAGCTCTACTCCCTTGGAATCTTCTGTGAATTCCTCCACTTCTTTGCAAACTTCTTCACATGCATCTATGTCCTGATCAAAGTCTTCAATGTCTTCCTCATCACTTAAGTCATAAGCTGGAGGTTGAGAGAAATCTACCTCAACGTCATCTTCGTATTCACTTGGATAAGGTTCTTCAGGCTCAAGGAATTCAGTTGTGGATGTGAGTTCGTGACTAGGAGAGCTTGAGGCAAGATCGTCACTGCCCATGGAATCAACTTCTTGGTCTGTTCCGTTCAATTTTTCACAAAGTATATGCTGTGGAGGTTGTGCACTGTCCTCCTTGACATCAATTTCGGATTTCTCAGCGGAATCCTTTATGGCTCTTGATTCCCACAGGGGTTCAGCATCTCCTAAATCTTCAACCACTTCTTCCTCTACAACTATCATGGCTTCCTCTACTTGTTCCAGTATAAAGCCATGCTCCTCATTGTCCACCGGGGTCTCTGGTGTTTCCTTCATGCCACGCTCTTCTTTTGATTTCCCACATGCAGCTGTGGGAGTACTTTGAGTTCTTAGATGTCGGAAAGCTATTAAATTTACTACCTCAGTTACGGTAGTAGTGAGTTCCAGTATGCTCTTTTCCATCATTGCTTGCCCTTGAAGAAGAACACGCAGTCTGTTGTCCATAGGAGGTTGGGGTGGGTGTGAGGGTTCATTGGTTGGGAAGGGGGTTCAGAACAAGAATGTGGTGGTTCTCGGGAGTAATTGGATTGGGATTGTGGTGGATAAGGGTCATACGGTGGTGAATGGTGAAAAGGAACTTGTGAATATGGTGGTTCAAATCTACGTTGAGAAGGTGGTCTATAAGAACAGGGTGGGGCTTGTTGGTAGTTACAAGGTGGTCCACCATATCTATCAGCTTGGTATGCATTGTAGAATGGACTCTGTCCATGATATCTTGGAAGGGGTTGTTGCCTAAAGGGGTGATCAGATCCTCTTGGCTCCATCCAACGTTGATTGCGTAGACCTTGATGCATATTCCTATTATTGCTTTCACTACTTTCAACAATATTAGAACCAAACTCAAAGCAAGAGGGGTGAGAATTCATAGTAGTTAATAGAGATAAAAGGAGAAAATAAATAAACAAGCAAAAGAAAAATATTTACAATAACCAATAATAAGGCACACGTTTGCAATTTCCCGGCAACGGCGCCATTTTGAAGAACGAAACTCTCACGCGGTCTAGAATTTTCACAATAAATTCGCGTTGTAAGTATAGCTTCTAGACTGACAAGAATTCCTTTCTTACAAAAGTTTTGTTTGTCACTTAAGCAAACCCAATAAAATTGATAACAGAGTATTTAAACCTCGGTTCGTCTTCTCAAGGAATTGCAGGGAGGTATGTTCTTATTATTGGTTATGAGTCTTGTAAATTGGGAGTTTTGAAAGTAAGGAAGAAGTATGTTAAATGATAAGAAAAATAAAATAGTAATAATAAAATAAACTCTTGGCAAGGTATTAGAATTTGGAAGTCCTATCCTAGTTATCCTTATCAACGGTGATGAGAATTGAGTTTTAATCCCACTTAGTTAACCTTTGCTAAACAAAGGAAAGTCAAGTGAACTAATTAGTTTGATCCTCAGGTCCTAGTCAATTCCTAAGGAAAGACTAGAGTTATTGGAATTCAAGTCAATTAGCAACTCCCAATTTCAACCACTGCTTTATTTGATAACTCAAGCGTCACCAATTACTTAACCGAAGCCAAAAGGAAAGAAAATCTACTCGAATGAAAATAATTTGGATAAATCGAAAGCATTCATAGCATAAATAAAACAATCTTATAACTAAAATACCTCAATTGCATTAATAATAGAAAATAAATCTAAACATGGAAAAGTTCATAAATTAAACTGGAAAAATAAATAAAAAGAATATTGAACCTATGATGAAGAAGATGAAATCCTAATCCTTTAAGAGAAATCCTAATCCTAAATCCTAAGAGAGAGGAGAGAACCTCTCTCTCTAAAAACTACATCTAAAACTAAAAATTATGAATTATGAGCTTATTATTATGAATGGATGCATTCCCCCACTTTATAGCCTCTAATCTGTGTTTTTCGGGCCAAAAATTGGGTCAAAAACAGCCCAGAAATTGCCACCAGCGTATTCTGGTACGTACAGGTCGCGGGAAAGTGACGCGGAAGCGTCGTCCACGCATTTGCGTGGATTGCGTTTTTGCCAGGACACGCGTCCACGTGATCCACGCGTTCGCATCGCTTGGCGTCGGGGCAGCTATGGCAAATTATATATTGTTGCGAAGCCCCGGACGTTAGCTTTCGAACACAACTAGAACCATCTCATTTGGACCTCTGTAGCTCAAGTTATGACCGTTTGGGTGTGAAGAGGTCAGGCTAGACAGCTTAGCAATTTCTTCAACTTCTTGTATTCCTTCCACTTTTGCATGCTTCCTCTCTATCCTCCAAGCCATTCCTGCCCTATAATCCCTGAAATCACTTAACACACATATCAAGGCATTGAATGGTAATAAGAGAAGATTAAACATATCAAAATTAAGACCAAAGAAGCATGTTTTCAATCATAGCACAAAATCAGGAAGGAAAAAGTAAAACCATGCAAATAGTATGAATAAGTGGGTAAAGAGTTGATAAAATCCACTCAATTAAGCACAAGATAAACCATAAAATAGTGGTTTATCAACCTCCCCACACTTAAACAATAGCATGTCCTCATGCTAAGCTCAAGAGAAGCTATAAATGAGTGAAGAGGAATGGTAAAATGTATGAAATGCAATCCTATCTATATGAATGCAACTACATGCAAAATGTTTCTACCTACTTGGTTAAAAGTAAATAAATCCTCCAAGACAAATATGAATCAGATTTCACTAATTCAAATTATACAATAAAAGACAAGTAAACTTGTAAGAAGATAGCTCATGAAAGCAGGGAACATAGAATTAAGCACTGAACCCTTACTGGTAGTGTATATCACTCTAACTCTCAAGTGTCTATGGTTAATCACTCTACTCTTCTCTAGTCATGCTTTCTAAACTTTGTTCTTCATCTAACCAATCAACAAAAATTTAATGTACCAATGCAAACATCATGAGGTCTTTTCAAGGTTGTAATGGGGCTAAGGTAAGGGTGAGGGTATATATATGGCTAAGTGAGCTATAAATTGAATCTTTAATTAACCTAAACTTTCACCTAACATACATATACTCTATATAATTCTAATTCATGCCTAGCTACCTAAAATTCCCACTTTTGCATCACATACTCATGTATCAACTTTTCTTTTTTAATTTATCACATGTGCATTGATCTTTCATTAACTTAATATTGAATATTTTTTTTCTCTCTTTTTTTTATTTTTTATTTTTATTTTTTATTTTTTATTTTTTATTTTTTATTTTTTATTTTTTATTTTTTATTTTTTATTTTTTATTTTTTTAAATAGAAAAATAAACATAACTTATCAATGCATATGGATTTTTTATTTTTTCTAGTCTCACATGAGTAGGTACCCAAATTCCCAATATTTTATCAAAGTAAAAACATAACACATTCCCTTATTAACCCATGTTCCCACAGTTTTCCCACACTTAATTGTTACACAATCCCTATCTTAAGCTAACCAAAGATTCAATTGGGATATTTAATTGTTTTTCCGCTTAAGGCTAGTGATGTGGTAAAATATAGAATAAATGGGGGGTTTACAAGGCTCAAAGTGGCTGACAAAGATGATTTAAAGGGTAGGCTTATTTGGGATAAGTGAGCTAAACAAGTAATGGCCTCAATCATATGCAAGCATGTAAATACACTAAATATTGGACATATAGAATGGAACAAAGCAAAGATTGCAATCATAAAGAAGAAAACACACAAGAATAAAAATTTATGGTTAAATAATATAACCATATAAATAAGCTCAAAATCTCACAGGTTGTGTGTTCTTAGCTTTTTAAACTATGTTCCAAGTACAAGTTCAAACAAGCTTTAATAGAAAAGTTTTTAATTTAAATTAGTGAAATACTATAAAAATTTCTTGAAAAAGAAAATATTACTTCAACCAAGTGGTAACTAAATGCATAAAAAATCAAACAAACATGCAATTAAATATGCAAATGCAGTAATTAACAAAGAAAATAAAATATTGGTGTTTGAGAAGAAATTACTAACCCATGGAGATCGGTATCGACCTCCCCACACTTAAAGATTTCACCGTCCTCGGTGCATGCTAAGATGTACAAGTGGATGGGTTGTTCCAACTGACGCTTTTCTCCAAAGATTGTGCAGATGGACTTGTCTGTCTCCCCATGTAAACGCCTTTCGGTTCCCTTCCGGGTGGCCATCCTGAAAGAAAAAGGAAAGAAAAGTAACCCAAAAGTAAAGATAAGAAAATAAATAAAGTATGGGTGGGTTAATGCCAATTGATAAGGGTCTCATTTACATGGAAGCTTCAACATGTACGTGAGAAAACAATAGAAGCACATGGCATACCAATAGTGCAAAATTTGCAACAATGGGGAAGAGAGTGGGGAAGGAGAGATAATATAAATTCATGTCAATGCAAAAGTAATACAGATATAAAAGATTGACATTGATTTAAATAATATTACCTAACCAGAATAACACAAGTCACTAAGCACCCAAAATAATTCAAGAGAAGATGCAACAGTTTAAATAAGAAAATTTTAACACCAAAAAAAATAATTAATTTAGAAAAGAAAATAAAAATATGCACAAAATTAAGATGCAATGAATGAAATATGAAAATAAATTAATTAAAATAAAATAAAAGATAAGAAGAATGAGAAGTTAAAAAGATGAAGAAAAATAAAGTAAGAAAGGAGAGAGAAAGAAGAAAAGATAGAAGAAATTAGGATTAGAAAAGAAAAGATAAGATAATTGGCGCTGATCTGGATAAGTTGTGCGACGCATGCGACACGGACACGTGGTTCACGCGTTCGTGCGAATGGCGCTTTTATGAATTGACGCGGATGCGTCGGTCACGCAGACGCGTGACTCGTTCTGTGCTAGTGGCGCGAGGGCGGCCTCGCGTTCGCGCAACTCTTTGTTGTAAATGCATATTACCAAAAAACTGGGTGACGCGATCGCGTGAACGCGTGGGGCACGCGTTCGCGTGGTAAGGTCTGTGCGTATAACGCCAGTCCAGCACCACTCTAGCATAACTTTCGGCTGTGCACCCTTTTTACGTCGATTTTCAGGTCACGCGGCCGCGTGGGTGATGCGGACGCATGGGAGGCCAATGTTCCCACATGACGCGGACGCGTCAGTGATGCGGTCGCGTGGGGTGATTCGTGCCAAAGGCACGCCTTCAGCCACACTCTCGCGTGACTCTCTGTTCGTTTTCTTATTCTTTCTGAACCACCTGCGACGCGGACGCGTCGATGATGTGGTCGCGTCGCGTGAAATTGAAATTTTTTTTTTGAAATAAAAATGCAAATGCAGATGCAAGCTGAAAGTGCCAATAAAGAGAAGAATTATTGAAAAATAAAACTAAGAAGAAGGAAAGGAACGATCATACCATGGTGGGTTGTCAGTATAAAGGGATTTCTTGAATTTACTTCGGTGTTTAGTGATTTGTTTTATTCTGATTGGGTAATATTATTTAAATCAATGCCAATCTTTTATATATGTATTACTTTTGCATTGACATGAATTTATATTATCTTTTAATTCTTTCAAAATCTTTTTACTTTAATTTCGAAAATTCTTCCACTCTTCTCAAATCCTTCTATTTAAAGGACTAACACTCCTCCTCAATGTACAATTCGAACTCTATCCCTCTTGATAAGTTCGAATTCTTTCTTCTCTACCTTCTCCTTCTATTCTTCTTTACCTCTGACACCTTAAGGAATCTCTATACTGTGACATAGAGGATTCCATATTTTCTTCTCCTCTCTTTTCATATGAGCAGGAGCAAGGACAAAGGCATTCTTGTTGAAGCTGATCCTGAACCTGAAAGGACCTTGAAGAGAAAGCTAAGAGAAGCTAAAGTACAACTCTCTATAGAGGACCTAATAGAACTCTTCAAACAAGAAGAAGCCATGGCAGCCAAAAACAACAACAATGCAATAATGCAACGAAGGTACTTGGTGAGTTTACTGCACCTACCCCTGACTTCTATGGGAGAAGCATCTCAATCCCTGCCATTGGAGCAAACAACTTTGAGCTTAAGCCTCAATTAGTTTATCTAATACAACAGAATTGCAAGTTTCATGGACTTCCATTGGAAGATCCTCATCAGTTCTTAGCTGAATTCTTGCAAATCTGTGACACTGTTGATGAGCGGATAATTTATACGCTTTTTGGCATTGTTTTTAGCATGTTTTTAGTATATTTTAGTTAGTTTTTATTATGTTTTTATTCGTTTTTATTTAAAAATCACATTTCTGGACTTTACTATGAGTTTGTGTTTTTTTCTGTGATTCCAGGTATTTTCTGGCTGAAATTGAGGGACCTGAGAAAAATCTGATTCAGAGGCTGAAAAAGGATTGCAGATGCTGTTGGATTCTGACCTCCCTGCACTCGAAGTGGATTTTCAGGAGCTACAGAATCCCAATTGACGCGCTCTCAATTGCGTTGGAAAGTAGACATCCTGGGCTTTCCATCAATATATAATAGTTCATACTTTGCCCAAGATTTGATGGCTCAAACTGGCGTTCCAAGTCAGCTTAAGAATTCTGGCCTCAAAACGCCAGAACTGCCATAAAAGCTGGAGTTAAACGCCCAAACTAGCACAAAAGCTAGCGTTTAACTCCAAGAAAAGTCTCTACACGTGAAAGCTTCAATGCTCAACCCAAGCACACACCAAGTGGGCCCGGAAGTGGATTCTGCATCATTTACTCATTTCTGTAAACCCTAGGTTACTAGTCTTCTACAAATAGGACCTTTTGCTACTGTATTTTACACACTTGATCATACTTTTCATCTGGGAACTTGTATGTTCACGCTTTGGGAGGCTGGCCATTCGGCCATACCTAGACCTTTTGTTCTTATGTATTTTCAACGGTAGAGTTTCTACACACCATAGATTAAGGTGTGGAGCTCTGCTGTTCCTCATGAATTAATGTAAAGTACTATTGTTTTTCTATTCAATTCAAGCCTACTTCTTCTCTAAGATATACAATCGTTCTTCAACCTTAGGGATGTGATGATTCGTGACACTCATCATCATTCTCACCTATGAACACGTGCCTGACAACCACCTCTGTTCTACTTGCAATAGCTTGAGTGCGTATCTCTTAGCCTCCTGATTCATAAAGCATGGTTGCCTCGCCTGACAATCGATCCTTCCATTCCATGAGATCAGAGTCTTCGTGGTATAGGCTAGAATCAATTGGCAGCATTCCTGAGATCCAAAAAGTCTAAACCTTGTCTGTGGTATTCCGAGTAGGATCTGGGAAAGGATGACTGTGACGAGCTTCAAACTCGCGAGTGTTGGGCGTAGTGATAGACGCAAAAAGATCAATGGATCCTATTCTAACATGATCGAGAACCAACAGTTGATTAGTCGTGCGGTGACAGCGCATTTGGACCATTTTCACTGAGAGGACGGGAGGTAGCCATTGACAATGGTGAAACCCAACATAAGCTTTCCATGGAAAGGAGTATGAATGATTGGAAGAAGGCAATAGGAAAGCAGAAGTTTAGGAGGAACAAAGCATCTTCATATGCTTATCTGAAATTCCTACCAATGAATTACATAAGTATCTCTATCTTTATTTTATGTTTTATTCATCTTTTAATTATCAATTCTCCATAACTATTTGAATCTGCCTGACTGAGATTTACAAGATGACCATAGCTTGCTTCGAGCTGACAATCTCCGTGGGATCGACCCTTACTCACGTAAGGTTTATTACTTGGACGACCCAGTGCACTTGCTGGTTAGTTGTGCGGAGTTGTGATAAAGAGTTGAGATTACAATTGTGCGTACCAAGCTGTTGGTGCCATTGATGATCACAATTTTGTGCACCACCTCAACATTAACAATCTTGGGCTGGACCTTGGGAATCTATGAAGCCTCAACGCATTGAGTCTTCGGATCAGAAACAGACCATGCCTCCTCGTCTTCAGGAGCTGGAACGATCTTGCCATCTATAACGACATTGTCCTAATTGAATAAAGAGAGGTCGAGGTCGGGGCAAGGACCTGAACTTGAGACTTCAAATTCTCAAACATTTCGTCCATCCCTACAGCCACGGACTCTTGAAGAGCCGCATACTCCTCTCGGACACTCTTCAAATCCTCTTGGAGGTCGAGCTTTTCCCTATAAACTTGGGTATAGCTCTCCTCTGCCCTCTTCTTAATACCCTCTACCATGCTTGCAGCAGCCTCGTCTGCTTTTACTCGGGCTCAAGTCTTTTCCAAATCGGACTTAAGTCCGGCCCTCTCCTCCTCTAACTCCTCTTTCAACCTCTTCAATCTCTCCACCTCAGCTCGGGTGGCCTCCAAAGAACTTTGAGTGGTGTTCAAGGGAGTTTTTCTCAGTTCCTTAGCTAGAGATGTACATACACCCGCAAGTCGGATACCATTGTGAGCCATAAGATTCAGGTGGTTTTGAATAATCACGTCATCCATACCGATATGGTTGTAAGGAAAGATATTCTTTTCACTCCAGGTAAAGCTGTCAAACCCTTTGTCATAAATACTCACCTCCCCAGAAGTCTTTTGCTTCTTGAGAGGAAGTTCTGAAGATGGAGGAGGAGGTGGGGCAGCAAAACTCTCTAGAGGAGGTCAAGCGGGATCAGCCGACTTCTCGGGGTAGGAATGACCTTCTTTTGAGCTGAAGGGCCTGAATCCGATTTCTAATGGGATGACTTAGAGTAAGTACCCCGGCTTCTTTGTCTTGAAGACTTTGGGCCATGTTTGTCTTCTGTGTTTGGCGAAGATGTTCCATCGCCACATTCTTAGGAGCCATGGTATCTGCAAGGTAAAATAAAAGTCCATAGAAAATAAAGTACAACTAGAAACCGTGGGAGCTAAAGGTCGAAAAGCAACCTAGCTCGGACCGAAGCTGACCGAGGTCTCCTAGAAATTTCTTTGTGTCCAAATAAGGAGCCCGACCCCAGCACTCTTGCAAAACATTAATGAAATATTTTTCGACCTCATATAAGTTATCTACACTATACTTAGTTATAACAGGTTTCTCTTGCCAGTACAAGGGAAAGGAGGGCTCATCATTCTCATCTAGATAGAAAGGCCGGGCACCCTCTACAGAACGGATTTTAAAGAAATAATTCTTGAAATAATAAAAAGACTCATCAAAAATGGAAAAAACTTTTCTACTCTGGACAGCGCAAAAGGAAAATGACGATCAGACTTTTGCTAGTAAAGAATTTTTATAAAAAAAATAATTGCGTCGTAGGTATAGTTTCTAAACCAGCAAAGAATCCTTTGGTACAAAAAATTATTTGTCACTAAAGCAAACCCAATAAAATTGATAACCGAAGTATTGAAACCTTGGGTCGTATCTCAAGGAATTGTAGGGAAGTATGATTTATTATTGGTTATGAAATTGTATATTTTGTTTTGGGTTTTTTTTTTAAAAAAAGGAACAAGTAATTTAAATGACAAGAAAAATAAATTAATAATTAGAAAATCTCTTGCAAGGTATAAGAACTGGGAATCCTATCCTAGTTATCCTTATCAGGTGTGATGAAAATTGGATTTTGCTCCCACTTAGTTAACCCTTACTAAATAAAGGTAAGTCAAGTGGATTAATTAACTTGATTCCTCAGTCCTAGTCAACTCCTATGGAAAGACTAGCCTTAGAGGGATCCAAATCAATCAGCAATCCTAATTTCCAATCAACTGCTGAGTTTGATAACTCAAGCGTTACCAATTACTTAACCTTAGTCAAAAGGAGAAAATAAATCATAAATTAAATTGAAAGCATCAAAAATAGAATAAAACAATCATAAATCTGAAATAACTCAAATAATATTAAATAGAATATTCAATTCTAACATAGGAAAGTTCATAAATCAAATTGAAAAGATAAATAACAATTAAAGTAATAGAATTAATAAAACTAGAAAGTAAATTAAAGGAACATTGAACCTGTGATTAAAGAAATAACCATAAAATAACAGAAATCATAATTCCTAAAACCTAAGAGAGAGGAGAGAGCCTCTCTCTTTCTAAAACTACATCTAAATCCTAAAATAGTCTATTATGAATGTTGTATCTGTCGTATCTATGAATGGATTGATTTCCCCACTTTATAGCCTCTAATATGTGTTTTTTGGGCCAAAAACTGGGTCAAAAACAGCCCAGAAATTGCCCCCAGCGATTTTTGGTACGTACAGGTCGCTGCAAAGTCACGCGGAAGCGTCGTCCACGCATTCGCGTGGATTGCGTTTTTGCCAGGTCACGCGTCCGCGTGATCCACGCGTGCGCGTCACCTGGATTCGGGGCAGCTATGGAAAATTATATATCGTTGTGAAGCCCCGAATGTTAGCTTTCCAACACAACTGGAACCGCGTCATTTGGACCTCTGTAACTCAAGTTATGGTCAATTTAGTACCAAGAGGTCAGGCTGGACAGCTTTAGCAGTTCCTTCAGTTTCTTGTATTTCTTCCACTTTTGCATGCTTCCTTTCCATCCTCTAAGTCATTCCTGCCCTGTAATCTCTAAAAACACTTAAAACACATATCAAGGTATCTAATAATAATAAGAGAGGATTTAATATTAGCAAATATAAGGCCAAAGAAGCATGTTTTCAATCATAGCACAAGATTAGGAAGGAAAATGTAAAACCATGCAATTAGTATGAATGTGTGTGCAAAGACTTGATAAAAACCACTCAATTGAGCACAAGATAAACCATAAAATAGTGGTTTATCAACCTCCCCAGACTTAAACATTAGCATGTCCTCATGCTAAGCTCAAGAGAAGCTATAAGAGTGAAGAGAAATGGTAGAATGTATGAAATGCAACATATCTGTATGAATGCAGCTATATGCAAAATGCTTTTACCGACTTGGTTAAAAGTAAATAAATCTTTTAAGAACAAATATGAAATGGATTTCACTAATTCAAATCACAAAATAAAGTACAAGTGAACTTGCAAAAGAAAATATCTCATGTAAACCGGGAACATAGAATTGAGCATCGAACCCTCATCGGAAGTGTATACACTCTAATCGCTCAGGTGTTTTAAGGTTCGATCTCTCAATTCTCTACTAATTTTTCTTTCTAAGGCTTTCTCTTTATCTAACAATCAACAAAAATTTGATGCATAAATACACATATCAAGAGGTCTTTTAAGGGTTGTAATGGGGTTAGGGTCAAGGTAGGATTGTATTTGGCCAAGTGAACTAAAATCTAAATCCTTAATTAACTTAAACTTTCCACCTAACTTTAGACAATCCATGTAATCATAATACCACATCTAACTATCCATTAACCATGTTTTCCACATATTCATGCATCCTAATTTCAAGTACAGTATATATGCATTGCTTTCACCATTTACTTTGGGGCATTTTGTCCCCTTTTATTTATTTGCTCTTTTTCTTTTCTTTTTCTCTCTTTTTTTTATGTATCTATATTTTTTTTCTTTTGTTTTTCTCAATGCATATGATTAAATTATTGAATGCATGAACATGTCCTAAACATTTCTTTCACATTTTCAGAAAATTCTAACATACTCAATTTTCAAACCAAATGTTTCCAAACCCAATTTCCCCACACTTAAATCATAAGCACTCTCACTAGTCTAAGCTAACCAAGGATTCAAATTAAGGACATTATTGTTTTTCGCTTAGAGTTAATGATGTGCTAAAGTAAAGAATAAAAGGGGTAAAATAGGCTCAAATTGGTTTGCAAGGGATAATGAAGGGTTAAGGCCATATGGGTATGTGAGTTTAGTGAAACAAGGCCTCAATCATATAAGTGCATGCATACATCAAACCATGGAAATATAGAATTAAGCAAGACAAAGATCACAATTTTAGAGAGAAAAACACACACCAAAAATAAAATATTGGTTGATAAAATGCAACCAATCAAATAAGCTCAAAAATCTCACAGGTTTTGTGTGTTTGAGCTCTAAACCATGTTCCAGTATAATATTTCTTTAAACAAGTTCAAAAAATTTAATTCAAATTAGTGGAATGCTATAAAAAGTTTCTTAAAAAAGAAAATATTACTTTAACCAAGTGGTGGTAAAATATGCACAAAATCAATCAAATATGCAATCAAACATGCAAATACAACAATGAACAAACAAATAAAGTAATATATTGGTGTTGAGAAGAAAATAACTAACCCATGGAGATCGGTATCGACCTCCCCACACTTAAAGATTGCACCGTCCTCGGTGCATGCTAAGATGTGCAAGTGGACGGGTTGCTTCGACTGATGCTTTTCTCCAAAAATTGTGCAGGTGGACTTGTTTGTCTCCCCATTTAGAAGTTTCTCTTTCCCTTTCTCGGTGGCCAGCCTGAAAGAAAAGGAAAAAGAAGAAAAAGTAACCCAGAAATAAAGATAAGAAAATAAATAAAGTATGGGTGGGTTAATGCCAAATAATGAGGGTCTCATTTATATGATAGCTACAACATGCAAGTGAGAAAATAATAGAAGCACATGGCATACCAGTGGTGCAAAAATTTGTAACAATGGGAAAGAGAGTGTGGGTAGAAAATATAAATTCATGTCAATGCAAAAGGGATACAGATAACATAAAAGATTGGCAGTGACAGATAAATAATATCATCCAACAGTGTAAAATAAGTCACTAAGCACCAAAATAATACCAGAAAAGATACAACAGTTGAAAAAGAAAATTTAACACCAATGAAAAAAATAATAAATTTAGAAAAGAAAATACAAATATGCACAAAATTAAAATGTAATGAATGAAAGTATACAAATAAATAAAATAAATTAGAATGGAAGTGAAGAAAGATGAGACGTTAAAGAGATGAAGAAAAAAAAAGAAAGAAAGGAGAAAGAAAGAAGGAGAAAAGATAGAAGAAGAAAGAATGATAATAGAAAGATAAGTAGGATTGAAGAAAAAAAGATAGCAATTCTAGCGCTGATCTGGATAGGCTGTGCAGCGCATGCGACGCGGACGCGTGGGTCACGCGATCGCGTGACCTGATTTGTGCTATTGGCGCAAGTGCAGCCGTGAGTTCGCGCAACTCTCTGTTTTGAATGCATTTTGCCAAAATTTAGGGTGACGCGTTCGCGTGGGTGACGTGATCGCGTGAATGGCCATATTTTGAAAAATGATGCGAACGCGTGGGCACGCGTTCGCATGATAGGGCTTGTGCTTCCAGCACAAGTTCAGCCCAGCTCCATCATAACTCTCTGCCATACACCTCTTTACGTCGATTTTGTAGGGCCACGCGGTCGCGTGGGTGACGCGGACGCGTGGGAGGCTATTTTTCAAAATGACGCGGACGCGTCAGTGACGCGGTCGCGTGGGCATATTTGTGCCTAAGGCACGCCTCCAGCCACACTCTCGCGTGACTTTCTGTTCAATTTTCTTTTCTTTCGAATGCACCTATGACGCGGACGCGTCAGCGACGCTTATGCGTCGCGTGCATTTTTTTTTTTATGCAGTATGCAAATGCAAATGCAGGCTATATGTAGCTATATGCAGAGATTATGAGAAGAGTCATTAACAAAAAAATAAAAATAGAATAAAGTAACATAAAACTAAGACTGAAACTGAACGATCATACCATGGTGGGTTGTCTCCCACCTAGCACTTTTAGTTAAAGTCCTTAAGTTGGACATTTGATGAGCTCCTTGTCATGGTGGCTTGTGCTTGAACTCGTCTTGAAACTTTCACCAATGCTTGGACTTCCAATAAGCTCTATCAATACCAAGTAAATTTCTCAAGCTTTGATGGAGTTCTTCACAAGTTTTGAGCTCCCAAATTTGATCCTCATATATTCCTGGATCCCAAATCTTGTTTCTGCACCCGTCTTCAAGTGGAACATGATGATTCCATCTGGGTGGTAAGCAATCCGAATTCTCACTAAGGCATCCAAACAGCTTCCTTGACCCATTCAGTTGAGCTTTACACCAACCCTTGCATTTAAACTTTGAGCTCCCAACCACAACGAACCTAAGATTGTGTTCCCAAACACTAACCATCTCCCTCTTACTCTTAAGGCTACAAAGAGCTCTAAGCTGACCATCTGTCTCAAGTAAACCATATTCAAGTGGGAAAGTAAAGGTCAAGGATAAGAATTTTACCCACTTGAATGTTGTATTGGATGGTAATGACTTTGGGGGAGGTCTCCAACAACCTTGGCAAGGTGATCTCCAACTCCATTCCCTTGGGCTCTTCCTTGACAACTTCCATCTCTTTGCAAGCTTCTTCAATATCAACCTCTTCCTCTTGGTAGCTTTCTTCCAATTTGATCTCTTCTTCATTGTTCACCAAGGGCATGGGAGGTTCTGCTTCTTCTTCTTTAATCTCCATGTCAAGTCCAATGGGGGAAGATTCAAATGTAGATAAGAATTCATCAATGATTGAATCTATCTCTTGATCATCCCCTTCAAAGTCTTCAACCATGATATGCCTTGGAGGTTGTACACCCTCCTCAACAAAAAATTTAAACTCCTTAGAAGGGGGCTCTATGACTGGGCTTTCCCATGGACGTTTCGCATCTCTTAAGTCTTCGACCACTTTTTCCTCTTCAATAATTCTAGCTTCCTCCAATTGTTCCAATACAAAGTCATGCTCCTTACTGTCCACCGGAGTTTCTAGTGTCGTTCTTCATTAGATTCTCCACATGAAGCCATGGGAGTTCCTTGAGTGCCCGAACGTCGGGAAGGTAATCGATTTATTGCTTGCTCTAGTTGATGAAGGGTTGCATGAAATTGATCTACTATTTCCTTGAGGCGAGCCTGTGATTCTTGGGTCGATGGATATGGAAATGGTGCATATGGAAGTGGTGGTCCTTGGGAGTAATTGGATTGAAATTGGGGTGGATAAGGGTTAGGGTCATATGGAGGTGAATGGTTGTGGTTGGCTTGTGAGTATGGTGGTTCAAAGCTGTGTTGAGGAGGTGGTTCATAGGCATATGATGGGGCTTGTTGGTAACTACAAGGGGGTCCACCATATCTATCATCTTGGTACGCACCTCAGAATGGCTCTTGACCATAGTAAATTGGTGGAGGTGATTTGTCACTAAGGGGTCCACCATAACTATTGTCTTGACATGCATTGTAAGATGGTCGTTGTCCATGGTACCTTGGAAGGTGTTGTTGCCGAAAGAGTTGATCAGATCCTCGTGGCTCCTTCCATCTGTAATTGTTTCAATCTTGATGCATGTTTCTGTTATAGCTTCCATTCCTTTCAACAACATTAGAACCAAAATTGAAACCAGAGGGGGTGAGAATTCATAGTAGCTAATAAAAATTAAAAACAAAAATAAAAACAAATAAACAAGCAAAATAAAATATTTACAGTAACCAATAATAAGGCACACGTTTGCAATTCTCCGGCAATGGCGCCATTTTGACGAACGGATTCTTGCTATCGGTAAAGAATTTTTATAAAAATAATCGCGTTGTAAGTATAGTTTCTAAACCAACAGAGAATCCTTTCGTACAAAAACTTTGGTTGTCACTAAAGCAAACCCAATAAAATTGATAACCGAAGTATTGAAACCTCGGGTCATATCTCAAGGAATTGCAGGGAAGTATGATTTATTATTGGTTATGAAATTGTATATTTTGTTTTGGGCTTTTTTTAAATAAGGAACAAGTAATTTAAATGACAAGAAAAATAAATTAATAATTATAAAATCTCTTGCAAGGTATAAGAACTGGGAATCCTATCCTAGTTATCCTTATCAGGTGTGATGAGAATTGGATTTTGCTCCCACTTAGTTAACCCTTACTAAATGAAGGTAAGTCAAGTGGATTAATTAATTTGATTCCTCAGTCCTAGTCAACTCCTATGGAAAGACTAGCCTTAGAGGGATCCAAATCAATCAGCAATCCAAATTTCCAATCAACTACTGAGTTTGATAACTCAAGCGTTACCAATTACTTAACTGAAGTCAAAAGGAGAAAATAAATCATAAATTAAATTGAAAGCATCAAAAATAGAATAAAACAATCATAAATCTGAAATACCTCAAATAATATTAAATAGAATATTCAATTCTAAGATAGGAAAGTTCATAAATCAAATTGAAAAGATAAATAACAATTAAAGTAATAGAATTAATAAAACTAGAAAGTAAATTAAAGGAACATTGAACTTTTGATTGAAGAAATAACCATAAAATAAGAGGAATCCTAATTTCTAAAACCTAAGAGAGAGGAGAGAGCCTCTCTCTTTCTAAAACCACATCTAAATCCTAAAATTGTCTATTATGAATGTTGTATCTGTCGTATCTATGAATGGATTGATTCCCCCACTTTATAGCCTCTAATCTGTATTTTTTGGGCCAAAAAATGGGTTAAAAACAGCCCAGAAATTCCCCCCAGTGATTTCTGGTACGTACAAGTCGCTATAAAGTCACGCGGAAGCGTCGTCCACGCGTTCGCGTGGATTGTGTTTTTGCCAGGTCACGCGTCCGCATGATCCACGCGTGCGCGTCACCTGGCTTCAAAGAAGCTATGACAAAATATATATCGTTGTGAAGCCCTAGATGTTAGCTTTCCAACGCAACTGGAACCGCGTCATTTGAACCTCTGTAGCTCAAGTTATGGTCGATTTAGTACCAAGAGGTCAGGCTGGACAGCTTTAGCAGTTCCTTCAGTTTCTTGTATTTCTTCCACTTTTGCTTGCTTTCTTTCCATCCTCTAAGCTATTCCTACCCTGTAATCTCTGAAAACACTTAACACACATATCAAGGCATCTAATGGTAATAAGAGAGGATTTAATATTAGCAAATAATAGGCCAAAGAAGCATATTTTCAATCATAGCACAAGATTAGGAAGGAAAATGTAAAACCATGTAATTAGTATGAATGAGTGTTCAAAGACTTGATAAAAACCACTCAATCGAGCACAAGATAAACCATAAAATAGTGGTTTATCAGAAAACCAAGAAGCCTTTCATTTCAATGTCCCGAGTTTGGTCAAAACAATCATTTAAAACAAGACCATAGTAGAAGGTCGGACCTCAAGTTCTCGGAAGAGAAGCTGGAATATCCTTAAGAAAGTCCAAGAATTCAGGTAAAGTTGAGAAGGAGCAACGTTACAAGCCCAAAGAATTTTTTATTCAAAATCGGTAAAAGGGAGTGAAACACCTAACTTTGAGAAAAAGCAATCGTAGGCGTAAAAGAAAGGGCATTCCGAGCTATCTAGAGGAGGAAAACATATTCTTTCTTTGGGATCGGGCACTACTAGCTCGTAATTTCTCTCATCCTCTCTGTTCTCACAAATTTTATGGTGTTTACGGAACTCTTCACAATATTACTTATCAACTACGGGGACACAAGAAAGAACAGAGTTATCTGTAAGACTCTGAATTTTGAAAAGTTATTAATAAATTATTTATAATCCATTATATTTATTTAAGATCATATTTTTGGATATTTTTATACATAAGTTGAGTAAATTCTTATTTATTATTTAGAGTTCTTATCATTGAAAAATAATGAGTATTTTATATGCCTTAATTTTAACATATAGATTTTTAACCTTATTTTATAAATAAAAGAGAATTAATTTACTTATCTCCAACTTTTATTAAATTGGTATTTAACTGAAAATAATTTACAGATTAGTAATTAAAAGGTATTTTTTTTAAGATAGATGCTTTATATTTAATTTGGTTTTTAATTGTTATTTTATCTTTTCATTTATTTTATAAAATTATGTTATTACCCTTATTTTTAGTAAAATTCCCTAATCTACCCCAAACCCCAACTAAATGACACTCCCCTCACCCCTCCTCACAGACGGCACTCACCCAACAAGCACACACACACTGAAACAATGAAAGAAGAAAAAGACAGAAGAAAGGGAAAGGGGGAAGAGGGAGGTCCGAGAGGGAGAGAGTGCCGGGGATGAGTGAGCTGCTGCGGAGGAGAAGGAGGGGAAGAGAGGTGGAGCTATCCACGTCACCACCCAGCGTTGCACCACCGCCACGCTGCTCCAGACCGCTGCCTCGCCATAGCCACGCCTCGCAATTGTCATCGCCAAAGAGCAGAGAAGTGCGCAGGGGTGAGCCGTCACTGACCTTGCATCCATCACCGCTGACCACGAACCAGTGAGGGAGGAAGACGTCGCCACCATTCATGCATGCCTCTTGAAGAACTGAAGATTGATGGTTTAGAATTCAGAATAAATCCTCGTTGCAAGTATAGTTTCTAAACCAAGCAATCAACCTTTCTTACAAACGTTTTGGTTGTCACAAGTAACAAACCCCTTAAAAATTGATAACCGAAGTATTTAAACCTCGGGTCGTCTTCTCAAGGAACTGCAGGGAAGTATGTTCTTATTATTGATTATGGAGATTACAAATCGGGATTTTGAAGATGAGGAACAAGTAATTTAAATTGCAATTAAAATAAGTAAAAGACTGTAAAATAAATAAATAACTGTAAAATAAACTTTTGGCAAGGTATGAGAAAATGGAAGTCCTATCCTAGTTATCCTTATCAATGATGATGAAGATTGAATCTCAATTTCACTTAGTTGGTCTTTACTTAAAGTAAAGAAAGGTCAAGTGACTAATTGTGTTGGTCTTCAAATCCTAGTTAATCCCTAAGGAAAGATTGGGATTATTGAAGTTCAATTCAATTAGCAAAGATAGCAATTATCGATCATGTTGAGTTTGATAACTCCTGAGTTACTGATTTCTTAACCAAGACCAAAGGGGAAAAGTAAATCTACTGGAATAAAAATGTCTTCAGATTGGAAGCAATAGTAACATAAATAAAAGAGAGCAATAATAAACTGAAATACCTCAAATAACATTAATTCAAAGAGTAATCTGTAACATAGAAGAATTCATAAATTAAATTGAAAAAATAAATAAAAAGTAATGTTGAACCTGATAAAAAGATAATCCTGAAAGCAAAAGAAATCCTAATTCTAAATCCTAAAAGAGAGAGGAGAAAACCTCTCCCTCAAAACTACATCTAAATCATGAAAAGTAACTAATTGGAGGCTCCCTTTTGAATGGATGCATTTTCCCACTTCATAACCTCTGACCTGTGCCTTCTGGACTTGGATTTGGGCCAAAAAGGGCTTCAGAAATCATTGGGAGTATTTTCTGTAATTTCTGGTGTGTGGCCTCTGTCACGCGGCCGCGTGGGTCACGTGGTCGCGTCATTTGGAGTTTTTCTTGTCACGCGGTCGCTTCAATCATGCGTCCGCGTCATATGTGTTTCGCTCAAGGCACGTGATCGCGTCAATGACGCAGTCCCGTCACTGCCAGTTTCTTCAAAAACTCCGTTTTATGCTTTCCTTCCAATTTTGTATGTTTCCTTTCCATCCTTTAAGTCATTCCTGCCCTTTGAAGATCTGAAACTACTCAACACACGAATCACGGCATCGAATGGAAGTAAAGGGTAATTAAAATAATTATTTTTAAAGCATAGAAAACATGTTTTTCACATACATCACATAATAAGAAAGGAAAAGTAAAATCATGCAATTTATATGAATAAGTGAGTGAAGGATTGAATAAATCACTTAAATTAGGCACAAAATATATCATAAAATATGGGTTTATCAACCTCCCCACACTTAAACAATAGCATGTCCTCATGCTAAATCCAAGATAAAGAGTAAGGTAAAGTTGAAGTGGTGGAATCTCATGCAATGCAATCTATTCTAAATGCAACTACATGCAAAATGTTTCTACCTACTTGGTTAAAAGTAAATAAGTTCTCCAAGAATAAATATGAACTGGATTTCACTAATTCAAATCATGAAAATGAGGTACAAATAGACTTGCAAGAAGAAAATAGCTCATGAAAGTAGGGAACAAGGAATTGAGCATCGAACCCTCACTGGTAGTGTATACACTTTAATCACTCAAGTGTTTAAGGTTCAATTCTCTCAATTCTCTACTAACCTTGCTTTCTAAGTCTTGCTCTTCATCTAACAATCAACATAAATTTAATGCACAGATACACATATCAAGAGGTCTTTTAAGGGTTGTAATGGGGTTAGGGTCAAGGTAGGATTGTATTTGGCCAAGTGGACTAAAATCTGAATCCTTAATTAACTTAAACTTTCCACCTAACTTTAGACAATCCATGTAATCATAATACCACATCTAACTATCCATTAACCATGTTTTCCACATATTCATGCATTCTAATTTCAAGTACAGTACATATGCATTGCTTTCACCATTTACTTTGGGGCATTTTGTCCCCTTTTTGCTTAATTGCTCTTTTTTTTTTTCACTTCTCTTTTTTTTTTCTTTTTATATATATACATTTTTTTCTTTTCTTTTATTTTTCTCAATGCATATGATTAAATTATTGGATGCATGAATCATGTCCTAAATATTTTTTTCACATTTTCAGAAAATTCTAACATACTCAATTCTCAAACCAAATGTTTCCAAATTCAACTTTCCCAATACTTAATTCATGAGCACTCTCACTAGTCTAAGCTAACCAAGGATTCAAATTAAGTATATTATTGTTTTTTGCTTAGAGTTAATGATGTGCTAAAGTAAAGAACAAAGGGGTATAATAGGCTCAACATTGGTTTGCAAAGAATAATGAAAGGGTAAGGCCATATGGGTATGTAAGCTAAGTGAAATAAAGGCCTCAATAATGTAAGTGTATGCATACATCAAACTATAGAAATATAGAATTAAGCAAGACAAAAATCACAATTTTAGAGAAAAAAACACACACCAAAAATAAAGTATTAGTTGGTAAAATGCAACCAATTTTAAATAGGCTCAAAAATCTCACAGGTTTTGTGTGTTCGAGCTCTAAACCATGTTCCAAAATAATACTTCTTCAAACAAGTGTAACAAAAAATTTTATTCAAATTAGTGAAATGCTCTAAAAGTTTTTTTTTGAAAAAGAAAATATTTCTTCAACCAAGTGGTAAAAAATGCACAAAATCAAACAAATATGCAATCAAACATGTAAATACAACAACTAACAAGGAAAATAAACCATTGGTGTTGAGAAGAAAATACTAACCCATGGAGATCGGTATCGACCTCCCCACACTTAAATATTGCACCGTCCTCGGTTCATGCTAAGATGTGCAGGTGGACGGGTTGTTCCAACTTATGCTTTTCTTCAAGGATTGTGCAGATGGACTTGTTTGTCTCCCTTTTTAGAAGTTTCTCCCTTTTTCCGTCTTCGGTGGCCAGCCTGAAAGAAGAGAAAAAGAATAACAGTAACCCAAAAATAAAGATAAGAAAATAAATGAAGTATGGGTGGGTTAATGCCAACTGATAAGGGTCTCATTTACATGGAAGCTTCAACATGTACGTGAGAAAACAATAGAAGCACATGGCATACCAGTGGTGCAAAATTTGCAACAAAGGAGAGGAGTGTGGGTAATGAAAATATCAATATAAGTTCATGTCAATGCAAATGAAGTGCAAGTATCATAAAAGATTGGCATTGGCAGATAATTAATATCATCCCATAGTGTAAAACAAGTTACTAAGCACCAAAGTAAATTCAAGGAAAGATGCAACAGCTGAATAAGAAAATTTTTTAACACCAATGGAAAAAAAATAATAAATTTAGAAAAGAAAATAAAAATATACACAAAATTAAAATGCAATGAATGAAAGTATGCAAATAAATAAAATAAAATAAAATAAAAGATAAGAAGAATGAGAAGGGAAGAACGGAAGAAGAAGTAAGTAAGAAAGGAGGTAGGAAAAATTAGGATTGGGGAAGAAAAGATAAGATATTTGGCAAATTAGGATAAGCTGTGCGGCGCAAGCGACGCGGATGCGTGGGGGACGTGTTCGCGCGGTTTGCGTTTAGATGGGTCGACGCGGTCACGTCGATCACGCGGACGCGTGACTCGTTTTATTCTACTGGCGCGAGGGCAGCCTCGCGATCGCACAACTTTCTGTTCAAAAACACATTAGTGCCAAATTTTGGGTGACGCGGTCGCGTGGTCTACGTGATGGCGTGAGTGGTCATGATAGGGATGTGACGCGGACGCGTGAGCCATGCATCCGCGTGGTAAGGCTTGTGCGTTCAGCACCAATCCAGCACCACTCCAGCACAACTTTCGGTCGTGCACCCTTTCTTACGTCGATTTTCAGGTCACGCGACCGCGTGGGTGACGCGGACGCGTGGGAGCTATTTTTCCAAATGATGCGGCCGCGTTGGCGACGCGGTCGCGTGGGCATATTTGTGCCTAAGGCACGCCTCCAGCCACGCTCTCGCGTGACTCTTTGTTCAATTCTTTTCTTTCAAAACGCACTGGTGACGCAGACACGTCAGCGACGCTGCCGCGTCGCGTGCGTGTTTTTTTTTTAATAATGCAGTATGCAGAATGCAATGCTAATATGAATGTTATGTAAAACTCCAGGTTCAATACAATAAAATAAAATAAAACTCGAAAACAAATAAAACTAAATAAAAATAAAAAAGGAACGATCATACCATGGTGGGTTGTCTCCCACCTAGCACTTTTAGTTAAAGTCCTTATGTTGGACATTGGATGAGCTTCCTGTTATAGCGGCTTGCGCTTAAATTCATCCAGAAATCGCCACCAATGCTTGGAATGCCAATAGCCTCTGGGTCCCAAACTAGGCATGTAAAGCTTCTGAGCAGCTTCAAACAGATTTTCAGGCTCCCGGGGTGACGAATGTCAGAATAGATTCCAGGATCCCAAACTTTGCTTTTAAATCCGCCTTCGTCTTAATCTATATATTTCCATCCGGGCGGTTTAGAAAGTAGAATTTCACCATGGTGACCAAACGTTTTCCTAGATCCATTCGATTGATCATGATGCCAATCCGTGCACTTCGAGTTGAAGCGTGGAACCTTATTGAACCTTGTGCACCAGCTCTAAGTACGAGCCAATTCCCTCTTACTCTTAAAGCCGCAGAGAGCTCTAAGCTGGCCATCTGTTTCAAGCAAACCATATTCAAGTGGGAAAATAAAGCTAAAGGTTAAGGATTGTACCCACTTGAAGCTTGTATTGGGTGGTAATGGCCTTGGGATAGGTGTTTTCAGTGGTTCTGTAAGTTCTACTCCCTTGTGCTCTTCGGTGAATTTCTTCACTGTCTTGCAGACTTCTTCAATTGCATCCATGTCCTGATCAAAGCCTTCTATGTCTTCCTCGTCACTTAAGTCATAAACGGAAGGTTAAGAGAAATCTACCTCCACATCATCTTCGTATTCACTTGGGGAAGATTCTTCGATCTCAGAGAATTCACTTGCTGATGCAAGTTCATTACTGGGAAAACTTGACTTGAGATTATCATCATCAAGGAAACTTGCTTCTTGAATTATTCCGTCTAGTTCTTCATAAAAGACTTGCTTTGGGAGTTGTGCACTATCCTCCTTAGCATCAATTGTAACGTCCTTGACAGAATTTTCCACAATTCTGAATTCCCATGGAAGTTCAGCGTCTCCTAAGTCTTCAACCAACTCTTCTTCGTTTACAATGACAGCTTCCTCTACTTGTTCTAGTACGAAGTCATGCCCTGTTCTGTCCACTGGAGTTTCTAGTATCTCCTTCATGATGCGCTCTTCTTTAGATTGTCCACATGGGGCTGTGGGAGATCCTTGAATGTTCGAACGTCTAAAAGATAATTGACTTACATCTTGCTCCAGTTGATGAAGGGTTGTTTGAAGTTGATCTACTGTTTTCTTGAGGCGAACCTCTGATCCTTGGGGTGATAGATTTGGACGTGGTATATAGGGAAGTGGTGGTGTTTGGGAGTAATTAGATTGGAATTGGGGTAAATGAGGATCATATGGTGGTGAATGGTGAAAAGGAGCTTGTGAGTGTGGTGGTTCGAAGTTATGTTGAGAGGATGGCCTATAAGCACAGGGTGGGGCTTGTTGGTAACTACAAGGTTGTCCACCATGTCTATTGGCTTGGTATGCATTATAGAATGGTCTTTGTCTATGATATCTTGGAGGGCGTTGTTGCCTAAAGGGTTGATCAAATTCCAGTGGACAAGTATAGTTGCAAGTATAGTTTAGAATTCAGAATAAATCCTTGTTGCAAGTATAGTTTCTAAACCAAGCAATCAACCTTTCTTACAAACGTTTTGGTTGTCACAAGTAACAAACCCCTTAAAAATTGATAACCAAAGTATTTAAACCTCGGGTCGTCTTCTCAATGAACTACAGGGAAGTATGTTCTTATTATTGATTATGGAGATTGCAAATCGGGGTTTTGAAGATGAGGAACAAGTAATTTAAATTTCAATTAAAATAAGTAAAAGACTGTAAAATAAATAAATAACTGTAAAATAAACTTTTGACAAGGTATGAGAAATTGGAAGTCCTATCCTAGTTATCCTTATCAATGATGATGAAGATTGAATCTCAATTTTACTTAGTTAGCCTTTACTTAAAGTAAAGAAAGGTCAAGTGACTAATTGTGTTGGTCTTCAAATCCTAGTTAATCCCTAAGGAAAGATTGGGATTATTGAAGTTCAATTCAATTAGCAAAGATAGCAATTATCGATCATGTTGAGTTTGTTAACTCCTGAGTTACTGATTTCTTAACCAAGACCAAAGGGGAAAAGTAAATCTACTGGAATAAAAATGTCTTCAGATTGGAAGCAACAGTAACATAAATAAAAGAGAGCAATAATAAACTGAAATACCTCAAATAACATTAATTCAAAGAGTAATCTGTAACATAGAAGAATTCATAAATTAAATTGAGAAAATAAATAAAAAGGAATGTTGAACCTGATAAAAAGATAATCCTGAAAGCAAAAGAAATCCTAATTCTAAATCCTAAAAGAGAAAGGAGAGAACCTCTCCCTCAAAACTACATCTAAATCATGAAAATTAACTAATTGGAGGCTCCCTTTTGAATGGATACATTCTCCCACTTCATAACCTCTGATCTGTGCCTTCTGGACTTGGATTTGGGCCAAAAAGGGCTTCAGAAATCGCTGGGAGCATTTTCTGTAATTTCTGGTGCATGGCCGCGTGGGTCACGCGGTCGCGTCATTTGGAGTTTTCCTTGTCACGTGGTCGCTTCAATCATGCGTCCGCGTCATATGCGTTTCGCTCAAGGTGCGCGATCGCGTCAATGACGCGGTCGCGTCACTGCCAGTTTCTTCAAAAACTCCGTTTTATGCTTTCCTTCCAATTTTGTATGTTTTCTTTCCATCCTTTAAGTCATTCCTGCCCTTTGAAGATCTGAAA
The DNA here is from genome assembly GCF_003086295.3 of Arachis hypogaea. NCBI lineage: Eukaryota > Viridiplantae > Streptophyta > Magnoliopsida > Fabales > Fabaceae > Arachis > Arachis hypogaea. The sequence goes on along the minus strand of NC_092051.1, from coordinate 41,026,907 downwards.
CTACTCAACACACGAATCACGTCATCGAATGGAAGTAAAGGGTAATTAAAATAATTATTTTTAAAGCATAGAAAACATGTTTTTCACATACATCACATAATAAGGAAGGAAAAGTAAAACCATGCAATTTATATGAATAAGTGAGTGAAGGATTGAATAAATCACTTAAATTAGGCACAAAATATATCATAAAATATGGGTTTATCACCTCTACCACCGTGGAGTGCGTCACCGGGAAAGGGAGCCGACGTGAGGAGAGCCGCGCGTGAAGGAGAGAGAGAGAGAGAAAGAGAGATCCGAGACTGAGCTGGTTTCTCTCACCGCCGATCTGCCCAGCCGCCGTTGTACGCTCCGTCGCCACCGCTGGTGATGGGTGGCCGAGTCTTCGCCACCGAGAAATGCCGCTGCCATCACCAACGACTACCACTGGTAAGGTTTTATGTAACGGGTTTCGTTTCTTTTGAGTTCTGGAAACGTTACAATCACTGCATGTTGGTTTCGGTTGCCATCATCGAAATCTGGTCGACGTTGCCACGTGAGGTGGCAGCCGTGGCCACTGCCAAACCGGTTCAGAGACTGCCGCTGCTTTGTTTTTGTATTACAGTAAGTATTTCTGTTCTGGAGACCCAGCGTTAGTGTTCTGTTACGTGTATTAAAGTCTTTGCGATATTAATATTTTTTAGGAATTAGAAATCAAGTTTGCATGTTACGATTAAGGTTGTTCTGCTATTGAGAAAGCAAGCGGAGCTGAGGTTTCGGTTGCCTTTGATTTCGAGCTGAGCAAAAAGAGCTTAGCTGACACATTTGGGTTATGGTTTCGCTTATCGAGGTAGGGGCCATTTTCAGAAAACTATACTTTATAATTTGGAATGGTTATATATGGATACTGATGTGAGAAATATATCTTTAATGATGGTATAAGTCTTATGTATTGTTTGGTTTTCTTAGTTTGATATGAATATTTGTTTGACTGGATTATTATTTGGTTTTGTTAAACAGACAGTTCTTGAAGTTGTTTCCTTAAAGTTTTGAAATTGAGTTAAATCTGTTGAAAATGAAGTTGTTTCTTGAAATATGAGAATGATATGAATTTTCGGAATTAGTCTGATTTTAAACTGATTTGGTTTTGAAACAATGGAAGGGGTTGTGGAATGGTTTGGTTGGGACCCGAAAAGGGTGGCAAAGTCCAAGTTTTAGGGGAGATGCTGCCGAATTTTTGTGAAATTTAAGATTCTTTTTTAAAATGTGATTTAGAAAAGGAATAAATTTGAGAGGTTCTATTATTTGGTTCTTAATTTATTAAGAAATGGTTGTTTCGAGTTTAATTTGTTTAAGGAAAGTTTATGTTTTAAGATTGATTTAAATATGAAAGAACCTATATTTTGAAGTTTGATTAAAGAAGTACTTTTGGAAGAGTTTTAGTGGATTTTAAAAGAAATTGAACTTTGATTAATTAAATTTGTTTTGCTTTTGTAGTATTCTTTAAATTTTGACTGAGCAAGACTAAACAATTCCGAGCCTTGGAAAGGTTTTCGATTTAAGAATGAAATGAAATTGGTTTTTGGGCTTAAATAACTTTGGTTTTGAAAGTGGTTCGGAACTTTTGGCTAACATGCCTTGGTGTTGATTTTTAAATCTTTGTTTTAATTGATTTCAATTTAAGTAACTATAATTCCGAGGATTTATAAAGAATTTAAGAAATGAGGCAAGTTATTTTCCTTAGAGTCTTGAGTCTTTGCCAAGGTTGTTAATTAATAACTCTGATTTGAAATAGTCAAATGAATGATTTAAAAGTGAAGGAGTGAGTCTTTTCAAAGAAAATTCCCTTTTGATATGATATGTTTGAAAGTCTTTTGGAAGTTTTGGAAAATGTCACATAAGGTGGCTAAGTTTTGAAAGATAATTGATTTTGAGAAAAAAAAGTGGATTATGAACTTGGAATAATTTGAGATATGAGGAATTTTGAATTTTGAGATAAAGATGAGTTTGATTTTGATTTTTAAAGAAAATTGATTTGAGGAAAAAGTGATATATGGTAGGAATGATGTTTTAACTTGATATGAAGTGTTAATGAAGTGCAGAAATGATGATGAATGAATATGTGGCTTTTGAACTTCTTTTATCTAAGATACGAGTTTCCTTGGGTAAAGTACCGTGGCTTGCCACCACGTGTTCTAGGTTGAGACTCGATACTCTGTTGACCCTATGTCGTAAGGGTGACCGGGCACTTATAAATTTTCGGGAAGGTTAACCCCAATTGAGTAAAGTTTTAAATATATGTATATGAATTATGAATGAGAAGAGAAAAAGCTATGGATAGACTCATGGGGATGCGCGACGGGGGACAGTCCAGGGTTTAGCAGCCGAACTTGTCGGGTTAGCTTGATAACCGACAAATGAGACTCATTAGCCATAGGGCAGGCGTTCATCATATGTATCTATGTGACATTGTTTGGGTGTGCATATTGTAATTAGTTTGCTTATGTGAATAATTATGTTTAATTGTTAATTGCTCAACTTGATGTAACTGCTTGATTGTGTTTGAACCTTCTTACTTGTGTTTGTGACTGAAATTAGTTGAATTTGTGATGAATTGGCTGTGGATTGATTTGTTTGGGCCTAGGGACGTGGTTGATTATGAGATGGGTCGAAGGTCGTGTTTAATTTGAGTTTTTGATTTAGAAAAGTATGAAAAACCAAACTGGTTCAGCATAGACTTAATGAACCTATGCTTGGAACAGCATGGTCATTCATGCTGTCTAGGAAAAACTTTTAAAAAGGCTTTTGGATTTTTGAGAAATTAACAGCTTTCTCTTTCAAAAAGGATTTCATATTTCGAATATTAAATCTGTGGTTTTGAAAATATGTATAAGGCGGTTATTAATCACTATACTTGAAGAATAGTTTTATTTCACGTATCCTATTATAGTAATTCTCTACCCATAGTGAGAATCGGCGAGGACGATGTTCTCACTCCCCTACAAGTCTTTTCTTTTCAGGTTATAGACGACGAAGTTCGGAAGAGTCTATTTTATTTCTTTTCTGTTCAAACGATGTTTTAAGTTGTATTAGTTACTTTTTCCCTCGCCTTTATCTATACAAGTTTTTATAAGAGGAATAGGAATTTGATTATGCAATGCTTTTAAATTAATAATATGTATATATATTTATTCTTTATGAGTATTGTAATTTGTATTTTAAGTATGGATGTATGTTTTGAAAATTTTGGTTTAAGTTTTAAACAGGCTCATATTTTAGTATTAAATATTTTAAGAGTCATCGTAATACTCGAGCTATCAAAGTGGCGCAGCCAGAAGCATGACATTTTGATAGTTAGGGTGTTATATTATCTACCCAATTTAGGAGACATGGAAGAACTTTAGTCGATATACTGAGAACAACAGAGCACGACATAAAAGCCATATCTACAAATGCAAAATAAAGAGATCGTCACTGAAAGAACTCGGACGACGTTCAAAATAGATCGGGCAAAAACAAATAAAATACATCAAGGCAGTTTCAAATCCCTTCTACATACAAAAAGCATCAAAAATGGTGTCTCTCTTATGCTATCAGTAACAACATCATTACATAGTAGCGATACCATTGGGAGCAATACGAAAACAAATAGCAAAATGGTTACAAATATAGTTCTACAAAAACTCAGAAAATCCTCCAGATAACCAACAGTGATTCAATCAACAAAAGTGGTCTCAACAGAAGTTTTCAAACTAAACGACGGTAGTCAACGAATCTCCTAAAGAAAAGTTCCAAAAAAGCAATTAAGACCGCCACCAAAATTGAAGAATCAACAAAACTAAGAAGTCTATTGCTAGCATTATTGTTTGAAAGTCATTCAACACAGTTGCAAGACAAATAAAGCTACTGATAATTAGAAGCATCAACCTTGAAAATTCAAAGAATGAAGGGCACGTCAAATGGCAAAATTATGAACATCCCTCTCCACAACAACAAGCTAACATCTTTAAAAGATCCAAGACGAAGAAATCTTGGAAGTAAGAGCGATTGAAAAGCAAGAAGGGAAAAGAGGGAATTCTCACAGTAATAAAGAAAAATAGAAGGTTTTCTGTGAAGAAAAAGAGGTGAAAGACTTTTAGAAATGTGGAAAAGATGAAGAGGGAAAGCCAAAGTGCTTTTATAAGAAAAAAAAGGGCAAAAAGGCCTTTTCAAACCCCCCTCTTAAAGACGTGTGCGAATCCCAAGAAAACTACGGCGCAACGTTCGTCCCCTCATTTAAGGAGGCAACGTTCAAATTTTCAAAAACACGTCAAGTGCCCGACCTCCTGAGGGTAACGTACCCGACGTAGAAACTAAAATCACTAAATGTTCGAGCCCAACCTAATATAAAGCTTGGACTCAAGTAGGGGCATTGTTCATACCCTGGCCCAACAAATAAAGTCAAACCCAATAAAGAGAAAAGGTTCGACCCACAAAGGGGAACTCCAACCCATACCCGACCTCTTTAAAAAGGTCAAACACCGTGAAAGGAGCCCCGCTCTGCTTGTCCAAGCAAGTAACTGCCTCCGCGAATCTCTCTACTATCTCTATCTTCCCTAAAAGATAGGTCTCAACAACTCCCAAGATTAAGGGAACGATCATCCACCCATAAAGGTGGAACTACTCCAACAAAGGTGATTAACATTCTACTATAAATATGCTGACACCCCTTAGGTATAAAGTATGTTCTAATCTACTAAAAAACCTACCTAAAATCCTTGCTAACTTTAGTATCGGAGTCTCTTGCAGGTACCACCCCCCGCCTCCTCACGAAGAACTCGAATGGTAGCACCTCGACACAAGAATAAGTTGGATGCTGCCCCACAAGAAATTTGGACCTCACGTTCAGGCCCAAATCAGCGTTTCAAATAACCCTCAGAACATAACTATTATTTGTATTTTTCTATAAATATTATTTAAATCAGTATTTATGATGTAGTAACTTAAGATATAAATAAATATGATTAATTTTATACAACTATTAATATATATAATTTAATATACCAAGGAACAGGTTTCAAAAAATTATTATTATACAGTTGTATTATTCCATAACTCTTTAGTTAAAAAATGTTATGCTATGGCTTATAATTATAAATATCATTAGTTAAAAAAATAATTTCAAACTCTAAATTTAGAAAAAAAAAATCTCGAATTAAGAATTTTGAAGTAGAAAAAGAAAGTCAAAATCTATAAATAAAAGGAGAAATTTGAGGAAATTTTTCTCAGCAGACTAAGTAATAAACTTTTTTAAGAAGAAAGGGTAGCACAATAAAAAAAATGAAGAGTTTCCATGGCAAATTGCTATATATTGAAGGGAGTGAAGAATTCATTTTTCTGTAGAATTATTTTTTTTACTTATTCTTTTCACTAGTTAAGTATATGTAGAGAAGTAGTGAGAAATGTGAGAGTTGATCCCACATGTTTAATATAAAAATGTGAAATTTAAACTAATTGAGTTACATTTAATTTTTGTATTAATACTACTAATTCTTTTATAAAAACTTTGGAAAAGCCATGGTCCTCCACTGTTTGCACTAAGCTCCGCCCTTGCAGCATCCGCTGGATCCATATACTTGATCAGTTTGATCAGAACATGATAAAAAATCTTGGTACAAAATCTATATATGCTACTTTTGTTTTCTTCCTTCAGTTATTACCTGTATAATTATTCATTGTTTTATTAATTTGATCAGATTATTTTTGTATATGATTTTTGCCAGGAAATAACTATCAGTAAGACAATAATCCAGTTTTAATTAGTGATTTTGTGGATTTTAAACATGTGTGCAAAATAGAAAAGATTTGTTCAACTAGTGGAGGATGCGTGTTTAAAGTTTAAACCACCCCACTCTTATTAAAAATCCTCATAAGAGAAATAGGAGTTAAAAGTTTATTGAATGCTCATCACATTTTTACGAAGAGTTTTGTATTTTCTTAACACTAAAAGTGTGAATGATATGAATGAAAGTAAGAAGCTTCAGAATCTATCGTAGGAACACAAAACTTTTGAAGTTGATGATTTGATTTGGTTGGACCTTAATGTTCAATCTACATTATTGGAACCATATAAAGAGCAAGAGTGAAAAGATTGTTACTGATATGGTTTGATTTGGACAGGATTCATTATTTTGGTTCAATCTTATTTATTTAAACAAATAAGAAAAGAAGCAAGTACAATTGCAGCTTTTTTTCGTGCTATAGGACTTTGTAGTCCAAGTTATTAGATAATCAAACACCCTTATTTTGGATCCAATCTAATACTACAACAGTTAAGTTACTTTCAATTAGATGGTTCCTTTTTCTTGGTTTTACTATGAAATTTTATTATGTCTCTAAATATGTTTCCAGGGCAGTTTGGATCCATTTAAAAAAAAAGTTTGATTTTTTAACTCAATTTGATTTTATGTAAATTGTTGAGGTTTTAATTAGAGCAACCCATTCTATTTAATAATTTTTTAATATTATAATAATAAAAAATTGAAGTAACTTTAGGTTGATAAAATAAATAAATCTCACTTAACACTCACAAAATATTCATTAAATAATAATAATAATATATGAATAAGATAAAATGTGTAATGAATTAAATGGGGTCTTTTATATATAAAATACAAAATACAAAATTTTGCAAATTTTCTAAAATAAATTTCATTACATCTCGTAGTTTCAGGATCTTAATCAACATGTTATATATATTAATTGTGTCAGTATTATACGACATTTTACTGTCTCATAAATCTCTTTATATATATATAAAGTTTTTGGATGTTTATTTTTGTTACATTTCACTTGTTTATTTTCTGTTATGACCTCTGAGCGACAATCAATAATAGCAGGTAGCAAAGATGATTCTGAGCAACAGACGGTGGTGGGTGGCGTGGCGCAGCGGGCACGATATTGAACCACCGTGTGTAGATTTAGGTTTTCTTTTCCTTCTTGTTAGGATTTTTGCAATCCATATACTAATTTATTACAGTTGGCTCTTGTACTCTAGTTAGTTACCTATCAAAGTTGATTTAATTATTATGAGATAACAAAAATTAAATAATACAATAATGACATACTTATTTTGTTATTCAAAATAATGACATGCCTAAATTAGTTGGATAAATTAATTTGCTCCCCTAATTTTTTAAAATGATCAAGTGAGAGCAATGAGACACGTCACTGTCGATAATGGAACACATGAGTAATTCATCTCAGTTTGCATTATCCATAGACAGAGAACATAACATGTCTACAGTTTGTTATTATGAAAGATCTAATTGATATCTTTTTTTTTTCAGAAATTAATTAGTCTGAGGCCAAAACTTTTAAAGACTTAATTGTCATTTTACTCATTTTAAAAAAAAAAATCACTTCTATTGACCTATGCATAATTTTCAACCAATATCTTCATTTACTTAATGTGGATATTTTTATTCAACTATGTTGCGTGTATAATAAAAACTAACCGCTAAAATATAAATTAAAATTTAAAATACACATTGAAAATGAATTAAATAATATATGTATCTTTGTATAAATATATAATAATTGATTTAGTGGCTAATATTTTCTTTTTGACTGAAAATAAAACAAAGAAAACTAAGAGGAAGAGTTATTTACTATATAAATAAAATAAATAAATATTTGTCTCTCATTTTACTCTAAACTAATGAATAGAACTTAACATTAGTTATAATAATAATAATAATAATAATAATAATAATAATAATAATATCTTATGTACTGAGTTAAAACAAAATCTAATAGGTTAAACTAACAATAAATAAAATGACTCAAATTCAATAAATAATTACATTATAAAGGTGTAATTTCCTTAAAATAACAAAACTTTTAGTTGCTTGTAGTAGTTTCAATAAATAACTTCCTTAGAGAATCAATTCCAATCTTTTACATAATATTCTCAACAATTTTTCTATGCAATTTATTATTGGACTTAGGTCCATATTCATCTTCAAACTTGAAGATCATTTGAGACAGCACTCCTAGAAATACTCTTACTATGGCCCAAAGCTAAACTCAACACATCATATTCTTCATTTTCCAAAGTGATACTCTCCTTTGGCAAATTAATAGATACTCCATAATATGTTATACAGGCCAAGAAAGGCCCAACCCAAAAAATCCAATGTCCATTCCACAATAATCCACCTTTTAGTAAAGCTGGGCCTAAACATCTTGCTGGGTTAAGTCCAACACCTGCATAGCTCGGTTGCCCAGTAACAGTTATAGACACAAACACTGCTAATGCCATTGCCCCAGCAATCACAACACACACCATAGGTAATCCTAATTCCTTTGACCTTTTCTTATCAAATCCCAAGGTAATACCAATAAATAGCACCAAAAAGGTGCATGAAAATTCTACTAACAATGCAACTTGTGGCTTTGATCCTAGTCCTTTATCACTATCATTACCAATTGCACATCCTCCCAATGAATATTTGTGTTCCAATTTTGGATCCATGACACATTTTAGCATAATGAAACCAATAATTGAACCAATGCATTGTGCTATGACATAAATTAGTGCACGTACAAGAGTAACAACACCCTTTAGTGCTGCTATGAATGTGAAAACAGGACTCATGTGACCTCCAGAGAGTGGAATTGTGACTATTAGGAACAAGAAGGCTATGATGAACACTGCAAGAGGGACTAGAAGCTTTGGAGCAACTTCATGTGAATCCAAACATGCTATGATTGATGATGTCAGTGTGAACATTAGAGAAGCAGTTGCAACTAACTCAGTCAATGCTGTTTTCCATGTCTGAAACAAGAAGAAAATAAAATAAAATGTCATCTTTTGCATTATGATACTTCATATTCATATGTAATATCGAGATTCAAGATCAGGTGATTACTTACTATGAAAATATTTCATGCGAAGATAATAACTAATATTCATTAGATGGTTTGATATGCTTAATTAAACTACTTAGCATAATATGTATCAATATTTTAGTTATCATCTTTACATAAAGATATTTTTATGTGAATAGTCACCTTAAAAACATTCAACTCGAGAATTCACTTAAACTTGTAAAATTTAAGATCAATAATGAGAATAAAAGAAAGAATTGGACTATAAGTGTGTATTAAATATGAATAATATGTGGATGTGAGTGTGTAATTTGGGAAGAAGAAAAATTAATCAATCAAAAACGAATTAGAAGAGAGAATTTAAGAGTGGAAGACTTAAATTTCATTTCTCATCATCTATCATAATTCTTCATTCTAAGTACTATTTAAATTATTTCTAGTTATAGCTGAATTACTCTACTGATTATACTAGGACCAAATTATACATGTTACATAAACTTCAATAATAAAACTCAAAGGTGTAAACTCATAAAAGTTTATTCGTAGAATCATAAATTTGATCGATTTTAAACCTAAACTTGTAAACTGGAGTTTTAAAACTTATGTGTATGAAATTACCTCTATTGAGAAAATTTCATGGGCACCAATCAAAGCAAGAAATTTGTACCATGCAGACTTTTTATGAACCAAATGTGTTGCCTCTACACTTTGAAAAGACCTTGAAAATTGATCATCACTATCAACTACTACTACTTGGGAAATAGCTGAATCCATGTGATCTTAATTTCAAGAAAAACAAGTGAAATGTGTCTTCTATTTATCAGAATGAGGTAGGGGAAAATTCTTTTGTTAATATGTTTCTATATTTATCCACCTAAATATATAGTGTCTTATGTATCATTATCTCAAACTTCAATTTCACTTCTAATATAATTATCTGTTATAGTTGACAAGTTGAGATAAAACTTTCGGTCCAATTATAACTGAGAATTTGTCCAATACGTAAGTTTTACCACTTGTTCAATATATTGAAGTAGAAATTCCAATGCATCAAAATTTTGGTATAGTGCTATATCACATTTTCTGATATAACTGTCTAGTAATATGCTTCACTTGCAAGAATATTCCCAGTATACAGAAGTTAAAAAGAGAGTAACATGGCTTTTAGTTCTAAGAAATTTTCCCAGTTAACAAAGCCAATTCTTGGCCTAATCTATCTTCTACAATTAAATAATGAAAAAAAAAATCATAATTTACAGTTTACAAGAATTTTTGAAAAACAATCCCTCAGACACGTGTGTCATGCAAACGATAGTTGCATTCAATAACAAAATAAACATGTCATTATTGTATTATTTAGTTTTTAATTAAATATACATTTTATTATATAGAATCATACTGTACACAAAGGCACATTCATGGTATATGCTATGGATGACAGGGTAGCCTTTTAGGATCAGAAGCAAGAAAAAGATAAAAACTTAAACATCACAATTCACATAAATTTGAGACTTCTTATATGAGCTCTACATGCTTGTATTTTTAGCATTACAGATACCTGCCGCTTACCACAGTTTCTAAATCACTCTGCATATATTGCATAGACTTAAAGCTTTGAATAATTTTGTTTATAGAAGAATTTAACACTCTATTTGACTAGAAAACTTGTTTTTCGGAGATATAGATTTCAAGTCATTATCATACATTAAGGTAATCCAATAGTTCAAATTTGGATTCTGATCTATCATGATGACTTAGTGCTTGATTTAAATTTATACTATTAAATTATCTTAGTGTATAACGTACCATATTTCTGCCTTTCTAGCTCAACTAAGATCATGTGCAAATTTCACAGTCGAAATTTAAGGAATGGGATAGTCAACACCTTAGCATCAATAGATGGTTCACAAAAAGGCATATATCAAACGGTGAAGAAACTCTTCATATATCACTTTGGCTAGAAGCTAAGATGAATTATATTATATGAGAAACTAGAAAGCACATATACATATATTATATAATGACAACAAAAATAAGATATTCAATTACCTCTGGCATGAAAATCTCATGTGCTCCAATGAAAGAAAGAAAACTAGACTTTAAAGACTTCTTGCTATCCAAAGAGCTAACCTTGTAAGTCTGAACAGAACTTGAAACTTGTTGTTGCACCATCTGTCCTGGATTTTTAAAGGAACAACTTTCTGAACTTAAAGTAGACGCACATCATTAGGGATATTAATATCTATATATTTATATAATATAGTAGCCAACCTTGAGAATTGTTGGTGGCTTGGTGCCATTTAAGAGAAGCCTAGCTTCTCTTTAACCTTTTTCGCTCAGAACAAAGCTAATTCTTGGAGCTAAGTAAATTTTCGTACGCATATAGAAAAGCAGCTGCGTGAATGTCTAAGACATGATCCATAGTTTTCTGCCAAAATTCTTATAGCAATGTAATCCATGCACATTACAACATCTGATCTGAAGCTGCGTGAATGTCTATGACATGGATAGGTTCCCCTTACTTGGAATAATATTTGTCACTAGACACAAACAAGAAGATATGGTTTGTAGTTTTCTCTTAGCTATGAGTTTCTTTTATTATTATGAACAAAAATTTAGATGAGTTCAATACAGAATCCATCAAGGATAAGACATAGATCATTTACTAAAAGAACCCTCATAGTAGTACAAAGTAAGGTATTGCAATAAAGATATTCTTAAATATTTAATGGCTTCTCCTTTTCAGAATACCAATCCTTATCTATGTAGTCCATGCAATGAAGAAACCAAATGTTATCATCATGGCTTCTCAAGATACTTAAGAGCCATATATCATCATCATCAACAACAACAAAGATTTATCTTATTAAGTGCAACCAACTACATAGATCAAACAATGTTTTCAAGCCTTATCATGTATCATATCTTAGATTGTATATATAGATCTTTTTTGACCATTTTATGTATGGTTTTCTTGAATATTTTTTCGTCTTTCGTCTCCATCTCACCTACCATTTTAACCGAGAACTCTATTAATTTTTTTTTTAACATATCCAAAAAATCACTTGAGACAAGATTTCTATATATTATTTTTTCAACAAAGAGGCATATAACATCGTATGGAGAAAACAAAACCTTATTTAAGATAATAGATATATTAATTATAGCTATTTCTCCAATTCAATCAAAGACCTTGCACTGGATTTCGAGAGTATATCTTGGGTATATACTGAAAAGATACTAAGATTTGAACATGCGTTACATTTTTTGTTTTTGATGTGACATTGATTTGTATTTTGCACTCCATTAATCAACATCTTGAATATAATGTTCAGCCTCTAACAAAAAAAACTGACTAATTGTATGATGAATCTTGTCTTTAGTCCATCAACAAGAAGGAAAAAAAACCTAAATCCATACACGGTGGTCCAACACCGCGTTGCACCGCGCCACCCACCACCATCCATAACTCAGAATCGTCCTTGCCACCCATTACTGTCCGTCGTTCAGAGATCGTAATAAAAAATAAACATTCGAAACGTAACAAAAATAAATATCCAAAACCTAAAAAAAAAAATTGATCATTGATTTGAGTATCGGTGATAGTGCTACTATACCTGGCAGCAGGGGCAAATTTAGAGGAGGGCCAGTAGGGGTCATTGCCTCCCAAAAAATTTTGAAACTTTTATATATTATATGATGACATTGATTTTTAAAATTTTATTGTTAGTCTAGTGGCTAATTAAAATAATTTTTGTCTCATGACCTGGGTTGAAATCTCAATTGTTATATTTTGAACATTAATAATATATTATATTTTCTTAAACCAACCATTTTAATCAATAAATTTTTTTTAATTATTCTTTCTATTTTTTATTATTTTTATTAACCATTTGTTTTTATTATATTTTTTTTATTGTTCCATTTATCTTTTGAATTTTTTTCCCTTAACTTTTAAATCTATATCATCGTATAGAAAATACTTTAATTTTTATAACAAATTCTAATGAAATAATAAAAAAGTATATACATAAAAATTAAATTCTTTCAATATTTATTTATTTTCTCATGATATTAAAATAATTTAAATAAATTATATATTAGTATAAATATTTTACATATTTTATTTACCAATTCATTTTAAATACATATGTAAAAAATATCAAAATAAATTTATCTATATTATTCATGTTACATTTTTTATAATAATAATAATAATAATAATAATAATAATAATAATAATAATAATAATAAAAAAGAAAGATAAAAATTAGAATTTTAGTTATTATGAATGATATCAAATATAAAATTATTATTTTTTAGTAAAATTTTTTATTAAAAATAATAATAAAAAATAATATTATTGATTATATAAATATTTAATTTTTGGTCCCTCTTCAAAAAATTTTTGAATAATCCGCCCCTGCCTACAGTGGCGGAACTTGGAGAAATTTTGGGGGTTAAAAAATTTGAACATAAAAACTATATAATAATATTTATATTAAAATAAAATTTATAAATATAATTACTTTTACGTTTATTACTAATATAACAATAAATAAATAACTATATAGACAGATATTATAAAATAATTTAAAATTATAAAATAAATAATTATATAAATAAAAGAAATTAATTTTATTACAACTAATTTCAATATTAAAATTATAAAACCTAATTGATAATAAGAATAATAAATAATAATAAAAATAAAATTTTAATTTGTATAAAAATAAGTCAATAAAGCTTTTAATTTGTAAAGTCCATTAAAGCTCAAATTTAAGATATTATTGTAAAATAAATAAGTATATAAATAAAAGAAATTAATTTGACTACAACTAATTCTAATATTAAAATTATAAAATTTTATTGATAATGAAAATAATAAATAATAATGAGAATGAGATTTTAATTTGTATGAATAAGTCAATAAAATCTTTAATTTATAAAAGTTGATTAAAATTCAAATTTAAAATATTAACAATTAACATTAAAAATAATTGAATAAATATAAAAAGTGAAAATTGATCCCACAAATTTATATTAATATTACTAATTCTTTTATAAAAACCTTGAGCGAGGAAGTCGTGGCCCCTTCGTTTGCACTAAGCTCCGTTCCTGCCTGCCTGGCAGCATCCGCTGGACCCATATATATTTTCTATAGATGTTCTATACTTGATCAGTTTGATCAGAACATGATGAAAAACCTTGGTACAAAATCTATATATGCTACTTTTGTTTTCTTCCTTCAGTTATTACCTATATAATTATTCATTGTTTTATTAATTTGATTATTTTTCTATATGATTTTTACCACGAATAACTATCAGTACGACCTTGAAATACTTTCAACCCGTCGTCGCTTGTTTTCCATGAATTTAGAGAATAATTATTTTTGTATATGATTATTGTTGCTGAAGTTTTGGATGTCAATAATCCAGTTTTAATTAGTGATTTTGTGGATTTTAAACATGTGTGCAAGTAGAAAAGATTTGTTCAACTATTGGAGGATGTGTTTAAACCACCCCACTCTTATTAAAAACTCTCATAAGAGAAATAGGAGTCAAAAGTTTATTGTATGGTCGTCACAGTTTTAGGAAGAGTTTTGTATTTTCTTAACACTACAAGTGTGCATGATATATATATGAATGAAAGTAAGGAGCTTCAGGATCTATGGTAGGAACTCAAAACTTTTGGATAATTATGGCGGTATGAATCGCCATTATACTTAATAATAACATTTTTCTAAAACTATCGTAATCCAGAGTGTTATTTTAGTTATTGCGGCAGTTTTTGTCATGTTTAATATGATAGTTTAAATCACCCTTTTAATTAGATAAAACAATAACTTTTTTTATTGATTAAAATAGCGGTCTAAAACTGTCGTATTTTACAGTATGTAATAGCATTTTTCTTTATTTAAAATGAAAGTTTTATTTAAATAAAATAATAATTTGTGTTTTTAAAATGTCAGTTTTTAACCGCCGCTTTATGCCTTTTAAAATGGCAGTTTTAACTACCAATTTTACTTGATTATAATAATAGTTTTTTTCTATTTTAAAATTGTTTTGACCATATTAAAACATTTTTTTGTTTAAAGTGGCATTTTAGAAATTTAAATATAAACCAAAAGTACCATAAACCAAACATCATATTATTTTTAATTCATACATAATCATTGAAAATCAGACGTCATAACTAGTAAACAAAATGTCAAACATAACATGGTTTTTTTATTATACATATCTAATCATATGGTCCTTAATATATAATATTTTATCAGGTGAGATCATGGTTCTTTGTTGCTCGCTCTAGAAGACCTATTTCTCAATTTTTTTAGCGATGGAATCTCGTCTCTTGATTTAATCTCTACAACAAAAGAATAATCTGTGAGCATAATAAAAAGTATAAATTTTACTTATTTATAATAATACATACTAATATTAGTGATACGGCCGTTACAAATTCGATGTCATAATTCGGCATTATATACAATAACTCGGCATTATGCACCATAACTCGACACTTTACGTTATAACTCAGCGTTATACGTTACAATCAGACTCAACGGACTACATCCTAGAATAAAAACGTTCAACCAGACATTATCACTTATTAAAACCTATTAACTGCTCGTCAATTCAAATGATCAATAGAAACATAATCGAACTATTTTATCTCACCTATAAAGGTATGATATTTTATCTTCAAACAATACACTGAATTCACAGTACTAACTTAAGCATCGAAGTGCCTTTTGCAGGTACACTCCCCATTTGCTCATACTCTCTGTGACGTGACACCCCTCTGGACGAGAAGCTCGAACAATCCCAACTCACAGCTCAGCGCTGAAGGCCAAAGCTCGGCGTTAAAGGCTAAAGCTCGGTGTCAACTCCTGTAGCCGAAGTTACGTCCAGGTTGTTCACCCAAGAACAATTGGCGCCCACCGTTGGGCCTCGAAATAAACACCCTTCTTTCTATAGGCCCCATTTTCTTCCAGTGGTTTCAAACTTACCTACACCTTTGTAAACAAAGGTCATATAATAGCTAGTGATATTTGCATACTAGGCACTCACTGGAAGAGAGACTCCCATGGAAGACCAAAATAACTAAGGAGAGGAGACCTCATCCTTGAGGCAAAAGGATGGTTTAAACTTGTAAGGAGGTCAATCATCCCCACCTCAAACATGTCCGAACTCATCATAAAGAGGGCCATCGTGATACATTGTATCATGAAAGGTAGAGAAATTGATGTGCCCACCACCATTGCCGAAAGTATACAAGACATAGTTGAGAGCACGAAGGAAGGAGCAAGACTAGGCAATCCTATCACCATTTACCTCTTTTGTGAAAAAGCCGGGGTCGTGTTTGAGGATGCTGACACCACTTGGGTTCCTATGGCCAATAGGATTAGGACGGAGAAGATCTCAAGTATTCATCAAAAAAGGAAGGCTCAAAAGAAGAGAAGAGCACAAAGATAAGAGGAGGAGCACATGCCCGAAGCCATGGAGCAAGCACAAGCACCCTTTGACATGTCCCAAATCCAACATGCAATTGATGGCATATCAAGACAATACGCAGAAGCTCAAGAGCTACAGAAGAACTTTCAATTGCAAATGATGGACCAATAGAGGGAGTTGCACATGTAACTAATAGAGCAGCAAAAAGAGCAATATGGCCACCTTAATGAGTCCATCAACCAGGTGGCTCAAAAGCAAACACAGCACGAAAAGCGCATGCAAGAGCTCAACCAACAACAAATTGCTCACATGAAGGCATTCAACGAGTACAAAGTCCTCAAGGAAGCAAGGCATAGGAATCGACTTGAGTATGATGTGAGAACTCAAGCCAAGACCAACTATCTATGCTACTCAATACCCTCCTTGAATCCAAAAATCAAGCCGGTTGAGCAAATTTATGGTGAGCTCGAAGTGCATGAAGTACAAAGGGTGAATAGTTATGAAGTAACAGTGAGAAAGAAGATAGAGGATGCTGAATTTTGGAAGAGGCTAGTGGAAACACAGAAGGAGAAAGGAGGTGCAAGCAACTAAAAAGAGGATAACTCGCAAGAAGAAGATCAAGAAGGAGAAAAGAGAAAGAAAAATAGAAAGCAAGTAGAGGCCACCAATAAAGGCAAAGAATGAAAGGTGGTGAAGTTCTCTCTTTTTCTTTAGAATTCAATAAGGATATACATGTATGGAATAGAACATGTCTCCAATTCATGAGTCATTTTATTTTGAGTGTTTGCATATTGTTTGTCTTTATGTTTTCTGGTTTGTTTACTAGTTGTTGCACTTGAATCATTGCACCGTATCTTGATTGTACGCTTGATTTCCCAAGTTTCAATAAGAAAAAAAATGTTATGAAAAGCAAGAGTAAGGTCCAACTTTGTGAAGGAAGAATAAAATCCTAGGATGTGGTGGTACATGCTTAACTCATAAAATAGTTCATGAATAAGGTTGAAGGGGAGCATGATTCTTTAGATATGAGCTTGATATGCATTTTGGGAGACTTGGTAAATAAAAGATCCTTGAAAAAGAAAGAAAGTGAAAAAGAGAAAGAAGCAAAAGGAAACAACTAATAAAGCTAGGCATCAATAGCTTGAAATTTTGGATATATGTCTGTGATGCTCTTGTACAAAGACAAGGTTGGATGACTAAATTCTAAGGGGTGCTTCATCACTTGGTAACTTGGGTTAACTAACTTGGGATTGCCAACTGAAAGTCCACAATCAAGAGCTACTTTGTGACAAAGCATTAAGTAACCCAAAGAGGTGCTGGACACTAATGTCCAAAGAATGAATGCAAGCCAAATGCCTGTGGTGTATATGTGTTAAGGAGAGGCTTGAGCAAGTATGTCCTTAGGGGTGCTTCAACACCTAGCATCTTGAACCAACTGGTTCGGGAATGTTGACTAAAAGCTTACTATAAAGAGTTACCTTAACACATAGCACTTAGCCTCAATAAAGTAATAAGCTTCCCTCAAAAGAAAAGAAAACAAGAAAGCTCAAACCAAGGATCACATAATAATGAGTCTCATAGAATGCAACAAAGTTAATATCCAAGAGAGTGTTATAACCTAGAGGCCAAAAAGAAAAACCATTAAGGAGGTGATGCATGAAAAACTCCATGAGCCAGGATTGAAAGTTATCTCAATAAGGACTTTATGCTTCTTTGTACTTTCATTACTTTTCCTATATTTCATTCCTTGCTTGGGGACAAGTAAGATCTAAGTTTGGTGTTGTGATACCAGGGCATCTTGGCTAGTTTTACAAGCTATTTTAGTTAGTTTAGAACTAAATTTAGTACATTTCTTAGGTAATAAGCAAGCATTTGTACTTAATATCCTTGCATGCATCCATGCATCAAAAGTGTGGTGAATTCATGAGAATTTGAGAGCATATAATGCATGATTTAGTTGAGTTAATTAAGTGATTTTTATGGCCTTTAAAAGAAGGTTTTTGCATGGCTATGAACTTCAAACTTTGATGCACCTTCTTTGGTTTGTGACAGGAGAAGCAGAGGCAGAGACATTGAGCCCTAGAGAAGCAAGAATGTAAGCTCATTCAAGGAGCAAACAGCATCCAAACTGGTACTCTCTAGCAAGCTTACAGGAGAGCGCCAGCCTCAACACTTAACCTCAGCAATTGGCGCTCTTCGCCAAAACCAACCATGCCAGTACCAACCTTGTCAAGACCCTTGTCAAGCACCATCCCAACCTTGTCATGACACCACCCAAACTTCAACACCACACCACACCAACCTCGCCAAGGCCATTACCACACCACACTCCAACCTTGTCACAACCACATTGCCTTACCTCTAACCCACACTTTCTATTGGCGCTCCCCAGCAAGATTACTGGAGAGCGCCAATCACCCTTACACCTCTTAACATCCCACGCTCATTTCTGGCGCTCCCCAGCAAGTTTGCTAGAGAGCGCCACTTTCATTCATGACCCCTTGTAAACCCTGAGTAATTAGTAAATAACTAACTAATAAAGTAATTATTAATCAAAGTGATTAGAAAATAGGATTTGATAGTTTAATGTGATAAAAAAATTTAAACGAGAATTTGACACTAATTTCAAAGAATTTGGCCTAAGATTGGGCCGAATGGGCCAAATCGATTGAACCGGGCCCAAAAATGGCCCAAGCCCAACAAGTCAGCCCATTCATTAAGAGAAGTAAACCCTCTTATCCTCCTTCATCCAATAAAACACTGAAAGCATGCTCATGGTGAGGGAGGAAAGAAACATAACCCTAACGTCACTATCAATCCACCGTAACTTCTTGCTCCGAGCTCCAATCGCCGCACCGTTTGCGGCCACGCAATCACCACGTCGAGATCTATGATTCCATCAGATCAATTTCTTTGATAAGTCACTCTAACACTCTAGCCTCTCTACCCCTCCAATTTTCAAAAATTAGTGAGAATCCATGTTGAGAATTTGTGATTTTGGTTCTCTAGGTTCAAGCTTAGCTTGAGGAACTTGTGGGCCTTTGCTCAATCAAGATATATGTAAGGTGAGGATTCTCAAATTTTGCAAATTCTAGTTTATATGAGTTTGGGTATTGAATTTGGGTGTGCATAATTATTTTAGTTTTACCCGTTTTTCAGGGCTCCTAGTTAAATATCTCTTATATATATATATATATATATACTTTTAGAGGTCATAATATCTTGCTATCTCAGTCTTATGACTTAAGTATAAGATTAAGTGTGGTAGGGTGTTACACCCCTCATACCTACACTCTCTACTAGCGCTCTCCAGCAAGCTTGCTGGAGAGCGCCACTCCCTCACACCCCACCATAAACTCACCACACACCTTGTCAACCTCACCTCATCCTTCTTGCCACAAGCCTTGACACCCTCACCATACTCTCCACTAGCGCTCTCCAGCAAGCTTGTTGGAGAGCGCCACTCACCAAATGCCTTGCCCCTTAACCCACTCTTTCTCCAACGCTCTCCAACAAGCTTGCTGGAGAGCACCACCTTCATACACCTACATCTCCCCTAGACCACGCTCTTCAACAGCGTTCTCCAGCAAACTTGCTAGAGAGCGCCACTTCCCCATACACCCACCATACTTGACATGACTTGACTCCTTGTCACAAGCAACAACCAAAGGCCACGCTCTCCATCTCAAGCTCCCTCAAGAGCGCCAAGGCAAGCACACCAAGCTCAGTGTCACGCTCATTTTGGGCGCTCTCCTGCAAACTTGCTGGAGAGCGCCAATCATCAACAAAGGGGAGATAGTGTCACGCTCTCAAGGGACGCTCTTGAGCAAACTTAGCACTCTCCTGAAAGTGCCAATGCTCGCTTACCACGCTCGCACCCAAGCTCTCCAGAGAGCATCTTTGATGAACAATTTAAGGGAGGAAATGAAGCCTAGTGCCATGCTCTCAAGTAGCGCTCTCCAGCAAGCTTGTTGAAGAACACCAATCCTCATGCACACAGCGCTCTCTGGGTGACGCTCTTAAGCAAGCGTAGCTCTCTCCTGGAGGTGTCAATGCTCGCCCCCAGTGCTCGTGCCCAAGCTAAAAAACGAGCGTCTTCGATGAGTAATCCAAGAAGAAATTTGGACTTGTGCATACGCACAACCCATCAAGCGTACGCACAATGGTGAAAATTGCAAGGGTGCGTACGCACAGCCCCTGGTGCACACGCACAATAAGTAGCGCTCACTTTTCATGCTCGTCACCAAGCGTCAGATCCAAGCACCAAAATGGGAAAGTCCAAAAGGCCCAAGTACAAGAAGTGAAGACTTTGGGGGAAAGCATTATAAATAGATGAAGTTTTGAACTTCAAAAGGAGGAGGGGAGTAGAAATTACATGACTACACTTTTCATTTACTTGCTTGTACTTAGCATCGTTTTAATTTGATTGCAATTTTACTTTTTATGCTCTTTCAATTTCTTTCAAGTTCTCATAGAGCGATGATCAACTAAACCACCACTTCATTAGGGGAAGGAGCTCTGTTGTAATTTCAATGAATTAATACAATTCTTCTTCTTCTCAATCCGCTTGTTGTTATCTAAGGGAAAGCTTTTGTGCTTCATAGATCCAATCACTACTGAGAAGGGGGTTGGATCTACTTGAATCTCTATGTGAGCCTTGAGAAAGGGATCATAGAATTTAGTTTGAGACTTCTCTCTCACAACTCTTTTGATCAAACTATTCTTAGTTGGTACATGATATATAACCTCTTTGAATTGAGATCTTGAGGGTTGTGTGGCTTATGGATTAGAAATTGAGCTTCACCTCTTCTCATGAACAATTAGATCAAGAGATTGGCGATTGATTGTGTTAAGAGAAATTGAGTTTCTAAGAAATTGGAATTCAATTATTTACAATCTGTCATAGATCTACTTCATATAATTCAGAAGAAAATTGAGATCCATTGATTCATGAAGGGTCATAACATCTCCGATCCCTAATGAATCTCACCCATTATATTTCTTCACTTCAATTCTTTTGCATTTCTAGTTTCCTTAAATTCCCAATACCCAAAATCCCTTTACATTCATGCAATTTATATTTCATGGTCATTTATCTTTCCGCATTTAGTTTCTTGCAATTTAAGTTTTCGTTCTTTACTTTCAGAAATTTACTTTCAGCTTTTACTTTCAATCATTTAAATTCGTTGCCCTTTATTTTCATGTCATTTACTTCTTTGTTACTTCAATCACACAAAATTATCAAATATTAGTTAACTAAAAGAATCATTTAACTAAAGTTGCTTGATCCATCAATCTCTATGGGATCGACCTCACTCAAAGTGAGTTATTACTTGACTGCGACCTGGTATACTTGCTGGTGGAATTTATGTGACGTAAATTCTAGTCATCAAGTTCTACAAGATAGCAAAAAAGGCTTCCACCCAAGCACGGCTAGCATTTTTTGACCTTTTCCATAGAACGAATCATTCATTGTTAAAGTAGTCTGTAAGAAGCAGAAAGATAAAGCATCTCCAAAACCTTAACTGATTTTTTATTATCGTTTCTTTATCAATTCTTTATTGTTTTCTTTATTTTTTTTGTTTATGCGCATTTAACAACAACCATTATCTTTCTATTTGCCTGAATAAGATCTGCAGGATAACCAATGCTTGCTCAATCCAATAATCCTCGTGAAATCGACCCTCACTCACCTGAGGTATTACTTGGACGACCCAGTGCACTTGCCGGTGAAGTTGTGCGAGTACAATTTCGCGCACCAAAAACCTATATTAAGCATTGCCTTGAGATGAAATATTTAGAGTCCAAAGAGGCTCTGGGCACTTATGTCTGGATATTTGAAAATATTTTTCTAGTTATGTACTTGTGGTGTTGATTGCTCAAAGAGAGGCTTGTTTGATTAAATTTGAGGGGTGCTTTATCATCCAATAATTTGAGCTAACTGGCTCAGAATTATCAATTGAAAACCTATATTAAGTGTTGTTTTGAGACAAAACACTTAGAGTAAAAAATTTCAATTGTTCTCCCGAGTTAAAAAGAAAAAAATTAATTTTTTTGAAAAGTAAGCTACTTTCAAGGTCATAAAATTATAAATGGATTCCCATAATATAACTCAGATTAGTGTTTTTGAATATTCTTAATTATAAGTATGCAAGATTTATGAAGATAGCAAAAGTCCACATGTGATCATAGAGATTATTATAAACCCCACCTTTAGTTTAATATCTGAATTGGACTTCAATTAATAAACTCTTTAATTCTTATCACTATGATAACCTTTGTTTAAGTTTAGTGTTGTGATGCCTTCGCATCTTTAGTGATTTTTACATATCTTTTTTAACTAGTTTTTTATATTTAATTTGAAGTTTTCTTATTTTAAATGAAGTTTTCACAGCTAATCATATATTTGGAGTCGTTTTAAAATTATTGTGCATTCATGATTATTCTTTAAAGAAATAAGGAGAAGAGAAGCAAATAAGGAAGGCACAAGTTAAGCTCCCAGAAAAATGGGCACCAAACGCCCAAGATTTGTCAAAATGGATGTCCAGTGCCCAAGAAACCAAAGCTCAATGCCCAAAGGGGCACCTAGCGCCTTCGACAAAACCAACAAGGCTAGCGCCTGACTTGGGAATGTCGTGCCCAGTTCCAGAAGTTCCATTAAGATGGGCACCCAGGGTCCCATGCTTAGCACGCAACTTTGAAGACCGCTCACCTCCCAGAAATCCAAAAATACATTGGCGTCCAGCACCAAATGCCTAAGTTCAGCGCCTAGCGCATCAAGTCAGGGCCTATCCTCCAAGTTCAGCGCCTGACCCAAAATTCTCTTCTAGGAAGTTTTAATTCGACCCATACTCTCTAGATTTTAATGATTAGTTATTGTTAACTTTTTTTAGAAAGATAAGATTCAATTTTGGTTTAAATTAAAATTGTTGTTTTAGTTATCTTATCCTTCGAAAGATAAGATTATATTTGTTTTGAATTTGAATTTTAGGATAGAACTTAGGATATAAATAAGGAAGAGATAATTCATAGATAATGGAGGATCATCGATTTTAGTTTATTTTTCTGTTTATCATGAGTCACTAATCCTCTTTTGTTAGGGTTAGGAGTTTTTTTTTTATTTTCATGGATTGGTAATTTGATTGTTTATTTTATTTCGATTAATGCATTGATACTTTTTTCAAGAATTGAATTTCGTTCTTCATCTATATGGTTAAAAGTATTGAAAAATATTTTAATTCTGTTTTGAATCTTTTTATTCTCTTGGGAAAGTTAATATCATGATTAGTTTGAAAATCTTTCTCATAATTTTTCAAACTAACTAGGGATAGCTTTTGAAAAGTTGTGTGACGTTAAATCGAAATATGCTTAACCTCTTTTTCTTAATTAATTAACCAAAGAATTGAAGATTAAATAAGATAAAGAGAAATTCAACTAACAAAGAATTGGAGTTTTATTATATATGATTTATTATGAAATTATCTTGCATGAATCAAAGTAAATAAATATGAACGTTAACTTTTCTAAAAATTAAACATCTCCAAAATCTTAACATCTTATTCTACTATTTATTTTTTTAATCATTTCATAAGCATTTATTCACATCAAATACTCTATTTTATTATTAGTATTTCACATCCTTTCTTTTGCAAAAATTCGATTGATTTAATTAGAATATTTAATTAGAAGTTATTTATTCAGTTTTTTAATTCTCATAGAAACAATATGTACTTCTTGTGATATTATTTGAAGTGATTTGATGTACTGGGTATGTCTAAGATGAGCATAACAATTATTTGTTTATTAGATGTGCCACATTTATATAGATCATTAGATTTAATTAGATGAAAATCAAAGGCTAATATGGAAGAAGAGCATTAACGGACTCTAATAAATACAGAATATCCTAGTACATAAATAAATGCTTTAAATGACAATACTTTAATACGCAATACTTTAAATGGCAACAGAATCTTTTATTCTTAAATAATTAAATATAAATCATATAAATACAAAAATATGAATATTTTTTATTCAATAAGATTAATTATTATATAATAAATTTTTATAATATTAAAAAATTATATTAAAATAAAATTTTAAACTGTAACATAAAAATATAAAATAATTAAAATTTTATTTTATATTAATTGGCAAATAATTAGATTATTATATTCAAAAATTTATTAATTAACTAATTTTTTTAAAGATATTATTATATAAAATAATTTTCATCAAAATATTTTAAAAATATAATTTATTTAAAATATTATATATAATACATAAAAATATTAACCTTTTCATTTTTTTTAATTTTTTTTAGAAAAACAGAATAAAAATAATATAATTCTAAATAAATGCCTATCACATTATATATTTACTTATATTAGTAAGACCTAAACTAATCAAACTTACATAATTAAAAATATAAAATATATAAATACAAAAAAAATAAATACTTAGGTGTGTGTGGTTGGGGGAATTATAGAACATTCCCAGGAATTTTAAGATGGGAATATGAAATTCCTATGTGTGGTTCAAAGTTACAAAAAAACATTCCAAGGTAACTTTTATTCCTTGGAATTGAATTACCACTCATTCAATTTCCATCTCCCCCTGGTTATCTTTCATTCCAATAGGAATGGAATGTAAATAATGAAACAAAAAGAATAAATTATCCCTATTATTTAATACTATATTTCACTTCTTCTTCATTTTTTCCTGAAGAACTAAACCCTAGCAGAGCAGTTTTTTTCCCAAATCAGTGAGCTTCACCAACGCCACCGCCACCGGAGCCGGCACCGGCACCGGCACCGCCGTTACTCTAAACAGAAGATTCGTCTCCTTATCTTCTCCGATTCATGTACGCACTGCTTTTCTCTGTGAATTTTCTTCGAATCTCATATTAAGGTTTGAGTTTTTTCCAAAATCAGTGGAGGCTTCACCAACGCCACCGCCATCGGAGCTACAACGGCACCACCGTTACCCTAAACGGAAGACTGGTTTCCTTCTCTTCTTCAAGTTCATATTCGCATTGCTTATCTCTGCGAATTCTCTTTGAATCTCTCATTAAGGATTGGGTTCTTTTTATGCTTTCTACATCATATTACACTAATTTTTTATAATAGACTGCTAATTTGATTAGTTATTTTTTATTTTGCTTGATTTTTTATACGCTGTTTGTGATTATGTTGCATGCAAACAACATGTTTGATGATTTGCCTCAATAAAGAGTTTAAGCTTTTGACATATTTTTACCTGCTTAATTTGGCTTGCAATGCACTACTATGCTTGCATTACTATTGCTCTGCTTCTTTATCCTGTTTTCTTGATGAATTTTACATACTAGTAACAATGTAAAGTTGTTTTGGTGGCAATCTAATTTTCAGCTACTGGATCTGTGGGATCTAGTTTTGCAGTTTTAAAATGTATTTTGGTGTGCATGTTCTAGTATACTTATATGTTCTGGTGATATTTGTTACAGTTTCGTATGATAGTGCAAGTTTGTTCAATTATTCGATCTGCATGTTTACAGATTTTGGCATATAACAAGAAGCCCTTTAAGTTTTTCTCCGATGCTTCTTCAATTTATTTATTTTATTTTACTTGTTTGTTGATATATTTTAGATTGTTTGAAAATTAAATTAGCCAACTTATTTAGTGGAACAAGGATCAGTTGTAATTGTATTTGTTGAGAATTGATATTTCCATACTGCTATTACTAAATTTGATATGTGATCACCGGTTCTTTTCTTTCTTATTAACAACAATTCGGGAGTGGAATGACTCTTGTATGATTCCTATGTGCAGTTAATGTTTTGATTCAAGTGATTTGAATAAAGTCTTGAATTAAATTGAAGGATGACTAGGTGAACGAGCATTAGTGCATTACCATTAATGTGCATGTAAAATTCTCTAAACCACAATGAACTTTGATTTATTTTTTCTTGATTTGATAAATCTGAATGTTAGTTTATATATAAAAAAATGAATTCAAAAAGGAAAAATATAAATTTTGGTACTACAATCAATTTCAATGCATTAATCTTTTAGTTGATTGACTTTGGATAAAAAAAATGTAAGGTGATTCTCTTATAGTTATACTCTTCATTAAGTGAAGTCTTGAAAGGGTACAAGAGTAAATAGATTAACCGACAAGTTCATTGATCCCCCCCCCCCTTTTTTTGTTTGAAGTTTCTGTTTTTCTGAAATAGGTGTCTCCCATGATTTCTCACTTCATAGGTCAATGCTTTTGTGTCATTGAAATGTCTCCATTTAGTAATAATGTGTCTCTGTCTCTCTATGTTTGTGTCATTGAAATGTTTGTGTGTGTGCATTTTTAAGTAATGTTTGTTTTTCTTACTTTGCTTTTAGTAATTCATTTGCTTTGGTTTTAGTTCTTGATTGTCACTGTTAAAAGTGCTTCTGAATTTGAGTGGTTGGTCATTTTTTGAACTCTGTCATTTGTTCAGAGAAACGAGATTGGGTTGGTTAGAGGCAAATACAGTGAATCTACACCAGTGTATCAGCTTCACTGATTCGTAAGTGTTCAGATCTGAACCACAATACATTATTCCTAATATACTTCGAGATTTAATTCCATGATATCAATTTTGATCTGAGGCACCCGCTTTTTCTTTCACTATTTTGTTTTTCCCCCTTTTTTTTCACACCTTCGGAATAGGAAGCTCTATTTTTTAATCTATTTAGCAATGCATATTTTGCGTTATTGGATTTTTAAAAATTGAAACTAGCATTCTACTTGTGTGAAGAATTGAAGTTCAAGTTTTTTCTTTTTTTTTTTCATTTATTATTTCTCTGCTTGAATTATAATTATTTCTTTGAGGTATTGTGTGTGAAAAATCCATGTTTAAGCTTGCAAATGCAGTATTTCTTTCTATTCGCAATGATGACAAATAGACAGGGACATCAACACTCGAAGGAGAGTGATGACTTAGTCTAAAATGGGAATCTCTCTGATGCGTTCATATAAAATCTACAATTTGTTATTATATTTTTCGTATTAGCCATTTGTTTCATTTAGGGATTAAGCATTTTGATTTTTTATTGCATCCTTTGTAGCTATCAGTGTATTACTCATTTTCTTATGGATATGGTTATGGCAATGTGTGTTTATTTATTTTGTTCCCTAATGTGTTAATTTTCTGTTAATTTTTCATTTGTCAATGAACCTGATGTTAAAATCTATTTTGTTTTTCAACATATGTATGTTATTATTTTTACTCTATTGAAGAACCCATCGTTTTAACTTTTAAATCAATTTTCAAATTATACTTGGCCTTTGCTTAATGCAGACACCTTACTAGTGGTTTGGCCAATGATGTATTCTATTGCACGTATTATCAAATATATGTATCTGATGAAATCTTAAATTGTCACTACCTCTGAGGCCATCTATCTTGTATAGTTAAATCTTTTTACTGGTCTTTGTTATTTGCACGTGTTGTTAGCTCACTCCTGCTTACATTTCTCTGATTTTTTCTTCCTTGGTGAAGTCATTGTTGTTTTCTCTAACCATGTTGGAGATCATTTTGGTGTCTGGTTTCTTCTGAGCATTTTAGTGCCAAGGATGATTAGCAAAAGAACCATGGATGGAGTTGCTATTCAATGTGATATAAGCCTGATGATTGTAACTAAGAACGGAGATTTGAAGATTGCTTTTGTTGAAGTCTGACCACAGTTGGGCTCCAAAAGAATCTTATGAAATAAACCAATCTATGTTGGGGTAGATGGAGAGATTAACTTGTACAAGAAATATGAAACCAATGAAGGAAAAGACATCACGCTCAATAATTGAAATAATTTTTCTATGTGTGAGGTTGTAATATTAATTTTATTTTGTTGATGTGTTTGTGTTCTTGTATAAGAGTTGTGCATTTATGCTTATTAGTGCTAGTAATTTTTTACTTTTGAGACTTCTTTGTAACTTTTATTTGCATAATAGTAATGCTTTTTTAGTAAATTTAATTGTGATAATGTTAATTTTAATTAAAGATATTTGTTATTAGGGGTATTTTAGTAAATTTAAAAAGATTAGAATCGATAATAATTTTAATTAAACATATTGTTATTAAGTGAAATTTAGAATCAATAATAACTTAACTAAAGATATTTGATATTGGGATATTTTAGTAAATTTAAAAAAATTATAATCAATAATGGAATATTTTAGTAAATTTTAAAAAAATTAGAATCAATAATAATTTTAGTTAAATATATTTGATATAGGGGTATTTAAGTAAATTTTAAAAAATTTAGAATCAATAATAATTTTAGTTAAACATATTTGATATTGGGGGTATTTAAGTAAATTTAAAAAAAAGAATCAATAATAATTTTATTTGAACATATTTGATATTAAAGGTATTTTAGTAAATTTAAAAAAATTAGAACTAATAAACAATTTAACTAAAGATATTTGATATTAGCGGTATTTTAGTAAATTTTAAAAAAAATTAGAATCAATAATAATTTTAGCTAAACATATTTATTATTAGAGGTATTTTAATAAATTTATTATTAGAGATATTTTTAAATTAAAAAAAATAATGTAAAAAATAATAATATTTAATTTTAGTCATTAATATTTTAATTTAAATGAGTAAAGGTAATTTTGACATATTACATAATATGACCAAAAAATTTAAACTCAACCAAATAAAAATTTAGTCAAAGATTATTACATAACATTCCAAGACAATAAAATTTATAACCAAACATAGATATCTTATATTTCAAATAATCTTATTTCTAGACATTATATTCCTAAAAATGACATTCCTAATAATAAAATCTAATCTTTGAACCACACACCCTATATGAAATCGTATTCTAAATCCTCATTCGGAAGAATGAACATGCCAAGTATGGGTTGAATAGGTTTTGATATTATGTTAAATATATAATATTTTAAGTTTAAAAAGTAATATAAAAAATTATAATATTTATAAATATCGTAAAAACTATATCTATCTTTGATAAATATAAAACTTGTAAATTATAACATGTATTGATATGCGCTTTGTTAGTAAATATTAACGATTGATAGATTAAGGATTAAAGTGACTTATAAAACACAATGTCACGAACTAAATTAATATTTTGTAAAATTTTAAATACTAAATTGACCGACGTTTATTACTTACATAAATTATATGAACCATGCAAAATGAGCATCATTAACCCTGAGTTTTATATTAGGCTCTTTTACTGAAATATTATAATTTTAAAAATTATTTATTAAATTGTTACTCTTTTATTATATAGGATATGATTAAACGAGAACCTAAGAAGTAATTTGACTATCATTAAATCAGGGTATTTCTTATTATGTTTAACATTTAAAAAAAATTAAATATAACAAAAAGTAATTTGTTCTATTAGTAGTGAAATTGTTTATTATCCCTCAAGTTTATTATTTGAATCTCATTCTATGCAGAATTTTAATAAATAGACACAAACTCACACGTTGATGTCACGTAAAAATTATACATAAAATAAAATATAATCAAAATAAAATTCTGAATTTTTTCTCGATCAAATTAAATAAACCAAGTTTCCGTAGCTAAAAAATAGTTATTATTGTAACACTGTGCTAACATTTTCTTATCTTTTTGACGTGTGCCAAGATATTAATATTGTCTATAAACAAACCCATCAAAATTAAATTAATAATATCTCTATTTGTGCAATGTGCAACAAGTTGTCCATATGATGATCGAGATAAACTAGCGCGTACTTATGAAATCAAAATCACGTAACTTTCCTCCCCCTCTCCCTCCCCCCTCTTCTTTTTTCTTGAAATAAATAAATAAATAAAAATAAAAATATGCAACTATCTAATTTGAGTTTTTAAGTTTCCACAACAACACATCTTAAATTAATAGATAAAATATTATAACCTATTTTTTAGTTAATAATTACTCAATATTTTTTTTATATTTTTCTTTTTCTCTTTACAATAATGATTTAAATTCCTAAGTTTCCTTCATCCTGAATTATTTTAGCAGATCACTTATTTAAGAAAAAAAGTTTGTTTAATAACAAAATTCTTTTAAAAAATAAAAGGATCCTATTAAAAAACAACAAAAAAAAATACACATAAAAAATTCAAAAACTATACGTTCAAAATTCATGCTATCCGTGGATTTTGATTGATATATCATATATTATATAAAAATACTACGAAAACAAGTTATTTTTATAATAAAATATAATAATTAATATTTTTCTTTTTATACGTTTTTTTTAATTGATTTTTATTGTGCTAATAAGCAATTGGACTAACTTTATTAAATTTATCTACCAAAATAAGGATAATTTACTGAATTAAATAAACTGGCCTTCAAAATTACCACAATACACCAATTGAAAAGTAGATATCGAAATACATTTTTTCTGTAAACTATGTAAATCGCGATAGGAGTATCGCGGTTTACAAATGCACGTAATCCGCTACAAGGGTGTCGCGGATTACGTTGGAGGAAAATCATCACATAAACCGCGGTAGGGGTGTCGCAGTTTATGTGTGTTTTGTAGACGTGCATAAACCACTACATGGGTCTAGCGGTTTATGCTTTAGTGTGGACTTAGTTCATTTTTCATGGAGGTTGAGTTTTTGGATAAAAGATTGGTTTGCAATTTTTATGTATGGCGCAACATAGGTTGGTGCTTTGATTTAATTGAAATTAGTCTCTTGAATTCATAGAGTTACAAACAAAATTAGAACACCTTAACTCAAGATAAATCACAACTACATAGAGAATCACTAAGAATAACAACGTCACTGTGAAACGAACAGCAAGTACAACTTTACTTAACAGTACAACTAAAATAGGACAAGAACACAAATAAGAAAAGAAAAATGAAAGCTAATCATGACGACCTAATGACACCTATGCCTTGAAACTGATGGGGCGGATCCTCGCTGAGGGCAAGTCCTGCGAGTGTGTCCTGTCTGTCTGCATAGCCCACATCGCTTCGGCCGACTAGTATCGGCCTCATCCATGGTGTTACGGATTTTTGTTGACCTCGATAGCCCTTCTCTGGCACGTCTCATGTTAGGATCAGAAACGATAGTAGGACCGACGTACGGTGGCCACAGACCCTTTGGAATAGGGGGCAAAAACCTCATTCGGTATACGCTGAACACCTTACCCATGGTATAAACCTCATGAACGTGCGTAGCCTAGTCTAACCGGGACTGAGCACAGCATGCAATCGCATGGCAGCACGGGTAATGGAGAGCTTGAAAGTACCCGCAGTCACAAGTGCGATCTCTGAGAAAAACCCGATACGTCCCAAGCGAGAAGTTACCGCTAGGAGTCGTCTCAGCCACGGTATACTCAGACTGATGTCTGTCAAATAGAGTAACCGTGAAGCACCTCGCATCTTTCAAGTTGCGCTCTATTGCCTTGACCAGTGTCTGGAAAAACCGTTGGCCTGATCCCAACTGCGCTTCTGCTGTCTGCCCTCGGATGACAAAAAGCTCGCTAACCTCCCATATGTGGATTTGACAAGTGTAGTAACCGGCAGATTTCGTGTCCCCTTCAGTATAGAGTTAACACACTCGGATATGTTCGTCGTCATGTGGCCGAACCGTCTGCCTCCATCCTGGTGTTGGGTCCACTTATCGTACTCCAGTCGGTTGGCCCAATCACACATGGCCGGATTCTCAGTCCTCATAATATCAAACCGGTAGTCAAACTCAGCTTCAGTCTTGGCATATTCCGCATTCACGAGCATCCGTCTTGCATCTTGACCCTTGAAACTGAGAGCGAAATTAGCTGCAACGTGTCGAATGCAATACGCTCGATATGCATGAGGCGGTTTCCAACCATTGTCTAGTGCCTCCAGTGTAGCCTTAATACCGTTGTGTTTATCAGAGATCACCAGAATTCCTTCCTGTGGGGTCACATGTTGACGCAAGTGGGATAAGAAAAAAGTCCACGACTCAGCATTCTCCCCCTCAACAAGTGCAAAGTCGGAATAGAACTGTGAACTGCCGACCTCGTAGTCCAACCAGAACCACCTGGCGTTGAGCCTCGCCAGGTGGTACAAACCAGCCCTCTCCAGATAGGGTACGATCCTGTCATGCAGAGGCATGTTCTACTACCTTCAGACACTATAAATACACCTAGTCGGCTGGAGCATGTGACAGAAGAAACCAAACATATAAAAAATTCAACACTAATTTAAAGTAATCTAACACAAAAAATACAATATTAAAGTTTAAGTAGGTAACATACCGTTCCTAATCACAAAATTTAATAAAAGGCATAAACGATTCAAGACCTTAATCTAAATTAATTAAATACTAAATAAATATTTTATGATTTAAAATAATAATTTAAATCTAAATTTAAAAACCTAAATCATAATCATTGGAAAAATATTATATGAAATACATTAAGTAAAAATAATCAAACTAACCTCTTCGTTATGCTGCCAGCAACGTGCGCAACGCCATTGAGCCTCTAAAGACTGCGTGCCTCCGCCATAGTCCCGGCCCGATGTCAACTCAACCAACCCACACTTTTCTGTCTTTTTCTCTCTCTAAAAAAACTCTCCTTCTCTCTCTAAAAAACTTTACAACCACCACAAATGTAATCCGCGAGACTCTTAAAGCGAATTTATACTAACGCATAAACCGCTATACCCCTGTCGCGGTTTATGCACACTCGTCATTCACACATAAACCGTGACACCCCTGTCGCGGATTATTATACTTATTTTTTCTAGAACGTAATCCACAACATCCCTGTAGCGGATTACGTGTATTGGTAAACCACGGGACCCCTATCGCGGTTTATATAGATTATGAAAAAAATGCATTTTAGTATGCGTTTTGCATTTTATGTAATCTGGTAATATTGGATCCCAATTTATTTATTATAGTAAATTGCCCCAAAATAACTTGGTCATATAATATTATCGTTATTCATAACGATTAAAATAAACTTTGTAATATAAACTTGATCTAGCGACGGATCCAGAAAGTTTTGAAAGTGGGGGCAAAATATATATAACATAATAATAATTTAGGTTTAATTAATATGTGTCTTAAAGACACATGATAAATTTACTATTAGTAGAAAATTTTAAATTTTTTTATTTGATAACTGCAAAATAAATACATTAAAAATTTAATTTTTTTGTATTTTCAACAAAAATGTTCTCAATTTGTAATCTTAATATGTGCCTTTAGAATACAAGATAAATAAATTCTAATAATTTTTATAATAAAAATATTATATTACATAAAAATCAGCTATAAAATTATTCATTAACCATTATGTATTTGTGTATAAATATATTTATTATTTAATTTATTTTTAATATGTATTTTATATTTTAATATGTATTCTATACAGATAGTTATTTTTTATATACATATAGCATAATTATTGTTATAATTATATTTTATTATTATAAAATATGATTAGTCTTCAAAATATATAATTTATAAATTAAAATACTAAAATAATAATTTAAATAATAATATATAATTTATAATTCTATTTTTTAGATTTCATATTTTTTTAAAAAAATGAGTAATTTTTTTAACAATACAATCGAAATGCCTCTATATATATATCACCAAACAATTATTAGAAATTCACTTCTCAAACAATCAAAAGCCAACTCTCAGTGATATCTATAGTTGGAAAAATTTTGTCAATTAATATAGTTGCTACAGAAAAAATTAAAACTAATTTTAAAAAAAGATAAATAATATCTTTTGAGTTCATTTTTAAGAAAAAATACCAATCTTATTTAAATTGAGAATTGATCATTCTAATAAATATCTAATATGAAATTCTTAAACTGACTATTAAGTACCAAAAATTGAGTAAAAAATTATTGTGGGGTCAAATTCAGTAATTTAACGGGACAAATAAATATTATTATCATATACTACTCAAAAAATTTTCAAATTGTAGTGGGGGCGCTTACCCCCCACTACATAATATAAAGATCCGTCCCTGACTTGATCCATCAGGCATGTACTTGCATTATTGTGAATCTAAATCCTTTGAACTAAGTGATTAATTCAGTATTCTGTAAGTAAGTACTGATGATTTGAGTCTTATTTTGTGAAGGTAGCATCCCGTTAACGTTAACCTGCCGAATTAGGAGATACCATGAATTAAAAAATAAAAATCTCTTAAATTTAATAAAAAAATATTTAGAAGATAATAAAAATTAATTTAAAATAATCTAAATTTTTTTATTTAGTATTTATTTATTAATTGTCGCTAAAATAAATAGGTAAATTTAAATGTAAGAAATATATAATTATAGATTTACATATATAAAATTATAGATATTAAATTAAATAAAGTAATTTTGTATTATTATCTCCGGAAGATTACTCAAACTTAATTATAATTTGCTAATTATCTAAGCATTAAATTGTTGAAAGAAGGATACATGCATTGATGATGGATGATGAGGAGAGACTTAAATTCTGCATTAATAGGTTGATAATGAATCCTAAATTAGAATAACATTTTCCATGATTTCCCCATGCAGCTATATATATCCATGTCTTGATCAACTTTAGCAATTAGCATACATATAAGTATATAACCAATGCCCTTCCAAGCCAAATGCTACATTATTATAATTAAAGCTTCAATTCATTCGATCATCTGCATAGCATTCCATCTAATAATAATTCAACTCTTATCCCGATATAACAGATTTTTGAACCCTTCAATCTCAGAAAAAAAATGTCTCAGCTGTGGAAACTAGTCTGTGTGCTGGTTGTTATTGTAGTAGCCATCAGTGTCCCTTTAAGCGATGCTTCTCGCACAGTCCTAGAAGATTATTATCAACTTCCTTCTACACCTCACGACGATGATTACGATTATTACTCTCCTTCTCCATCTCCTAGTTCATACGAAGAAGATGATGAATTTGTGTATAATGATGACAATGATTATTATTATTCTCCTGCGCCTGCGCCTTCTACTTCCTATCAAGATGAACTTTACGACGATTATTATTACTCCCCTGCCCCATCTCCTTCATACATAGACGATGACCATGGCGATTATGATTATGATAATTACTCCCCTTCCCCTTCTCCTTCGTATGAAGATGAGTTTGGGTACAATGATGATTATTACTACTCTCCTTCTCCTTCACCTTCTTACGAGGATGATTATTACTATACTCTTGCTCCTGCTCCTTCAAATGACGATGAATTCTACGATGATGATGATGATGATGATTATTACTACCCTGCTCCATCTCCTTCTCCATTCCAAGATGAATTGGATTATTACTCCTCTGCACCTTCTCCTTCGAATTCACAAGAGGAAAACGTGCTCTTTGATGGTGAATATTACTCTCCCTCTCGATCACAGGCGTCACAAGCTAATTACCTTGACGACAATGAAGAAACTCTTAGTCCTACAGTAATGTCCACGGAAACTACTAATGATGATGACGCGGAAGCAGAAGCTGAAGCTGATGAAGATGATCCCGCTACTGAAGTAGTAGTACCTAATAATAATAATAATGATGATGGCGGTGAAGTGATGAATAACGAGCAATACGTTGAGGATGAGAAGAAGAGTAATAATAATAATAATAATAACAAAAGAGCGATTGGGTATGCGATGGTGGGAATATGTTTGGCTGGATTGGGAGTACTAATTTACAAGAAGCACAAGAACAACAACCAGAGGCGCAACAACCACCCCATGTATGTACAGTTGTCTCAAAATAGGGACTTTGCTTAATCATTTTTCATTATCATGTTTCAAATTAAATCACCATGGCTCAACATCTCAGTGAAATACTTTTTCATCATGATTATTTTCAACTTTCCATCCATAACTGTTGCTCCATATAGCCTCTTGTACTATTTTCTACTTTATACTTTATTTACTACGTTATTTTTGTTAGAAACAACAAAGTAATCCAAAAAAAGTGTTATGTATTATTGAGTGTATTATTAATGATATAATATACAAAGGTATATATAGCTGCTAGAAGAATCAAAATAATAAAAGTATAATATTATATAATAAATATACAGATATGCTAAATAAATATAATTGATGTTAACTGATCTTAATTGATCCTAATTATACTCTAACATCTCCCCTCAAACTCAAGTCGGAGCTAAGAATACTATCTTGAGTTTGGATACTAGAATTCGAAAACGAGTAGGATGATGAGTTTTCGTGAAGATATCAGCAGTCTGATCTAGAGTCCCAATAGCTATGAGATGAATAGCATTAATAAAGAGACGTTGCCGGACAAAATGATATTCAATCTCAATGCATTTGGTGCGTTCATGAAAAACATCATTATGGACAATCTGAATAGCACTGCGATTATCACAAAAAAATACATCAGTTGGGGACGACTGAGGAGCACCCAAATCTTCGAGAAGCCAACGAATTGAGACAACCTCGACAGTAGTGTCAGTGAGAGCACGGTGTTCAGCTTCGATGGTTGATCGAGTAATAAATGTTTGCTTCTTGGCTTGCTAGGAAATGAGAGAGTCACCAAGAAACAAATAATAACCAGTAGTAGAACGACGATCAGTGGGATTACCAGCCTAATCAACATCTGAGTACGCTTGAAGGACTAAAGATGAACGGGCAGAAAAATAAAGGCCATGAAACAGAGTAGTGCCTTTGATGTAGCAAAGAATGCAAAGAACTGTTGCATAGTGAGTAGTATGAGGAGTTGAAAAGAACTGGCTAAGAACATGGACTAGATAGGCGATGTCTGGTCGTGTGACGATCAAGTAGACGAAACCTCTAACTAACTGTCGATAAAGAATAGGATTATCCAAAATAGTTCCATCTAAAGGAGTAAACCGAACATCAAGCTCAAGAGGAGTAGATTCAGTGCAACTATCTGTAATTCCAGCTCGAGCAAGAAGATCATAAGCATACTTAGTTTGAAAGAGATAGATACCGTCATCTGAGTATATGACTTCAAGGCCAATAAAATAACTAAGAGAATCAAGATCTTTCATCTCAAAAGTATAGTGAAGGGGTGCTTTAAGATCAGAGATACTGTAAAACCTAGATAAATGAAAACTAATTAATTAATAAATTAATTATGAAAAAAAGGGTTAAAATTTAAAATTTATAATTTGAGGAATTACCAGCGTTAAAATTTGCTATACCAACTTAAATATATCCAGTATTACGTGTGAGGAAACTAAAATTATAAAAATGACAAGAAAAATATTTAGAATAAAAATCCGAACACTTATCTTAAAGGTTTTGGTCCAAGGTGGGGCCAAAAGGCTAAAATCACAACGGGCCTACATTAAGGCCTAAGCCCATAACATATAAACCCCTCACTTAGCCAATTTTATCACATTTTTCCCAAGTTGAGAGAGAAAGTGCTCGAAGAGCTTGAGAAGGAGAGAAAGAGAACCCCTTGTTCATTATCCACATCACCACTTCAAATCCACATATCTCACAAACCATAACTTCGATGGAAGACCCGGTTGTGGCAACGCGTGTATCACCCTACCACACAGAACTTTACATCTAGGATATAAAACAGAGGTGGCGAGGCGCTATGACCTCTAAAAGAAAAATTACATATTAAATATAGTGAAAAAAATTTATAACTAGGAGCCTTTGAAAAAAAAAGGATAAAGTAAAAATCGTTAAATCGAAAAGCGTAACGCTTCCGAAGCGGTAAAGCAGACGAAGCAAGACAGAACAAGCTAAGGAGTTAATATACCAAGAGTTCCAAAATACATATAACAAAACTCAAGACTCGGCTGGCGAAGATAAACCAGCCCGAGCGAATAAGTGTATATATATATATATATATACACACTTAGGGAACCCGAAATACACCCAAAATACAGAGTTACAAGACCTGAGTCTCCAAAATTACTTCTAAGAGGAATCAATATAGCATATATATAATAAGTGGAGATAATAAGTATCTAAATAGGTACAGATAACCAAAATAGAGTCCCGAGAGATAAGAATCTTCGCTAAATCAGAAAATTCCAGCATGCTTCAGCGAGGTGCCGCCTGCCCTGCATCTGAAAACCACAAAACCTGCATAAGTGAGACCCGGAGGTTCTCAGCATGGTAACAGAGCCCACATATCTAACATATAATGTCCTGGGAAAGTCGAAGGCAATCCTAGAACTTCCAACATATAATTAAAGCTTAAAAACATAACTATCCCATAAAGATAAAACAGGCAACTAGCTAAGGGTCTTCAGAGCTATCTAAAACACCCATTTCCAACTTCTCTGAACCTCCCAACCTCCAACGAAACCAAATGCAACAATCACAATTATTACAAGCAGAGAAATCACAAATAGGATTCAAATATAGCAGATAATCAAGTAGCATTTAGTTATGCAATCATTTAGGTAATCCAAACAAGACATATAGATGCATATGATGCATGCCTATCTTAGTGGCTGATGAGTCTCATATGTCGGTTATAAAGCCAACCCAACAAGTTTTGGTAGCTAACCATTGGACCGTCCCTCTGTCGTGCATCCCCAATTCGAGTAATTCTCAATCATAAATATAATCATAATCATACAACGCCCATGCTGGTGTTTGTCCATGGGGCGAGCTCATCCGGAACTTTCACAGTGTCCGTCCACACATACGACATAGGGTCAGCAGAGTATCGAGTCTCAACCTGGAGCACGTGATGGCTAGTCACTGCTTTCATCCAGGGAAACCCGTATCTCAGATAATCATTTCACATCCATTCATAACATTCCATAATCATTCATTATGACCACATCATCACTTATACATCACATGATTGTATATCTTATACATCACTCATCATAACCCGGGACAAGTGGGGCGAAACCACAACCCTTGCATCCACCGGAGAGCCTCTATACTAACCAACCTGGAGCAAGTGGGGTGAAACCACAACCCTTGCATCTACCCAGGAGGTACATTCTCATATGCCCAGGAGGAACTAAGGAGGAGATCCTAACCTCCCACCATCTCGCTGGGAGCGATTTTACAATACCAGGAGGAACAAAGAAGGGGATCCTCACCTTCCACTATCTCTCTGGGGTCGCACTTTCGAGAAAGAGGACTCAAGATAATACAATCATTCAAATTCATATATTCATTATCAGCCATAAATCAATATTTATCATAGCCATCCGGCTCATAACATAATCCATATCCAGCCATAACTCATTATCAAATATAGTCCTTCGGCTCACGGCATACACCGCACTTCCACCATCACCCTCAGTAACTCATACCATCATCATTGATCATAATTCATCATTAACTCTCCCCTTACTTCATCCTCAAGTTACCCCCTTTCCTAGTTTCTTCTTAACTACTAGGCATACTATAAGGATTTAGGACTAAACGGATGAAAATGGAGGCTTAGAAGTTTTAAATTCGGTTTTAATAAACACAAAAGTCGTATTTACTGAAAATAGGGTCACGGAAGATTACAAGCTTGCTGGAAAGGTGAAACATTTAAAAACTAAATTTTTATAAGAAAATAGGGCAGTGTGCGTACGCACAGAGGTATGCGTGCGCACGCCCAAAAAGATTTTCAAGATGTGTGTACGAACAAGTGTAAAATTTCCCAATTCTGTTTGCTTGCACAAGGCATGGGAACGCCCTCAACAGAATACACTTTCCAACGTGTGCGTGTGCACAAGGCTGTGCTT
Source organism: Arachis hypogaea (assembly GCF_003086295.3). Taxonomy (NCBI): domain Eukaryota; kingdom Viridiplantae; phylum Streptophyta; class Magnoliopsida; order Fabales; family Fabaceae; genus Arachis; species Arachis hypogaea. The sequence continues at coordinate 40,986,899 of NC_092051.1, read as the reverse complement.
ACGCATAGCTTGGAAGGCTTCGTTGGTTGTGTGTGCGCACAGAGCGTGCTAGCGCTCCCAGCAGTAGCCCTATCCCTGTGTGTGCGTGCGCATAGCTTCAAAAATTCCACAGGGTGTGCGTACGCACAAGGCTGTACATGCGCATACAAACCAGAAATCATAAATTCTACAGCATTCACAGAATTCAAATTTCAGACACCAACTTTCAATGATCATATCTCTTTCTACAGAATTCAGATTCCCACAAAATTTAAACCATTTTAAAGCTTGTTAAATTATCTTTCATTTGATATAAAATGCATTAAATTTCAAAAACGGTAGCTCAAGATATGATCCGTTTAAGTTCATCAAAAATTTATTTTTTTTACAAAAGTTCACTAAATTCTCAACTTACCACAATTTTCAACCAAAACCAATAAGCCTCATTTTTCAAAACAAACTCTTTTCAAACCTCTTTTAATTCAACCAACACTTTATCAATTCAGCCTAAACCACATTCCAACTTTCTCATACTACAACCTACTAAATTTATTCACTTTAATCAATCTCAAACTCACTATTTCAAATTCAACAATATACAATACACATTCATCATCTTACCAATTCTCCATTTCCATCAATTTTCAACACAATACTTTTAATTCCACAATATTCAATATATAACATCAAATATCCATATCAAGCCCAATCTCAACTTCAAATCAACATTACCAATCATCACCATCATATACAATTCACATGCACCAACAACAATAACATCATTTACACCCTCTAAAAACCAATAATCACGAAATCCCTATAATCCATTATAATCAATCAACAACATCTCAAATTCAATGCCTATCCTAGGGTCTCTAGTCTAATTTTTCACATTACATTACATTTTAGATACAAGAAACTGAAACCATACCTTGGCCGATTCTCCGCTCAACCCGGAACACTTCCACTTCCACTCTTCCTTAATTTTCAAGGTTCCAACACCTCCAAGGTCAGATTTCATCTTGCAAATCCACTTCCAAGCCTTTCCAAGACCTCAATCAAGCTCCAACATTCATACATACATATCCTAATACACACAACATACACCCACACATACCAACTAAATCACTAATCACAAAACTTCAAGTATTTCACTTAGGATTGAGAATCTTACCATACCCAAGGATCAAAGGAGTGAGATTGAGCCTTCTCTTCAAGCTAATTAGATCCTATAACATCAAAGAGCTCAAAATCTCAACACTTTTATCCAATAATTTCGAAATCAAGGGATGGAAAACTGAAATCAATTCGTGACTTACCTCAGAAACAAAGTTATGGGCTTTGTAGAGCTCAGCAACGTGGTCACATGGTCGCAAACGGTGTGGCAATCGGAGCTTTGGATCAAAAGTTATCAAGGATTGAAGATTGAATGAGGGTTTGGGAATTTTGGAAGGTGTTCTTCCTTCTTGGCTGCCCTTGCAGTTCAGCATGCAAGAAGGGAGAGAGAAGATCTTAACTCACTTTATTAAGTGAGTGGGTGGGACCCACGGGCCCGGTTTGGGTCCGGTTCGACCGGTTCGACCTGTTCGGCCTAATCTTGGGCCAAATGCTTTAAAATTAGTGTCAAAACTCTCATTTTAATTTTCTCTATCATACTAAATCATGAAAATCACATTTTTAATTTTCTAGAATAAATTTTAATTATAAGATAATTATTTATTAAATAACTGGGTTTTACATTCTACCCACCTAATTAGGAATTTTGCCCACAAAATTCGAATTCAGTCACCTAAAAATAGGTGCGGGTAGTCTGTCTCTATTTCTAATTCAAGTTCTTCGGTGCGCTTTTCCATTTTGACTTGATTTCCAAGTCACCTCTCTAATAAGACTTTTTTTCCTCAGAGTTCCTTATGTTTACGTCATCAATCCTGATTGGGGTTACTTGAAACTTCATATCCTTTTTGAATTGAACTGGTTCAAATTGTTCTATTCCCTCAGACGGCCCATCGTCCTCGAAATAACCTCCTTTAGGTCGATCTCTCTTCTCTTACCGGTCGCCGAAGTAGTCTCCAAGAATACACAGCTTTCTCTTTTAAACTCTCTAGGCTCACTCCATTAGTCTTCATAACCTTTTAGTCAGCTTGCGCAGTTAGAACCTTAATGCGATTTTTGCTTACTCTTTCCTCATCGTTTTCGGTTATTAGTTTAGAACCTAAGACGCTTGATTCCCTTGTTCAACATGCTTCAACATTCTTAGTAGCTCTTTATCCTCTTACTGCACTTCTCAAACTCTCGGCCTTACAACTCCTTAAAATTCGCAACCGATTCAGTCTGATATCTCTAGCTGCTGCCTCGATATCCAGCTTTAGACTGCAACCTTACTTAATGTTTTCTTCTCTTTAATCGTTCTCCAACAACACTCAGGGTCTTCTTACTGAGGGTGCTTGTCACCACTTTACGATGTTGCCTCCACATGCATCCAAACCCCCTTCGATATTGCACTACAGTAGTTTCAAATGGTCTATGAGGTTCAAGTGTCGTGAGTACTGGTACCGAGATTAATCTTCCTCTCAAGATTCGAAATTTTTCTTCGCCTTCAAGCATCCACACACACAGTGCACCCTGGCGTGTCAATGTAACTTCAGACAATACAGTCGGCAAGAATTAAGGCTCCAAAATTCCTCTTGATGATATCACACACATACACGCTTCATCTCTCGCATTTAGGATTCTCGCTCTAAGGGACCAATATCTCGATGGTTACAACTAGAAGTTATACGTGATACTAATTTACATTTGAACTGATTCTTAAACAGATGTTAAGCTCGAAAGGTGAATGAAGAACCGAAGATTGACAGTTTAGAATTCAGAATAAATTCCCGTTGCAAGTATAGTTTCTAAACCGAGCAATCAACCTTTCTTACAAACGTTTTGGTTGTCACAAGTAACAAACCCTTTAAAATTGATAACCGAGTATTTAAACCTCGGGTCGTCTTCTCAAGGAATTACAGGGAGGTGTATTTATTATTGGTTATGAATTTTCTGGGGAATGTTGAGTTGGGCAATGGGCACAGGTATATTTAAATGACAAGTAAATTAAATTAACAATAATAAAATCTCTTGGCAAGGTATGAGAAATTAGAAGTCCAAATTAGTTATCCTTATCAATAGTAATGAAAGTTGAATCTTAATTCCACTTAGTTAACCTTTACTAAAGCAAAGGAAAGTCAAGGGACTAATCAGTTTGATCTTCGAATCCTATTTATTTCCTAAGAAAAGATTGGGATTATTGAAGTTCAATTTAATTGGCAAGATAACAATTATCAATTATGCTGTTGAATTGGATAACTCCTGAGTTACTGATTTCTTAACCAATACCAAAAGGGAAAAAGTAAATCTACTGGAATAAAAATTCCTTCAGATGGGAAGCAATAATCATGTAAAAAAGAAATCAATAATAACTGAAATACCTCAAATTGCATTAACAAAAGAACTTAAATCTGACATGGATGTTCATAAATTAAATTGGAAAAATAAATAAAAGAACATTGAACCTGGGATTGATAGTCACTCCTAAAACTAAGAGAAGTCCTAAATCCTAATCCTAAGAGATATGAGAGAACCTCTCTCTCTAAAAACTACATCTACTCCTAAAATTGTGAATTATGAGAGCCTTTTTATGAATGAATGGATTCCCCCACTTTATAGCCTCTAATCTGTATTTTCTGAGCCGCAAACTGGGTCGAAAACAGCCCAGAAATCGCTGGAGAAGAATTCAAACACGCTGATTTCCGTCACTGCGACGCGGCCACATGGAGCACGCGATCGCGTCACCTAGCGTCAGGGCAACTATGACATATTATATATCAAATCGAAGCTCCGGATGTTAGCTTTCCAACGCAACTAAAACCGCATTGTTTGGACCTCTGTAGCTAAAGTTATAGCCGTTTGAGTGCAAAGAGGTCAGGCTAGACAGCTTAGCAATTTCTCCAACTTCTTGTATTCCTTCCATTTTTGCATGCTTTCTTTCTATCCTCTGAGCCATTCCTGCCCTGTAATCTCTGAAATCACTTAACACACATATCAAGGCATCTAATGGTGATAATAGAGGATTAATAATAAGCAAATATAAGCTCAAAGAAGCATGTTTTCAATCAAAGCACATAATTAGGAAGGCAAATGTAAAACCATGCAAATAGTATGAATAAGTGGGTAAAGAGTTGATAAAAACCACTCAAATGAGCACAAGATAAACCATGAAATAGAGGTTTATCAACCTCCCCACACTTAAACAATAGCATGTCCTCATGCTAAGCTCAAGAGAAAATATAAAGGTGAAGAGGAATGATAGAATGTATGAAATGCAACCTACCTATATGAATGCAACTACATGCAAAAATATTTCTACCCTACTTGGTTAAAAGCAAATAAGTTTTCCAAGACAAACATAAATCAGATTTCACTAATTCAAATTATACAATAAGAGACAAGTAGACTTGTAAGAAGATAGCTCATGAAAGCAGGGAACATAGAATTAAGCACTGAACCCTTACTGGTAGTGTATATCACTCTAATCTCTCAAGTGTATAGGGTTAATCACTATACTCTTCTCTAATCATGCTTTCTAAACCTTGTTCTTCATCTAACCAATCAACAAATATTTAATGTACCAATGCAAACATCATGAGGTCTTTTCAAGGTTGTAATGGGGCTGAGGTAAAGGTAAGGATATATGTATGGCCAAGTGAGCTATAATATGAATCTTTAATTAACCTAAGCTCTCACCTAATATACATATACTCTATATACTTTTAAATTCATGCCTAGCTACCCATAATTTCCACTTTTGTATAATTCCCATACTCATGTACCAAATTTTTGATATTTCTTTACTTTTGTCACATGTGCATTGATATTTTTATTAACTTAGCATTGAGGTAATTTTGTCCCCTTTATTTATTTATTTATATTTTTTTTCTTTTTCTCTTTTTCTTTTTTTTTTGTAGAGAAATAAACATAACTTATCAATGCACATGGATTTTCTATTATTTTTCTATTTTATTTTTTCATGAGTAGGTTCCCAAATTTCCAATACTCAAATAAATTAGAAACATGATACATTCCCTTATTAACCCATGTTCCCACAGTTTCCCTACACTTAATTGTTACACAATCCCTATCTTAAGCTAACCAAAGATTCAATTGGGATATTTAATTGTTTTTCTGCTTTAAGGATAGTGATGTGGTAAAATACAGAACAAATGGGGATTAAAAAGGCTCAAAGTGGCTGACAAGGGTGATTTAAAGGGTAGGCTTATTTGGGATAAGTGAGCTAAAATCAAACAATGGCCTCAATCATATGCAAGCATGTAAATACACTAAATAATGGACATATAGATTGGAACAAAATATAGATTACAATCATAGAGAAGGAAACACACAGGAAAAAAATTTATGGTTAAATAATGTAACCATGTAAATAAGCTCAAAATCTCACAGGTTGTGTGTTCTTTGACTCAAAAACCATGTTCCAAATACAACTTCAAACAAGTTTTATCACAAAAAAATTTTAATAATTGATTTAAATTAGTGAAAATTTTCAAAAATAGGGTCTTAAAAAGAAACTTATTATTTTAACCAAGCAGTGGCTAAATGCATAAAATCAAATAAATATGTAATTAAATATGCAAATGCAATAATGAAAAGAGAATAAAACAATGGGGTTGAGATAGAAGAGTGACTAACCCATGAAGATCGGTATCGACCTCCCCACACTTAAAGATTGCACCGTCATCGGTGCATGCTGAGATTTGCAGGTGGACGGGTTGTTTCAACTGTGGCTCTTTTTGTTCCTTTCCTTGCCGATGATTTGGGAGTAGCTTTCTCTTTACCCTTCTTGGTGGCCATCCTGAAAAGGGAAAAAGAAAGTGACTTTTAAAGCTAAGGGTTAGAGCAAGGAAGAGAGCGGGAAAGGTGGTAATCAATGCACAATAAAAAAGAATGACGTTGACATACGCTCATGAGTACATGTGAAAAGTCATCAATGGAAAATAGCTAGTGCATATGATGACAAGTGAATGCAAGGTGTTTATTGGTATGCTGGCAAAGGCATGAGTAGTATAGATCAAGCATTCAATGTCCAAGTTAGATTACCAAGTCTTTCAAACTATCAACATATTTGTAATAACAATTATATGTAATCAATAAAACATGAAAGGGATTTTGTGAAAAACAACAGGCATTAATAGTAGAATAATTTAAAATAGTGTTCAATGCCATACGGGCTTTTTCACAAATACATAGCATGCATGGTAAATAAGTTATTGAATGTATTAAATAACATGCAAGCAACCCTTTAAAAAGTAATATATAATTGTCAAACCATTTTAATAATCCACAAAAATAAGACCCAAATAAATTTCCAACACCAATGAGAATAATGCAATGAATGAAATATGCAAATAAATGAAGTAAAATAAAATGAAAGATAAGAAGAATGAGAATGGAAAGAAATAAAGTAAGAAAGAAAGAAGAAAAGATAGAAGAAATTAGGATTAGAAAAGGAAAATAAGATAAGTAGCACTAATCTGGATAGGTTGTGCGACGCTGGCGACGCGGTCGCGTGGGTGACGCGGTCGCGTGGTGCGCGATAAGGTTGGGTGACGCGGACGCGTGGGGCACGCGATCACGTGACTCGATTTGTGCTAGTGGCGCGAGTGCAGCCTCGCGGTCGCACAACTCTCTGTTCAAAACTTAGTATTGCCAAAATCCAGGGTGACGCGGTCGCGTGGTCGACGCGATCGCGCGGGTGGCCTTATTTCCAATATGACGCGGACGCGTGGGTGACGCGTTTGCGTGGCAGGGCTTATGCTGCTAGCACGGGTCCAGCCCAATTCCAGCTCAACTTTCGGCCATACACCCTTGTTACGTCGATTTACAGGGCCACGCGGTCGCGTGGGTGACGCGGACGCGTGGGGAAGCTATTTTGCAAATGACGCGGCCGCATCAGCGACGTGGTCGCGTGGATCAATTTGTGCCATTAGCGCGCCTCCAGCCACGCTTTCGCGTGACTCTCTGTTCAACCTCATTTTCTTCCAAATGCACATACGATGCGGACGTGTCGCGTGCGAAAATCCCCTTTTTTTTTATGCATGAAAAATGTAAAATGCAGTGTTAATATGAATGTGATGCAAAACTCCAGGTTCAATATAATAAAATAAAATAAAACTTGAACAAATAAAACTAAATAAAATTAAAATTGAGAAAGGAATGATTATACCATGGTGGGTTGTCTCCCACCTAGCACTTTTAGTTAAAGTCCTTAAGTTGGAAATTTGGTGAGCTCCCTGTTATGGTGGCTTGTGTTTGAACTCATCCAGAAATCTCCACCAATGTTTGTATCTCTAGTAACCTTCGGGGTCCCAAACTAAGCATGTAAAGCCTTTAAGAAGCTTCAAACAGATTCTTAGGTTTCCGGGGTAACAAGTGTCAGAGCAGATTCCAGGATCCCAAATCTTGCTTTTACACCCATCTCTGTCGGGATCTGTATTTTTCCAACTGGGTGACAAGTAATTTGAATTCTCACTGCAGCTACCAAACAGCTTCCTAGACCCATTCAGTTGAGCTTTACACCAACCTTTGCGTTTAAACTTAAAGCTTTCAACCATGATGAACCTTGCAGGACAATTCTTACCACTAGCCATCTTCCTCTTACTCTTAATGTTACAAAGAGCTCTAAGTTGACCATCCGTCTCCAGTAGCCCATATTCAAATGGAATTAGAAATCTAAGGGATATGAATTTTACCCACTTGAATGTTGTGAAGGATGATGGCAACTTAGGGGGAGGTGTTTTTAATGAAATTGCAAGCTCCACTCCCTTGTGCTCTTCTCTGATAATTACCACCTCTTTCCAAGCTTCTTCAATTTCAACCTCTTCCTCTTGGTAGCTTTCTTCCAATTCAATCTTCTCTTCATTGCTTTCCAAGGGCACGGGAGGTTGTGCTTCTTCTTCTTGAATCTCCATCTCTTGATCAACCTCTTCCAAGTCTTCAACTGTGATATGCTTTGGAGGTTGTACACCCTCCTCGGCATCAATTGCAACCGTCTTGGAAGGAGGCTCTATGTTTTGACTTTCCCAAGGAGGTTCAGCATCTTCTAAGTCTTCAACCAATTCTTCTTCTTCAATAATTCCGGCTTCCTCTACTTGTTCCAGTACAAAGTCATGCTCTGTACTGTTCACTGGAGTTTCTAGTATCTCCTTCATACTACGTTCTTCATTAGATTGTCCACATGAAGCCATGGGGTTCCTTGAGTGTCCGAACGTCGGGAAGCTAATTGACTCATTATTGCTTGCCCCAATTGATGAATGGTTGTCTGAAATCGATCCACTGTTTCTTTGAAACGATCCTTTGTCTCTTGATGCACTCGGCTTTCATAAATAGGATCATAATGCTCTTGGATTGATGGATATGGAGATGGTGAATATTGAAGTGGTGGTTCTTGTGAGTAATTGGGTTGGAATTGGGGTGGTTCTATATATGGTTCATATGGCTCATAAGGTGGTTGAAGGTTAGGGTCATATGGAGGTGAATGACGGAAAGGGGCTTGTGAGTATGGTGGCCCAAAGTCATGTTGAGGAGAGGGTTCATAGGCATATGGTGGTGGTTGTTGATAATCAAAGAGCGCTCACCATAGCCATTGCCTTGATATGCATCACAGAATGGTTGTTGATAGTCCATTAGAGGTGGTTGTTGCCATGAGGGTTGATCAAATCCTTGTGGCTCCTCCCATCTTTGATTATTCCAACCTTGATGCCTGTTCTCATTGTAATTTCTTCTTCCTGCAACATTATTGTAACCAGACTCATAGCCAAAGGGGTGAGAGTTCATAGTTAGTTAATAAAAATTTAAAAACAAAAATAAAAGCAAATTTGAAATTCAAATTTTTGAATTTGAAAATTAAAATTTGAAATTTTTTTTTTTAAAATTTGAATTTTAAATTTTGAAAATTAAATTTTTAAAATTAAAAATTGAAAATTGATTTTTTTTTTAAATATTTACAATAACCAATAATAAGGCACACGTTTGCAATTCTCCGGCAACGGCGCCATTTTGAAGAACCGAAGATTGACGGTTTAGAATTCAGAATAAATTCCCGTTGCAAGTATAGTTTCTAAACCGAGCAATCGACCTTTCTTACAAACGTTTTGGTTGTCACAAGTAATAAACCCTTTAAAATTGATAACCGAGTATTTAAACCTCGGGTCGTCTTCTCAAGGAATTGCAGGGAGGTGTATTTATTATTGGTTATGAGTTTTCTGGGGAATGTTGAGTTGGGCAATGGACACAGGTATATTTAAATGACAAGTAAATTAAATTAACAATAATAAAATCTCTTGGCAAGGTATGAGAAATTGGAAGTCCAAATTAGTTATCCTTATCAATAGTAATGAAAGTTGAATCTTAATTCCACTTAGTTAACCTTTACTAAAGCAAAGGAAAGTCAAGGGACTAATCAGTTTGATCTTCGAATCCTATTTATTTCCTAAGAAAAGATTGGGATTATTGAAGTTCAATTCAATTGGCAAGATAACAATTATCAATTATGCTGTTGAATTGGATAACTCTTGAGTTACTGATTTCTTAACCAATACCAAAAGGGAAAAAGTAAATCTACTGGAATAAAAATGCCTTCAGATGGGAAGCAATAATCATGTAAATAAAAGAAAGCAATAATAACTGAAATACCTCAAATTACATTAACAAAAGAACTTAAATCTGACATGGATATTCATAAATTAAATTAGAAAAATAAATAAAAGAACATTGAACCTGGGATTGAGAGTCACTCCTAAAACTAAGAGAAGTCCTAAATCCTAATCCTAAGAGAGAGGAGAGAACCTCTCTCTAAAAACTACCTCTACTCCTAAAATTGTGAATTATGAGAGACTTTTTATGAATGAATGGATTCTTCCACTTTATAGCCTCTAATCTGTATTTTCTGGGCCGTAAACTGGGTCGAAAACAGCCCAGAAATCACTGGAGAAGAATTCAAACACGCTGATTTCCGTCACTACGACGCGGCCGCATGGAGCACGCAGTCGCCTCGCCTAGCGTCAGAGAAACTATGGCATATTATATATCAAATCGAAGCCCTGGACGTTAGCTTTCCAACGCAACTAGAACCGCATCGTTTGGACCTCTTTAGCTAAAGTTATAGCCGTTTGAGTGCGAAGAGGTCAGGCTGGACAGCTTAGCAATTTCTCCAACTTCTTGTATTCCTTCCATTTTTGCATGCTTCCTTTCTATCCTCTGAGCCATTCCTACCCTATAATCTCTGAAATCACTTAACACACATATCAAGGCATCTAATGGTGATAAGAGAGGATTAATAATAAGCAAATTATAAGCTCAAAGAAGCATGTTTTCAATCAAAGCACATAATTAGGAAGGCAAATGTAAAACCATGCAAATAGTATGAATAAGTGGGTAAAGAGTTGATAAAAACCACTCAAATGAGCACAAGATAAACCATGAAATAGAGGTTTATCAGTGAACAATCAATACAAACGGTGTTTGCGAGAATTCAGAAAGATGTCTTGTATAGTAATTAAACAAAAGTGGCAGGTGAATAACGAAATGCACAAGGAGGAGAATTCAAGGTGCATTTCAAGAAAAGGGTTCAAATTAAAATCGTGATATGGAGAACGAGGCATATCAAATTAAGCAAGTCTCAGCTAATGTCAAAGAGGACGCAAGTTGCAAAAGGGAGCAACTCCACTGGTAGCACACCCCTAAGATTCAAGGATTTAGATGATTATACCAAGATAAGTTCAGGCTCATTCTAGAAAAACGAGACCCATACAAGTAAAATGTAGCATTGGAAGGAGGATCAATTCATTAAGAATGCCAAGAAGCTTGTGAAATATTTGCAATAATCCACAGATGTTTTGTATGCCCAATTGATAAGAATTGATGAAGTTGGGAATTGTGGGCGATAGCGAGTATGTTCGATTATGATAAGATTGATTCTAGTTGGTTTAATGGCATTGTGAGGGTTGAATTTGTGATTGATTACGATGAAAGTTGACTACATGTGAGTTGAGAACAAGTACACGATTGTATCTCTATGTGAGTGTTTTGCTGGGGATTTTAGTTACATCAGATGAAACATACATGGGGTATTTACAAATAACGGCTGCGATTGTATTTAAAATGTGTGGTAAGTTGATTATCGAAAGTCTTCTGTCTGTTAATTCGTTGAAAATTCAAGTAGGAATTTATAATAGAATTCCCAATCTAAGTTACAAAAGAAAGGCTAAGTTAGGTCGCGTAGATTTCGTTGGCACACTCCCCCTCGCATAAAGCCTTCTGTTGTTCTCTTCCTTCTTTACTGGCATAACCGATGCCCCTCACAGGAAAACACTTAGTCAGACAGTTCTCTCTTCTAATACTCCCTTTAACTCGATCCTAGGTTCTACTGATTATAATGGTGTCTTCGGTTGCGGTACAATCAAAACTGATCCAGCTTCCGGCACTAAGTCTATCACAAACTCGCTTTCTCTCTGAGATGGTGGTTCTGGTACACCTTCATTTGTCTCAGAAACTCTCTCACAATAGCGATTTGGTCTCATCTTCACTCGCCTCTCAAACGATTAGCAACTAAAGGTTAAATCTGTTCCATTCCTATTCCTCGCAGTTCACTATCACTGGGTTCCGAACAATAACTCCGCACAGTTTTCAACACTTCTGATCCCTTAGATGTAATCCAACCCACTTCTGCTGCGTCACTCTGATTCTTAAACTTCAAGATCCTGGCCACTCCTCTAAGTTAACTAAATATTGCTCCGTCTCCACAACTAATGGTCTTTGACTAATCGTTGACTTGGACTTTAAGATCCTCGATGCTTGTCATGCATTAAGAATAAATATCACATATTAATGATACACAAAGAAGTTAGAAATCCAACTGCTAGTTCGTGATTACCTTGGGTCTGAGAATCAGATTCGGCTGTGTCCCGGCATTTCCTGTGTGGACAATCTCAATCTATATGCGCTGGCTTCCCGCACTCGTAACATACACCTAGCCCGGCCCTGCATGGTCTGTTTGAATGGTATTTCTTGCATCTTGGGCATCTTAAGTCTTCCGATTGAGTACTAGTCTACCCTTCTGAATTCGGACCCTGACAGTTGTCGGTCCTTCGGTCATTATTCCGGCATTGAGAACGTGAAGTGGCATAACAGCCCCTCTTGAAACTTTGGCCCCTTGGTGAAATCTTCGTCTTCTTTTCCTTTTTCTTTGCGAAAGATTCCCAGCGATCACTCCTAGCCACCTAGGTCCTTCTTGAGCTTTCACCCGTTGTTTGACCCGTGTTAGTTTACTCCAGATAACTCACTATTTCCACTGGTGCCACTGTACTTGGGACATCATTTCCGCCTTCATTTCCATCACCACTGTTGTTGCCAACTCTAACTTGTTGTTCCGTCCTACCCCTTGCTCGGCTAGTCGCAGCAGCCACAGCGCCAATGGCAGCAACACCACTAGCCATCGCGGTTATGAAATTAGTCAAGGTACCTACCGGTATGGTTACATCATTACCTCTCCATCCTCGACCCCGATTATGCCCTCGACCGCGTCCACGGGGCGCCATTTGGTTCCTGTTCACACCAAACAAGTGATATCAAGGTGATCAGTCTCAATATCGCAAGTCTAGTGCTTCAAAGTTCCAAATGCATGCTCATGAACTTTGTGCAATGTATATCAGGCAGATATCTTAAATAGCACATAAACACGACTCAAAGTATGCTCAGAAGCATAGTCAGTCCGTCCCTCAGGCTCTACAGGAATGAATTGCTCTGATACCATAATGTAACACCCTACTACACAAAGCTTTACACCTAGGATGTAAAACAGAGGTGGCAAGGCGCTACAACCTCTAAAAGAAAAATTACATATTAAATATAGTGAAAAAGTTTTATAACTAGGAGCCTTTGGAAAAAAAAGGATAAAGCAAAAATCATTAAATCGAAAAGCGTAACGCTTCCGAAGCAGTAAAGCAAACAAAGCAAGACAGAACAAGCTAAGGAGTTAATATACCAAGAGTTCCAAAATACATATAACAAAACTCAAGACTCGGCTCGCGAAGATAAACCGGCCCGAGCGAATAAGTGTATATATATATATATATATATAATATTAGGGAACCCGAAATACAACCAAAATACAGAGTTACAAGACCTGAGTCTCCAAAATCACCTCTAAGAGGAATCAATACAGCATATATATAATAAGTGGAGATAATAAGTATCTAAATAGGTACAGATAACCAAAATATAGACCCGAGAGATAAGAATCTTCGCTAAATCAGAAGCTTCCAGCATGCTTCAGTGAGGTGCCGCTTGGCCTGCATCTGAAAACTACAAAACCCGCATAGGTGAGAATTGGAGGTTCTCAACATGGTAACTGGTGCGTGTGTACACAAAACCCACACTATTTCGTACAGCAGCAGTACCAGCAAGTGTACTAGGTCATCCAAGTAATACCTGAGCAAGTCAAGGTTGATCCCACAAAGATTGTGCCTTGAAGCAAGCTTATGGTTGTCTTGCAGGTCTTAGTCAGGCGGAATCAGAAGTTGTTGGATTAAGAAGTTAGCTATTAGGAATTATATGCTGGGAATAGAGTTGAGAGTTAGAGTTGCTTTGTCTTTCTAAAGTAACTATGTTACTACTGTCTTCTTTGGTTGTGAATGGTCTTCTTCTATGGCAGACTGTAAGTAATCAAAGCCATTTCCCGTGGTCATTGATCTTCTCTGCTACAGGTTGAACACGGTCGTGGCCATTGGCCGTGGTTACTCAATCTGACGAAGGGTGAAGCGCATAGCAGTCCATTCTCTTGGCAATCCTACTCAAAATACCACAGATAAGGTCGAATCTTCCAGATCAGAGAACGCTGCTCCTTTAGATTCTAGCCTATACCACGGAGACCCTAATCTCCCCGGAGATCGGCTAAACTGGTGACTCGAGAAGTCCCCAACGAAATCGTGGATTAACCGTCTAAGAGATGTATAAACATAGTTGTTGGCTTGTGCTTTTCTTCCAGGTACTCACACGAACTCAAGTAAACACGGGTATTTGTCAGGCACGTTCGTCTTAATGTGATGAATAAAGCTAATTTGTCAGATCATCTTGCTCACCACGATGAAGATCGGAATATACATCTTAGAGATAGATCAAACACGAATCGAAGAAGAAACAACAGTACTTTTATTAATTCATGGGACTCAGCATGGCTCTTCCCCTTAACCTAGGAGGTTTAGAAACTCATACTGTAAGTTAAAACACTGGAAAAAACGTGAATAGTGAGAAAATGTTGTCCCTTCCTAAATTACATAGATCAAATCCTTTAAATACTAAACAAATGACTAGTAAGGGTAAAACAGTCTATTTAGTGCTAAAATCCACTTCTAAGGCCCACTTGGTGAGTGTTTGGGCTGAGCTTTGATGAGATCCACGTGCTATAAAGCTCCTTGGGTGTGGAATGCCAGCTAGGGGGTCCTCTCTGGGCCTTTGGATGCTGGGCTCTGCTTTTTGGGCGCTGGACGCCTGGAAAGGGGCAGGAGACTTGCGTTGAACGCCAGTTTTGGGCCTTCTCATCCGAAGCAAAGTATGGATTATTATATATTTCTGGAAAGCTCTGGAAGTTTTCTTTCCATAGCCGTTAAGAGTGCTCCATTTGAACTTCTGTAGCTCCAAAAATCTCTTCCGAATTCAAGCAGGTCAGATCTGGATAGCATCTGCAGTGCTTCCTCTGTCTTTGAATCTGAGTTCTGCTCCAACTCCTCAATTTCAGCCCAAAAATACCTGAAATTACCCAAAAACACAAAAACTCAGTAAAATCCAAAAATGTGAATTTAACACTAAAATATATAAAAACTCAATAGAAACTAAACAAAAACTACTAAAAATTATATGAAAATGATATCAAAAAGCGTATAAAATATCCGCTCATCACAACACCAAACTTAAACCGTTGCTTGTCTCTAAGCAACTAAAAACACAGTAGGATAAAAAGAAAATTAACATACAATAAAACTCTAAGTTTCAAATGAAGCTTAGTTACAATTAGATGAACAGGACTTAGTAGCTTTTTACTTCTAAATAGTTTTGGCATCTCACTATCTATTAAAACTCAGAGATGTTGGCATCTTTAGGAACTTAGAATCCAGATGATATTATTGAATCTCTTAGTTAAGCTTATTTTAATTCTTGAGCACAGCTTTCTGAGTCTTGGCCGTGACCCTAAGCACTCTGTTTTCCAGTATTACCACCGGATACATTCATGCCACATACACTTTAACTGGGTGAACCTTTTCAGATTGTGACTCAGCTTTGCTAGAGTCCCCAGATAGAGGTGTCCAGAGTTCTTAAGCACACTCTTTTTACTTTGAACCACGACTTTAACCGCTCAGTCTCAAGCTTTTCACTTGACACCTTCACGCCACAAGCACATGGTTAGGGACAACTTGGTTTAGCTGCTTAGGCCAGGATTTTATTCCTTTGGGCCCTCCAAACCACTGATGCTCAAAGCCTTGGGCCCTTTTACCCTTGCCTTTTGGATTAAAGGGTTACTGGCTTTTTCAATCTGCCATCCTTTTCCTACATTTTTGCACAGTAATGGATTTTTCTTTTTTTTTTTTTTACTTTTTCTTTTTTTGCCATTTTTTTCTTTCTTGCATGCATATAATTTTTTTCTTTTGCAACATGCTTTTTCTTTTGCTTTTTGTTGCTTTTTCTTGTTTCAAGAATCAATTTTCAGATTTTTCAGATTATCAATAATATTTTTCCTTTTTTCTTATTCTTTCAAGAGCCAACATTCATAAATTTCAACTTCAAACATGCACTGTTTAATCATACATTCAGAAAACAAAAGCAAATGATACCACATCAAACTAATTAAATTAATGTTATTTTAAACTTGAAATTCATGCATCTCTCAATTCTTTTCAAATTTATTTTTTTTATTTAAGCAAGGTGAGAGATATATGGAATATTTTACATCTTTAAGACATCAATGCAAATAATCATGCAACTAGAAAAAGAAAAACAGATAAATAAATAGACAAAAAATAGAAAAATAACAGAAAAGGAGTGAAAGAGAACGAATTCACCTGAATGATGGTGGCTAGTGCTCCTCCTTGAGGATCCCATGTAATGCTTGATCTCTTCTATGTCACTCCTTTGTCTTTGTTGAAGCGGTTGCACATGTTCATGTGCATGCTCTCTAGTTTGCTCCATCCTCTTCTTCCATACTTAAGAGTGATAGAAGTCAAAAGCAAAGCTTTTGCAACACCAAACTTAAGGAGTTTTCTCATCCTCGAACAAAGTAGAGTAGAAAAAGGTGGGGTAGGTGGAGCTTCTGTGGGACCTCTTGGTCCTGATAGGCTAGGGAATTCCAGATTTTCTGCTTCTCTGCATTGGAGTTTGAACGCCCAGGGGCTGCTCCCTGGCGTTGAACATTAACACTCTTTCTGGAGTGTTCTGTTTTCACTACTGTGAATTCTGTCTCTTGACTGGTGCACATGATCATGACTCTGACACTGAAAAAAAAAACAAAATGATGGAAAATAACTATGGTTGAGTAAAGTTGGGTTGCCTCCTAACAAGCGCTCTTTTAAAGTCACTAGCTTGACCTTTAGCTCCTTACAGAGGTGAGTTTGGGCTCAAATTTTTGCCCCTGACAGTGAATTTTCTTCTTGTCCTCTCATGAATGAGCTCTACATGCTCTAAAGATAGGACACAATTTACTGTATGTGGTAGGACTAGATTCTTAATGAAAACAACTCTCATGCCAGGTGAGAGGCTTTCAGTTAGGACTTTCTTATCCTTCCAGCCTTTAGGTACTTTCTTCTTAGTACCTTTGTGTTTAGAGCTTGTTGAGGGCTGCCCAACACCAAACTTAGAATTGATGTCTGGAGGCTCTGTAGAGCTCTGCACAGAAAGAGAGGTTGGCACACTAGGTGTTGCACTGTTATCTCTCTTTTAGAGGGAGAGCTAGGATGAGGCATCTTGAATAAGATATGATCCTCCCCTAACTTTAGGGTTAGTTCTCCCTTAGCCACATTAATGATAGCATTAGCTGTGGCTAGAAAAGGCCTTCCAAGGATGACACAGTCATCCTCATGCTCTCCTATATCCAAGACAATGAAAAACCCACACTATTTCGTACAGCAGCAGTACCAGCAAGTGCACTGGGTCATCCAAGTAATACCTGAGCGAGTCAGGGTCGATCCCACGAGGATTGTGGCTTCAAGCAAGCTTATGGTTGTCTTGCAAGTCTTAGTCAAGCAGAATCAGAAGTTTTTGGATTAAGAAGTTAGCTATTAGGAATTATATGTTGGGAATAGAGTTGAGAGTTGGAGTTGCTTTGTCTTTCTAAAGTAACTCTGGTACTACTGTCTTCGTTACTTGTGAATGATCTTCTTCTATGGTAGGATGTAAGTGATCAAAGCCATTACCTGTGGTCATTGATCTCCTCTGATATAGGTTGAACACAGCCGTGGCCATTGGCCGTGGTTACTCAATCTGACGAAGGGTGAAGCGCATAGCAGTCCATTCTCTTGGCGATCCTACTCAAAATGCCACAGACAAGGTCGAATCTTCCGGATTAGAGAACGCTTCTACTTTGGATTCTAGTCTATACCACGGAGACCCTAATCTCCCCAGAGATTGGCTGAACTGGTGTCTCGAGAAGTCCCCAACAAAATCGTGGATTAACCGTTTGAGAGATGTATAAACATAGCTGTTGGCTCGTGCTTTTCTTCCAAGTATTCACACGAAACCAAGTAGACACAGGTATTTGTCAGGTACATTCGTCTTAATGTGATGAACAGAGTTAATTTGTCAGATCATCCTGCTCACCACGATGAAGATCGGAATATACATCTTAGAGATAGATCAAACACGGATCGAAAAAGAAACAATAGTACTTTTATTAATTCATAGGACTCAGCCAGGCTCCTCCCCTCAACCTAGGAGGTTTAGAAACTCATACTGTAAGTAAAAACACTGGAAAAAAACGTGAATAATGAGAAAAGTATTGTCCCTTCCTAAATTACATAGATCAAATCCTTTAAATACTAAACAAATGACTAGTAAGGGTAAAACAGTCTATTTAGTGCTAAAATCTACTTCTAAGACCTACTTGGTGAGTGTTTGGGTTTAGGTTTTAGGGTGTGGAACGCCAGCTAGGGGGTCTTCTCTGGGCCTTTGGACGCTGGACTCTGCTCTTTGGGCACTGGACACTTGGAATGGGCAGAAAACTGGCATTGGACGACAGTTTTGGGCCTTCTAATCCGAAGTAAAGTATAGACTATTATATATTGATGGAAAGCTCTGGACGTTAGCTTTCCATATCCATTGAGAGTGCTCCTTTTGGACTTCTGTAGCTCCAGAAAAGCTATTCCAAATGCAGGCAGGTCAGATTTGGACAGCATCTGCAGTGCTTCCTCTATCTCTGAATCTGACTTCTACTCCAACTCCTCAATTTCAGCCAAAAAATACTTGAAATTACCCAAAAACACAAAAACTCATAGTAGAATCCAAAAATTTGAATTTAACACTAAAAACTATAAAAATTCAATAGAAACTAAGCAAAAACAACTAAAAACTATATGAAAATGATGTCAAAAAGCATATAAAATATCTACTCATCAGTAACAATGCCCACATATCTAACATATAATGTCCTGGAAAAGCCGAAGGCAATCCTAGAACTTCCAACAGATAATTAAAGTTTAAAAACATAACTATCCCATAAAGATAAAACAGGCATCTAGCTAAGGGTCTTCAGAGCTATCTAAAACTCCAATTTCTAACTCTTCCGAACCTCCCAACCTCCAACGGAACCAAATGCAACAATCACAATTATTACAAATAGAGAAATCACAAATAGGATTCAAATATAGCAGATAATCAAGTAGAATTTAGTTATGCAATCACTTAGGCAATCCAAATAAGACATATAGATGCATATGATGCATGCCTGTCCTAGTGGCTGATGAGTCTCATCTGTCAGTTATAAAGCCAACCCAACAAGTCCTGGTAGCTAACCATTGGACTATCCCTCTATCGTGCATCCCCAACTCGAGTAATTCTCAATCATAAACATAATCATAATCATAATCGTACAACTCCCACGCTGGTGTTTATCCACGGGGCGAGCTCATCCGGAACTTTCACAGTGTCCGGCCATACTTACAACATAGGGTTAGCAGAGTATCGAGTCTCAACCTGGAGCACATGGTGGCTAGTCACTGCTTTCATCCACGGAAACTCGTATCTTAGATAATCATTTCACATCCATTCATAACATTCCATAATCATTCATTATGACCACATCATCACTTATATATCACATGATTGTACGTATTATACATCACTCATCATAACCCGAGGCAAGTGGGGCGAAACCACAACCCTTGCGTCCACCCGGGGAGCCTCTATACTAACCAACCTAGAGCAAGTAGGGTGAAACCACAACCATTGCATCTACCCAGGAGGTACGTTTTCATATGCCCAGGAGGAACCAATGAGGGGATCCTAACCTCCCACCATCTCGCTGGGGGCGATTTTACAATACCAGGAGGAACAAAGAAGGGGATCCTCACCTTCCACCATCTCTCTGGGGTCGCACTTTTGAGAAAGATGACTCAAGATAATACAATCATCTAAATTTATATATTCATTATCAGCCATAAATAAATATTTATCATAGCCATCCGGCTCATAACATAATCCATATCCAGCCATAACTCATTATCAAATACAGCCTTTCGGCTCACGGCATACACAGCACTTCCACCATCACCCTCAGTAACTCATCCATCATCATTGATCATAATTCATCACTAACTCTCCCCTTGCTTCTTCCTCAAGTTAACCCCCTTTCCTAGTTTCTTCTTAACTACCAGGCATACTATAAGGATTTAGTACTAAACGGATAAAATGGAGGTTTAGAAGTTTGAAATTCGGTTTTAATAAACACAAAAGTCATATTTGCTGAAAATAGGGTCACGAAAGATTACAAGCTTGCTGGGAAGGTGAACATTTAAAAACAAAGTTTTTATAAGAAAACAAGGCAGTATGCGTACGCACAGGCGTGTGGGTGCGCACGCCCAAAAATATTTTCAAGATGTGTACGTACGCATAGACGTGTGCATACGCACAAGTGTAAAATTTTCCAATTCTGTTTGCTCGCACAAGGCGTGCGAACACCCTCAACAGAATACACTTCCCAACGTGTGTGTGCGCACAAGGCTGTGCATACGCACAGCTTGCAAGACTTCGTTGGTTGTGTGCGCAAAGCTTCAAAAATTCCACAGGGTGTGTATACGCACAAGGTTGTGCATGCGCACACAAACCAGAAATCATAAATTCTGCAGCATTCACAGAATTCAGATTTCAGACACCAACTTTCAACGATCTTATCTCTTTCTACAGAATTCAGATTTCCACAAAATTTAAACCATTTTAAAACTTGTTAAATTATCTTTCATTTGATATAAAATTCATTAAATTTCAAAAACGGTAGCTCAAGATATGATCCATTGAAGTTCATCAAAAGTTCATTTTTTTTTACAAAAGTTCACTAAATTATCAACTTACCACAATTTTCAACCAAAACCAATAAGCCTCAATTTTCAAAACAAACTCTTTTCAAACCTCTTTTAATTCAACCAACACTTTATCAATTCAGCCTCAACCACATTCCAACTTTCTCATACAATCTACAACCTACTAAATTTATTCACTTTAATCAATCTCAAACTCACTATTTCAAATTCAACAATATACAATACACATTCATCATCTTACCAATTCTCCATTTCCATCAAGTTTCAACCCAATACTTTCAATTCCACAATATTCGATATACAACATCAAATATACATATCAAGCCCAATCTCAACTTCAAATCAACATTACCAATCATCAGCATCATATACAATTCACATGCACCAACAACAATAACATCATTTACACCCTCTAAAAACCAATAATCACGAAATCCATATAATCTATTATAATCAATCAATATCTCAAATTCAATGCCTATCCTAAGGTCTCTAGCTTAAGTTTTCATATTACATTACATTTTAGATACAGGAAACCGAAACCATACCTTGGCCGATTTCCCGCTCAACCCGGAACACTTCCACTTCTATTCTTCCTTAATTTTCAAGTCTCCAACACCTCCAAGGTCAAATTTCAACTTGAAAATCTACTTCCAAGCCTTTCTAAGACCTCAATCAAGCTCCAACATTCATACATACATATCCTAATACACACAACATACACCCACACATACCAACTAAATCACTAATCATAAAACTTCAAGTATTTCACTTAGGGTTGAGAATCTTACCATATCCAAGGATCAAAGGAGTGAGATTGAGCCTTCTCTTCAAGCTAATTAGATCCTATAACATCAAAGAGATCAAAATCTCAACACTTTTTCCTAATAATTTCGAAATTAAGGGCTGGAAAACTGAAATCAATTCGTGGCTTATCTCAGAAACAAAGTTATGGGCTTTGTAGAGTTCGACGACGCAGTCGCGTGGCCATAAACGGTGTGGCAATCAGAGCTCCGGATCAAAAGTTATCAAGAATTGAAGATTGAATGAGGGTTTGGGAATTTTGGAAGGTGTTCTTCCTTTTTGGCTGCCCTTGCAGCGTGTTCAGCATGCAAGAAGGGAGAGAGAAGATCTGAGTTCACTTTATTAAGTGAGTGGGTGGGGCCCACAGGCCCGGTTTGGATCTGGTTCTATCGGTTTGGCTCGTTCGGTCCAATCTTGGGTCAAATTCTTTAAAATTAGTGTCAAAACTCTCGTTTTAATTTTCTCTATCATATTAAACCATGAAAATCACATTTTTAATTTTCTAGAATAAATTTTAATTTATGAGTTAATTATTTATTAAATAACCGGATTTTATAACGCGACTACCTCATCGTCCTCTTCATTTCTTACTAACTTTTGTGGTGAGTACTCCCAAGAACCCTGTACTATTTTTATTTTTCTCTTCAAATTTATATTTTGGTATGTGTGTTGAAATATTATGATTTTGATATTTAGAGAAAGCTTAATCTTGAGTTTTAGTGAGATTTTGACCCAAGGTTAAGTGGTACAAGGTAAGAAAACTCTTTCTCTTTAATTTTTCCTAATTACATACGAAATCCTAGCTTGAAAGTATGTAAATTATTTAATTTAAGAATGATAGCTTGCTTGGGTTGAGTTGATTGTATAGGTTTGGCACTTGGGTTGCTTTCAGAGCAGTTGGTAGAGGCTTGGTGGTGCTAATTGAGGCTTGGATCCATTCGGAGAGGAAATTCAAGGGATTTGGAAACCACCGTCAACAAAGGTACGGATTTCAGTTTCAAGTAAATACCATGTGAAAAGTTAGGCTAGATGACTATAGACCCCGCATAATTAATCAATAATTAATCAATAAATTAATTATTAATTAAAAAATTAGGAAATTAAATTTTATTAATCCAATGTGGTAAAAATACTAAAAATACGAGTTTTAACACTAATTTTAAAGATTTTAGCCCAAAACTAGACCAACGGACCGAATTGGTTGGATCGAATCCAAACTAGGCCCAAGACCCAATATATAAGACATTCAACTCAGCTCTTTCTTCTCCAAAATGAAATGAAGCACGCTGAGAATGAAGAGAGGTGAGGATGAACCCTAAGCCTCCCACTTTCAACTTCAAATTCCTATAACTTTCAATCTGGAGCTCCGATCGCCACACTGCTTGTGGCCACGCGATTACCACGCTGAGCTCTACAAAGTTCACTAACGAATTTGGTAAAAAAATCTCAATTTCATTCTCAGTCTCTCTTTCCCCTAATTTTTGAAATTTTGGATAATTGTGTATTGAAATTTGATGTTTTGGTATTTAGGATCAAACTAGCTTGAGAAAACTATTGGATTTTATTCCATTGGTACATGAGTAAGGTAAGAACTCTCAGACCTCCTATGGATTATGACTTAGTAAGATTTGATATTGCTTATAGTGATATGTTGTGGAAATAGGTTGAATTATGTTGAATTGGAGTTCATTAATGATGTTGGAAGCTTGATTTTGAATCTTGGTGGCTAGAATTCATTTTGGAGAGGTTTTGGGACTGTGGATAGTTAAGAAATAGTGAAATTGAGGTGTCTTTAGATTAGGGAGAAATATGCCAATGTATAGTTTTGGTTTCTCGTAGATAATATATAATGTTTCGTGAAAACGTAGGTTAGACGACCATAGGATAGGTTGGAATGTGTAAGTATGTTAATATTTAGTAACCTTGATAGAAATATAAAATTATGTTGACAACGAGTTAATGAATGATGATATTGTTGATTGTTGATGTTGATGTTCGATGGTGATAACGTATTATGATAAGAATGAGTTATGTTGTTTGGATTGTTGGGTTGTGTGGAAAGGAATATAATTGAGTAAGTAGTTTGCATGGAAGTGATGGAAATTACATAAAATGGTATTGATCATGTTTAGTATTGTTTTAAAGTGTGAAATCATTGGTTGTGAATGGACGTTGGTAAAAATAGAGGTTTTGGAACTTTTGTTGAAAAACTTATTTTTTATCCAACTTCAACGGGCCATAACTCGACTTCTAGGATCTCAAAATTTTCAAAACTTATTTTAAATGAAATTTAGGTTCATGAAGTTTACTCCATTTGAAGAATGGACTAAAAATAATCTCTAACGAGAAAGTTATGCGCATCAAAAATTTGGTGTGCAAAAGCAGATTTTGCAGGACTTAGCAGCTTTTTGACACTTATTGAGGGCATGCGTACGTGAACACACATGTGACGCAGACCCTGGGTTCTGCCCAGACGTCTCGCATATGTGGGCGTGTGCACGCGTATGCGAATGGAAAAACTGACGTAGGAAAATCGTTGGTTAGGAATTTTCACAAAATAATTCCGTTGAAGTATAGATCCAAACCAACAATCAACCCTCAATCAAAATTTAATTTGTTTGTCACTTAAGTCAAACTAATAAAAATTGAGAGTATTTAAACCTCGGGTCGTCTCTCAAAGGAATTGCAGGAAAGTGTGCATATTATTGGATATGAGAATTTTGGGGGTTTTTAATATGATGAACAAGAAATGTAAATTGCAAGAAAGTAAAAACAACTAAGAGATCAAATGCTAAAAGGGACTCATGACAAGGATTAAGAGTCAAGACTTCCTATCTAGATCATAGACCACAACATGGTAATTACAAAGGGTTAATTCCACTTAGTTATCCTCTAACATTGGAGGGTTAAGTCACGTGGATATAATTGGTCCTAAAATCAACTAACAACTCTAAATTACTAATCATACTGGACATCAATGATATCAAGGAACCTAAGCCTTCAATCACAAGCCAAGGGTATAAAAATCTAGTCTAAAACCCAACCAAGCATTTGATCAAATACTTGGAAGGCATAAAAATGAAAGCATGGTAAAATTGTAAGAATAACAAAATCTAAAGCTACTAAATGCAATATAACAATAAGTAATCAAATAAACAACATTAAACATGAAATACCTCAAATTGCATTAATAGGAAATTAAAACCAACAAGAGTTCATAAGCATAAAAGCAACAAATAAAAGAAATAACAAGTGAAACTAAGAGAACAAAGATGTAATAACAAGAAATTGTAAGAAAAACTAAATTAAAACAAGTATAAAAAACCTAAATCTAAGAGAAACTTAACTAATCTATCTTAATTCTAGAGAGAAGAGAAAGCTTCTCTCTCTAGAAAAATAACCTAAAACATGTTTCTTGCTAAACCTAATTGCTCTCCACTTGTTTCTCCTTGAGAATTGCATGAAATACTTTAGAAATGAGTTGGATTTGGGTCTAAAGCAGTCCAGAAATCGCCAGCTATGTTTTCTTTAAGTGAGTCACGTGCTTCGTGTCACGCGTACGTGAAATGTCACACGTATGCGGAACATGGCAAAATTTCAGGTCACGTGTACACAAAAGTCACGCGTACGCGCCATCAGCAGATTTTCAAAACTTCATTTCTTCATGAATTCTCTACTTTTACATACATTTTCTTCATTTTTTCAATCCATACTTGCCCTCTAAGCCTAAAATCACTCAATAAACACATCAAGATATCGAATGTAATTAAAGTGAATTAAAATTAGCGAATTAAGAGCCTAAAAAGCATATTTTCACTCTTAAGCACAAATTAGGAAGAATTCATAAAACTATGCTATTTCAATGAATAAATGTGAAAAAAGTTAATAAAATCCACCAAATTCAATACAAGATAAATCATAAAATTGTGGTTTATCAATCTTCCCACACTAAAAACAATAGCATGTCTTCATGCTAAACTCAAGAAAGACAAGAATGGGGTATTAACATTTATTCAAATTAAACTATCTATATGCAATCTATCTAGATGTATGCAACTATTTGGTCAAAATAAATCAATTTCCTAGAATTCATATGTAAACACAAGGGCTAAAGCAATCACAATCAAATCAAATCCAACAATTGATTAGATTTATTGAAGAGAATTTAAAACTTGCAAGATTAAAAATAATAACCGGTGGAAACATAGAATTGAGCAATCGAACCCTCATCGGATATGTGTATACGCTCTAGTCGCTCAAGTGTATAGGGTTGATTCACTCAATTCTCCTTTAATCATGCTTTCTAAGATTTGCTTTTCATCTAACAATCAACAATTATTCAATGCATAGATACAATTATCATGAGGACTTTCCACAAGGTTGTAATAGGGTTAGGGTAAAGGTAAAGATGCATATGGTCAAGTGAGTTTGAAATTTGAATCTTTGATAAACTTAAACTCTCACCTAACTCACATAATAACCTATACAATTCAAATAAAAATCTAACTACCCATTATTCACTTTTTTCACACACTCATGCATTCCCTTTCTATTCACATCTCATATGCATTATTCTTATTGCTTTACTTTGGGGCATTTTGTCCCCTCCTTATTGCTTTTTTTTTTCTCTCTTTTTTTATATAACAATATATACAAAAATATTAATGCATATGGTTCAACATTCAATGCATGATTATGTACCCAACTTCTAAGATTTTTAATGAAAACTGAAAAATACACTTTTATCTTAACCAATGTTCTCAAACTTCCCACACTTAAATGATACACACTTTCACTAGTCTAAGCTAATCAAATATCTAAATTAAATACATTTATTATTTTTCACTTAGGGATAGTGATTTGCTAAAATTAAGAATAAAAGGGATTAAATAGGCTCAACATTGGTTAATAATGGTAGATAAAAGGTAGGCTATTTGGCTAAGTGAGCTAATTAAAATCAAGGCCTCAATCATATAAATTAATTCATACATCAAATAATGGACATAAAAAATCAAACAAATCAAATATTACAATCATAGAAAGAGAATAATACACACAAGAATGATTTTGTAAGCGATTTGTTATTAGGGTTGGTTGATTTTGGGAAAAGATTTAATATTGAAATTGGTTTGATTTTGAAATAATTTGATATGGGGTAAGTATGGTTTTGGTCCCTAACGTTGAGGGCCAGAATCGAAACCGTCCCTCATCTAATTTTCGATATAAAATCGTCCTTAATGTTTTTTTATTAAAATCGTCCTTTTTAATAAAATTTTTTGTTTTATTCCTAAACTACCCCTATTCCTATTTTAATAATAAAAATTATAAAATAAAAAAAAACGAAAACACAGTGTTGGGGAGGGAAAGAAAACGCGTTTGGGGGTGGGGAAAGAAAAGGGTATACGAAGGGGGAGGGGAGGGGAGGGAAGGGGAGGGGAAGGGAAGAGGGGGGAGGGGGACGGCGCCGGGGAGTCTCCGTCGTCGCCCCCGTGACCTCGTCGTCGCCGCCGCCTCCTCCAGAACTCTGATGATGATGACGATGAAGGGGAAGGAAAGCCGCCGTCCCGCCGCCGCAGTCTCGCCGTCCCGCCGCTGCAGCCGCGGCCTCTCTCCTGTCCAGATCAACCGCGACCCTCTGTTTCTCTATTTCTGTTTCTGTTTCTCTTGAATTTCTATTTTTCTGTTTCTCTGTTTCTGTTTCTGTTTGGGGGTGGAGGGAAGGGGAGACGGGGAGGGGATACGTGGGGGTGGGGGTGGGGGGAGGGGACAGTGGGGGTGGGGAGGGGGAAGGGGACAGTGGAGACGGGGAGGGGGAGGGGGAGGGGACGCGTGGGGTGGGGGTGGGGGGAGGGGACAGTGGGGGTGGGGGGAAGGGGGAAGGGGGAAGGGGAAAGGGGGAAGGGGAGACGGGGAGGGGAGGGGACAGTGGGGGTGGGGGAAGGGGGAAGGGGAGGCGGGGAAGGGGAAGGGATGCGTGGGGGGAGGGGACAGTGGGGGTGGGGGGAAGGGGGAAGGGGAAGGGGAAAGGGTAGAATTGTCATTAAAAAAATTTTAATTACAAAGGACGAAATTAAATACAAATGCAACATTAAGGACGACTTTAATGGCAAAATAACAAGAGGGACGAATTTGATTCTAGCACTAAACTTAAGGAACCAAAATCGTACTTACCTCATTTGATATTGAAAATGATTTGAATGACTGAGAGGTATTTGGTTTGGTGGTTGGGACCCTTGAAGGGTGGCAGAAGTTTGAGTTTTGGAGGAGATGATGCCGATATTTCTATAAAAATTGAAGATTTTATTTGAAGTGTTATTTTAAAAAGAAAATAGATTATTATATAACTTGTATATTCTGAGATTAATTGTTGACCCTTTGTCGCAATATGTGACCAGGCACTTTAACTTTCCGGATTCCCCATGGGCAAGCATATATATAAAATTGAGCTTGAGATTTTTTCATGGAATATTATATTATTGAGTTTGGAGTTTGACTCCATGGAATTATATTATTGAGCTTGGAGTTTGTCTCCATGGAATATTATTGAATTTGGAGTTTGACTCTATGGAATATTATTGAGCTTGAAGTTTGACTCCATGGAATATTATATTTGAGCTTGGAGTTTAATTCCATGGATATTATTTTTGAGCTTGGGATGCGCACGCAGAGGGACTGTCCAATGGTTAGCTACCAGGCCATGTTAAATTGGCTGTATAACCGACAGATGAGACTCTTCAGCCATAGGACAGGCATACATCATGTGCATTGTATGTTTTGCTTGAGTGTGTATTGTCTTAGTTTTTATAATTACTTAACTCTACTTATCTGCTACTTGTTCTACTTGCTGTAATTGCACATCTGTTTGTGATTTCCTTGCTTGAATTGTATGTGTATATTTTCTGAGAGACCCTTCTTAGTGGAGGTGTGGGGAGGGGTTGTTCCACCAGTGACTTGGAAGATTGGGGAAGACAAAAAGTAAAGTTTTAGGTTAAGCTTAGATTTAGAACTTGAATACCTTAGATAACTTAATTTCTGGTTTAGTTGGATCATTAAGTTGAAATCTGAGTGTCAAAGTTCTAGGAATGCCTCTTGCTTTTTCAGGACCTTTTATATTAACTATGCAGGCACCTTTATCATACTGAGAACCTCCAGTTCTCATTCCATACATATTTCTGTTATTTTTCAGATGCAGGTTGAAAGACACCTACCTTACAAGCGAAGAACCATATTTTGTGCTATTATATTTTCTTTAAGGCTATGTATATATATTTATAGAATCTCCGCATGTATATTTTGTATTTTGTCCCTCCTAGAGGTTGACTTGGAGAAACAGGTGTTTATTCTATAGTTTGAGTTTTATTTTGGGTTGTATATATATAATTATATACTTTGGCCGACCTTAGCTTCGCAGGTCGAGTCTGGAGCTTGATATCTGTATTTTTGAACTCCAATCTATATATTATATTTTTAGCCTTCTTTTGATCTTACCTATCTGTTTATGATTATCCTTGCGAGTGCCACATGATTTTCTGTTTATGCTTTTGTTTAGCTTATTCTTCAGAACTCCTAGATATGAACTCTTTCAACTATATTTATGTACGTATTTTATTTCTAGAGATCATAATACCTCGCCACCTCTACTTTACGACTTAAGCGTAAGACTCTGTGTGGTAGAGTATTACAAGTAACAACTCACGATAATGTCAAAATAAGAAACCTTTCACTAGAGACACAAACACACACATACTTGTTTCTACTGTATGTTATATAAAACGACACCACGTCTCTATAATATTTGTAGGACGCCCTGCACCTCGCATCTACCCAGGGCACACTCCTAAACTTGTTAGCAGCATCGACATCTACTGCATAAAAGAAATTCGGGTTAATCTCTTTCATTCGCAAGAAATAGCTCAACATTTCCTTAACATCCGTATTTTCGTCAGCACAGCGCAGATTGTTTGTAATGTAATTCCTCACATCTTTTTCTGAGTAACCTAAATTCGACGACCCACCAACCTCGTTCGCCAGTGTGAGGTAGGTTTTATTGGGTTGTATGTCAACCTCATCGTTTTTCTCAATCACACACTTGGCATGCATGGTCAGTTCTCTGTACTCGTGGTAATGAACCGATTGCTTAGCAGAACACGGATGGGTATGCTTTAATTCTAATTTCGACACCATCCAATGATCCTTCTGCTTATTAAACATCACGTACATCCTTGCTCTGCATCTCGTGGTTGTTATTTTCTTTACCCGAGATGCTGCCTTCACTCGAGACTCCCGATAACCTTCACGATTACAAGTTATCAATTGGTTAATGGACATCCTTAATTCCTTCCTTGTTTTATCAAAGTTGGTGTTCCTAATCTTAGTGATGAACCTAACTTTCTTTGCATAATTCGAATAGAATTCTTATGCCCGCTACAACGAACCAAATCGCAATCCTACGTAAGAGATTTTCTCTAGTTGAATTCTAGTTTGATCCAGTAATTGCAAATTCATTCAGAGAAAATAACATTCAATGCCGCACATACTTAAAAAATTAGACTCCAATAACTCGTTAGTATTATGACAATAATAAATAGAATTTACACCTCATGACTCAATTCTGTATCATCATCCTCCAACTCAATAATGTCTATAGCTTCTTCCCCCTGCAATCGAAAACACCCTAATACAGCTGAGCGAATCAAACCAAAAATGTGTTAGAAAAGGATATAAGTATCCATTATTCAACATCCGAAAAAACTCTTTCAATATCCACTTATTCATTGAGAACTGTAACACCTTAGCTTCTAGAATGTCACGCTTTCGGCTGCGTCACTCTGATAGATCGGGTATTACGACGACTCTTAACATATATACTACTAAAATAGGAGCCTGTTTAAAACTTTAAAACCGTAGTTTTCAAAACATACATCCATACTTACAATACAAATTACAATACTTACAAAGAATACATATATATACATATTATTAATTTACAAGCATATCATATCAAATTCTTATCCCTCTTACAAAACTTATAAAGTTGAAGGTGAGGAAAACATAATATCTAAAGTAATACAAAAATAACATGTAAACAGAAAAATGAAATAAACTCTTCCGAACTTCGCCACCCATATCCTAAAAAAGAAAAGACCTGTAGGGGAGTGAGAAAATCGTTCTCGCTGGTTCTCACTATAGGGTTAGAGAATTGCGATATTAACATATGTAGAATAAAACTGTTTTAAAAAATATACTGATTAATAGCTGCCTTATGTATCTTTTCCAAACCAAAGATTCTTATTAAAAAATCTGAAATCCTTTTTAAAAGATAAATCCGTTAATTCTTCAAAAATCCAAAACCTTTTTAAAAGTCTTTCCTAGACAGTATGAATGACCAAGCTGTTCCAAGCAAAGGTTTCATTAAGTCTATGCTGAACCAGTTTGATTTTTCATACTTTTCTAAACCAGAAACACAAACCAAACATGGCCCTTAGCTCAAACAATTCAATCAATGTCTAATTCATCACAATCCACTCAACTTCAGTCACAAACACAAGTAAGAAGGTTCAAACACAATCAAGCAGTTACATCAAGTAGAGCAATTAGCAGTTAAACATATTTATTCACATAGGCAAACCAATTATAATATGCACACCCAAACAATGTCACATAAATGCATATGATGAATGCTTGCCCTATGGCTGATGAGTCTCATATGTCGGTTATAAAGCCAAACCCGACATGTCCGGTAACTAACCCTAGACAGAACACCAAACACGAAGCAAGTGGGACAACACCACAACCCTTGCATCTTACCCACGTACCCGGAGTAGGGGACAACTTCACCCTGCCTCTTACCCAGGTGGTGTTACAGTTCTCAACCCAGAGCTAGCGGCGATAGAATTCCACCATTGCATCTTACCCGGAGTTTCAAACTCTCAACCAGAGCAAGTGGATAACACCACTGTATCTTACCCGATATTCTCACCTCTTACTCGGAGCAAGTGGATAACACCACTGCATCTTACCCAGAGGCATATTACAATCAAATTCAAGCTCATTTTCATTATCTTTCCAATTCATTCATAATCATTTTCGTACTTCCTCAACAATCCACATCAAGTAAATCATCATTCATGCCATATATCACTTTTTCCTCAAATCACTTTACTTTGAAACTAAAAATCCTTTCTCTTTATAGAATTCTTTTCTATACCATGTAATTTTCCCAAACCAACCTCAACAATCATTTCATTCTTAAACCATCCGCTTAACCACTTTAAATTATGAATTATTAATTAATTACCGCCACAAAGTCTCAATATTTTGAGAGAGAATCTACTAAATTTCAATTCCTTAAATTCATTAAAGATTTTTAAAAGTCATTGTTTTCTTAATTTCAATCAAAATCAAATCACAAGAATTCAGAAGTCCCAAACAATTTGGAAAATCGACTTGCTTAGAATAAAACCAGTCCATTCAAATTAGAACCACCTTCAAGTTTACTTTTAAAACCAAATTCTCTAACTTCTTCCAAAACGTCACGAACAGAGTTACTCAATCAAAGCCCAATTTTCTTTAAATCCACTAAAACAACTCCGAATGTGATTCTTTAATCAAATTTAAAAAAAAAAATGTAACCATTCTCATATTTAAATCAACCCCTCAAACATAAGCCTTTTATTAAGAAATAAGGCTCAATCATAATTCTCTTTTCAATAATTCAATTCAAAACATAATTCATCATTTTCTTAAATAATTCAAGTAAAATAATCAAATTCCTAAATTTGTAATTTTATAAATGACAATTCAATTAATATTTTGGATTTTATAGAAATTCCAGCAGCATCACCCCTAAAACTTGGATTTTGCCACCCTTTTTGGGTCCCGACCAAACCAATCCTCAACCCTTTCCAACAAGTCCAAAACCAAATCAATTTCCAATAAAGAAAAATTCAGAATTTCAAACTATCAAAATCATTTCAAATCAAACCAACCCAGAAATCTCCAATTGAACAAAATTAGTAAATAGTGCAATCAAACAGACAACCATATTCATCCAAGACAAACCAAACAATTCGTAAGACTTACATAATCACTGGAAATGCATTTCGCACATCATATCAATTTATAACAATTCCAATTTAAAATAAATTAGTTTTTAGAAAATGTCCCTACCTTGACAAGTCAAAACCATAACCCAAACGCATCAACAGAACTCTTTTCTCTCAGCCCGAAATCAATGGCAACTTCAATTCCAGCTCCGCTCACTTTCGCAATAGCCTAAATAGCTTTAAAACACAATATGCAACATTGGTTACTAACTCCTAAAATCAATAATATCGCAAAGACTCTAATACACGTAATAGAACACTAACGCGAGGTCTCCAAAGAAATACTTACTGTAATAACAAAATCAAACAGTCGCGGTCTCTAAATTGGTTTAGCGGCAGCCCCCGCAGCCATCCCAAGTAATAGTAGTGACCAGAACTCCGGCGACAGCGAATGAAACCAACATGAAGTAATTGTAACGTTTCCCTGGAAATTCAAAATAACTGAAATCAACTCGAAACCCTTACCGGTAGTGCATTCTTAGCGGCAGCAGTGGTGTTTCTCGGCAGCATAGGCTCGGCCAGGCCAGCACAACTCCCAACAGCAACGGCGGTGACAGCAAAGCACCGACGACAGCGACAGACCCTGCTTCAACGGCGGTGGCTCCTTCCTCCGCATCTCTCTCTCACGCGGCTCTGCTCGACGGTGGCTTCAAGGCGGACTAGCGGCGAGGGCTTTACGACGGCGATGATGACAGTGATATGAACCCCGCGAAGACGACGGCGAATGCGACAACGGCTGC
The DNA here is from genome assembly GCF_003086295.3 of Arachis hypogaea. NCBI lineage: Eukaryota > Viridiplantae > Streptophyta > Magnoliopsida > Fabales > Fabaceae > Arachis > Arachis hypogaea. The sequence continues at coordinate 40,953,641 of NC_092051.1, read as the reverse complement.
CAGACACGACGCCTCCTTCCCTTCGGCCATGGCTCGCGTCTTCTTCTTCCTTCCTTGTTCACGATTCCAACGGCAGCAGCAAGGACGGGTTCGGCGGCAAAGATCCGACAAAGCTAGCGACGATGACGTGACGGCGGCGGCTAGCCGGCTAGGCGTGGTGCAATGGCGGTGCGACTTCTCTGCAGCAACGATGACCACTCCCCCACTTTTTCAGGGCCGCGCTCTATCTCCCTCTCCGCTGGTCTTTCGACGGCGCGGCGGCAACGGCGGTGAGGCCCACCAGCCGCGACGCGTATCCTTCTTCTTCATTCCTCTCCTTCTCTTCTGTTCTTTTCTTCTCTTCTTTCTTTCTTTCTTTCCTTTCTTTGTTTCTTCCTTCCGTGAGTGTGGTGAAGGGGGATGGGTGGTAACTAGGGTTAGGGTGGGTTAGGTTAGGTTAGGTTAGGACTAGTGGGTTGGTTTAGGTATTTTATTTATTTATTTATTTATTAAAATAGGAGTAGTATTGTAATTTTTATAAAATAAATAAAAAGTAAAATAATAATTATTTCACCTAGATTATTTATAAAGTATTCATCTTTAAAAATATCTTTAAATTACCAATCTTTAAATTATTTTTCAGTTAAATACCAAATTGATAAAAATTAGAGATAAGTAAATTAATTTTTCTTTATTTATAAAATAAAGTTAAAAATTTAAATATTTAACATTAAGACATATAAAATATTCACTATTTTTTAATTATAAGAACTCTAAATAATAAATAAGAATTTACTCAACTTATATGTAAAAATCTCTAAAAATATAATCTTAAATAAATATAATAGATCATAAATAATTTATTAATGACTTTTTAAAATTCGGAGTCTTACAAAAACACCAATGTATAAACAAACAAAAGTACAATAATTTCAAACAAGAATATCCCTATTAATACTTACAAAAAAATCTAAATAAAGTTGTAAAGATACATGCAACTTGGTGAACAAAAAGAGACAAAAAAAAACACATCATAGATCCAAGTTGTACCATCAGGCTATCATAAAGAAAATCTATACCAATTATACTACTAAAACATAACTTACTTTTTCTATACGTTGAGTATCATCCTCACTCAAACATCGGACATTGACTTCGGTGAATTTAGAATGATCACTCACATCATATGAAGTATCATATGATCCTTTTTCATAAGTTGATTGTTCCATTGACGCAACACTCTCAACCCGCCTTTAGCGGCAACAACTAGACCTTGCTCCTATGTAGGTGGAACGCTATGGCTCCATGAGAGAGCTGTTCGGTGTCACGACAACGGGACATGCACGATGACGACAACAACTAAGGTGGAGTTGCGGTGCAATATCAGTGTGTAGGATGAATTTCTTGTTGATGAAAAGGGTTGTATTATAAACGGAATCGAGGAGTGGCCCTCCGCGTTTGATCAGTCTTTGCGGTGGCACGGTGACGACGCAACTACCACGATGGCAAGAGGATCTGGAGACGGGTGAAAATGCGATCACGGGTTTAGGGTTTGCTGACTCCTTGAAGCGAACATCATTAATGTGCCGTTGTATCAATCCTTATATTTGAAATTTGTAATTAATGATGATTAATATATTATTAAACGTAATATTTTGAATAAAAATAATAATTAATCTATTCTATTATATAAAAATCGGATTTCTACACTTAATGAGCTGACATGACATGCTTCTGAGAGTGTTTTTCGATTTATTTCTTTTAATTCTGTAAAGCAAATCAATTATAACTAATTAATGATATCAATTAATTAATTTGATTAGACATTCAAATCTCACAATTAATTAGTTAATTATATTAATTATTTGAATTGATTTAATTGGAGTAAATATCAAATTATTTTAGTAAATAATAAATATGATAACAAAATACATGAATTAATTTAATTAGTTTATTTTTTTCAATGCCATCTATTTATACGAAATCATAATGTGTTTTTTACTCATTCCTTCTCTTTTCTCTCTTTCTTTCTCTCTCTCTCTCTTGTGTTTAGGGTACAATTTTTGTAATTTATTTAATTTTTATTTCTTTTATCACTACTTATGCATTTCATTTTTTTATATTTTTAAAAATATTTTGTCTATTTTAGTTGCTCATTATTAGGCGCATATTTTTTCCCTTCTAGCTTTTTATTAACAAAAGAGATGTGTCTTTTTTACGATATCTTTAAATAATCTTACTATAATTTTATTTTGTAATATTCTCTTTTATCATGTGTACTTCATGTGTTTAAGGAGTTGACTTAAACTTATAATATGATATATAAAATTATAGTATGATTTACAGTATGCTAAAATATTAGGATATTTTTTAATATATATATTTCTTAATTTGTCCATTATATTCAATCATATAGGATCTTAAAATTATGCAATTATGTAATTATTTATTTTTTCATATAATTATTGTATAGGTCATTTACATTAGTGAGACTATTTTTATTATTAATATTTATAAATATACTATTATCTTATAATTAATTGAATCATCTTATTCGTTTAAGTTTAATTCTATTGAATTAATTATTCGAAGTGTCATCGCTATTTCTATTTTTAAAGATTTTTTTTAATATTATTTAACAATTATAATAACATGATAAAAGTTAAAAAATGACAAAACAAAAATTTTTTTAATGTGAAAATAGAGCAAAAAAAAAAATTTGTTTAATAACTTTTTCAGAATATATATGTTTCTTCTTTATAGATAATAATTGTAAGGCATCAAAAACTCTAACAATTATTAAAAATAAATGATCGTTATAAAAATAATGCCAATATAAATGATATACAAATAAACTAAATATACAACTTAAAAGGGTTACTTATGAAAGAATATAGTTTATAACATTTTTTTTACTATTTATTTCAAAAAAAAAATAATTATTTAACAATCTTTATTTTTTAAATTCACTATATATATATTTTACTTTTTTTTACTTTTTGATATAATCGATATATTATTAATAATGAATAGTAATTAACCCCTAATATTTTTAATCAAAGCATTTTGACGATAAGTTTTATTTATTGATATTAATGGTTGATTGTTTCTTTAAAATAAAATGCATTATAATTTTAGGTTATTTCATAATTAACAATAATGCTTGATTAATTTTTTAAAAATAAATTACATTATGATTTTAGGTTATTTCACAATACATAATTAATATTCATAATACTAAATTACTCTAAATTTTCTATTTTCTATGGTTAGTAGTTAATCCCAAATTGAAAAGATTATGTTGAATTATTGAATAGTCTAAGTATAATTGAGGTAGTTAATTTAGTTTATTTGTTTATTAATATATTTTATCAAAAGCATAAATGATAAATAAGATAAGAAAATAATTAAAAAAATAAAATATTAGTAATTACTTAAAATAAATAAAAAATAAGTTATAGTGTATTATTTTATTTAAATTATTAATAATTAGAAGAATAAAATGTCAGTAATTATTTTAAATAGACATTAAATTCAATTTTATGGTACTAATTTATTTAAAGTATTAATAGAATTTTATAATTTTCATATTTATATCTATTCAATTTATGTATTTTATTTTATTTTACTTTAACAAAAAATTAAAACGTGCCTTTTTAATTAATTTTTTAGAAAGTATAGTGAAATGAGTTATATCAATTATAATTAATTATCTATAGTTAAACTAATTGATTGTGTTAATTTGTAAGATGAATAACACATAATAAATGGTGTGAAATTAATTATAATAAGTTAAAAATTAATAAATAAAAAATAAAAAAGACTTTTTTTTATTGTCTTTTGATAACTACACATTTTTATTTGTTTACTTTTTCTCTATCTCTTCCTTTCACATTTATTTCTTTTAATTTATTGAACCAAATCAAGTATACTAATTATTTGTATTAACTAATTAAGTATTTTTTTTTTATGGGCTCTGCTAATTGTGCCCTTAGAGCATAGACTAAAAACATTATAAAAAGAAATATTTTATAAAAATTATTGAAAAATAAATATTTTTAAAATGTGTCCTTAAGAGACAAGTTAGCTAAATTATTTTTTAATTTAATGTGTTTGATTCATTCAACTGTATTACTTATAACTAGTTAATTATATTTAATTTGATTTTATTAGAATAAATAATATTCCATCATTTAATATTTTATTTGATTCATTAAATTACATCAATCATCACTAATCAAATACTTAATTTAATTAGAATAGATATTAAATTATTTAAAATTTTATTTGATTCATTAAACCACATATATATTAAATGATTTAATAAATAATATATAAGGCAACGAGTATTAATTAATTGATACTTAAATAAAATGAGTATTAATTATTGAGAAGGTAACGAGTTTATACTTTGTATTAATTAATAGATATTTAAATAAATTATTTAAACTGGTCACATATATTTTTTAATTGCTCTCTACTTATTAGTACAATCCAGTAAATAAAATGAGTATTAATCACTGTAGTGAATGAATATTTATTATTTTTAAATGAATTGATTTAATTCATTTAAAAATATTGAAGGATTCTAATTTTATATGCTACGATTTTATTGTGTTATTAATGTATATATACTCCTATATTATATGTTCTATATTTTTATATTCTCAGATAATATTTTCAAATTTTCTTTAGTTTAATTTATTATTTTTAGTCATCAAAATTTATTATTTTTAGTAATTATTTTTAGACATCAATTCAATTTCTTTAGTATAATAATTCAACAATATATTATAATTATATATAATTACAATGTGCTTTCTATCCCTTTTTCCTTTTTATTTTGTACTTCGAGTGTAATGTTTGTAATTTTTTATTTTTATTTTTTCTATCTTAATTTTGCTAAATATTTTTATAATTTTGTTTTATATCAATTATTTTTTTATGTATTTTGATTAATAGAATTATTTTTTTACAGACATTTTAAATTTGTTATAATATTATTATAAAAATTGATTAATAGGTTCTTCTTCAAAATTTTTTTCTTGAAATTTGTTTAATGAGATCGTATTTTAATTTTTTTTCTTTATCTGTTATATTCATTGATTATATTAATCTTCTATTACAATACATTTGTTTTTATTTCACACATTATTTGTTTTACCTTTTTTTATTTTTTTTAATTGTTCTCTTTATTTTATTTTAAATTTTTTATTTTATTTTTACTCTTCATATATAAATTTATTATAACTCATCACATGCATGTTCTTTTTTAATTTAAGTGACTTTTTTAGGTTATATTTTACCATTGATACTCTATATTGTTTAGTGTGTTTGTTTTTAATTTTTTAGTTGTCTGTAAATATATTTATAAAAATATGATTTCATTTTGTCGAGTATTTACTACCGCGTTTACTAGATAAATAACAAAATTTTTATTTATTGTTTCATTAATTGAGTTTGAAGATTTTATTTCTACTTTTATACATTTGTTTATATTGTTTGATTTGTATTTGTGTTAGTGACATCACGACAGTTCATACATTTTAATATTTGTGTAACAAATTTTATAAATTATTTTTACAAGTTATAATTTATTTTTGTTTTATCTGGATATTCAATTTTTAATAATAATTTTTATTTATTTATAAATATATTATTTCCTATTTTTATTTAAAAAAAATTATAAAATAGTAAATATAAAGTTTTTAATTTTATTCTTAATATTTAGTTTTAGTTTTATTCTTGATATTTCAATATGTTTCCGTTATACTACTAAATAAATAATATTAAGTATAAATAATTAATTATGCTAATTATTTGATTTGACCAAAATAAAAAATAATAAATAAGAAAATGAAATAAATGAATTTAATTTAAATTTTTTACCTATTATTATTATTATTATTATTATTATTATTATATATATATATATATAATTAGAATGTATTTTATACTTTCTTTTTCTTTCTTTTTTTTTTTGTACTTCCATTATAATCTTTGTAATTTTTTTCTTTTGCCAAAATTTTCTATGATTTTGTTTTATATATTTTTTTTATGTATTTTGATTAATAGTTTTTAAGGGTGTTACTATTTTATGAGAATGATATAGCTTGAACTTTAGTTATGTAGGAATTTACTAAGTAGCTAGAGTAATTTCACGTCACGAACCAACAAATGTTAACAATTGGAATAATAAAAAAGACTAACCAATCTGGGATTAAATGGGGATCAGTAAAATTTTTACAGGTGAAGACCTGTTCACGTGAAATAGACTGGGATGGAGACTTAGGTACCCTCTTCAAGGGACTCGTTAAATCCATGTGAATATAAATTACTGATTTATTCTTTTATATATATATATATATATATATATATTTTAAATTTGGTAATCCTAATTTTTGTCTCCAATTTAAACTTTTTTTTTCTTTCTAGACTCATCCTTAGCCTTGATTTTGTATCTACTCTTCTTCTAACTCACTTTCTCTGCCTCTTAAGTTCATCATTATGTCACTCAGTCTCACTCTAAAATATTATATTATGTTATTATGTTGTAAGATGTTTTTATATTTTTTTAAATGTTATTTTTTATAATAAATATATTATGAGTTGTGTTGAATTATATTAAATTGATTATTTTATTATTATTATTATTATTATTATTATTATTATTATTATTATTATTATTATTATTATTATTATTATTATAGTTTTTTTGTTATTTTTTTCAAAAATTTTCAAAGAATATTCATAAATAATCGTGAGAATCTGCATTCGCTAAGGGGATAATTAAATAGGGGCTTGCGACGAAGATGGAGAGCGAACGAGGGATTTTTTTTTTAAACGGGAGCGAAGGACGGGAAAAGGGGTCCGTCGCCGTGCCCACACGAGTATCTATTACTATATCTAACTAACAACGAAAATTCAATTTGAGCCGATTTGAGATAGGACACGTGAACTTTATCTGCATCGGGTTTTAAGACAATGAACCTAAATCGGATTTAGTATCCTAACAATAGACCTAGGTTGATCTTACTCGCTTGACTTAATATTTTGAGTCAGTGCTGTAATAAATACTATACTATTAAATATGATTATATTTAGTATATATCAAACTAAAAAAATTCTAATTATCTTTTTTTTTTAATTTTAAATATTATTTACTATTTTATTAAAAAAGTGAATAATAATAATCACTCACATAATTAAAATAGATCATACTAATATATACATGACACTACATATATCAAGAATTATTATATGTGATAAATTATTTCTTTATTTTTCTAAAGATAATTTATATGTAAATTAACTAATCTTTATAACATAGGATCTATTGCATAATTTTTCTCCTCTTAATATAGATAAATTGATGAGTTTAATATATAAAATATAAATTATATTATTTAACATACGAAATAAGTAATTTAATCCATTATCTAAGACAATAAATATAATAGTACAAATACCTACATATTTATTAGTATTAAAAAATATACAAATACTCAAAACATGATTTTTTTGGTAGAAAAATAATAATAAAAATTATTAATTAAGTTAATTACATAATAAAAAATTATGAATAATTTTTAAATAATAATAAAAAATAAGATCATTATTTTCACATATTATAAAGTTTATAAAAAAATTTAGACAATAAATCAATCCTCAATAAAATATACATTAGTTCTGTTAAAATAATTAAATGATATATTAGATATTATTATTTGTGTACTAATATAAATATATATATATATATATATATATATTAATTATCGATTATTAAGTTATAATTAATTTTTAACTTAATTTTTGGTAATTAAAATTTAAATTATTGAAATTATTAAATGCTGAATATTTTGCAGGTAACTAATTTTGTTTTTGTTATTAAAATTTTAAAAAAGGCGAGTTATTAATCAATTTTGAATTTTTTCACTAACCAGAATTAATTTTGAAATAAAAAATTATTTGTACATCATATTATAAAATAATATAGTCATTCATTTTTTCTTTAATGGTAATTATTGTCAGATAAAATAATATAAAAATAGAAAAAAAATATATTCCAATCTAGGAATAATAATTAATAGAATAAATTATATATTGAATAACAAAAATTATTATAGTTTTTTTTACACAAATTAATATACTCAACTACGGTGTTTTGATAATATGAACAAAAATATTAATCAATCTAATAGTTTTTGTAACGACATAAGTTTATAAGTTTAGAAGCTTGAAAATCATGTCATAAAATATAAAATTTTAACCAATAACGTTGATCATATTGTTTGACTTCCTGAATGAATATGATACCAATAAATAAAACTGTCACAATTAAATTTCAAATTGTTCTACTTTCAAGACAAATACTATTTTCTTTCACTGTATTTTCCAACTCGACAGGTCGAGAACTAATCCTCCATGGATTGAAGCTCTATTTATTAAGGGTCTGCGGCTAGCCAATGAATTGTTACATACACAAAATGGGATTCGAAACTCTAATACTTACTTTGGTAGACGAGTGAAATGACCACTCAATCAATCCAAATTAGTGAAGACAAATACTAATTATTTTTAATACTTTTAACATTAAAAATAATTAAACTTTGATTTTAATTATAACTTTATAAAATATTTATAGTAATAATTATTATATATATTTTTATTTAATCTCTTTTAATAAAAAAATTTATATATTTTAATTAATTATCATGTATGTACAGTATACGAAAACATACACCAGTTATTATTAAAATTTGGCTAATTTTAAGTTGGTCTCCAATATTTTTTATATGAAAAATATTAAAAAATTATCCAAATTTATTATTTTATCTATTAATTAATCACTTTTAAAAATATAAACTAAATATATATTATGAAATTATTAAAGTAAAAAAATTGAATTAATGACTAAAAATAATGTTAAAAACAATAAATTATGATATATATATATATATATTTAACTTCGGCCTAAACAACCCTGATTTACAATTCACCCTCTTCTCGGCGCTGTACCCTTCACGCTTACCCACACCCACAGATCAGAGACACCACTCGGCCACTCCTTCTTCCTTGACCACCACCGGAGACTGATCGCCGGAGATCTCCCGCTCCTCCTCGCGATCATCCCTCCCTCTTCGTGGTTCAGACGTTCTCGCCGCCAGTCGTACTCAGTTCCTGCCACATCGCCGTCCTCGTTTCGGTTCCCACCGTCAGTCCGTGGTCCTCTGTTCTCGCCTCCTTGACGTCCTCCGTGCTTGCCGCCTTGCCGTACTCAGTTCCTGCCGTGTACGTTCCTTCTCTCTCTCGTACACACCAGATCTACGCTCTCTATGGGAAATTCCATCCCCAATAATCTATTCTCACCAATTTCATTTTCTTAATCTCCATTTTTACTTGTTTTTCCCCTCGGTTTCGCTTACACATATTCAGACTTCAATTCTTAAATCTAATTGCTTAACTTTCTTTTCTGTTTTTTTGTGATCGGTACATATCGGTCGTTGTATAGGATAAGTAAGGGGATTGTGCTGATAATTTGTTTGGAAGTCTAATAGTAATAGTTTATTAGGGTGTTGGTGGTAGTGACAGAACACAATGAATTTGATGCTCAAATATTATTTTCAAGTGGTTGTTTCAGTTGCGAAATTGGACCCACATCGGCTATTTCAAGGGGTTCGGGTGCACACATTGCTATGAGGTTGAAATTGATGATCAGCAATTAACGTACTGTTGCTCCCTTTGTTGTGCCTTTCATTTTCTCCTAGAAGATCATTAATTAGTGGGTTACCTAATATATTTGAGTTAAATGTCTTATTGTTTAAGCTTAAAATTTATTTGCGCATTGTTATTCTTCTTGTTCTATTTTGGCTAGCTTTTGCAGAAGAATTTGTTTTATGTTGCTAAAGGACTTTTTTTATTTGTTTCTACCTTGTAATTGTTCTATTGAGCCTTAGTTTGATAGTTGCGATTTGGTTTCATCACAGAATGGCATCCAGTAGCAGGGGTCAAGGCGGAATTCAACAGCTGTTGGCTGCTGAACAAGAAGCACAGCAGATTGTGAATGCTGCAAAGAATGGTATAGCTGCTATTCCTTGTTGTTTTCATTTTAATTTCCTCATTTTTTGGTTTGCCATCTGAATCTTGGTTCTTTAATGTATTTTAAACTTGAAAAATCCTACCATGTCATCTTATCCAAAGATAGTTTTCTTCACCAATTTATTCTTTCGGGTAAATTACACCGATCTTATAAACAATGCAATAAATACCCCTTGATTTTGTCATACCTATGACCTCCCCGGAGGAGATGCCAGTGTAATGTATAAAAGGGGAGTTAGCTTCGCATTTTATAAAATACACGAGTAACGAGTGTTATCTAACTTGAATCTCAAGAGAGGTTGTTGTATAGTTTTACAAGTTGAGGGGTATTGTACGATACTACGCAACCTCTACCTCAAGGAAGGCCAATGCAATTATCCTATTCTTTTTGCATTGGTCTTTTTATTTCACATGGAAAGATGAGTCCTTGATTTTATGATGGGAATGGTTTTGTTGTGTCCTCACTCCACCCTCTCTTTAACTGTTTTTTATTGTTACTCCTATGAGTTTAGTGATTTATGTCAAATATCTTTATTTCGACACTGATAAATACTCTGGATCTCTGCTATTAGAAAAACTGGCTAGGCTGAAACAGGCCAAAGATGAGGCTGAAAAGGAGATTGCTGAACATCGAGCTCAGCTTGAGTACCAGTTTCAGAAGAAAGTTTCAGAGGTATGTGTTTGAAAGGGAGTGTGATTTCAATTAGAAATGCCGATGTTAGGTTACCTCATTGTCTTGTTCTAAATCTGTGTGTGCATTCTTTCTTATGAATGCAGAGTAGTGGAGATTCTGGTGCTAATGTCAAGCGACTTGAGCAAGAAACTGAGTCAAAGATCCATCACCTGAAATCCGAGTCTTCAAGAATATCGGGGGATGTTGTCAGCATGCTCCTCAGTTATGTAACAACTGTGAAAAATTAGAATCCTTGATGATACATTCATTGTTGCCGCAAATTCCTGGTGTATGTATATGCCGGATATTATGACGGTGTGATTGTTGATTTTAGTTTGTCTTGGGTGGATAAGATTCCTGTTTTGGGTACTATGGTAGGTACCTCAATGCTATGTATGCAAAATAAGTTCATATTTGCTATAATAAACAGAATAGATTTAGTAGACCTTTTCTATTGGTATCACCATTCAAGTTTCAACAGGTTTATGAGGATCACTTTGGTAGTGTAGAATCTTGGTTTTGAAATAGAGTGAGGAGCTTGAATGGAAAATATGGAAGGGAGGTTGAAATTCGAAATTATTTTTTATAGAGTAAACAATCATTTTTAACTATGAAATTTTAAAATATTCACAAATTTAACTAATTTTGTAACTGCGAGAAATTGTTTTTACGTGACAAATGATGTCAAATTTTAATTTTATTTATGGGTAGTTTTTTCAGAATTTCGAACCTCTGAAAAAATAACAGTTTTTTGCATTTTATGAATACAAAGTTAATGTTGTTTATTTATAGATAAATTTATTAATATTCTGAACTTTTATGAATTTAAATGGTATTTTAGTCTGTTATATGATATTCTATAGTCGTTCACAAAGTAAAGGAACTGTAGTCATATGCTAAGGTAAGGTGTGAATCAAATACACGATGTTTTTATTAGATGGTTCGCTGCAAACTCACCCAAATATAGAGAAAGGCAACGTATATTTCACTAATTATTCCTTTCGCAATGTCATTAAGGATAACTAGTTTTTATAAGCTAACCCACAGGATATACATCAAAATCTCAAAATTTGAAACAGTAAGTAAAACCAACATGATAGTAAACATATTAAGTATTGAATCCTTGATTTTATATCACCTAATTGGACTTCTTTGTCTGTGCAATTTGCATCCATTGATTTTTTGCCATAAATTTATTCTCTTATTTAAATTCAACCTGCACATTTTGAAATAAATAATCCATGTTTTTAGTTTTATTTTTTATGAATTTATGCTTCCAATTAGTGTATTTTTCTCCCTAATCCAATGAACAATTTTATTGCAACACAAAATCAGTTGTATCTATCTCCTCTTTCACAATATCCACTTTCTCCAATAAGAATTCCATCGCCTCTTTTACTCCTTGAAGCACCGCATCCCCATCGCTTCTCTCATTTGTAGTATTACCCATGAAGCATGTTATCTCACCATTACTAGTTATCAAGTATCTTCCAATAGCATACATATTTATTTCAGGTTAATGCACTATACATTGCCACCATATCTATTTTCTAACATCTATCTCTCATCAATCTCCTCTTCACTTAACAATGTTATATTTTTAGCCTTCTTCTCTCTAACACTCCAATTTATTACCAAAGTTTTAACTTGCTCCCACCCACTAATCCAAATAACGATCCTATCTTTAAAAATTCTTTGATTTCTATTTTTCCAAACAATCCATACAATAGTAAAAAAAAAAAAAAAAGTTATCCATCTCTTTCTTTTTTTATTTTTCTATATCCTGACACATCCAACTCTCAAACCACGTTTTTACCTCCTCACTATCCATCCAACATATATTTTCCTACGTCATAGCTAGGCACCACAACTTTGTCATATATTTGCAATGCAAAAATAAATGGTTTACCGTCTCAGTTTTGTTACCGCATAGAACACACTTTTTCGCCTTATCTTATGATGTGTCTTTTGAGTAGGACATCCTTTGTATTTAACCCTCCCCACCCCCTCCCTCCCCCCAAAATCACAACCATGTAAGTATTTCTATTTTCGGAAGTGCAAGCACACCATATATCATCAAACACATGCTTCTTTGTTAATAACCCATATACTTTTCCTGTGGCTATACTAGTAAATGACTTTGTAGAATATCTCTCATCTGCACTATATGACCATACCAATTTGTCTCTCTAACCTGCACAAAGAAACACACTATCCAATATATTTTGTAACTCTATAACTTGTGTTTTTTCTCTCTCAATGAAATTCCTCCACCATTGAAAATTTCAGACCAAGTCGTAACCAATCCACATACCACATTCACTAATGTAACTTTCCTTTATGCTGGACATTGTAAATAGTATTGGAAACCTATCTTCTAGAATTTTATTGTCCACCCACATATCCTTCCAGAATTTAATTCTTTTTCTATTTCCAACACACATTTTCCATCTTTCTCTGCAAATATCTTTGATTGTTACATTTTTGTTAGCGATGCCAACCATGTCTTTCCACGGACAATTAGACTTCATGCACTCGTACTCACCCACAAATGTATTTTCACTGATATCATAACATGAATCGGTCACCTTTTTTCACGATGTTTCATTCTCATCTGAAAATCTCTACCACCATTTAAAAAGCATTGCAGCATTTTTCATTGCCATGTCACCTACTCCTAGCCTTCCATGCTTCTTTGGCTTCTGTATAGTGCTCCACTTTGTAGTTGGCATAACTCTCTTGTCTTGTTGCTTCCCCAAAAGAACTAGGATTGCATTGAAATTATCTTCTTCTCCACCTCCTTTGACATCCTGAACAAATTCAAAAAGCATATTGGTAGACTATTAATAACAAACTTTATTATATTCAATCTTCATGCCTTAGTTAGTAAGCTTGCCTTCCATGAACTTAACTTCTTCTCAATCTTGTTAATCAGCGACTTCCATGTACTTATTCTTTTTGGATTCGCCCCTAGCGGAATGCCAAGATACGATATGAACAGAGAACCCACACTACATCTCATTGCAACCTTCAGACTATGCGTCATTTGCTCATCGTAATTTATCGGAATAATTGTGGACTTTTCAAAGTTTATCTCTAGGTCCGACATCATGCCAAAACACATTAAATTTCTTTTGTAGTTCCTCACGACCTCTGGTTTATGGGGAAAAAAGAACCGTGTCATCCGTGAATTCAAGATGCGATAACAACACTTTCTTCTTTCTCACTTCCAATCCTTCCACCATACGTACGCCCAGAGCACGATCAATCAGTCTATTAAACACATCCACAACCAACATAAATAGAAATAAGCCTCTTTCCATCTTATATGGCCTTATTAGGGAGCTATTGATTAATATTGACATTGATGTTGACTCTAGCAAACTATTAATCCAATTCCACCATACTTTTTCAAACTCCATTCTGTCTAACACATGGTCAAGAAAGCTCCACGGTGTTGGAGCTAACTCGTTTCGATTTCAATTTAAACGTCATATACTTTGAAATGAGTAGAAGTATAGAACTTTTGTTAAAAGTAATTGTGAGATGAAATGAAATAGAATCACGAAAAATAATGATTTGTTACTTATTTAGTGCTTGATGTCCCTTTTTATTACATGAAAGTAAATAGCATACTATAAGGCATGAAACTAAATTGAATAAAATTAAAAAAAAAAATCTAACACTTTGTTTGGATAGAATAATAGAAAATAGAAGGAAAAAAAAGAAAGAAAATAAGAGAAAAGAAAATAGAAAGAAAAATTGATTGTTTTATGTGTTGTTTGGATAAAGAGAAAATGAATGAAAAAAAATAGAGAGAAGATTTTTTTTTATTTGAATAGAAAAAAAGTGAGAGGAAAAAAATTATAATAGAAAAAAATTACATTAATACCCTTGTTTTTTTTTTTTAATTGATCATAGGGTAAATTAATAATTTTACATTTATTACACATTTTCCTTCATTTTCATCTCATTTTTGAGAAGAAAATATTTTTATGGGTCTCACATTATTTTTTTTTCTTTTCGCTCTATTTTTCTTTTTCATTCAAACAATGAAAAACTCACATTTTCATCCTTTTTTTTTCTTAATATTTTCTTTCCTTCCATCTTCTCCTAATCCAAACAAAGTGTAAGAGTAAAGAATTTTAAAATGAAAAATCAAAAGAATCTGTGTCACCCTGTCTATGGTTGACTATAAGGCATGAAACTAAAATTTAATAGATTTTGGATGAAAAGACAAAATTTAAGCCAACTTAATATTAGGTGTTAGGTGTCAATTTTATAATTATATGCATGGCAAAACTACTTTTTTCCTGTCTTCAAAAATGATATTGACAAGATCAGATAAAATCTTTTGTTTATTTTTTTTTACAGTATTCT
The DNA here is from genome assembly GCF_003086295.3 of Arachis hypogaea. Taxonomy (NCBI): domain Eukaryota; kingdom Viridiplantae; phylum Streptophyta; class Magnoliopsida; order Fabales; family Fabaceae; genus Arachis; species Arachis hypogaea. The sequence goes on along the minus strand of NC_092051.1, from coordinate 40,938,511 downwards.
TTAATCCGATAAGATAAAGATTAATTTGTCGCGCATTAGAATTCTATTTAAAAGTTTGACGTTGGTCTATGAATTACTACATGCACAAAGCAGAATTCAAATTTTAACACTTAATTAGCGGACTAATAAGCTAAGTCAGCTGACTATTAGACTAACCGAATTTAATTTTATTTATCTATTTTTAAAAAGGTGAATTCGAAGCAATATTATGTTTTGCTAAAAGGAAAGGAATTGCCAATTGCTAACATAATGGTAAAATGGTGACAAGAAACAAAGTTGCGCACAACGGCACAGGTAATGAAAAGAATTTTGAAGAGTAGTGGTAAACTAGTAGTTGAAGAAATTTGAGTTTTCAATTTAACAGCGGTTATCAGAAAAAGATTTATAAAAAAAAATTAATAAAAAGATAAATTAAGGAATTACTAACTTTTTATAAAAAATAACAATCATTCTCTCTAAATATTAATTTAATTAGATTTTTTTAATAGTTTAGAATAAAAATTCCTTTTAATAGTTTTTTTTATAGTGATTTTTCTATTTATTTAACCTTGACGGAATATGCTAACGAAATATTCTCACAAATGGCAGGACAATAGTTTGAGAACTTCCATGGGAATTAGGAGATTATACCTAGAGATGGTAATGGGATAAGGTGTAACAGGTATTTAAATAGGTGTATTTTTTGGTGACTAGTATTGTGGTGGTTAATAGGGCTGGCAATTCATACCCTATTTGCGGGTATCCAACCCGGTCCAATCCGTTCGGGTAGGGTAGGGTACGGGTTTAGGGTGTACCCTACCCTACCCTACCCGCACCTCAAATATAACACATATTTTATAAAAATTAGGTATATAGTGAAGGAAGTAAGAGTTAAACTCACAACCTCTCTTATGTAATGACTTACAATAAGTGAACAACCACTAAACTAGTTAGTTAATTTAGTAATTTAGAGCATTAGTTTGTTATTTTTTATGTTATTAATATGTATAAAATTTGAAATAATTGAATTTTATATTTACTTTTAAAAAATTTGATATTTCTGCGGGTAGGGTAAGGTAGGATAGGGTTTAGAACTTTAGGGTGCGGGTAGGGTTAGGATTGAGAGATTCTCAACCTGCGGGTAGGGTAGGACAGAGTTTTAATAGAATTTTAAACCCGCGGATAGGGTTAGGGTAGGGTCCAAACCCTACCCTATCCTACCCATTGCCAGCCCTAGTGGTTAAGGGTGGACAAGTTTTTATTTCTCAATAGACACATGACACATGGCAAAAAGGTTTAAGATTTCAAACGCATGATGACTAAGATTCTTCTGGAGAGAGAGACTCAATTGGATCGGAAATGTCGTAAATGGGAGCTCCAGTTCCTTCACATGTCTTCCTAATAAGCTTGCCTTCCCCCCAATTATATGCTGCCGATGTTGAGCGCCGGCACGTTGAGCCGGAACACGCAGTGGCCGAGCCAACCAGGCCGTGTCTTCTCTGACGGAGTAGTGGTCGTTCTGGCTGTTGATGCAGCTTTAAGTCCTTAGTTTCGAGTGCATCAGGTTAAGGATTTTACGGCAATGGATTCGATGGCAGCTGCTGCTACAGGGTTTGTGGTGGTGGTGGCGGGTTGTTTGGCGGTGCCGGAATTCTTCGGTGCAAGTGGCTGGGAGGCATTGCTGGAGGAGTGGAGGTGCCGTTCTGGATTGATTCGACGGTAGCCATAGACAAATGTAGATTAGGTCCTGCTTTGCAATCGAATTGAAACGATTAAGGATTTAAGGTAGAAGACTAGAAGGCCTTGCTGCAGGTGATCTTCATGTGTTAAACTATTTTGCCACGTGTCTTGTGCTCATTAATATGTCAAAGCTTATCCACCCTTAGCCTCCACAATATTAGCCACGGCAGAACTCACCATTTAAATTTTCACATTCGCATTAAACATTAATTATTTATGAATTTTCCTAGAGAGTTAATGAAAAATCTTGATAACGTGTACAATGACATGGTTATTTAGCCTAAAAATAAATAATAAATTTAAAAATTTTCATTTAATTATTTTACATCAAATTTTAAATTTTAAATTTCTCAATTTTAAATTTTAAATTTTTAATTTAAAATCTTAATTTATTAGAGTATTTCACTTCAATACTTTTTTCTTTTTCAACGGTCGCGGCCACCCCACCTTCATCAATAATTATCCTATTTCATCGTCACTACTTAGTTTGTCACACGCCACTCACCCTTAGTAAAAATAATCATCCATTTATCTGTATACCTAATGAATTGAATATTGGTGAGAGAGGATTTTACACCGATTCAGAATTTCTCAAAAGAAGAATAAATGGTTCGTTGCAAGTATAGTCCAAACCGGCAATTCAATCCCAAACATCAAAGTTTAGTATTTTTTCCAGTTCAAAACATATAAATCGAGAGTCTTTCAACCTCGGGTCGTTCTCCCTAGGAATGCAATTGAAGTGTCACTCTCTTGGTTACCAGGACAAACAGGGTTTTTGAAATCAAAGAACAAAAGATTAAAAGAACTAAGAAATCAAAGAACTAAGGAATGATCAAAATGAGAAAATGAGATCAAAACTAGTGAAAATGCTATAAATGCAATAAAAAGCCTTGACTTGGGAATAAGATGATCCAAGAAATCCTATCATCGTCATAACCACAACTATGGTAATTATGATGAGTCAATCTCGCTTAGTTAACCCCTAACATCGAGGAGTAGGTCAAGCAAGCATAATTGACCTTGATACATAAGTCCTAGCTAACTTACCAAATTAATTGGTAAAAAGCTAGCTTCAATGGACACAAGAGTCAACTAACTACCCAAGAATTACCACTAAATGTCGGACATCATGACTCTAGTATCCTAGAAACTTAAATTCCAAGCCAAGGTGTTAAAAGCTACTCAAATTCTAAGGTTAACATTTTCACAAACACTTTGTATGCATAAAACCAAAACATAAGAAATTGCAAAGAAAAATGGAAAACTATAACCAACTATTCACAAAATCAACAATAAACATCCAAACAAACATAAAGCAAGCATAAAACACTAAATTCATCAATCAAAACTTCAAGAACTCAAAATTGCAATATTAACAAAATACTTGAACCAAAGAGAAATAAAAGCAAAATTGATGTAATTAAAGAGGAATTAAAGAGTACTTACAATTAAAGAAGCAAAATCCAAAATCAAACTTGCTATAAAATGCTACAATCAAAATCCTAGGAGAGCAATTGCTATCTACACTACTCCTACTCCTAAGGATGATTTCTACCTAAGAAAAACTAAACTAAAACCTAATGTATGTTTGTAATAATGCCTCCTCGAATATGTCTTCATTCCCTTTTGATATAGCACTTCCCATTCAGCATTGAGCCTTCAAAAACTGGGCCAAAGGGCCCCAAAATCGCGGATCACGTGTTTCATTAATGAAACCACGTGCAGGGACCTGTGCATACGCACAGACGTGTGCGTGTGCACACTTTGCTGAATGTTCTCCTGTGCGTACGCACAAAGGATTATGCGCACACACACATGCTAATTCCTTCTTATGAGTACGCACAGATGCTTGTGCGCACACACTTGTCTGTGTGTGCTTTTCTTTGTTTTCTTCAAGTGTTTTCTCTTGTACATGCTTTCTTCCACTTTTGGCTAGCCAATCTTGCTTCTATGACCTGAAATCACTCACAAAACATATCACGGCATCGAATGGCATAAAAGTGGAATTAAAATCACTAATTTAGGCACAAAAGCACATGTTTTCACATTTATGTCCAAATTAGGGAGATATCACAAAAGTATGCTATTTTGGTGCTTAAGTATGAGTTTATGTGATGAAATCCATTCAAATCAAGCCAAAATATCTCATCAAATATGGTCTCATCAAATATCTAACATATTTTAGTTATATATAACTAAACCCAATCCAATCAAAATAATCATCTACATAAAAATTAAAATAACCATCTGCACCTACTAAAATGACTATTCTAAATTGACCATTAAAATAGAAGAAGAAGATGAATAAATAGAAGAAACAACTATGATCATCTAACAATTTAATTTTTATGAAAAGAAAAAAGAAAAATGTATAATTTGACACATGAGTCTTATAATTTGATGTAACCATAAAACTGGAGAAACAAAAAATAGAAAAAAAAAGTTTGAACAGATGAGGAGACATGAGTGAGAATCAAAAGTAAGCAATTGAGTCTTTGATTTGATATTGTCTTCAAGCACGCGTACATTACATCTATCATACTCACTCAGTTAATTCAAACAGCGGCATCGTTGAGCTTTTGGCGGCATCGGCTGGAGTCTGCAACAGCGTCGGCGGCATGGTTACGTAAGGGGAAGGAAAGAGTTATATTCGCGGTGAGGCTCTGACGGCGAAGGGGGCGGCGCGGCGTTGCTCTAGGAGGGTAGAACGTCGCTGACCGCGAAAGCGGGATGGCGCTGCTTCGGAAGGAGATGGCGGTACTGAGGTTTGGGTTACTTGATCGCCGGATGATTGCCGCCGACTATGAAAAGAGAGGGGACTATAAGGCGCAAAGTAGATGTAGGTAGCAGATAGAGAATGACGGCTTTATTAGGATTTAGATGTAAGAGCTATATGTATTATGAATGAATTTAACTATTAATCTTAATTTTTAAAAGTTTAAAATCTAAATTTAAATAATTATTAAATAATTAATTAAAAATTTAATTTTTAATTTTTAAAATATCTTTTTTTTTTAAATTTATTATACACATTATACACTAAAACTATTGATTCCATACTTTCTCATTATTTATTTCATTATTCACATGTAATTTATTCATCATCCAAATCAAATTTGCAAGTACCTTACAATCCCATGTCCGTCTTGTCTCGCTCTTGACGTGATTCTTTTTGTCCAAAATGTAATCTATAACCTATAAAATAAAATGTAAAGTAATAAAAAGATCATGTAAGTAGTATAAAATTTGCTGGGCAAGCAGCTTTTAGTCATTTTAGGCTGGTATAAATATTAAATTATTATTACCAATATATATATATATATATATATATATATATATATATATATATATATATATTTGCTGGGCAAGCAGCTTTTAGTCATTTTAGGCTAGTATAAATATTAAATTATCATTACCAAAAAAAATATATATATATATATATATATTAAATTATGTTCAATAAATAAATTTTATTAATTATTATATATAAATTTTGATAAATATAAATATAAATTATGTTAATTTATATATATAAATTTTAGTAAATATAAATACAAATAATATATTTTTTGTGTATAATTTTTTATAAATATAAATATAAATATTACTGATTAAATGATGATAAAAAATAATAATATTTATTTATCATGTAGTATTGCTGATTAGAATAATCACATTATGAAGTCTAAACAAATTTTAAATTCATCAATATATAAAATTAGAGTATTCAGTCATCAAACCACTTAGTAGTCTAATTACTGGGTTATTAATTTAGAGGTTTAACTATGATTTAACCAAAATAAATAAATTATAATAAATAATATATAAAATTATAAATAAATATATAAAAATACACAAATTTAAAATACATAATCTAAATTAAAAGTTTATAATCTCATTCAAGTATAATGCAAAAGTCAAATAAAAAAATCAAATTCTAAACATAAAAACGATAATATTAAGATGTGTGTTATCAATATTCAAATCAACTAGTGATAAAAAAAAATACTAATATTAATAACAATAATTCAGCTTCAAGTGATAATAAATAGATTAGACCAAATCATATTAATAGTCGGTTTGAAAAGTAGTAGAAATTATATTTTTATTTTATTTTTTATTTTTGGATTATAAAAAGTCATCATACGCGTATTTGGCACCATTTTAAAAAAACTTTTAATTCCTCGAAAAATTAATTCACAGTTTTTTTAAAAAGTAGAAATATATTATTTCTTTGCTTTTCGATAAGTTATTTTACCACTTCTTTAAAAAAATTTAACTTTAAAATAAGAAAAAATCTATTTTTTTTCTTGACTCTGTGAAAAATGTTTCCTGTTTCTGCTGGTCTGCTAGAAGCACTGACATTCCACCATCATTCTCACGCAATGTTCCATCAGTTGGAAGTACAGGAGTATTGATCTTCCACCACCATTTTCAGACAATGTTCCATCTGAACAACCTACCTGACCTCCTAGGTATTTCTTTTTATCATTTTATCACTCTATTTTTATTATTAAATTTGTATTTAACTGTGGTATGAAATTTTAGTTTTAATTTTATTTTTTTTTACATGTGATTTTATTTTTATATAACTTGCTATTATTTTTATAGTTAATTATAGCAAGTTCTTGACCTCAATAATAAAGGAGAAGGAAGTTCTAATAGGAGTAAAAAAAATAAAAAGCAGCAACAAAATATACATTGACACACATTTTATATTTATTTTTTATTTTCACATACCATATCATACACAATATTAATAATTAGGTTATGTAAAATCAACATTCAATATTAAAAAGTATTTATTATCATTGTTATTTTAATATTTATTTTCTTGTGTAAAAAAAATTGTATTTTTGAGTTATTTATTCAAACGCTAAAACTTTAAAATAAGTATTTATAACTAAAAATTCAAACACAAAATCATTTATTTATAACCTATTATTAATAAAAGTTCTTATGCTTTAAACTCTTTTTCTAAAAGAGTTTATTTAAGTTATTTACTCGTACTAACAACATCATGGAGTAGATTCTTTTAATTGAAAGGCAAATTAAAATGAAAATATTTAATTAAATATAATGGCACATTATGAAACATATTCTTTTTATTCAAAACATAAAAATTCCAAAACTCACTTTAATGTATAGATTGTAATGAAATTATAATTAAAACAAAAAAATTTAAATACAACTTATTAAATTATATTTTATTATATTAATTAGTATGTTAAATTATAATTTTTCGAATAAGATTTTTATATTAATGTTATAATCATTAGTAGTTTATAACCTTTAAATTCTAACTAAATTTATTAACAATCTAAAAGCTTTAGTGGTTTTAAAGTTTTTCTAAACATAAATATATCTTTTCACATGTATTTATTTTAAATTATATGTATTAAGATTTATTTATATTAATATTTTAAACATAAATGTAACCTACTATAAATATTAAAAAAATTAAATTAAAAAACTAAAATCTAATAAAAAAGAAAAGAATTTTTATTGGATCCAATACAAGAGTAAATAAATCAACCCAAATGTAACCTATAGTTGTCAGAAAGAATCAATGATTCAATAGGTCAGATTTCTTATTTACTTGATACATTAATTTAACCGATAGATCATTGGTTAAACTGATTTGATTCGATTTCATATAAATAAAAAATACAAAACAATTAAAAACTTAAAATTAAAATTTAAAATATATATATCTTTATTAATATTTTAAATAATTAAACTTCTCAACGAGTTATAATTTAATTATTATTAAATAATTATATAAAATTTTAGTATTTTTTGTAATAAATATTTTTTATTTTATTTTTATATTAAAGATTATTTTTAATTTTAATAATTAATTAATTAGTTTATATTTATTATTTTATTATATTATTATATATTATATATATTTATTAAAAAAATAATATTAATAAATATTATATAATTATAAAAGAATTATAATTAATACAAATATTTAATATTTTTATTTATATATATTTAATAATATTTATATTTATATTAATAATTATACATAACAAAAATATAATTAATTTAAACATAGGTGAGTATAAAATTAAAATAATATCTATAATATTAACATCCACTCAAAGAAATAAATAACCCACCTAATAAAACTCATCATCAACCTTTGTCGCAAACATGCAAACCACTTATAGAGGGTATTAATGGGTACCCCCTAACAAAATACACATCATCCACCATGGTCGCGCCGTCACAGGCTCGTCATCGCCGCCCCATTTTAAATCTGCCATTACTGTATTGTGCTATTCCGGATCAGTCGCTGCCACTCCTTTTCGGATCCACCGTCGCTGTTTTCTTACTCATTTCACTCTTCTGATTCCTTTCTTCATTTTTCACTTCATCCTCTTCTTCAATATGTATTTGCTTATGATTCTCTTGCATTCTTTTTTTTTTTCCTGAGGAGGAAGATCCAAAATAATAAAATTTTAACAAGAGGTGTAGTTAATTTTTTAACCAAAATGGGAAAACTTCAAATATTGTTTATTGTTTTCAACATTGCGCAAAATCTAAAAAAGTTACTTGAATACCTAATTGTAATAATAATTTTGCAACACCCTAATGTATGTATGATTCAAGGTGCATTCCGCATGATGTAAAGATCCCCCCTCCTCCTTTTTCTTTTTCCTGAAAACACATTTGTATTAGCATATTTTGTATTAGGGCATCTGCGAAATGGCTTGAAAATTTTTGGTCTAAATAAGGCACATTTCGCAACAAGAGTTGGAGAAATGAGGAAGAGTTTTGTTTCACCTAAAATTCATAAGAGGTATTGTGAATTGTGTGGAATTTTTGTTACCAAAACAAAATCCCATGGAAAAGTTCCGAATACTGGCCCCATTGTGGGAATAAAATCACATAGACTGCGTTTTGGTATCGGATATTGGGACTGAAATCAGAGAATTGAGACTCATTATTGTGTTTGGTAGTCAGATATTGAAATTAAAATTTTTGTTTCAAGATACAAAATTTCAGTTCCTTTAGTACTTTTAAAAAGTAGAGACACAGAAAACTAAAATTTTAGAACAAGAATTAAAACTTTAATAACATTTTGTTCCTGAAAAACTTTCATTATATTTTTTATTTTTCAAATTTATCCCTCTACAAATACAAAGACTCTGACCAGGTTTTATTTCTCCTCTGGAGATCGTGCTTCCCTCTCTGGAGATCTCACAGCACTGTTCATAGAGTGGAGCTAGGGACAATGCCGAGGAGAAAAAGAAGAGGAGGGCATCGCTGGCAAAGAAGGTCGTCACACTATCGTCGAGCAAGAGAGGGAAAGACAAAGATAAAGAGAAGGAGAGAGAACCTGTAAAATCCGGATAATTAGCGAATAATTAACTCATAAATTAAAATATATTCTAGAAAATTAGAAATGAGATTTTTATGGTTTAATATGGTAGAGAAAATTAAAACGAGAATTTCGACACTAATTTTAAAGAAATCGGCCCAAGATTGAACCGAACGGGCCAAATCGGGCCAACCAGACCCATATTGGACCCTTGGCCCAACCAAGCTCAACCTAAAATCTTTAAACAGCACTCTCTTTCCTCTTTTAAACCCCAAACATGCTGAATATGCAACGAAAGTGGGAAGAATACTCTTCCAAAGTTCCAACTCTTACTTGATCTTCAGATCACCATAATTTTTGATCCAGAGCTCCGATTGCCGCACCGTTTGTGGCCACGCGTTCACTGTGTCGAGCTCTACAAAGTCTACAAATTTGTTCTTGAGGTAAGCCATGATTTTATCTCTGAAATTCCAATCTTAATTTCAAAATTTTGGGTGAAAAATCTTGAGATTTGTGAGCTTTTGATGTTATAGGATCCAACTAGCTTGAAGGAGAGGCTTAATCTTGTCTCCTTGATCCTTGGGTGTGGTAAGATTCTCAACTCTAGTGGAATTTATTGGTTTATGATGTTTGGTATTGAGTGGGTATGTTTGAGTGTGGTATTGTGCTTTAGAAAGTGTATATATGTGTGTTGGAGCTTGATTGAAGTCTTGGAAAGCTTAGAAAAATGGCTTTTGTGTGCTAAAAATCTGTTCTTGGAGGTGTTGAAGTCTTGAGAGCTTGTGAAAAAGTGATTTGGAGGTGTTCCGGGTTGAGCGGGGAAGCGGCCAAGGTATGGTTTCGGTTTCCTGTATCTAAAATGTAATGTGGTGTGAAAACTTAGGCTAGAGACCCTAAGATAGGATTTGGACTATTGATGTTGTTGATTGATTGAGATGAATTGTGTTGTTATGTATGTGATTAGTGGATTTTGGATGTTTTGATGGTATGATGTATGAGAGACATGCATGTTATGATATATGCTTAATGATTGGTTGAGATTGAATTGTGGGTGAAACTATGTTTATGGTGAGGATAATATTGATTGTATGTATTGATGGTTGATGGAAATGGTATTGTTGGAAATTGGGATGAGGAAAGATATATGACATGATATTGTGTTTGAAATTGAGTTATTTGATTGAGATTGGTTAAAATGGTAGATTGGTGGATTGTGAATTTGATAAAAAATATTAACATATGAATTGAGGAGGTTTGAGGTTGATTTTTGGTAAGTTTTGGTTAGTTTTGAAAAGGGTTGAAATTGGTTTGTTTTGAAAATGGGCTTTTGTGGGTTTGTATGAAAATGTGGTTTTTGGGTCTACTTTGATAGAGCATAACATGGATTCCGAATCCCCGATTTATGTCAAACTTATTTAGAAATAAAATTGGATCCAAGATGTTTATGCCGTTCGAAGAACGGACGGAAAAGGATTTGAAACGAAAAAGTTATGCCCGTCAGAAGTTTGGGGTTTGAAAATGGAATCCTGCAGTTTTTTAAACTTAGTAAAATTTTTGGTAAAACGTACTCCCACGTGTATGCGTGGCTGACGCGTACGCATCACCTACAATTTTACTCCCCACGCGTGCGCCTGGCTGACGCGTATGCGTCGCTGTACTGATGTAGGTGCGTAGTAGAAAATCCAGAGAGTTGCGCTGGTATCGCGCTGGTTTTGTGCGAGGAGTACAAAACGTACCCACGCGTACGCATGGCTAACGCGCACGTGTCACTCTACCTCTCTGCTTCCCATGCGTGCGCATGGACGACGCTCACGCATCACTCTACTTTTCCACCTTCCACGCGTGCGCATGGGCGACGCGCACGCGTGACCCCGTTTTCACTAAAAACTGATTTTTGAGCTTTTAAAACCGGATTTCAGACTTCTAAGCCCATATTCTCACCCTTCATGTCCTAAATCCTTATAGTATGCCTAGCGATGGGAAGAAGCTGGGAAATGTGGTAACTTGTGGATGAAGTAAGGGGAAAATTAATAATGAATTATGGTTAAAGATAATTGTATGGGCTGTTGATGATGATAGTGGAAGTGCTTTATATGCCATGAGCTGAAGGGCTGTAATTGTTTATAAATTGTGGCTGGTTATAGATGGTATTATGAGCCGAATGGCTGAATTATTGCTAAATTATGGCTGAGCTATTATTGAATTATGGTTGAGTATGATTGCATATATGCTTATTGAATGAAATGTGAATGTTGCACTTCCACTATCTGAGATACGAGTTTTCCTGGGTGAAAGCAGTGGCTAGCCACCACGTGCTCTAAGTGGAGACTCGATGCTCTGCTGACCCTATGTCGTAAGTGTGGCCGGACACTGAAAGTTTCGGATGAGCTTGCCCCCGTAGATAAAAACCAATGTGGGAGTTGTGAATATGTATTGATGATTATGATTGAGAATAACTTGAGTTGGGGATTCACGACAGAGGGACAGTCCAATGGTTAGCTACCAGGACTTGTCGGGTTGGCTTTATAACCGACAGATGAGACTCATCAGCCACTAGGACAGGAGGCATACATCATATGCATTATATGTGAATTGTCTGGAATGCCTAATTGACTGCATATTACTTGCTAATTGTCTAACTGCCATATTTGCTTCTTATTTGTGCATTTCCTTGTTAATATAATTGTGTTTGTGATATCAAATTACTGATGGTGGTTGGGAGGTTCGAAGGATTTGGAAAGGGGGGTGTTAGTTAGACTGAAGATCTTTAGCTAGTTGCCTATTTCATTTATGGTTTAGTCTGTTTATAAGCTTTGATTATCTGTTGGAAGTTCTAGGATTGCCTTCGGCTTTCCCAGAACATTGCATGTTAGATATGTGGGCATTGTTACCATACTGAGAACCTCTGGTTCTCACCCATGCGGATTTTGTGGTTTTCAGATGCAGGACGTGAGGCTCCTCGCTGAAGCATGCAGGAGACTTCTGGATTAACAAAGATCCTTAGCTCTCGGGACTTTATTTAGGTTTTTTGTACTTACTTAGATACTTATTATCTCCACTATATACTTATATACTGTATTGACTCCTCTTAGAGGTTATTTTGGAGAACAGGTTCTGTAACTTGTCCTTTGGATTTTTCTGGGGTTCCTTGCTTTATATATATGTATGTATACTTCTATGCTTGGACCGGTTATCTTCGCAAACCAAGTCTTGAGTTTTGATATCTATATTTTTGTCACTCTCTTGTATATATACTTGCGTTAGCTTATCCTTTATCTGTTTTGTTATGTTATCGATCGGAGTGTGGCACTTTTTAATTTACGATTTTGTTTTACCCCTTTTTCTTCAAAGTCTCCTAGTTATAAATATTTTTCACACTACTATATATACTAAATTTTATTTTTAGAGGTCGTAATACCTCGCCACCTCTGTTTTATGACTTAAGCATAAGGCTCTGTGTGGTAGGGTGTTATAGAACCAGAGAGAGGGATTTTAGGGGGAGAGAGAGAGAGAGAGAGAGAGAGAGAGAGAGAGAGAGAGAGAGAGAGAGAAGAAGAAGAAGAAGAAGAAGAAGAAGAAGAAGAAGAAGAAGAGGAAGAAGAAGAAGAAGAAGAAGAAAAAGAAGAAGAAGAAGAAGAAGGTCGCGAGGGGGCTTGTCTTCTCGCCCTAGAGTTCAATGTTGGTCCAAAGCGTCCTCAAGCCTGTGACGCTAGTGCTGCCGCCAGAACTAGCTCGTCGTGGTCGTCTGAGCCGCGGTGATGAAGGTAAGTCGCCATTGCATCTTCCAATTTAATCACACGGAACATAAGCGTTGGCAAAAGCAAACATTGAAAGCTGCGAAGCTACCACATTTTGGAGCTCATAACTCCACTGATACACTATGCTTCGATCTCTCTTCTACTGTTGTTCATCAATTGTAGCTCCAAACTGTGAAATTTCATTCTTTGTTTTGTAAATTTTGTTGTTTTCGCTACTTCTACACATTTTAAATGTGGATTTAGGATTCATAGATATCATAGTGTTTACTATATTCAGAATTTCAGATTAATAAATTTCAAAACTTTTGAATTTTCACATTCGGGTAAAAAGTATGAAATTAAGTTAATTTTGAGATCTTTGAAGCTCTTGATCAATGTGATATTGTGCTTCAGAAACATAAAACTGATTGATTTCTCGTTCTCAGGTGCAATTAACGTGTATGATTGTCTATATGTAGAACTAATATAGCTAATGAATTTATGTTTCGTGCTTCTTTGATGCTTATCGCAATGATCAGTCTGATAAATTTTATTGAATAGAATGGAAGAAACGAGAAAAGGAGATGGTGACATGGTTAGGTTGTGTGTTTCAGTTTATTTTTGTAAATCAGTTAAGGATGTTTTAGTAATTCAACTTATTTCAATCACTATATTAATCTTAAATCAAACAAGATACTGAGATATAATTCAGTCCTGTATATTTTATACCAAACATAACATAGATACTTAATTTAGTTTTTGTCTCTCAGATTCTATTTTTCAATTTATGTCTCTCAGTTTTAGTCTATCTTCCAAACGCAATTATAGTGATATTATGAAATCAATGGGTATTGCCACTAGTTTTCTTATAAACATAAGAAAGATTTTGCATTGGGTAAAAGAATTTGTATTTTTTACATTTGAGAGATATGAAAAGAGAGAGGTTTTTGAAAAATTTACTGAAAAGAGAACAACAAAAGAACAATAGCACTAAGCTCAAAGTGAGAAATAAGACATGGAAATCTCAATCGATTAGACGAGATATCATATATCTTTGGTTTCTTCACTTGAAGGTGGAAAAAACTTAGCATGAGGAGGGTTGAATCATGTAAGGCTAATTTTTCCTTTAGTAAGTGATCTGAGAATGCTTATCAAGCCTTTGGAGTTGTATGTAACATGAAGTTTCTCAATGGCCTAGATAAGGGAGGATTGAATCTATGGCTTCTTTTAACTTTGTACTCTTTAACTTCAAACTGAATTAAATCAGAGTTGCTGTTAAGTCTACAATGTTAGTTATGCAGGAGACAATTTTGTTTTGTCTCTTAACGATTGATCAGTAACAGTGCAAACACATTACTTTTGAATGCTTTGAGTTGCTGTGATGTCTGCAAGATTGATTATCCGAGATTGTTCGGCGGATTTTGTAAATGATTTCGAGACGAATGCGTGGCCGCTGATGGCTCGTCAATCGGAACTTTTGATTGAAAGTTACGTGAAATTGAATTTTTGGAGCAAGAGTTTGAGTTCATGCTCCTCCCCCTTTCCCGTTTGTTCAGCGTGGAAAATGAAAGAATGAAAGAAAGTGAGCTGAGTTGCATATTTTATATGTTGGGCCTTGACCCAATTTGAGTTTAGTTCAACCAATTTGGTCTGTTGGTTTAATTTTAAGTTAAAATCTTTAAAATTAGTATCAAAATTCATATATAACTATTTTTACTCTTCTAACTTATTAAATTTAATTTTTTTTAATTTTTTTAAATAATAATTAATTTATTGACTCACTATTTATTAATTACTCGAGATTTACAGGAGTCAAGTCTTATATGTAAACAATTATTTTGAATAAAACTCAACTCATAATGCTTGAGAGATAATTACTCAAAATTATTTAATTAAATATTTATATTTTTACGTATGTAATATATATATAATTATATATTTATTATATTTAATATTATTAGTTATTATAGCGGTAATTAAAAATATAAAATAAAATAAATAATAAGTAAATATTGCAAAATAAAATAACTTTGAATTGTTTTAGATTGTTTTTTATTATTTTTCAAACATTTTTTAAATCCAACAATCTGCTTTTTGATTATTTAACTTCGTAGGTATTGTAAAATTTGTGTCTTAAATCTTAAAAATTCTTAATAATATAATTTGATGCATGGTTATTTTGGTGAGTTGCCGGAATTACGTATCAGATATATTTTACATATGATTTGACACTCGTTTAACAAGCGTATTTTCTATATCCAATTATATTTTAAGAAAAAAAAAATACTTCTTTAAATATGTTTAAACATATCTAAATATTATTACATATCTATGTATCCAATTATATAAAAATAGTATATATTATTATTATTTATTAAAATAAATAATTATTTTAAATATTTATATAATTAAAAAATAAAAAATAATTAAAAATTAATTTATATTTTGATATCAATAAAACATTTAACATCTCGTCTCCATGAAACTAACTTCGGAGAAAAAATTAGTTTTCTCTGAATCTTATTATCATCTATCTAAATATAGTCAGCTAAATTGACTTTGAGTAACGATACTTGTTGTTGACTTAAAAATTTAGGTGCAATAATAGTAGTCAACTGTAATATATAGTATTCTTAGCTGTAAATAAACTCATCCACACCTTCACTGTTAAACGAACTTTTTGAATCAGCTATATATAGCTTTTCTTCAGAACAATGCAAATTTTGTAAGCTATAGGATTCTTTTAAATGGTGACTATTTTTCAAAATAAAACTGTGCCGGATTTGCAGAGGCACTAAAAATTGTAGGATGCCCCCCAAGTTATTTACAGTCGCCATTCTTAGTTTAATTATTTGCGGTAATCTTGATTGTTCTCAGTTTCATCAAAATCCAGATTGATCTGTTTACCAGTCTTAAGAATTGAACCATGATACCAGATATAAGTATTATTTAGTTTTGCATTATATTCAATTCTGTGGCTGGTCTCACATAACATGAGTGGCATTATTGTCAAAATTAAAAAATATATTCCAAAAAGAATATTATTAATAAAAAAATTATCCTTGACTATTGTTAAAATAAAAAACGTAAATGTTCTTTCAGTTCCTGATTATTTGTTGGAAGGATGAAACACTTTTCCATGATTCAAAAATTTTATAATTGGTTTCCACCAATTTGATTAATTGGTCTAAATGATTCCTTGTAAACGGTGACCTTCTAATATGTTAGGGGTCACTTAAACTAGTTATTTAGATGGTTAAAAATTTATTAGACTTTTAATTTGTAGAAGAGCAATTTATCTTTTTGATAGTGATTAAAAAATGTATGTATTTACTTTTAAAAACTTGTTTGTTTAATACTACAAATTGGTTTAATATTTTCGATAATATATTACAAATATGTTTATTTTATTTTACATATTCTTGAAAATAGATTCTTAATTTTTAAATATTCTTAATATTAATAAAAAGAAGATTTTTGAGAAGAAATATAATGGTAAATTTACATGCTAATTTTTATTCTCTTAATATAGAAATATCAAATACACTGGGAATAAAAATTTCAATTGAGAAATAAATTAAGAATTAGATTTCAAAACTTCAAACAAACATGAAAATAATATAATTTAATTTTTTAGAATAAATTAAATTTTTTGGAACAAATATCTACTAAATAAAAGAAACAAGATATTATTTTGTGACTGATTTTTGTGTCCATTGCATAGTTGTTATTTATAAGTCCCTACCAATAGTTTAAGTATTTAACAAAAATAATCTCATAGTCGTATTAATACACTAATTTTACTTCATACAGATCAATATCTTAGACAAAATTTTATGATAAAAGATAATAAATACGAAGCTTCTGATCAGAAACAGCAACTCCATACTGTTGAGGATCCGGTTCGTTTAATACGGAAAATTGTTATATTCTCTGTTCCAAGACAATCGATCGGTACAGTTTTTTTTTTTTTTTTTTTTTTTTAAATTCTTTTTCAGTCCTATCCAATATCTACTGTTGCTCAATAATTGAGTATTTGGCTATATGAAAAAATTGTTGGTCAATAATTTATTGCAGTTAATGTTTTGGTCGGTTTCTTTTTTTCTTTATGCTAAAACTTAACATGATTATGATGCTCTTGGCTTTTCCTACCAATCACACTGTGCTTTACGAATATGAAAGGACCAATCACTACTTCTCATTACATTACAAATCATATCATACCATTTTTTGTTTTTACCCATCGTAAATACCAGTATTCTAATTAAGATACTTACCAATTTAACTTTATTGCCTCAACATACAGCACCACCTGTTCCTATGGAAAATTCAATTCAGATAAACTCAAGGAGACAATTCAGCAGTTGATTCAATTGTGCACATAAAAAGGGGTTCAACACCAGAATTACAATCCAGGGCTAATGAATGTATACAAACCTAATAAATAGTTGAGATATGTATTTATAAGAGAAATCATATCAAGTGTAAAAACAAAAAAATCAGTTATCAATCAACTATTTATATAAAATATATACATTAAAATATAAAATATATATTAAAAATATGTGAAGTAGCAGATGTGGATATAACATCTTTTATTAACAAAGTTTAATTTCATATCTTATGTTTGAAATTTTGCATCTTTTATCCTCACAAAAGGTGGAGATCAACAATGAAGAAGACAAGACAAAAAAAAAATTGTAATTTTCTCTTTTAATGTGTACTTTTTTTTTTTAACATATGTATTATTCTATACACATGATGGCTGGTTTTTTTTTTTTTTTTTTTTTTTTTTTTTTTTTTTTATACACCTAGTATAGGTGTTTTATTTTTTAAACAAAAATTTAACCAAATATCATAAAATTATTTAAACGAATTTTATTTTTGAAACAAAAATGTACATATTTATATATTTGCCTTATTTTTCAAATAAATTTTGCATCTTCAGTATTTAACGAGTTATCAACAGGAGGAGGTTATAGTATGAGGAAGGAACGCATCAACGTAAATCTTGTTATTCCTTTTATTGTATTAGCATTAATTAGTATAGTAATGCAAAAATATTGTATTATTTGTACATTAAAATTAACCACTAAGATTAGTCATTATAATTATATATTTGTATATAAATTTTTGTATTAATTTATTTTCAATGTATATTTTATATTATAACATATATTTTATATAATACTAGTGACTAATTTTGATAACAAATTATATGGTTGATAGTAATAATGAGTCTTGGGCCGTGAATCAAATGAGGAAATTCATAAGGTTAATGCATAGTTATCAAATCTGAATCGGACCTGCCAGTTCGATTGAAAAATCGATAAACCAGATCTTAAATTAATTCAGTCTAAGTCCAGAGCTGCTTAAAGTTAAAAATAAGAGTGAACCGGTCAAATTCGATAAAATCGGTCTAATCAAGCCATCCGGGTCGCAAATGCGGGCAAACTTACGCTGCTCTAGCGTTTTGCAAGCCCATGGTACTCCAACACTTGTGTATTGCACCATCGTGTGTTCTTTCAATGCTCCAGTATTTTGCAAGCCCACCGTGCTCCAGCACTTATGTAAAGGCTTGTGATTTTGGAATAAAATGGAATTAGTAAGTTGTTGTTTTCAAAATTTCAATTTGGACCAAGTCTAATTTCATATCCTAACTTTTGCATCTTTTATCTTCATAAAAAGTGGAGATCAACAACGAAGACAGGACAAAAAATTTGTAATTTTATCTTTGTTGTGTCACTATATCTCAGTATTATGTGTTTTTGTCTTTAAAAGTGTTTTAATTAAATTACATTAACCTAAAGACAAAAGAAGAAAAAATAACAATATTGTGAATATATACACTAAAAATAAGCTATTATATCAACTCTATATACAATACATATTGAAATTATATATATAAAAAATTAGCTATTAAAAGAATTACTAATACAAAATATATAATATACATTAAAAATAAATTAAATAATATATATTTATACAAAAATATATAGTGACTAATTTAATAATTAATTATTTATATACACATAATGTTTTTATATTAAAATATAAAATATATGTTAAAATATAAAATATAAATTAAATAATATATATACATAATAATTAATTTAATAATTGATTTTAAGTCTACAAATAAAATTATTTTAAAAACAAAGCCCCTAGATAAAATATAGGGTAGAGAAATTGTGTCACTAATAACTGTTTATAATTTTTAGAAGGATAAAAACGTAAAACAAATTTTATTTATTTTTTAAAATAAAAACTTACATGCTTTTATATTTGTTTGTTTTTTAAATAAATTTCGATCCTCTACATATAAGAAAATTATCAAAAGGAGTTTAGGTAGTGTTTTGTTTTTAGACACCGGAATTAAGATGAAAAGACTGATATCTAATATTGTATTTGGTAATTAAAGATTAGTTCCTTCAATATCTTTAAAAAGTTAAATAGAGGGGATTGAAATTTCTGGGACTGGAGATTAAAATTTTAATAATATTTTTTTTTAAACATATTCTCATTTAATTTTTTGAATTTAAATTCACTCCTCAATCTTTATATTTATTTTAGACCAAACTTGATATTTAGTGTTTGTTTGGGTGAGTTTCTAAGAAAAGATTTTTTTCAAAAGATTTTATGGAAACGTAAAAGTAATTTTATGTTTGGATATCTCATGCAAAAAGATCTTTTTATTTATCAATTATATTTGGTTATAACCATATAAAAGTATTTTTTTGTTTATTTATTACATAAAAACATCTTTTTTTTTTAAAAAAGATCTTTTAAAAAAAGATGTAAATTATAACTTTTTTTTAAAAAAAGATATTTTTTATTTTTCTATTACTTTTATTTTTATTACTAGAAATTTATCAAACACGCTAAAAAAAATATTTTTTATGAAAAAAAAAATCTTTTTTTTATCAACTTAATAACATCCCAAATAAACACTTAAATAATTAGATATAACTCAATTCAGTATATTTTATACTAAACATAATATAAAAATTTAATTTAATTTTGAGTTTCTGAATTTCTATCTCTCACTCTCAATCCCCTTTTCAAATACAGCTTTATAGTATAAGAAGGAATGCATCAAGGTAAATCTTGTCATTCCTTTTATATTGTATTAGCATTAATTATTAGTATAGTAATAATGAAGCGAGGAGATTCATAAGGTTAATGAATAAAATGGAATTAGTAATAAGTTGTTGTTTTCAAAATTTCAATTTGGACAGAATGCATGTGCAACAAGACCTGCTACTACAACATATAAGTATATAAAAACAACACAAGAAAATACTAGCAGGGGGTATGGTATAAGAATCTGCAATGTGAAGTAAAGGATAACAAGTCTATTATTCCAAACACTAGGACAACGCCAAAAGGTTTCGGTTCCCCGTGGAAAAAGAAAGAAATAAAAGAGAGAAGCTCCAATCATGCACAACTAAGTAATGTAGCTCTTATTTCATGTCATAAGCTTTTCATTTTTTATTTATTATTATAAATTTGTATGGTGGACTACTTTTTCCCACAAGATTCTGGTATGGAAAATCTTGCAGCTTTATTTTTCAACTTGACCATGTTTTGTTTCAGGGAATTGTTCTGGTCCTACTTTAGATTCCTGTCTTACTTGAAGGGAACCCTCTCTTTCAGCCAACTATACTTTTGCATGTGACCCTTGTTTATGCAATTCAGGAGCAACCCCTTTTATTATTTTCTACCATCTATGTCTATGTGTATGCAAATAAAATCATTGAACCCATCCCTTTGATTATGCTATTACCATGTTGAATATGGTGAGCGTGTACGTGTTTGTGTGTGGTGTATTTTTTTTTTTTTTTTTTTTTGACAATTTCAATTATTTCATCTGAGGATTGAAGAGCAATTTCTATGCACTGGCGTGTGCAATGTAACTACTGTTGACTTATGTTGTTAGGTTCAATCATTTGGGAGCAGATAAGTATGGACTTCAATTTCTCACCCTTGTCCTTAATACTTTTATTAATCACTTTAGAATCCGTATTGCTATAATGGTTGAGACACATTAAAAATATTCAAATTGTTTTTTAGAAAATATAACAGGTTGAAAGATAAGTTTGATTATATATTTTTAAAAACCAAAACGGGGAGATACTTTTTTTCTCTTTCAACTTAACATGTTAAACTATGCTGACACTACTACCACATTTTATTTAATAAGAGAATATAGAGATAAGTCATAGTTACAAACTTAGAGAATATTTGATCTCTTCTTTTTCTTGCTTGAAATTCCTCTTATTTGGCAACAAGTGATTTGAAATGACTGAATGAAGAAACTGGTCGAGGCTCAATGGAAAAGTATGAGGAAGAAATAATAATGCAGAAGAAGGTAAACAGGTACCTAAGTGTTCCCTAAGGCCCTCACCCTTTTGTTAATTCCCATCAATAGTTATATTCTTATTCCTGCATATATATATCATGTATATATTATGGTTTAAAAAAAAATAAAAGAAAAGAAAAAAGAAAAAGAACAACACAAGGTGTAAGGGGAAAAGGACAACAGAGGGAAATATCTTGTTCTTTATAAAAGAAGTTCAATTGTTGAAGGGAATAGGAATCTGAAGGGATCCAAGCGCTTGAAGACAAATATGTTTCTGAAGATAAAAATGACTTGCCCTTTTATTTAATTGGAAAAAGAAAAAAAGAGAGGGTTTTTGAATGCTGAGACATCCCTAGAGCCATCCTAGACTCTAGTAAACAGGACAAGCCCCTCTCACTATCTCTTCCTCAATATCTTTACCCTTACCCTATCTTCCTCACGTATTTGTATAATAACCCCACAACTTTTTCATATTTGGTGTTTCTATTTCTAACCTTTAAAGAGTTTAAAAGGGTGGGAAAAAAAAACACAAGGTAGATTACTCGGGTATAGTGTCTTTTTTTTTTGTTTCTCCCACAAAAATAGCTTTGCCTTTTGCTCATGCCAAATTGATAATAACTCAAAAAAGAATCTGCCTGGTTTACTCTTCCCAAGTGAAAGCACTATATAGCTATGCCAAGGGAACTCAGAGGGGTAATTTTGTCATTTAGGGGGGGTATATGAGAAGGCCCTTTATTTCTTCGTGCTATATATATGTGTTGCTCAATTTGTCACAGGTAATATACTTGTAGATCACTTCATGCCTCAGTTCAGCTCCACAGAATTTTCAGAAGCAAAAAAACTTGGTCATCTCAATTCATGTTATCATGCATCTTCCATGTTCTTCAAGAGAGAAACAAGGCTAAGTTTGAATTTTTTTCCCCTTCCTTTTTTGGATCATCATACTTGGTGTGCCTGGCTCCCTGTATGCCATTTGTAGAGCTCGTCAAAACATTGACAGCCTTAACAAATGGCGTGCGAGGAGCCATGCATGCTGTCTGTTATTATTAACTGATTTAAAGGCGAAGTGTTGTTATTATTGGTTTTGATCTCCTTTTGGTCCATTCTTCTTTCTTTCCCATGTTTCTTTTGTGAGGGAAGGAAATTAAGAATTGAAATACATTTAATATGTACTAGTAGATATTTATAACTGCTCATTTCTTAATTTTTCTATGTTAATACATATAGTCTAAGCTTCTAATCTCCTAATAGTTAATTATGCTTAATTGTCTTAAGTTAATCATCAACTCAACCTTCCTAATCAACAATGTCATTGACTTGATTAGATATAGTAGATGGGTAGGTTACATTAGGTAAAAGATTACAAAAGAAAAAGTGATTTTTTTTTGAAATATATTTTAATTTCCAGTATTTTCCTTCCTCACTTCCTTTCTTATTGTCAGTTTAGAGGTTGATTAACTTGCGCTGTCCCTCCTTCTAGTCAAGATCCTTGTCATCTCAAAGTTTTATGAGGTATGCAGCACCAATCATTTTCATTGTTGTATTGTCATTTTTGTTATCATTATCAAGGTTAAGGTCTTGGCTTTATTTAATTTATACGTTATTTGAATATATTCAATTCAAATTAGGCTCCTAGTTGAGCTGCCACTAGTTTACCTTTTTGGACTCGTTGAAAAAATAATAGCACCATAAACTGTTAGAGTGTGATAATGAACCTAAAGTTGACTGAGAATTATATATAAAAATAAGCTAAGCTAGGGAACAATGAATTGCATGTCCTTTTGCTACTTATTAAAACATTATTAGTCTTTTTTAAATGTTTTTTGTGTTACCCTTTGGAGTCACCTATTAGGTAAATATGCTCAAAAAAATTGGACCAATGCCATTTCTTCTTTATTTGTGCACCGCTGCTGTTCAGATCGTTGTTCAATAACTGCATATGTATTTAACCTCTTTGTTTTTCACAATAATAATACATGTACGTGTTGCACTCATACACCGAAATTTTCGTAAGACTTTTATATTCATCAAAAGTCATACATATTATTATTTCATTTGCTAGTGTTCTAAGAACTGTACGTACAACTTAATGCGTACTAGTGCAAAAAAAAAAATGAACCAATCTTATTAATTACCACAAGACTTCCGACATATATATACACCAGGACAATCAATATCATTTATGCCGTATGCAAATTTGTTTCAAAATCGTGATGACTATCATTTTCTTTTTAATAAGTTTTTTATTGTTTAGTTTATTAGATGATGTAGTTGAACAAATATAGCTGTTTTTAGCCCCCTTTTCCTTATGTCCATAGCGTTACTAATTCGCATGCAGTTTTACTTTTAAACTTTTAGTCTTTGCAGGATTATATATATAACAGGTTTCGTGAGTCTCTATGTCTCTGCATAGTTTGTTCATATAATTACATTGATCTTTGTACTATTGTCAGCATAGAATTGTTCAATAAGATGATATGTAGGTGGGTTCTACAGTGTTTATAGTTATATAACGAAACCATTTCCGAAACATTTTAAAAATATTATTAAAATTATAATCACATTTTTTTAAATTTTGGTAATACTTTTATTTTTATTTTTAAATTAGAAAATGTCGTTACATAATAAAAAAAATATTACTTTAATTTTAATAATATTTTTTTTTTAATATTGCTAAAGTTCTATAACCATGGTAAACATGGTAATTATAAATATCATTGCATGCAATATATATATGAGTGCCTTAACTAGAATTTGGAATTAAGTCTTGGAAATGAAACAAATTTTCATTAAGAAATATTTATCTCGTTATTTTACTTTAATCACTATCCTATAAAATTATTATGGGAAAGTATGAGGAGTCAATGGAATATTTATACAATTTGTACAATGGAAGTTTAGGGAGTATCAGAGATATAAATCATTAGTGTTACCCTTTTCCATCAGTTGAAGCTTTTGGGATGAGTGGTATCATGCATGGTATTAAAATATTAGATTCGAAAGGTCAAGAGTTCGATCTTTGGTGAACCCCAAAATCAGTTTAAATCATTGTCTCCCTAGCAGAATCCTTTTATTATACATAAAAGGGTTGTTAAATAGGCTAGTAGTCCAGTTCAGTTAACCCTTGCGAGTTAAACTAACTAGGTTTAAGCCAGATGGGTTATGGGTTAGTTGGCCAGTTAGGTTTCAACATAAATGGGTTATGCTATTGGTGTATTGCCTAATAATAAGCAACTTGAAACTAAGTTGGGTTGATATAGTAATTAGCTCACTAATCTACTTAAGTAAATGTTGGAAATTCAAATTCTACCTTATGCATGCAGTAACTATTGGCCAGCAACAAACCTTTAAATGGACTTCAGAAATTGCAATGGATTAATCTTTAATATCGAATTAGAAAATACATTAAAAAAACAATAAATAAATAAATAAATAAGCAACTTGAAATATGTACAGTTGATGGTATATATAGATTGACCAATGTGCATGTGCACATTATAAAGCAATAAAACAATCAAATTGACTAATCTCCATTCAAACCTGCAGATTTAATCACCTGGCCTATTTGTTCCAAACTTCCAATGTATCAATTCATGGGTTAAATATGTCGGCCAGGTTCACAGTTGAATGTGTACTCATATACATACTATAACATTTTGTTGTTATACATAGATGTACTAGAAAACCCTTTTAATTGGTTTGCCTTGTCCAACGGCTAGAGACAGACAAAATAAACCTTCATCACGTCTTTGTCAACGGATAATGATGATTTACAAAATCTTATCCTCAATTAGTTTTATTGACTTTGTGCAAAAGAACCCCATTAGGCTTTAGCCTAAATTGTGGGCCGAAGAATATGGACCGTCCTCTTCTCAGTGGGCTAAAATAAATTGAAATATGGTATTTATATTACCTTTTGTGTACACAATTTTTTACACTTTTTTATGGTAAAAAAAAATTATTTTCTTATATTTTTATCTATCATTTTTAACAAAAACAATTACAAAAGAGATATCAATGAATATTGAATAGGAATCTTCTTAATTTATTTTCCAATGATAAGATGACAATAGATATTTTTGGAGGCGAATTCCGATATTCTATCACATCCTTATTTAAAAAAAGATTTCGTCTCCTGCCTGCTTATCTTTACCGCAAATTCTTATTTAATTGTTTCTACGGAAAAGATAAATATTCTTGGGTATTTATAGATATTACCTTAATTTTTTTGTTAAGTTAACATAAAAAAAAACATAACAATCATAAATTAAATGGAACACAATTCAACATAATCTAACTTTCAATGCAAACTAAAAATACATGACATATTTATTATGAAAATATAATAATTTAAAACAAAAAAATATGAAAAAATCTTCTAAAATAATAATATAACATAATTCTTGGTGGCGGGAGAGATATTTAAATTGGAGACAAGAATAAATTAATGTATAAATAAATTAAGACAATTTGATAATCACACATTCGCGGAGATTATACAAGTTACTATATATGGAACGGGAACCTACATTTCTGCCCTTGCCTCCATTTATTCACATTTCACAGGACAGATTTTCATTCTTGTGGAGTTTCATGTGTCCCCATCTAATCTTTCTTTACAAGTATTATTCACACTAGTCATTTCTTAGGGTTTTTTATTTATTTTTTTTATTTGGTAATTCTAACATAATTATACTCCTAACATTTAATTAAATAAAAGTTTAAATATATGTTTATTTTTTAAAAATATCAAAACATATATTTATTTAAAAATTGAAAATATAACTAGAAAAATGAGTTAAGATTTTCAATTATTTTTATAGAAAAATATAATGCACATAACATTTTTCAAACAACAAATAATCTCAAATTTGACTTTAACTCAATAAGTAACCACTTGGTTTGACACGGAAACCAAAAAATAAAACAATTTGATAACGAATAATAAGTAAAATAAAAACAATTGAAAATGGAAATAAAATAGGTTAGGCTCAAGTGTTACACCAAATTGTCATTTTCTTTAGGTTATGACCTAATTTACATTAAAGATTTGACCATAAAAAGGAGTGACCCACCATTGTGGGTTGTGACCACGGAGAAGCAGCTCCACAAAGGACTTCCCAGTGGGCAAGGGCAATGTGACTCTGCACCCAACTCTTCAACAAAATAATGATTGAATAAATAGAATTAAATGCAAAGAAAAAACAAACCGAGAAAGGAGATCGCAAAGACTTTGACTAAGAATTTGGTGTGATCCAACTCTACAATTTAACCTCAAGCAATGAATTGCAAAGTTTTTAACGGGCAAGAGTAGAAGTAGTCAATGATGAACTACTTGCAAATGTTGCTCCACCAGAACTTGATTCTTCCGATGAGTGCATTACTTCCTGCCTGATTCTAATGTTCCTTAGATCCTCAACAAAACCTGGTTTCGAAATCTGTACACATTCCATGTCCTTTTTGTTCTTCAACATGTCTACAACCTCTGGCATCCGCGGTCTAATCTTTGCAGTTTCTTGAACGCAAAGCAAACCCACCATGAGGAATCGTTTCGCCTCCTCCCCAGGATAGTTCATATCTAGCACTGGATCAACCATTTTTAATAGATCATTCTCTCCATATGCTGCCCAAGCCTAAAACACATACATGTTTAAAACGTTTTTAATTTTGTTCTAATATTTTAGATGAAGTTAATGTCTAGTGATAAATTTAAAACAGATCGAAAACGTCAGGACAAATTAAGTAATTTATCCTTTTTATAACATGACAAGTTATTTACGTTCCTAATCCTAATTATGTCCAAAGATGTGTAAATGGTGAAATGTTACAACTTTCATACCTTCTCTACTATGAAACGTTCCATGTCTTCATAAGCACCAACCACGGGTCTTCCACTAATAATTTCTAAGAGTAGCACTCCAAAGCTGTAAACATCTGATTTTCGCGACACTTGTCCGGAACTAGCATACTCTGGAGCAAGATAACCCCTGTGCCAAATGATTTGAGAGAAAACCCAAAAGGATCAAATATAGCTTTCCTAGTTTGTACATATATTCATCTTAATCAACATATATATATGAGTAGCACTCACAATGTCCCAGCAACTCGAGTGCTGATATAAGACTTGTCATCTCTTAGTAGCTTTGCGAGACCAAAATCCGAGACCTTTGGTGTGAAATCTCGATCAAGAAGGATGTTGCTTGATTTGATATCTCTATGCAGAATATGAGGCTTAAGTTCCTCATGAAGAAACGCAAGAACAGAGGCCACACCTATGGACACTTCCTTCCTTGCTTCCCAATTGAATCTCATCCTACTTTCCTCCGAACCTATAAATAATAATAATAACAATTTCAAGGCTTTCTTCGTTACAAGCTCTAATTCAATAAATTAGGTTAAAGTACCTAAGAAAGTGTGGTGAAGGTTGTTGTTCTCCATGTAATCATAGACTAGATATCTTTTTGCTCCTTCTACACAGCACCCTCTAAGAATCACCAAATTTTGGTGCTTGATATTTGCAAGCGTAGCCAATTCAGCCACAAACTCCCTCTCTCCTCGCATGGACTCCATCTCTATGGAAAGCACTTTCACTGCCACCAATGTCCCATCCCGGAGCCCCCCCTTCACAACAAACCAATCAATCCCCTAGATCCACCTCACACATAATTTCATGCCATTCCACGTGACATTAAATACACAAAAGTACATATAAAAGAGTACGATATAAACAAAATTCAAAATACATGTAAAATATTATGTCGTCAGTGGATTTGTAATTGGTTCGGAAGTATATTTTTGTTCATCAAAATAAATTTTATATATTTATTTTAATATTTATAAATTTTAGTGTGTACTTAAACTCTGGTATATTTTTGTCTATTTGTTCCATAACTAAAAGAGTGAGAGGTTTATAAGTTATAACCTTGTAGACAGAACCAAATCCTCCTTCTCCAATTTTGTGAGAGGGATGAAAACCACGGGTGGCTGATGCCAATTCCCTGTAAGTGAAGACCCGAAAGCTTTCATCACTCTCGTCTTCCTTATTCCGCTCTTCTTCTGTTTGGTGAACCACACAAATAAACCAACTATAATTGGATGAAATTCAGACGTGGAAATTAAAGAGAAGAGGAATAAAAGAACACATTAATAATCACGTGGTTAATTACAAAGTATACATAATGATAATAGTACCTTGTTTGGTTTCTTCTTTGACAGAGAAACAAGTAGAAAAACATGAATGAATAATCTTCATCTCGCCAGAGAAGTAGAACAACTTCCGAGGATCTCGGGTTTTGGTGTTAGATTATTGAAGATTTTAATTTGGAGAAAATAAGTGTTGTGAGAAGGAAACATGTTTGAAAGAGTAATATTGGTAACTAGAGTAGTCTCATTTTTTGTCCGTAATAAACTAATAATAGAAAAACAAGAAAGGAAACACGGCACTCTCTAATTATCGTATAGTGGTGGAACCTTAGCTGTCTGGAGCGTTGAGCATTCATACATACATCATTCATATTTCGTTGACCAACGGAGTTTTCCAGTTTCCACAGCTAAAATTTCCATTTTTCTAAGCAAACAATTAATGCTTGCTCGTTGCAACCAAACCTTGTTTTGGATGCTTCTTCCAAAACTATTCCTCTAGTACTGCGGATTTAAAATTAGACTTTTGCTGGACTCAAGTAACTTATATAAAAGAAATTTTGATTTTTTTTTAAAATATTGTTTTATATAATAAACATCTTAAAATCACTTTTTTTTTTTTATATCTTTCACTTTGAAAATACTTTAGGACATTCATTAGTTAAATTCTGAAAGTCAAACTAATATTAATATTAATGATATTGGATTAGGCATATGGATCATCTTTTCAATGGCGTATTATTATTATTATTATTATTTTAAGGACATATGTTAAGATTACAAATTTAAAAATTTTAGATTTAGCTAATATATATTCTAAAAGTACATGATAAGCTTACCACTAGTAAAAAAATTTAAATATTTTTATTTAACGAATACAAAATAAATATATTAAAAATTTAAATTTTTTATATTTTTAATGAAAATTATCTTATTTTGTAATATTAACATGTGTCCTTAAAGTATATGATTTTTTTTTTTATGGTTGGTAAGATTCTCGACCCGAACAAGAAGAAAATGTTAGCATTCCGTGCTAACAAAACGACAAACAGAAGTTCACAACAACTCAAATCCAAAAAATAACAAACAATCAAATATACAAATAACCCTAAACATAAATTACTAAAGATTCCTACACCCTTATTAGCCGCAATAGCTAAGTAAAACACTACAAAATATCAACTAAGCAATCTGATACCACCTATAAAAAATTTTACTATGTAAGATCTCTTCTTTTTACATGAGAGAAAAGTCCTTGAAAGATGTCACCTTTACTGCTTACGGTTCGCCATTATTCTCTTTCTTATTCTTGTTATGATGGAAATCTCATCTATCTTCTTAGTTTTAGCTAGTTCCTTTATGAGATATGCTACTTCTGTTTCATCATTGCTGCAGGTCAACTTTAATTGAGTTCCCACTCTCCAAGTTTTGATAGCTTCATCTTCAGACTCTACCTCTTCATTTTCGCTACTAAGGTCTCGCACAAAACTAGTCTCTTTTTTCTCTCTGGTGAGCACTCGTCTAACTTCTCTTTTTGCTGATTTCTCTTTTGCGGATCTCTTCCTATTTCTAGAGCTATTCGCCTTCGTTCTCTTATCCATCACATGTTTATTAGCCACGATATCTGCTCTCAATCTTCTTCTAGGTCTCTCTGATATGCACTTTCATTTTTCTCCATATCTGATTTTAGAACATATATCAAACTCTACTCTTTTTGACTTTGTTGTCATTACTTTATCCATTAAAGAAGCTTCTATTTATAATAGCTTCTTCAAAATTCGGTGGATATAGGAGACAAATATAGATTCATCATCGTCCACTATGTAACCACCCTACCCCATAAGACCTTAGATTTCTCATTTCTTATGACGTTCACCGACACGCATAGGTTTAGGTATATATATGACATAGGTAGTAAGTTAGAATTATAACCCATGGCGCTAAAACTTTTTAGCTTTTCCAAACAACAAGTTTTGTGTAATTAATTAATTACCGCTATAATCAAATTTTCTTTATTTTGTTAATTTATTAAGTTCACTGAATAATAAATTAGCAGAGGAACAACCCTAGATGCATCATCAATTAACAATTAGTACACGATCACAATTTCTATTCTTAACCCAAAATACTTTTGCCATAAGATAAATTCAATCAAAGCTTTAGTCATCCTTATGTAAAACCCTAAGATCAACTAAACCATTAGCTTACCTAACCCAATTATAGTTTAGCCATGATTAGAGACAACAATATTAGTTTTTCTTTTCTTTTGATTTCCACAGACAGCACCTCCTTCCCTCCCCCCAAAACCATGATTACACCTCATGGTCAACTAACCAACTAACCTAGTGAATGCTTAGTCACTGCTCTTAAACATATGTATTACTTCATCCCTCTCCTTGAGCCACGAAACACATATGAAACTTACACCTATCCCACCTTCACTCATTTAAACACTTACAAAGTATATCACCTAATTCAAAGAAGGAAAAAGAGAGAAGACCAATAGTGACCCAACAGAAGAACACGG
This sequence comes from Arachis hypogaea, assembly GCF_003086295.3. Lineage (NCBI taxonomy): Eukaryota > Viridiplantae > Streptophyta > Magnoliopsida > Fabales > Fabaceae > Arachis > Arachis hypogaea. The sequence goes on along the minus strand of NC_092051.1, from coordinate 40,907,693 downwards.
CTAGCATGCAACCTTCTTCAACCCTTCAATTTTCATAGGAGTTTGAGGACATAACTCTCATCTTCCTGCATCAACCTTTGCTGACTTGGAACCCCTCATTAGGTAAGTTAGCTTCGATTCTTTCCCCTCTATTCAATTTGGTTTTTATCATCATCAAGTAGTCCAAGCTTGTTCTTCCTTCCAGTTTGTGAAGCTCAGGGGAATTTTTCTTAATTTTCCTGAACCACCGAACCATCTAGCTTGAGGAGGTGAGTATTTTATCTTTTCCTTTTTTGTGATCATAGGTTCGGCTTCAAGGCCAAAATGATGATGATAAATGAAATTAAATTATAATGCATTAGGTGTTGTAGCCGAGCAAGTGAACTTAAGAGTAAAGCCCCTCGATTTTCGATACCAACAAGTAAGGGGTAGGATAGTTAGATTGTTATTCTTGTGGTTGTGCCTATTATGAGAATTGATGGACTATCATATGCTTTTTTGATGTTGAATATAGCTCTAGTGTGTGTTTGAATGATGGTTAGAATATATGAATTGTTATGTTTGATATAATGCTGAAAAGTGGAAGTTTGATTATGATAAAGTACTTGAAATTGTGGAATTCATTGAATTTGAGTTCTTAGGCTGTGTTGGCTATGGAAGCATTTTTGAATAACTGAAGAAAGGTTAGAAGTATGATTTTGGAAAGGTTATAGGTTTAAGTATGGAATATGGTATGTAAGATTGCTGAAAAAGTCTAGACAAAATTTCTGCATAATTGACAGTAGAATAAATCCATTTCTGGGAGCATTCTAGGCCCTCCCTTTTTTTGAATGAGACTGTTTTTTTATGAAACTTTAAAATGTTTTGAGCATCTCATAAAAAATTCAGAATTTATTGATGAGTGGTTTGGGAAAAATAAATTTTTAAAGATTGATGGTTTCTGCAGAAAATTATGTTTCTTTACTACACAAACACCAACTTCTAATCTACCTAATTTACATTTCTGATGAGTATTTGAGCTAGAACCAATGGCAATTCCAAGCTTTGTGTTCCCATAATCTTCAATTTAAATTTTGTATCAAAACTCTTTTTAACCAATTAGATATGTTGCAAAAAGTGTGAGTTGCTCGCTGGATTTTGAAAACAGAATTCTAAAAGGCAGAGCTGTGTTTCTAACCTCATAACTTTTTCATGTGGCATGGTAATGATCTGGAGCTTGATTTGTTGGAAAACTGAAAGAGTCTTGTTTAAGGTCATAAATTTTGAAATGATATGGGTAAAAATTAGATTTTTAGTGAATTTAATAAATTTACTTCCCCTATTGTTTTTTCTGCACTTTCTTAAAAACAATGACAGCATCTTTTTTAAAAGAGATAGTACAACTTAAACTATGACCAAATTACCTCAATACCAAGTTTTGGATTCTAAAACAGTAGCATTAGAATAACCAAGGAAGGTTTAAGGTTAATTGGTGATGCGGAGGTATGTGTAATTAGGTGGTGATGCAGAGGAATGTTTAATAATGTAGGTGATGTGGGGGTGTGTATATAATTGGTGATGTGGAGGCATAGTAAAGAAAAAGGAAAATGAGAAGTCACGTATGAAAGAGATAACTGAAACGGATAATAATTTATGAAAAGTGTATGTTGAATGGGCCTTGTGCCAAACTGCTATGCGAAAGTGCATGCCTAACTGATAGCCTGAGATTGCTAATGCGAGAATGTTTGCCTAACTGATAGCACTGTTTCTTACTGTGATGCACATTAGAATGTTATTATGATGAGGCCTAACTGACACGGGTAACCGTGATGCCAAGGTGTCTGACTGACACAGTAAGGAACCATATTCGGGGTTCACTCCGAGTAACGTCGAGTTGCGGATAGACAACCGACGCATGAGCTCATGGCCTGCACTAGGAACAGGCATGCATCATCTTATTTGCATATATGAACTTCTTGTGAATTATTTATTGCTATTTCCAAATTGTTTATACTATTTACTTGTTGTATGTATATTTGTGCCCTGTGTTTCTGTGCTTATTCTTCTTTTTGTTCTACGACAACTTAGAGACAAATATCTTAGATTCCCTTTTTACCTTGCTGAGAACTCTAGGTTCTCACCCTTCTTCTCTTTCTTTTTTCCCCTCCCTAGATGGGATCGGTAGAGGAGTCCATTGAGTTTCGGATTTGGTACATCGCCCTTGTTTCGATCCCAGCATGTCGTACGTGTTCACTCTAGATGAAGACCATTTCGGAGATTGACCTAGCTGACTTTTTACTCCTTTTGATGATTAGTAGTATTACTTTTTCCTCGCTTTTGTAGTACTTTTAGAGGGGTAGGACCTCTTAGTAGTTTGGTTCCATTTTAGGAAACCCGTATGAGGGTTAGGACTGACTTTCTCTTTTGTATCTGTATACATATATAACTTAGTGTAGTCTCTTTTAGTAAGGGAAACATATTCGGGGTTCACTCCGAGTAACATCGGGTTGCGGGTAGACAACCGACGCATGAGCTCATGGCCTGCACTAGGAACATGCATGCATAATCTTATTTGCACATATGAACTTCTTGTGAATTATTTATTGCTATTTCCTAAATTGTTTATACTATTTACTTGTTGTATGTGTATTTGTGCCCTGCGTTTCTGTACTTATTCTTCTTTTTGTTCCATGACAACTTAGAGACAAAGACCTTAGGTTCCCTTTTTACCTTGCTGAGAACTCTAGGTTTTCACCCTTCTTCTCTTTCTTTTTCCCCCTCCCTAGATGGGATCGGTAGAGGAGTCCGTTGAGTTTGGGGTTTGGTACATCACCCATGTTTCGATCCCGGCATGTCGTACGTGTTCACTCTAGCTGAAGATCATTTTGGAGATTGACCTAGCTGACTTTTTACTCCTTTTGATGATTAGTAGTATTACTTTCCCCTCGCTTTTGTAGTACTTTTAGAGGAGTAGGACCTCTTAGTAATTTGGTTCCAGTTTAGGAAACCCGTGTGAGGGTTGGGACTAACTTTCTCTTTTGTATCTGTATATATATAACTTGGTGTAGTACTCACCTTTTGATAGATGACATGAATCTCTAAGTTTAACTCGTATATAATTGTTGTATGATATTTTCTGTTACCATGTATTTATCTATGATATGGCTTTAAGTATTAACTTTGCGAGTAACTAAACGATTTTTTCTTGATAAATAAGTTAATTACGCTGAACCGATAAAGGCTTATATTAATATTTGTTTACAAAATTCGAGTCTAGAGTCAAGTAGGTCCTTACAACAAGTAACACCTAAATGATTGACATTGGTCATGACGTGTCAAAAGTTTGGGTGTTACACACTATATGAACTGAAGCATCCTGTTTCACTTCATTTTGGATCACTCCTTGGCTTAGACCACCAACCAAATCCATTTGGGTTTCTTGTATCACCTCATCCTAATATCTGTCATCCTCAAAATATTTAGTTGAGATAGAACTATCAACACTATTTCTAAGTTTTAATCTTGCATATCTAAAAAATTACCCCTTTCATTCTCCACGACTTTACTTCGAGACAAAACTATTAATATATCATCATCTGCACCCACCTTATAAATAATATTGTCTCCTTTTCTCCTCTTCACATGTTCGTTTTCTTCTTTCACTTGTTAGTCTGGCTATTCTGTATCTCCGCTTGATATTCACATGTCTTTCATAATCAAAATTATTCCTCCTTCTTCTAAACCTACCTCTCTCACTTTTGTCATCATCAATAAGAGAATCATCATTTTTTTTTTGGACAAAAATTTGATATTTTACTTTATTTATTTTTAATTGAAGTCTATTTTATATTATTGGTATCAATAAAATTTCCACCATGATACTTATCGAATTAAAGTTTGAAGCTTTAATTTTGAAATGAATTTTTGTTCCATTTTATAACACATTTTCTTAGGATATATGATAGATAAATTTAATTTTTTTATTAAAAATACAATAAATTAAATTTAAATTTTTAGTACATTATTTATTATTATTATTATTATTATTGCCAAGCAGAGTCGTGGCATATGAATGGGAATTAATTTTCAACGGATATTTTTTTACCTGATCATTTATGGAAAAAATTTAAGTTTTTAAGCGAAAAAGGAAACAAAACAAAAAAGGAGGGATCCCGCCGCGGGGGTTTAATTCTGTTAAAGGCTTAAAGCTGCTTTCTATGTGATAACGATAGTTATTAAAATCCTATTGACAATCCATCCAGTTAAATGGTTGGTTTCTTAGATTATTGATTCAATTAGAATTATTGATTGAATTGTTTGATACAATAATAATTAAATAAATATAAAAGGTAATAATAAATTAAAATTTAAATGATAAAAATAAATAAATTATTTAAACTAGTGTATTTAATCTATTTTTTATAAATTAAATATAGATAGCAATAATAATAATATATAGTATAGATAATAGTTAAAAAAAGATAAAATATAAAGAATAATGTACTCCGAGACCAATGTATAATATTATTATAGCATAGGAAAGTTTTCACCTGTTCCATTCCACTTTATTGGAACTAAGCTATATCAAATTTAATCATCGTCCATTTTATGAATAAATTAAATGGAAGGATCAGATTTGGTGGATATAAATCTTTGTGTGCATAACACGAAATGGATCAGGGTGGAATCAAACTGATTGATCCATTTACCCATTTATTGAACATGATAAGGTCTAGCTTGTTCTAATAAGCTTTTAAGCCAGCCGTGATATTAATGTGAGTCGATTACTATATTGTTTGTTCAGGCTAGTGGAATTGAATGGGCCACATTTTGGACCGTTTACAACAACATAGGTAAAAAATATGTTTTTTTAAAAGAAGAAACAAATTAAGCCCATTTACATGTTTTGAAAATAATGATTTTAAATATTAAAAAATTATGTTATTACTGTGTTTTAATGTATTTCAAAATAGTAGGGAAGTCTATTATTATTGCCAATATATTGTTGAGGTAGACGTTGAAAACCCACATTGCATGAGAAGTGAATATTGAATAATTTATTATTTTTTATTATGAATAATTAAAGTTTGATTTGAAATTAATTGTTATATTTTATGTTGTTTAAATTCATCTTTACTAATGTTTTTCCTTTTTAAAATTTTGTTTTAAAGACGGACACAGTATTACGTGGTGAAAAGCACAAGCAGGGACATGTAACATGTAGGTGAGTCTCATTTTTTTATAGATAAATATAATTAATAAACTAAACAAATTTAAATATTATATGAAAGTCCTAAATAAAAAAACATACGCATCTTTTATATATATTTGTATGTAAATCGAATTTTTGAATTATATTTTTTGGTATTAAATCGAATCAAATGTGACTCGAATTAGTTAGATAAATAATATATAAATCGAAATTGGTAGTTTCGATTTATGAAAAAATGAAATTCGATACAAGTAAATTAATACATCTAGACTCAAGTAAATTTGCATGTGTCAATTTATTTGTATCGAATTTCATTCCTTCATAAATTTAAGTTATCAATTTCGAGTTCCTATTTATCCTACTAATTCGAATAAGATTAATTCAATTTAACACTAGAGAAAGTAATTCTAATTTGATGAATTCAATTTACATAAAAACTAGCGGCTCAACAGATACTATCATACATATGCTGCTTTCCTATTATGTTTTATTTAAAATAAATTTATTTATTTTTTTAAGTATATTATTTAGACTTTATTTTGTTAATTAAATATTTTCTATCATTTTAATATTGTCCTAACTTTATTTATATCATTATTTTTTTGTTAAAATAAAATCAATAAAAAATAAAGACATTTAAAATACTAAATTATAAAAGTACACAATAAATATATCTATCTTATTTAGAAATAATAGTTCAAAAATTAATAGATATAATTTTTTTATCAAAAAATTATATATAAAATAAAATACACATTAGTTATTTATGAAAGATAAATTTTACCTAAGTATTATAAATATTTATCTTTGTCTTCATCTTTTAAATATGTTAGGTAAAAATATAAATTTAAGAAGACCTTATTTTTTTAGAAATAGTAAAAAGTAAAAAGATAAAATAGTTTCTTTTTTGTCTTCTTTATAATTATTCACGCAGTAAATATAAATAAATAATTTTTATTATCTTAATAATATATAATTGGATATATATATTAAAATTATTTTTATATTTAAGATTCATCATTGATTAATTTTTAAAAATGATGAAATAATGTGATTTTGTTAATAAATATTTAAAAAAAAGTTTTTAATTTTTTAATAAATATTTTTAAGACAATTTTAAGTAATATTTATAGGATGATATTACTGATAATTATTTTCTTTCTTAAAGCCCCAAATTGTTGTCTTATTTTTTTAAAAAAATTCTATTCTTTTTACTATTAAATTTGAGTTGGAATTTCAAAGAAAATGTATGTTTTAGTCTTTGATGGTTATCAGTGGCTAAGAGAAGGGGGTTGAATCTTAGCCCCTTTTTGTTGCGAACACTTTCTGCCCTTTAAGAAACCTCTAGGAGATATTTCTGCTTTTTGTCTCGTCACTGGCCAAAAGACATTTTTTTTGTCTCGTGACTGATGAAGATATATTTTTCAATTTTGTCTCCTATTCAACAGAAACAGTAATGTAGTAGAAGAGAATGAGAAAATCACACCAAGATGTATCCTGGTTCAGCTGTTAAGTGCAATGTAGCCTACATCCAGTCTCCATCACAACTATGATGGAATTTCACTATAATAATACAGATTACAAACACTAATTCTTTCTGGGAACTACCCTTCCTATCAAGGACAAGTCCAGAATCTATCCCCAATCTTGAACTTGACTTGGTCACCCACCAAGCTTTCAACTGCTAAGTGCTAACCCAATTTGCAAGGGGACTCCCACAGAATGATGATACACAACACATAGATGTACAAAGCACCTCTAAGAAACGTATGGCTTTTTCTTTAATTTTGTACACTCTGCCTTTTTTGGCTCACTGGATTTTTCTTACAAATCTCACACTTGTTTACCTTTTTCACTATGAGACTCAAGACAGACAAAACTAAAGAAAATACAAAATGAAACACATTGAAGGAGAAGAACTTCTGTTAGCTTTGGGTAGTTATGATAACCCTGTGCTTTCTCTCCTTATCTCAAGCCTTGTCCGTTCACCCTTATTATAGAAGGGGAAGCTTCCTAGGTTGAAACGGTTCAACCGAGCCAACTTCTTCTGTTTCAATCACCAAAACCGGTTCGGACAGAGAGAGGAGAGAGGGAAACCGAAAGCAAAACCAACATGCAATTACCTCTCTCTCATCCCTTCTCATCAAGTTTCATCAATTGAGCCTTCCATGTTGATATGGTCACCAAGAAGGATTTCTGACCCTTGATGAATCCTTGATCCTTGTCAGCTCCATCTGTTCCACTTCTACTTCCTCCTCCACGTAGCTATAATAGCTACCTTCTGTGATGGATGAACAAAAAGTAGAGACAAGCCACACCTAAGGGATCTTCTTCTCTGACCGAATCGGATAGCAACTATTTTTGGGCATGGAGATCTTGAAACTTATTTACCACATCTTTGGGTTTTAAGTTGCACTAAGTCCAATAACAAATATGCACAATAACAGAATTATTAATCAACAACTGTGAATTAAAATTCCGTTTAATAATTTTGTTATTAATTATTTTTAACAATGTTTGATCATTATAATATTAATTTGGAGTTTTTCAAATTCATCAGTCTTCGTTATTGATATTTTATGTTAGCTTTTTTTTTTTCATTTTAGTCCCAATCTAATCCGCTAGGTTGATATACTATCATACATGCAAATTTGGATAAATATGATGTATCTAGATCAATTTTTGTCAAAAAAATATTAGGGGTGACAAAACGGATTGAGCTATCAAGCTAACCCGCTAAAATATACGGGTCAGATTATGATTTGGAGTCCACCAAATTTAAGAAAAAAATGCCAAATTCGCACTGTAAAATTGGCTAATTTTACTGATATCGTATGTAATATGAGTATCTAATTTTATTTAGATCACTATAATATTATCATTTACATTCGAATATGCTATTGTTATTTACATTCAAGTAATAAAAAAAATAAATTTTATCATCTCACTACTTTAAGTACTTATACATGTTTTAATAATGACATTATGATATATATAATATGATAAATATTTTTAGTCAATTATTTTTTTATTGAGTATGTTGGTTTTTTTTTATCTGCTACTAATAAAATAATGTAAAATAAACTGAAAGAATTTTTTTTGGTAATTCTTAATTTTTAAAATGGTCATTGATTTAATTTTCTTAAAAAAAACGCAATTGTTTGACGTAATTTTTAATTGTTGATTCTTAATTTTTATTTGTATATATTTTTAAAAAGTTTATTATTAAATTTCTTTTGTAAAAAAAAATTTTACACTCCTCTTTAATTTTTTATTAATACGATTTAATATATGTGAATGGTCAAATATGTCAGATGCACATATATATTTATATCATTGTCTAAATTTATTATGTATTAAATAAAATAAAATATTATTATTTATAACATAAATTAAATAAAAAATGTCCAAAACTTTTATAATAAAAAAAATTAGAATTTTAAAAATAAATAAATAAATATTTATCTTTTTAATATATTAACATAATTTTTTTATGAGATATAAATTATAGACTAAAAAAGTTACTTGATGGAGATGAAGCGTGGCAAACCACTGCTGATTATGAGAAAAATTAAAGTTGCCAATTATATTATGAAAATATTTCAATTAAACTATATTAAAAAGAATTTTTTAAAATTAGAATCTAAATTTATTAGGTATTAAATAAAATAAAAGATTAAGTCACCAAAAAAAAAAAATAAAATAAAAGATTACTATTTATAGCATAAATTAAATAAAAAAATATAAATACATAAATTCATCATTTTTTTTAAGAGAATCTTTATATATGTTTATTCACTGTTTAAGGTATACAGTGTAGAGATAGGGCTGACAACGGGTAAGGAAGAGTAGGGTTTAGGCTCTACTCTAATTTTATCCGTAAGTTGAAAACTTATTAAAAATTCTACCCTATTTTACCTATGGGTTGACAATTTATTAACCCTAACCCTACCCGCACCCAAAAATTCTAAATCCTATTCTATCCGAATGAGTTGGTCCGGATTGAATAGCCGCAAGTAAAGTATAGATTACCAATTCTAAGAGGTACAGACAAATTCTAATGAGACAGTGGCGCAAAAAAAAAAAAGAAAAATTATATGTGATGCATATGATATTTGTGATGCATATATTTTCATACTTAAAATAGTGTCAAATTTTGTTTTTTTGATAAATTTAAATTTTTTTTATTCATATAACCCTCAAAAATAATATATGCTATTGTAGTGTCATGTAATATTTAAATCTGTTTAGTTTATTAATGTTGTTTAAATCCTAAAAATGTTATAAGTAATGACAAAAAATATATGAAAACAAAAATTAACTCTAAACTAATTTTAAATTATTAGTAAATTAAGTAACAGATAAAAAATATCTTACTTTACACATATTAAAGTAATAATTGATAATTATTTTCAGTTTAGGTTCAACAAATTTAAATATTTTTAAGCTGTATATATTATTTAAATAAGTATTTAATTATTTATTATTTTATATTTATTTACAAAATTGTACTTGCTACATAAATTTTTTATTTAAAATATTTAAATAATTTAATTTTGGAAATTTTGTAGGTGTCCCTCTAAGCATTATTTTGTTTATTAAAAATAAGCATTTATTAAGATTTTTATTTTTTATAAACAACGGAATTTATTTTTTTATTACTTAAAAAAAGTTCGTTGAGCCCTATTTGTCACTCATATTTTTTATCTTCGCTCGAAATAAAAGAATTATAATGTGTCTTCCCTCCCCCTAAATTCATCACTAACTTTTGTTGTTAGTAAATAGGCACAAGCATGAAATTTTAAAACCCAGGGCATGAAAGAAACTCTTGCTATTCTCAGAATAGGTGTCAACATAGAGAAAAATTACGTGATTTTTCTGAGGACTACACAAAAGTTGGAGATGACTATCAGTCCAATTTTTTTCACCATGTCAAACCTATTAATTTTGGCGGGAAATGATGCATTTTCTTGAAAAGGTGCAGCTGTTGCAATTCAATAATGATGCTGCTTTTGTCAGTCTAGGTATAGTGCAATATAGATGAAGAAAGTCTACAAAACTTGTATCCTCCCATTCAGAATGCCAAAAGGTTTTCTAACAGGGATCAACGACCAAATCTTTTAGCTTGATTTGGTTAATCCCATGCTCTGTAGTATTTAATCATTTCTCTTTGAAAACACTCCTAATTAACAATTTTTATAGTGTGATGAGACTTCAAGTTTTGGCAACGGTAGGATTGAAAAATAAAGTAAGTGCATAGAAAATAAGTTATCATTGTTTTATTTATTTTTATTTTCGACAATATATCCTACATTAATTTTTTTTATATATTTTTGATTCTGTTATTCTGATTGTTTATTTGGATGAAACTTGCTAAATTAAGCAGCACACCTTATATTTTGTTTTTATTTTTGTTTTATATACACATAATATTCATCAAATTATTTTACGAAAAAGATGTTTTTCTAAAATAATTTTTTTGAAATTTTTTTTTACAAAAATAAAAATAATTTTATTTTTTGAAATCTCATGTAAAAATATTTTTTTACTCTTTCAAATAATATTTGAATAAAATAAGATAAGAGTACTTTTTTTAATTTATTATCATGTTTGTTAATAATTTTTTTTAGAAAAAAATCTTTTTGAAAATAATGTTAGTTGTAGTTTTTTAAAAATGATGTTTTTTTTATTTTAGTCTTACTTTTATTTTTATTATTAGAAAATTCTTAAATACAGTAAAAAAATCATTTTCATTTAAAAAAATATTTTTTATCAATTTCATAGCACCCAAATAATCACGTTATCTTTAATGGCTTATTAGTTCTTACTTCTCTAGGTTTTATTGTACTTTATGTATATGTTTCCATGTATGACATATGTTTTCCTGTCTAACATACATTGTGATATAATAACGAGAAATAACAAGTAAATCGAAATGACAAATTTATATGTCTGTACTCCTAAAATGTTATGTATTTATTTCGATGATCATTTTTGATTATGCATGTAAGACTTATATTAATGTGATCTAAGTCAGTCAAGTTCTTTTTGATGGGTAAATTAGTAAAATTAGTTACTATTATTTAATTAAAAATATATATATTTTATTGAGATATATCTAAACCTAGTATAACAATTCTGTAAACATTAGATATGTCACATTAATATATATCATCAGATGTTATTAAATGAAATTTAGAAGTTGATATAAAAAAAGAATTGAGGTATTTTAATAAGTATAGAATTTTTTAGTACATAAATACCCCTTTTTTGATATATAATACTTTAGATGATAGTTTAATTTTTTATTTTTAATTAAAAAATATAAGATATATTAATAGTTTTATATAGAAGAATTTTATTCGTCAAGATTAATAATTATGCAATAAAATTATTATAATATTAAAAAATTATATTAAAACGATGTTTTAAACACCATCCAATATAAAATAAAAAATTCTTTAAATTAAAAAATTTTATTCATTCTATGTTAGTTGAATAATAATTAAATTATTATAAAAAATATTAATATCTATTTATTTTGTGATAGTTGCTAAACCCACCGTTTTAAACAACTCTAATATTAAGTCGGTTCTATTTCTCACCGTTATGTTAAATTAAAAAAGCTTGATGTCGATTGATTAACCCAACAATTGTGGGCCATGACCTTTGAGCAATAGAAGGTACGGAGTAAGCAACTGTGGTTGCCTTGAAGGAACCATCCTCGCCTTATAAATAGGGCATTTGAGGCATGGTCTTATGCACCAGTCTACATCTTTCTCCCTCCTTTACTTTCAATCTTAATATTTGTTGTGTTCTGAAGTTGTGACCATGGAAGAATATCGGCCACTTCCTGCGGATGACTCACAGGAGCCTCAGACGGATGATGCGTAAGTGCCACAACAATGCTTTAAGTTTTTTGTTAATGCCTTTTTGTTATAAGTTGTAGTGCATTTTTCGGATCACACGTCCAACCACCCTAGTCTTTGTTATACTTTTTGGCTTGAGCATACTACATTACTGTTTGTACTGTAGGGTTGTTCCAGCACTGAGCCCCACGTCTGTCCTGAAGGTGCATTCCGTGGAAGACAACAATAACTTAAATCTGGAGCTTATGATCCAAGGGGTTACGTGTCTAACTTTTGTCTATTCGTTTCGTTAATTTTATAGTCATTTACTTAATGATGACGTGCCGCACGTTATTTGTGCTGATGTCTCGCTTTTTCATGACTCTAACAGTCAGTAGATCAATTTGTGCATAAGGACTCTATCGATGATGCTGTTGACGTTGTCGATAAAGCCTCTATCCAGAAGGTGCTAGATATTGTGTAGGTTTGTATACTGTACAAGTTTTGAGTGTTTTTTTCATTGTTATATGTGGTACATGTTGTGTTCATATGGGTAGACAAGGCCTTCCGACATAGACAAATGCTTTTTTAATCTCATGCATATTTTTATTCCGACACTTCTTTTGGAACTTCATCCCCTGATAGTATAGTCAAAAGTAATGCTAGTTGTTTTTTTGTGTAGAACCATGAGGTTAGAACTGCTGTCATGGAGGATAACATGCAGTGTTTTGAGAAACGCCTGTTAAATATTGAGAAGAACTTCACTGACCTTCATAATAATTTACCCCATCTTAAAGGAGGTGCTGAGACATTCACGTCGGGGATCTGTAGAACCAATACTCAGGGCATGCGGAACTCATCAGAAGCACAATTAACTGGTCCAAAGTTGTACTCTAACACTGATGAATGCCTCGCCGGTGAAATCCCTATGCCAGCAGACAAAAAAATAAGAGAAACAACTGCACTCAAGTCGCATGACAAGGGAAAAAGTATTGCAGGAGAATGCCTAGTAGGGATGTTTGACATTATAGTCCCCAATTCTCCTGGCTACGACGACGATGTTATCATCGACGAGCAACGTTCTACACCGAGGCCTAACTCTCGTGTAGCAAATTCGAAGCCCCCACTAGCTCGCAAACTGCATTGGTCGACAGGAGTCCCGAAAGTCGGTATCTCCCGAACTGTCGCCAGGAGTTCACCTGTCATAAGATCCACAGAGATGGTATAGGTTCTGTTAAAAAGTTGTTGTCTCTTTCTTTATTTTTCAGATTATCCCCAATCAATATTTTACACTATCTAGTTTGCTGTAAATGATGTAAGGTTTTGATGAACTAGATAATGCATTCTGTCACGCAACTTCCGAGCCTAACCCACATGGATTGCAACACCCAGGTTGGTGAGTTGTTTTCAGGTTCACCTTGTAGGACTAGACCAACGAAACTATCCAAGATGGAGCCTGTAGACAATGACAGTGTTCCTCATTCAGCTGAAATTTCACCCTATATACCAGTTCTTTCGATGAGAGGGTGTGTGAACAATCAAGTCCCCCTCATAACCCAAGTTGGTCCACTCACAAGTGTCCTGCAACATCCACTCTTAAACAGCTACGATTCCCCTGTTTTTCTAATTCCACAGGCAAGTACATAAGAGTATTTTATAGTAATAAATAACCCGACTCAAGGAAGAAAGAGTTGATGCATTTCTTTTGTTGCTATTATGTGCAGACCTACGACATGGAGTTCAGGCCGACCCCGGAGATGGACGTTATGTATGATGAAGTCCGATTTGTTGCTTATATATTTCGAAAAACTAATGAGACTAATGACTACGGGTACTTTCTTTTGCACCCGTTTGCCAATATGGTTTGATTTAGTTTTTTTACTTTTTTTTTATGCCATTATTTAACAAATGTACTCACTTGTGCCATTCATGCATAGGGAAATTTTGTTCAAATTCACTCAACTTGAGGTTTCCAGAGGGCAGTTATTTTCTCTATGTCCACGTTATGTGCCCCATTCTGATGTGAGTTAATTCATTTCGGTATTAGAAATAATATTGACACGGGAAGGCACAGAAAATACATTGACGTATGGTTTCTTTTAAAAAAATTTGCAGATTGTTAATATTACTGTAATGATGGCTTCGATGAAATCCTCAAGAGCATTACCACCTCGTAAATGGTTTGTTCCTTCTACCATGGCAAATGATATTCTCCTTCTAAAACCTTTGGAGGTCATCATCAAACGGTACCTTGAGCGATGGATGCCTGAAATAACCCAACTGGAACATGTAATATTTATCATCGAAATCTTATTGTAATTGAGTATCTGTGAAATTAATTTACAAATAAAGTTTTAGTTCATAATTATCTTTCAAATGATGAGTTGTAGGTGTTTGTGCCAATTTGCGAAGCAAGTCATTCATGGTATTTGATGGTCATAGATGTATCAAATACAAGGGTGTACTCTCTTGACGTGACCAAGGCACCGGATACAATAGAACGGCGAGAACGCAACATGCGAACCATAGTAGGTTTTAAAAATTTGTTTTATATTCATAAACTACTAATGTAACACCTAATTTCCTGGTGAGATAAGATGGTAATTTGAGCTATTTATTAATTAAATTTTATTTTACCTTTCAAATGATTGCACTATCACAAATTTTTAGGCTAGACCGCAATGCTGGAAGCTTCCAGCTTGTGTCCCCTGACCCTACTACATGGGGACCTATTCAATATCCACAAGGAGTTCCTACTCTGGATGACAGGTATGAGAAAATCAAGCTCGTGAATGATTGTTTACAAAAGAATGATACCATTGTGAACGTGAAGTAATTTATGGTGAAAACAAATGGCAGCTTTCAGTCGGCAACATGGATGTTATATTGGCTTCAACTGGCTGGAAAATTCAACCTCACTGACATAGGAAACATGGTAAGATATACAAGATTTATTTTAAAATTGGGACAGAAGTTGCCTTCCTCGACCGATGTTTCACTTCGTTACTTAAATTTTGTGTGAATTTCATGAATAGACAATGCCGGATAGGGTGCGGATGAGGACAACTATAAACATCGTCTGCTTTCCAATCAACGAGGTTCTAAAGAAGGTTGACTTGAATAGTGCAGCGGCATGGAACACCATTCTGCACATCATTGAGTAGCAAACATGGATTATGCCTATTTATCTTAGAATTGCAAAATGTTAATGAATTATTTAGGTCTGTCATGATATTAAGATGTAATGCTCTACTTGTTTAGTTATTTTGGTGTGGAGAATAGTGATCTAGGGTACCCGTCATAGCACACAATCCACATTTCCAAGCTTAGGTATACTCTTTTAGAGTTACCTCTTTTGAACCATGGTGAAATATTAGTCTTTAGGCTTCACTGTTGTTAAATCTATCTATGCATATGTATTTTGAATCTGAATCATGAAGACCACTAGTATTGATGGTATGTGATATTAATCTGCTTAATTATGGGAATTGTCTATACTTTGCAAAAATGGACTCTTCAATTATGTTTAAAGTAAAACTAAGTTATCTTCCTTAACTATTACCGACTGCTATTTTAAGAGACATTTTTAATATAATAATCATAGTAATAATTTTTTAGTTTCAATATTTTATTAGTTCTTATCTTTACCAATTTTTAAATTTAGTTCTTATACTCTAACATTTTAAAATAAATTCATTGTATTAGACAAAAAAAAGTAATTAGATCGTTAGTAGTTATCATCTTTAAAAGAAGAGAGACTAACTATAAAATATTTTGTTTTTAACATATTGTATAAGACATCCTAGTTTAAATATAAAACAGTTGATAACAAAAAAATTAAAAAGAACCAACTTAAAATTTTTTATCCAATATACAAACTTAACATAAAGACAAAATTTTTAATTGTGAGTACGTAAATAAAAATTTTGCGGAAGCTATAAAATCTAATAGAGTATTTAAATCTAATTTGTATAAAGTTTTTTAATTATGTAACTACAATCATTTTAGAATTTATCTCCCTTACGATCAGCAGACCGACTCTTCTTAATATTGAAAACTTATATAATTGTTTCAGATGATATGAAAAAATTAAAGCTAATTTTAAAAAGTAAAAACAACCATGGACACACAATATTCTATCAAATCTCAACCAATTTCTAATAAGAAATACATTTTTTTAATTACCTCCAAGAATTGATCATGAAAATGCATATCTAAAAGGAAACTCTCATGACTATCAAGTACACATGATTGAGGTAAAAAATTCCAGCAATGACAAATGAATGAATTTAATAGGGATAAATAGTTATTATTGTTATATACTGCTCCAGAAATTTCATTAATGGTAGTGTTAGCATTTTGTTCCCACACTCTATTTCATAGATTCGTCCCTACATACAAGTATAGTTTAAAAGTCTCCACTGACATGTGTTAAGTGGAAAATTTGGTAATTGTTACGAATCGGAACATTAAAAAAAAGTCTTTCGAACCATGACAAAATATGGTGATACAGCTTAAATCCATTTGAAAACGAATATTTCACAATTTATACCTCAAATAATTATTCAAAAGCATCAAAGGTGATGCAAGTACTCTCATCTGCATTGGAATGTCACCTGCTTAGTTTAATAACTTCCACCAATACATATAGAAGCAAACAGATTACATGACTCAATCTAATGCAACAAATAAACCCTTCATTATCGTACAAGTACTTATCCAATTTAAATAGAGGTAAACACAAATTATCCAAAATATAACTTTGACAAGTATCACAGCAAAATTTAACCCTAAGGGTCACACCTCTGGCAACTAACTACATTCACCAATACATGTGGTAGAGTCGGAGAAAATCCGTTGGTGGACAATAGAAGGATCACAACCAATCTTCCGCTTCTTGGTCCGAACTGCTTTTTCGCCACCCTACGTGGTTGAACAGTTTTGTCAACAGAGACCTTCTTAGTTAAAGTTCGGTAGTGCAACAAAAGAATAAAACATAATCACTTTGTTTAAAATAGTTTTGGATGATTCAATAGGATTGGTATTCGATTAATGATTTAGGAAAATAAATGATAGTATGCATACACCGAGGTAAGCCTGAATTTTATAATATATTCTAAAAACTAAAACTAATTTAAATGGTTGAGAATGATCACATGAAACCAAACTTCGAAAGATGACAACAGTAGTAAAAATTAAAAGATGTAAGAACTTATGCCACAAGTTACTTCAATCTTGCCTAATATTCTTTCATTTAATGTTACTTTTTTCTAATAGTCTTCCATGATCCCATCCTCATTTAAGGTAACTCATTTAAGATACAATAGCCTTTCTTATTAGTCTAATAGCTCATTTCATAAGATTGGACATATGCACTCAAGTGTTGCTAGTGCCTGTCCTGTCATTATATTACCACCTAATTTTTAGATTGAATTCAAATTTTTATAGCCTTACCACCTAATCAATTCTTTTACAATTTAAATATCACCAACATTAAAAAAATTCACTAGTCAAGAGTCACTAATTAAAATATGAGAATAATAAAGTTGAGTGTCAATAACTATGAACTAAAACTAATCAAGTACCATCTTTAATGTATCTTAATATTTTAGTTTCATAGCAAATTAGGTTTCAAAAGTTAATTCATTAAGAACAACGTTATACTTACCTGAACTTCTTGAGTCATCCTATTAAGCACAAAGTCGTCTCTTGGCCGTAAGGAAGCCTGGCTCGGTGCATTGGGACATCGCGTCCTTCGATGTCCAAGTCGGCCACATGTGCTACACTTTCGTCGCTTCTTCCCAACTGACGGAGCAGCCTGGGAACATCGTCCGGTGCCCTTTGTTCTAACACGGACCGGGTCCTTTATCCCTTGACGGACTAACCCGCTTGTCACCATAGGTTCAGCGGGTCTCAACCTGTACTAAATTTCCAACACAACTGCATCACTTAGAAGCTTCTTAGAGTATTGCTTGAAGTCCTCATCACTCATGCATGCGACCCATCCTAACCTCTTGCATATCTGAGAAAAGGCACCCAACCTGCTTCTATAAGTTGCTGCGTGATCCGTTGTTTCTTCACCTGATCCAATCGTTAACTTTGCTGTTTTAGCCCACCTGCGCAACACAAGGCTATCGGGCAGTGCACATAAATCCAACTTAACACATACAGCAAGGATATGCACACATGGTAGCCCGAAGGACTCCATCCGCATGCATGTGCACCTGAAATTATTTGTGACAGGTTCCCACACAACAATCCACCTCATATCCGGTCGCCGGTACTTTTCAATCCTGTAAATGTGGCACTGATCTGTAACCTTGCTTTCAAATATCCTAACCCGAACACATCGTCTGAGGGACTCGCGAAATCTCCAAAACATCTCTTGTGTGAATTTACTCCATCCGGATTTTTTCAGCTCCACAAACTCTGTTTGCAACACGGGAGTACCATAGCATGACCTAAATTCGAGCTCATCCTCGTTATCATGAAGAAAATCTATACATCTTTGAAAGTTAGTGACAAACTCCAATACTCTATACCTACTCTCAACAAACCTCCCAAGCTTAGCATGTAACGACTCACAACGAGACGTGGTTCTTATACCGGCAAAGAACCTCCCTCGTATGTAGGCGGTCGCCCAGGAATTCTTTTTCCTATACAAGTCTTTCACCCACTCTACATCAACAACGCCACACTCGTCGACCATTGACTGCTAGTGCATTTCGAATTCTTCAGTCTCCATGTCTGCCAACATACAATGTCTTAGCAATTGCGTGAAACGCGGATCACATATATTCTGTGTTGCATTTCTCAAAAGATGCCATGCGCAGAGCCTGTGATGAGCTTGGGAAAAAACAGATTGTATGGCTATTCGCATGGCAGGATCACCGTCTGTGATCACTGAAATTGGCGATTTTCCTTGCATGCAATCGAGAAATTATTGTAAAACCCAAATATATGACTCTTGAGACTCACATGAAACCATTGCCGTGGCAAACACATAGGTTTGGTTGTGATGATTAACTCCTGAGAACACCACCACCGGTAGGTTGTACTTATTACGTCCATAAGTTGCATCAAAAGCAAGCACATCCCCAAAAACAGCATAATCATCCTGACTACGACCATCACTCCAAAAAAGATCGTGTAAGTGCTCTTCCGATCCCACCTTATACCGCCAAAACATTCTACCATCTACACGAGCAACCCCCTCCAAAAACCTAATAGCAGCATTCACATCTCCACCTTGCAATTCTCTTTGCCTCCTAATCTCGTTATACATATCTTGTTTCGTGAAAGAAACCTTATTAAAACCTCCAAGCTGTGCTGCAAAGGATTCGTATATCTTTGGAATACTAATCCCAATTCCCCTCATATTAGTCAGCTGAGCAATCTCAACCTCTGATATCTTCCTATGTGATCTTAGATAATTTACAAACTTTTCAGATACCATCTCGTGGTTATGTTCATCAATGAACCGCGACACGTACCAATTCCCGGTTTCATCTTTTTTCTTAATCCTCATCTCAGCGAGACACCCACAACGAGTGACTACCTTATGCTCCCTTTTCCTATCCAATTTTTTCCAACCATTTCTTCTCTCGAAAACCCTGCCTGTTACATACAAATGTATATCTAACAATCTGCCCTATGCTATTCCTTATTTTCTTCCCTTGCCTTGATGCAAAACCTTTCAGTCGATTATAGTTGTTGTAGAAACCACTTGCTTCTTCGGGAGTGCTGAATTCTATTTGAAGAACATCATCTACAGTAACACCTTCCAGGTTTATCAACTGGTCTGGGGATCCACTAGCTGTCCCCTCCACCTGCACAAGAGCTTCATCTGCCTCAACTCCCATATCATACATTTCATCCTACATTATAACACAAAACAGATTAGTAAAATTAACTCAACCATTTTACTATCAAATGGATAATGTATAAACACTACCCATGTAAATATTTTCAGTAATCACGTTTCTTTGATCTCACCCCAGCTAGGCAAAATAAAAGAGTTTTACAATTTAGAAAATAAAAAAAATGATAAATATTCCATTATGCTTTCATTGAATGTCTTTAATTTATCCTAAATAATAATTTTTTAGGGTGATCATATTTAATATCTTGCAAGTGAAGTTTGAAGTATTAAACTATTAATGTTATTTTATTTGATGAAGTGAAATGCAAAATAACGCACAAATTAAGTCTCAAAGTAAAGAATTTGAGTTGATCAAATATAGGTAAATTTGACCTTTTTTTTAAGTTATTTTCCGTTCGAGTCTAAAAAAACAAAAAAATTATGAATCCTAAATGGGACATTTAAGAAAATAAGTTGCTTTTGTCTAATAAGAAAATAAGTTGCCTTTTTCTGAATCCTACACTATTCATTATTGAATCTCATGCACTATATTTGAGATAATAAAAAAATTTCTTAGATTTTGATTGTTGATAAAAAACTTATTCTCTACTGCTCTTATTTAAGATCTAGAATCTATTTTATAACAAACATTAGTGAGTCGATCTAGTGTATAACAAAAAAATGAATGCAAATAAGATTTTTTCTTTGAAAAATTTGCCAATCATTTCAAATAATAAATCAATACTTCAAATTTTGAGTCTACAGTAACATTCTTAACTTTTCAAAAAATTACTCCAATAAAATATTACCGACGTATAGGCAGCATTTGTTTTTAGTATATATGTTCATCAAAATATAAACACAGGAGTACACGGGAGTACATATATAATATTTGTTTATTTACACAAAAAATGATTAAACACCCATTCATTTTATGTATCTCTTGTAGAAAATAGTTTTTTCGATATTAATTTTTTTTATAAAATATATTTGTTCTTAGTTCTCTAATTAAGAATTACGTATTTTACAATAATTTATATACATGAATACATAATTATATCAACAAGAGATAGCTAAATAAAAAAATAATTTAAGGTTATATGTGTATTTTAAAAAAAAAAAATTTAGCCATCCAAAAAATCTTATACAGTGACTTTATCTAAACTTTTTTTCTCCAATAATTTTATTTTATTTATTAATTTTTATCCAAACATGTAACATGTTCTTGAGCCTGTGACATTGATTCTGAAAAGATACTTTATTATTTGAACTAAACTAAAATGTCAAAGAACAAGACATAAAAAGCTATGAAAATTATAAGCATATAATATCTAGTAAAATTTGGCCTGTATATTACTGTAAAAATTTAACTTTTGATAAATTGCCTAAACTAATTAACTAACCAAGCTGATAAAAATGTGATTGTAACACAAAAAACTATAACAGCGAATCAAATTTTTTTATGCAATAATAGTTCAATACATCCACATAAATCAGTTCAGTACATCCACATAAATAGTTTTGTAGTAAATCACATATGCATGCACAGCAACATACGGGAATGGTATCACAGTATTAAAAGTCACACATACCTGCATGTCAACATCACCAACATCGCTTTCTTCCGTCAATAAAATTTTTCTTGAACCACTCCATAACCATGCGTCCTGGACGACACTGCTGCTGGCTTCCATTTTTTCCAGTTACAACCGAGTGAAATTCACAACAAACAAACTTGAGAAAACAATAACTACAGTGATGATTTTGAGGACTTCATCTTCTCATACAAACACACAATGTGTTTCATCCCAAATCACAAATGGTCGCCGCTTAGGTATTATTACTAGACCCTTATTTTTTTTTGTAACAAGACCTTTTTCTTTTTGGCTTGGGCTAAGCCCAAAACCTTATCTAAACCCATAACCCAACCCATTCAAACCCCAATCTGATCTTCTCTCCCAACGCATCGAATTCTACCACCAAGAGTCAAGCTCCCATGGCCTACACAACATGAACATGTTTAATTCCACTTAACGGTTCATCCTCAACTTTGGAATCAAGGCGTGATCTGATTCATGAAATATGCATTAGGTCTCTCTGTTAGCTTCACCTTGGCAAGAAGCTTGTTCGTCTTTGCTCCCTTTGTTTCAGTGTCCCGATTTTTGGTATTGATTGAAGCTCCGCCTACCCCGCTTTTTCTGCAACTGCTGCTACCTTGTAACAATACCCTTGAATACATTGAAGGAACAAAGGCTTCTTCCTACACCATGGGCTTTCCACAGCTAAGAAATCTACATGTGTTCCACTGAAAAAAAGAGTTGGGTTTGGGTAAAAGAAAAATCAATAATGACCCAATGCCATTCAGCCCATCGGCTTAGAGCCGTTTATAGTCAACTACAACTATGCATATCGGCTTCCTTACTATCCTTTTTGTAATTTGCCTTCTTAGCTCAGGGATAAGTTTGAAATTACACTATATACAACACGACAAATAAATTACCTGCAACCGTTTTGTCCCTGGTATAGCTTTGTTCCACTATAATACATTGGAACATGTGAAAACCTTCCTATAGCATATTACATACTTACATAGTAAGAGCTACATTGGCTTGGTGGCTCTAACGATGGCCGTAAGACCTTGGACCACAGTTCACACGTCTGACGTCTCAACCGTTTCATGACTTTCTTTGGTTTCGATTTGTAATGACCCAATTTTTAGTATGATATGATCATATTGAAATATTGAGTGTTATCAATTTAATATTATACTAATACTGTTATTAATAATATCAAATCTGTAATCAGTTTAACGAAACTCGATTTTTATGAAAAATCTTTTTTAAAGAAAATTAAAACCACAAATAAAAAGAAACGCGAGATTACACAAACTAAAAAGATAAATAGATACATGCATAAACAGGATAATATACTATAATATATATACAGCACCTATTACTCCCTCACAGTTATGTATATATATACAACTCAAAACATTTTCAGAGTCTGGTCTATATAAAGAACTCCTAATCTGACGTCCAGACTAGTCTAGTCTTTTAACCTGATCTCTTGAAAAACGAAAGTGAGAGTCTAGAACAAAAGTAACACTAAACTGGAGCGCTGCCAAAAGAAGATGCTGATGTCCCTACCTAATCGCTGTCAGAAGTCAAGTCCATGATCTCTGTATCCATCTCGGGATCCTCATCGTCCTTAGAAGTCAGATCTACAATCTCTATCTCCTCAATATCCTCATTGTCAGAAATAACGATCTCCGCTGGTATACTCTAGAGACTACCATCACTGTGGTCACCTGCGAAAGCTATACTACTAGGAAAATCTGCTCAACAGCAACTGAGGTAGACCAGACGCAACGACTGAAGTCCCGATAGGCTCTATGGTAAAAGGTCAGAGATGTAACACTCTAATTAGCCTAAGCTTTACCTCGCGTCATAAAGCAAAGGATAATCAAAGGTTATGACAGTTCTAAGCTCATACGTATAATATATAGAAAGAATTAATATAATCTAGAAGTCCGATGAAGGATATAGCTCAAAAACAGGATTTGAAAAGTGCAAAACGTACTAACAAAGCTACTAACTTAAAGCACAAGATATAGACAAGATATAGCAAAAGATAATAGTATAATATCATAAGAATCTAGCCACGGCTCATGGAGTTTAAGCCGGCTAGTCATATTTACAGACATACAGAAACCAGAAAGTAAAATCAGCTTATACAAGTTTTGTTCTCTCAATACATGCCTCTAGGCTAAAGCAAAATACAAAAGTGAGAGATGTATAACAAAATAAATAAAAAAGACTCCAAGAGTAACAGGATCCTCCGCTTTTGTCACCATCCAAGCAACTCACCGAGGTGGGTTGCGACCTGCATCTGAAAAACACAACAGAAATATGGTATGAGAACCGGAGGTTCTCAGTATGGTAACGGTGCCCAGTGATGTAGGATATAAGACCCCGGGACACCAAAGGCAATCCTAGACTTCATATCCATAACAAGATTCATTTTAGACATACTAAAACAATAAAGCATGATATATAAATCTTAACATAAATAAACAGGGAACTCTATCTTAAGGGATTTCTATTCTAACCAAACACAGTTGTCCCACAGCCTTCACCAACCTATCCTCCATGCGATCCCATCGCCACCGCCTTCCGAACCTCCGCAATTCCAGTAGAAATCACAATTAATTACAATGTAAGTAAAACACAAGTAGAAGCATATAAGGCAAGTAATTCAAGTAAGAAAATAGGCATCTTATTCAATTAGGCATACAATTACAAGTCGAAAAAGCAAACAAACAAATAGAAGATGCACATGATGAATGCCTACCCTATTCGCTGTGATATCACATTGTCGGTTCAACTGCCAACCCGACACATCACCATGGAGATGTCGCCCTTCAGAATCATCATTGGGAACCCCCGAGATATAGTGCTCGGATCACTGTCCAGGGTTTTGTGCCTGCACACTCTATTGATCCGAAGGGATGCGAACGGGATACTCTTGCCACAGACCTCACATCTCAACGTAAGGGGGATTTAACCACCGTCCTTATGCCGCCGCTACTACCTCGACAGGTGGGATCCAACCGCGGTCCCTGCCAAGCGCATAGCGTCTCATCATTTCTCACTATAAAACAGTAGTTCAGTGGTTTTTTAGAAAACATTTTCAATACATCAATGATTCATCATTGCACATTCAAGTCCTCGACTCATCTCAACCACTGTAAATCAACATTTTCATTCCGAGTCCTTGACTCATCTCAACTACTGTCAATCCACATTTCAAATCCGAACTCAACAGTTCATCAGTTCTCATTTCACATACCAATCATTCTTCACACGCTATCAAACCCATCCTCAGTACACCAAAAACCTAGGCCTCCATTTTCTAATTTTTCAAAACAATAACAAATTAAACCTTTTAAATTCTTTCCCATGCTTTAAATGCCCAAAACTAGGTCCAAGAGTCTTAAAATGGTGTCATAGAAGCTTACAATCTTGTTGGGAAGGTGAAATAGTTGAAGACAAACTTAAATTTGAGAAACAGGATGTGTGCGTACGCACAGGGGTGTGCGCGCACACGCCCATAAGATTTTTAAAATGTGTGCGTACGAATAGAGGTGTGCGTACGCACAGGTACAAAAATTTACAAGTCTGTTCACTCGCACAAGCTATGCTAGCGCCCTCAACAGACTGCCCTTCCCGACTTGTGCATGCGCACAGCGCTGTACGTACGCACAGGTCGTAAATCCTCGTTGGGTACGTGCGTGCACAAGCTATGCTAGCGCTCCAAACAGAAAGCCTCTCCCTGCCTGTGTGTACGCACAGGTCTGTGCGTGCGCACAGGTTTAAAATTTTGCAGGGTTGTGCGTGCGTACATACCAGAAATCATAAAATTCTGTAACTTTGCAGAATTTCAGATTTCGATACCAATCTTTGAATGATCATAACTTCCTCTACAAAAATCCAAATTTTGCAAACTTTATATCGATTCGAAGAGTTTTCAATAAGCTTTAATTTCAAACAAATCTCAACCAATGTTGAAAACTGAGGCATAAGTTATGATCACTCAAAGTTCGCCAAAAACCAATTTTTACTAAAAGTTCATCATTTCGTCAATTTCTTATCATACACAATCAAAACCATACCAAACCATTCCAAACTCCATTTTTCATCAAAATCAACCCTTTCTGTCATATTACACTAATCTTACCACATTTTCCTTCACATTTCATTGTTCTCAACCTCAACATCAACTATATAACACTTATAATCAATCCACATTCAAATTTACCATCCACATTACCATTTCATCAACCTCAACATCACATCTATCATAACAACCCACTTTTCCAATCCACACAATCATTCAACATCATCATATCATTATCAATCATCGTAATTGAACTCAAAATTCATCAACTCATCATAAACTATCATACATCAACATTCAATGACTCATCAACCATTTTAATTCAATCCTATCCTATAGGTCACTAGCCTAAGTGTCCATGAATATTATATACTACATAGAAGAAACCGAAACCATACCTTGGCCGATTCCCAATATGTCTAAAACTCAGAATTGAGCACAAGCAAGCTCTCAACCACAATCCAAGCTTTCAATTCCACTTCAACAAGCACCAACAAGTTCCAATAGCTCTAAAGCTCACAATTATTCAAGCTATATATACGTAAATCATCACAAATCAATCTAGGGCTCAATATAAACATAATCTCACAAGGGTTCAATGCCTCTTACCTTGTCCAACAGTTTTGATAGTCAAAACCCAATGCTATGTAAGGATTAGAGTGAACCTAAACACCCAAAAATCACAAAACCTCACTTAATCCAAAGCCCTAAACTCGAAATTTTGAAGAGAAGAACTGAGAAGATTTCGTGGTTACCTCTCCAGTTTTTTGTATGGGTCTTGTAGAGCTCTTCACAAGGAACACGTAGCCGCAAACGGTGCGGCGATCGGAGCTCTATAGCTCAAGATATGAGCTTGAGAAGATGAAGATGAGTAGTGTCAATAGAGGGTTTTCTTCTTCTTCTCTTCTCAACTGTGTGGTTGTGATTGTAAGTGTTTCATGCTGAAATGGGTTCACTTATGAACCTTTTATATGTTGGGCTTGGGCCCAACTTGGGCCCGGTCCAATCCGTTAGCGTTTTTAGCCTGTTCGGCCTAACTTCGGATCAAACCTTTAAAATTAACGCCCGAATTTTGACTTCTAATATTTTTCTAAGGTTTTTGACTATTAGCGGGCAGATTTGAACCGGTTGAACCGGTTCAACTGCCGGTTCGCGTTTTTTCGCAATTTTTCGCAAAAAACATATTTTTTAACTCAGAAAAATCTACTGAGTCCAAAAATCACATTTAAATCCTCAATTTCTGATGAGCGGATAATTTATATGCTTTTTGGCATTTTTTTAGTAGGATCTAGTTACTTTTAGGGATGTTTTTAATAGATTTTGTGTTAAATTCACATTTCTGGACTTTACTATGAGTTTGTGTGTTTTTCTGTGATTTTAGGTATTTTCTGGCTGAAATTGAGGAACTTGAGCAGAAATCAGATTCAGAGGTTGAAAAAGGACTGCTGATGCTGTTGGATTCTGACCTCCCTGCACTCAAAGTGGATTTTCTGTAGCTACAGAACTCGAAATGGTGCGCTTCCAATTGCGTTGGAAAGTAGACATTCAGGGCTTTCCAGCAATATATAATAGGCCATACTTTGGCCAAGAATAGACGACGTAAACTGGCGTTTAACGTCAGCTTTCTACCCAAATCTGGCGTCCAGCGCCAGAAAAGGATCCAAAACCAGAGTTGAACGCCCAAACTGGCACAAAAACTGACGTTCAACTCCACAAATGGCCTCTGCACGTGCAACACTTAAGCTCAGCCCAAACACACACCAAGTGGGCCCTGGAAGTGGATTTATACATCAAATACTTACTCATGTAAACCCTAGTAGCTAGTTTATTATAAATAGGACCTCTTACTATTGTATTAGGCATCCTGGATTGTATTTTGATCCTGTGATCACGTTTTAGGGGGCTGGCCATCTCGGCCATGCCTGGACCTTCACTTATGTATTTTTAACGGTAGAGTTTCTACACTCCATAGATTAAGGTGTCGAGCTCTGCTGTTCCTCAAAGATTAATGCAAGTACTACTGTTTTCTATTCAATTCATCTTATTTCGCTTCTAAGATATCCATTCGCACCCAAGAACGTGATGAAGGTGATGATTATGTGTGACGCTCATCACCATCTCCCCTATGAACACGTGCCTGACAAACACTTCCGTTCTACATGAAATAAGCTAGAATGAATATCTCTTAGATCTCTTAACCGGAATCTTCGTGGCATAAGCTAGAATGATGGCGGCATTCAAGAGAATCCGGAAGGTCTAAACCTTGTCTGTGGTATTCTGAGTAGGATTCAATGATTGAATGACTGTGACGAGCTTCAAACTCGCGAGTGCTGGGCGTTAGTGACAGACGCAAAAGGAGGGTGAATCCTATTCCAGCATGATCGAGAACCGACAGATGAATAGCCGTGCCGTGACAGGGTGCGTGAGCATATTATTCACTGAGAGGAGGGGATGTAGCCACTGACAACGGTGATGC
This sequence comes from Arachis hypogaea, assembly GCF_003086295.3. Taxonomy (NCBI): domain Eukaryota; kingdom Viridiplantae; phylum Streptophyta; class Magnoliopsida; order Fabales; family Fabaceae; genus Arachis; species Arachis hypogaea. The sequence goes on along the minus strand of NC_092051.1, from coordinate 40,879,662 downwards.
CCTTGCATAAAGCCAGCCATGGAAAGGAGTAAGACTGATTGGATGAAGATAGCAGGAAAGCAGAGGTTCAGAGGAACGAAAAGCATCTCCATTCGCTTATCTGAAATTCCTACCAATGATTTACATAAGTATCTCTATCCCTATTTTATTAATTAATATTCGAAAACACCATTATCAATTTATATCTGCCTGACTGAGATTTACAAGGTGACCATAGCTTGCTTCATACCAACAATCTCCGTGGGATTCGATCCTTACTCACGTAAGGTATTACTTGGACGACCCAGTGCACTTGCTGGTTAGTTGTATCGAAGTTGTGACAAATTATGAATGTGTAATCACGATTACGCATACCAAGTTGCTCACGTGCCAGGAATAGTTTGAGCCTGGACATCACAATTTTGTGCACCAAGTTTTTGGCACCGTTGCCGGGGATTGTTCGTGTTTGGACAACTGACGGTTCATCTTGTTGCTCAGATTAGGTAATTTTCTTTTTTGTTTTCTTTTCAAAAATTTTTCAAAAATCTTTCAAAAATCTTCTCACCTATTTTTGAAAAAAAAAATGTTTTCAAAAATATATTTTTCTTCAAAATTTTTAAGAATGAATTCTAGTGTTTCATATAACATGTTTTAGCTTGACTGGCTATTAAGCCATGTCTAATTCCCAGGATTTTGATTGAGGACTATGAATTCATTACTTCCTTTTTCCCAAGTGTTTTCGAAAAAAATTATACAAAAATTCAAAAAAAATTAGAAAATCATAAAAATCAAAAATATTTTTGTGTTTCTTGTTTGAGTCTTGAGTCATATTATAAGTTTCGTGTCATTTGCATGTGCATCTTGCATTTTTTTTTTTCGAAAATTTCATGCATTCATGGTGTTCTTCATGATCTTCAAGTTGTTCTTGGTAAGTCTTCTTGTTTGATCTTGATGTTTTTTTGTTTTGTGTTGTATGTTATTTTTCATATGCATTCTTGAATTCTTAGTGCGTAAGCATTAAAGAATTCTAAGTTTGGTGTCTTGCATGTTTTCTTTGCATTAAAAATTTTTCAAAAATATGTTCTTGATGTTCATCATGATCTTCATAGTGTTCTTGGTGTTCATCTTGACATTCATAGCATTCTTGCATGCATTCATTATTTTGATCTAAAAATTTCATGCATTGCATAATTTTCATGTTTTCATAAAAATTCAAAAAAATAAAAAAAATATCTTTCCCTTTTTCTCTCATCAAATTCGAAAATTTGAGTTGACTTTTTCAAAAATTTTTAAAATCAAGTTATTTCTTATGAGTCAAATCAAATTTTCAATTTGAAAATCTTATCTTTTTCAAAATCTTTTTCAAAAATCAAATCTTTTTCAAATTCTTAGTTATTTTCGAAAATTCCAAAAATATTTTTCAAAAATCTTTTTCTTATTTTTATATCAAATTTTCGAAAATAACATAATCAATTAATGTTTTGATTCAAAAATTTGAAGTTTGTTACTTGCTTGTTAAGAAAGATTCAAACTTTAAGTTCTAGAATCATATCTTGTGATTTCTTGTGAATCAAGTCATTAATTGTGATTTTTAAAAATCAAATCTTTTTCAAAAACTAATTTCTATCATATCTTTTCAAAATATCTTCTTATCTTATCTTTTTCAAAAATTTGATTTCAAAATATCTTTTCTAACTTCCTAACTTCTTATCTTTTCAAAATTTGTTTCAACTAACTAACTAACTTTTTGTTTGTTTCTTAACTTTTTCAAAACTACCTAACTAACTCTCTCTCTCTAATTTTCGAAAATATCTTCCCTCTTTTTCAAAAATTTCTTTTTAATTAACTAATTAATTTTATTTTTTTATTTTTGATTTCAAAAATTTTCGAAAATTACTAACATTTTTCAAAAACCATTTTCGGAAATCACTAACTCTTTTTCAAAAATATTTTTGAAAATTCTCTCTCTCCCATCTTATTCTATTTATTCATTCATATCCTAACATCTCATCTCACATCTCTAGCCTCCTCACAGTTGTGTTTCTTCCATTATATTACATTCTTTATCTCCCCCTTTTTTTCCACTTACAAAGGGATCCCTATACTGTGGTATAAAGGATATCCATTATTATTATTATTATTTTTCTGTGCCTTCTTCTTTGTCATATGAGCAGGAGCAAGGATAAGAACATTCTTGTGGAAGCAGATCCAGAACCTGAAAGGACTCTGAAAAGGAAACTAAGAGAAGCTAAAATACAACAATCCAGAGATAACCTTTCAGAAATTTTCGAACAGAAAGAGGAGATGGCAGCCGAAAATAATAATAATATAAGGAAGATGCTTGGTGACTTTACTGCACCTAATTCCAATTTACATGGAAGAAGCATCTCCATTCCTGCCATTGGAGCAAACAACTTTGAGCTGAAACCTCAGTTAGTTTCTCTGATGCAGCAGAACTGCAAGTTTCATGGACTTCCATCTGAAGATCCTTTTCAGTTCTTAACTGAGTTCTTGCAGATATGTGATACTGTTAAGACTAATGGAGTAAATCCTGAAGTCTACAGGCTCATGCTTTTCCCTTTTGCTGTAAGAGACAGAGCTAGATTATGGTTGGATTCTCAACCCAAAGACAGCCTGAACTCTTGGGATAAGCTGGTCACGACTTTCTTAGCCAAGTACTTTCCTCCTCAAAAGCTGAGCAAGCTTAGAGCTGATGTTCAAACCTTCAGACAGAAAGAAGGTGAATCCCTCTATGAAGCTTGGGAAAGATACAAACAGTTGACCAAAAAGTGTCCTTCTGACATGCTTTCAGAATGGACCATCCTGGATATATTCTATGATGGTTTATCTGAGCTATCAAAGATGTCACTGGACACTTCTGCAGGTGGATCCATTCACCTAAAGAAAACGCCTGCAGAAGCTCAAGAACTCATTGACATGGTTGCTAATAACCAGTTCATGTACACTTCTGAAAGGAATCCTGTGAGTAATGGGACGCCTATGAAGAAGGGAGTTCTTGAAGTTGATACTCTGAATGCCATATTGGCTCAGAATAAAATATTGACTCAGCAAGTCAATATGATCTCTCAGAGTCTGTATGGAATGCAAGCTGCATCCAACAGTACTCAAGAGGCTTCTTATGAAGAAGAAGCTTATGATCCTGAGAACCCTGCAATAGCAGAGGTGAATTATTTAGGTGAACCTTATGGAAACACCTATAACTCATCATGGAGAAATCATCCAAATCTCTCATGGAAGGATCAAAAGCCTCAACAAGGCTTTAATAATGGTGGAAGAAACAGGTTTAGCAATAGCAAGCCTTTTCCATCATCCACTCAGCAACAGATAGAGAACTCTGAACAAAATACTTCTAATTTAGCAAACTTAGTCTCTGATCTATCTAAGGCCACTGTAAGTTTCATGAATGAAACAAGATCTTCCATTAGAAACCTGGAAGCACAAGTGGGCCAGCTGAGTAAAAGGATCACTGAAATCCCTCCTAGTACTCTCCCAAGCAATACAGAAGAGAATCCAAAAGGAGAGTGCAAGGCCATTGACATAAGCGCCATGGCCGAACCTGTGAGGAGAGGAGAGGACGTGAATCCCAAGGAGGAAAACCTCCTGGGATGTCCAGTGGTCAATAAGGAGCTTCCCTCTGAGGAACCAAAGGACTCTGAGGCTCATCTAGAGACCATAGAGATTCTATTGAACCTCCTTATGCCCTTTATGAGCTCTGATGAGTATTCCTCTTCTGAAGAGAATGAGGATGTTACTGAAGAGCAAACTGCAAGTTTCTTGGTGCAATTATGAAGCTGAATGCCAAACTATTTGGCATTGATACTTAGGAAGTTGAACCTCCCTTGTTCATCAATGAACTAAGTGATCTGGATCAACTGACATTGCCTCAGAAGAGACAGGATCCTGGAAAGTTCATAATACCCTGCACCATAGGCACCATGGTCTTTAAGGCTCTGTGTGACCTTGGTTCAGGAATAAACCTCATGCCCCTCTCTGTAATAGAGAAACTGGGAATCTATGGGGTGCAAGCTGCTAAAATCTCATTAGAGATGGCAGACAGCTCTAGAAAATAGGCTTATGGACAAGTAGAGGACGTGTTAGTAAAGGTTGAAGGCCTTTACATCCCTGCTGATTTCATAGTCCTGGATACTGGAAAGGAAGAGGATGAATCCATCATCCTAGGAAGACCTTTCCTGGCCACAGCAAGAGCTGTGATTGATGTTGACAGAGGTGAAATATTCCTTCAATGGAATGAGAACTCCCTTGTGTTTAAAACTCAAGGATCCCCCTCTGCAACCATGGAGAGGAAGCAGAAAAAGCTTCTCTCCAAGCAGAGTCAACCAGAGCCCCCACAGTCAAACTCTAAGTTTGGTGTTGAACTCCCATATCCAAACTCTAAGTTTGGTGTTGGAGAGTCTCAACAAAGCTCTGCACATCTGTGAGGCTCCATGAGAGCCCACTGTCAAGCTATTGACATTAAAAAAGCGCTTGTTGGGAGGCAACCCAATGTTTATCTAATTCTTATTTTTATTGTTTTTCATGTTTTCTTAGGTTCATGATCATGTGGAGTCACAAAATAAATATAAAAATTGAAAACGGAATCAAAAACAGCAGAAGAAAAATCACACCCTGGAGGAGCATCTGCCTGGCGTTCAAACGCCAGAACAGAGCATGGTTCTGGCGCTGAACGCCCAGAATGGGCAGCATCCTGGCGCTGAACACCCAGAACAAGCATGGTTCTGGCGTTCAACGCCAGAAATGGCAGCAAATGGGCGTTGAACGCCCAAAATGGGCACCAACCTGGCGCTGAACGCCCAGAGTTGTGTGCAAGGGCATTTTACATGCCTAAATTGGTGCAGGGATGTAAATGCCTTGACACCTCAGGATCTGTGGACCCCACAGGATCATCTCAGGATCTGTGAACCCCACAGGATCCCCACCTACCTCATCATCTCTCTTTCCATTCATGATCATCCCTTCTGTTTTCCATTTACCACTCACATCCTTACACCCACTTACCTTCAAAATTCAACATCTCTCCCCCACCCAATCCCACCCATATGGCCGAATACACACCTCCCTCCATCTCCTCTATATCTTCTTCTTCTTCTATTCTTTCTTCTTTTGCTCGAGGGCGAGCAACATTCTAAGTTTGGTGTGGTAAAAGCATAGCTTGTTTGTTTTTTCCATAACCATTGATGGTACCTAAGGCCAGAGAAACCTCTAGAAAGAGAAAAGGGAAGACAAAAGCTTCCATCAAGGGTCTATAGCTCAGTGGTAGAACATTTGACTGCAAATCAAGAGATCCCTGAGATACCTCAGGGGATACATTTTCTTCCACACAATTATTGGAAGCAACTAAGGGTGGAACATCAAGAGCACTCCATCATCCTTCATGAAATCAGAGAAGATCTAAAAGCACTGAAGGAGGAGCAACAAAGGCAAGGAAGAGACATAGAAGAGCTCAAGGACATCATTGATTCCTCAAGAAGGAAATGCTACCATCACTAAGGTGGATTCATTCCTTGTTCTTAATTCTTCTGCTTTTCGTTTTCTATGTTATGTGCTTATCTATGTTTGTGTCTTCATTACATGATCATTAGTAGTTAGTAACTTTGTCTTAAAGTTATGAATGTCCTATGAATCCATCACCTCTCTTAAATGAAAAATGTTTTAATTCAAAAGAACAAGAAGTACATGAGTTTTGAATTTATCCTTGAACTTAGTTTAATTATATTGATGTGGTGATAATGCTTCTTGTTTTCTGAATGTATGCTTGAACAGTGCATATGTCTTTTGAAGTTGTTGTTTAAGAATGTTAAATATGTTGGCTCTTGAAAGAATGATGACTAGGAGACATGTTATTTGATAATCTGAAAAATCATAAAAATGATTCTTGAAGCAAGAAAAAGCAGCAAAGAACAAAGCTTGCAGAAAAAAAAAATAGGCGAAAAAAAATAGAAAGAAAAAGAAAAAGCAAGCAGAAAAAGCCAAAGCTCTTAAAACCAAGAGGCAAGAGCAAAAAGCCAATAACCCTTAAAACCAAAAGGCAAGGGCAAATAAAAAGGATCCCAAGGCTTTGAGCATCAGTGGATAGGAGGCCTAAAGGAATAAAATCCTGGTCTAAGCGGCTAAACCAAGCTGTCCCTAACCATGTGCTTGTGGCGTGTAGGTGTCAAGTGAAAACTTGAGACTGAGCGGTTAAAGTCAAGGTCCAAAGCAAAAAAAAAAAAGAGTGTGCTTAAGAACCCTGGACACCTTTAATTGGGGACTTTAGCAAAGCTGAGTCACAATCTGAAAAGGTTCACCCAATTATGTGTCTGTGGCACTTATGTATCCGGTGGTAATACTGGCAAACAAAGTGCTTAGGGCCACGGCCAAGACTCATAAAGAAGCTGTGTTCAAGAATCATCATACTGAACTAGGAGAATAAATGACACTATCTGAACTCTGGGTTCCTATAGATGCCAATCATTCTGAACCTCAATGGATAAAGTGAGATGCCAAAACTATTCAAGAGGCAAAAAGCTATAAGTCCCGCTCATATGATTGAAGCTATGTTTCATTGATAGTTTGGAATTTATAGTATATTCTATTCTTTTTATCCTATTTTGATTTTCAGTTGCTTGGGGACAAGCAACAATTTAAGTTTGGTGTTGTGATGAGCGGATAATTTATACGCTTTTTGGCATTTTTTTTAGTAGGATCTAGTTACTTTTAGGGATGTTTTTAATAGATTTTGTGTTAAATTCACATTTCTGGACTTTACTATGAGTTTGTGTGTTTTTCTGTGATTTCAGGTATTTTCTAGCTGAAATTGAGGGACTTGAGCAGAAATTAGATTCAGAGGTTGAAAAAGGACTGCTGATGCTGTTGGATTCTGACCTCCCTACACTTAAAGTGAATTTTCTGGAGCTACAGAACTCGAAATGGCGCGCTTCTAATTGCGTTGGAAAGTAGACATTCAGGGCTTTCCAGCAATATATAATAGTTCATACTTTGGCCAAGAATAGATGACGTAAACTGGCGTTCAACGCCAGCTTTCTACCCAAATCTGGCGTCCAGCGCCAGAAAAGGATCCAAAACCAGAGTTGAACGCCCAAACTGGCACAAAAACTGGCGTTCAACTCCACAAATGGCCTCTGCACGTGTAACACTTAAGCTCAGCCCAAACACACACCAAGTGGGCCCCGGAAGTGGATTTATACATCAAATACTTACTCATGTAAACCCTAGTAGCTAGTTTATTATAAATAGGACCTCTTACTATTGTATTAGGCATCCTGGATTGTATTCTGATCCTGTGATCACGTTTTAAGGGGCTGGCCATCTCGGCCATGCCTGGACCTTCACTTATGTATTTTTAACGGTAGAGTTTCTACACTCCATAGATTAAGGTGTGGAGCTCTGCTATTCCTCAAAGATTAATGCAAGTACTACTGTTTTCTATTCAATTCATCTTATTTCGCTTCTAAGATATCCATTCGCACCCAAGAATGTGATGAAGGTGATGATTATGTGTGACGCTCATCACCATCTCCCCTATGAACACGTGCCTGACAAACACTTCCGTTCTACATGAAATAAGCTAGAATGAATATCTCTTAGATCTCTTAACCGGAATCTTCGTGGCATAAGCTAGAATGATGGCGGCATTCAAGAGAATCCGGAAGGTCTAAACCTTGTCTGTGGTATTCTGAGTAGGATTCAATGATTGAATGACTGTGACGAGCTTCAAACTCGCGAGTGCTGGGCGTTAGTGACAGACGCAAAAGGAGGGTGAATCCTATTCCAGCATGATCGAGAACCGACAGATGAATAGCCGTGCCGTGACAGGGTGCGTGAGCATATTATTCACTGAGAGGAGGGGATGTATCCACTGACAACGGTGATGCCCTTGCATAAAGCCAGCCATGGAAAGGAGTAAGACTGATTGGATGAAGATAGCAGGAAAGCAGAGGTTCAGAGGAACGAAAAGCATCTCCATTCGCTTATCTGAAATTCCTACCAATGATTTACATAAGTATCTCTATCCCTATTTTATTAATTAATATTCGAAAACACCATTATCAATTTATATCTGCCTGACTGAGATTTACAAGGTGACCATAGCTTGCTTCATACCAACAATCTCCGTGGGATTCGACCCTTACTCACGTAAGGTATTACTTGGACGACCCAGTGCACTTGCTGGTTAGTTGTATCGAAGTTGTGACAAATTATGAATGTGTAATCACGATTACGCATACCAAGTTGCTCACGTGCCAGGAATAGTTTGAGCTTGGACATCACAATTTTGTGCACCAATTTCTCACTCTAATTTCTCGGAACCCAATTTGGGAAATATTAATTACTTAATTAAACAGGTAATTAGTCGCAGTTCTTACATAGAGAAACACGTAGAAAGCGACTCTATCGACATATCCAATCCTACTGGAGGAGACTCAGGCACTACCTGTAAGATCCAGAACATTTGGAAAATCTTATTATGAATCAATTTCAATTTATTTATTCATTTAAGACTTTAGTTTTAGGAGAAAATCTTGTTATGAGTCATTTTCAATTTATTTATTAATTTAAGAGTTTAATTTCAGGAATTATTTTATTAAAGGTAATAAAATCAAGTTTTGATTATTTAAATTAGAATTTTTATCTAATTTTACAATTATTGGATAATATTTTATATTTAAATTATAAAGTTTAGTAATTGTAAAATAATAAGAATTTTTTTATGATTTAATTTAAATAATTGAGGTTTTGGAATTTAGCACTCTAGTTTTTATAAATAAAGAAAATTAATTATATTATCTAAACTTCTTGCATTAGAGTATTTATTTAAAAATAATTTGTAAATTGACGAACAAATAGTATTTTTATATATAATTATTGTTGGATTAAAAATTGATTTTCAATTACTATGTTACCCCTAATTTTATTAAAATTACTAAACTACCCAAAATCCTAATTTATGAAACACACAACTCAAATCCTAGCTCACTTTCACCTCACACACTCAGCCGTCACCCGCAACCTCCCTTCCTCACTTTCTGATAAACTCCAATTTTGTGGTTTATCTTGTACTTAATTTAGGGGATTTTATCACCTTTTCTCACATTTATTCAATGAAATAGCATGGTTTTGTAATTCTCCCTTAATTTGTGTTTAAGTGTAAAAATATGCTTTTTAGGCCCTTAAATTGGTGATTTTAATTCACTTTAATTCCATTGGATGTCTTGATGTCTTTGTTGAGTGATTTCAGGTTCATAAGGCAAGTATTGGATGGAAGAAATGAAGAGAAAAGCATGCAAAATAGAGAATTCACAAAGAAATGAGCATTTGGAGAATTGAGGGCCACGCACACGCATCATCCACACGTACGCGTGCATTGAAGATTTGTAAGCCACGCGCACGCGTCGCCCACACGTACGCGTGAGTAAGAGTTCGGCCAGCGACACGCACGCGTCACCCACGCGTACGCGTGACACTTGGCACGTGACTCACTTAAAGTGAAATCGTTGGGGGCGATTTCTGAGTTGCCCAGGCCCAAATCCAACTCGTTTATGAGGGTATTTCATGCAGAATTCAAGCTTGGGCAAGGGAGGAGCACTTGGTTGTAGCTTGGCATGGAATAGTTTAGTTTCTAGAGAGAGAAGCTCCATCTTCTCTCTAGAATTAGGGTTCTTAGGCTTATTTCCATTTTAGATCTAGGTTCAATTTATTGTTCTCATCTTGTTTTCTTCACATTTTCATGCTCTAGTAGTTTGATTCTCTTAGTTTTCATGATGATTTTCCCTTTATGCCTCTTTTATGTTGTTGATGAAATCTTGTTGGATTTGGATTCTCTTTAATGCAATTAATGTTTGATGTTCTTTTATTGTTGATTTCAGTTGTGGATCTTACTTTGCTTGTATTGGGTAGTTGTAGAATTTATCTTTCATTGGAATTTACTATGCTTTCCTTTTATGCCTTCCAAGTGTTTGACAAAATGCTTGGTAGGATGTTAGAGTAGATCTTTGAACATTCTTGGCTTGGAAAGAGGAATTAGGTGACCTTGAGTCATGAATACCCAACCTATGTTGGTGATCTAGAGTTGTTAGCTAGTATTGTTTTCATTGACTCTAATCTCTTGCTAATTCAATTAGTGAGTTGATTAGGACTTTTGGATTAAGATTAGTTAGTCCTATTTGACTTTTTCTCATGTGAAGATAACATTATACCTTCTACCATTGTTAGGGATGACGAAATAGGATAAATTCTTGTTAATTATTGTTATGATTAGTGACTAGGATAGAAAGCCTATGATCTCAACCTTTGCCATGAATGTCTCTCTTTATTACTTGCTTTCGTTAGTTACTTGATTTACTTTTGTTGCTATTTATTTTCTTGCCCTTTTACCAATCAAACCACTTTGCATCTTCATAGCCAATAATCAAACACTTCATTGTAATTCCTTGTGAGACGACCCGAGGTTTAAATACTTGGTTAATTTTTATTGGGGTTTGTACTTGTGGCAACTCAAATTTTTTATGTGAGAATTGTTTGTTGGTTTGGAGCTATGCTTACAACAAAATTCTTATTTCTACAAGAGAAATTCTAGATCGACACAACAATTTCTCTCACTATCAAAATAGCGCCGTTGCCGGGGAATTGCAATGGTGCTATGTTATGGCTATTGTATACATTGTGAATATGTTTGCCTTTTTTCTTCGTTGTTAGTTGTTGCTAGTTGTAGGACTTTGCTTTCTTTATTTCTTGTTAGTTTTTGTTTTTGTTTTCTCTTATCACCATCAATTCTCATCACTTTGGCTATGAGTGTGGTTCAAACTATGTTGTAGGAAATGGAAGCTTTAATGAGGATTTGCATCAAGGATTTGGAGATCAACGGTGGGAGGAGCCCCGAGCTTATGGACAATCTTCTTGGCAACAACCTCCTCCCGAATCAAGTTTGACAAGAGTGCTTGGGGACATGACTACTCTCCTCACAGAGATGCGCAAGAAACAAAAGGCATTTTATTCTATCCAAGCCGTTCAAGCGCCACCCCAACATGATTACTCTCTGGTTTCTTATGGGTACAATCCAACTCTTGATGCATACTAATCTAATGTGTGTGATGACCCTTATTGTGATTGTCAACCACAACCACCACATACATATAACCCTTTCCCTCAACATGGTCCCCAACAATCTCATTCACAAGCCTCATACCACCATTCACCCCCATATAACCCTAATCTATATCCACCGTACCAACCACCATGTGAACCATACCTAGAGCCACCATTCCAACACCAATACTCCCAAGAACCACAAACTCCATACACACTACCTCAAGACTTTCACCAATATGGACCACCTTTCAACTACAATACCTTTTCCTCAAACAATGAACATTTTCTTCTACCACCACTTTCATCGGACGACCTAATGTGAGAGCAACAAGAACTTCTAGCTAGGTGTCTAAATCAAGATGAAGAGCTCAAGGAGATAGAAGCCAAGGTTGCTATTGTGATAGAAGCCGTTAGCAACATGGTCTCATCCCGCCTAAGCCTATGCGATCAAGGCACTTCCATTGTTGAATGTCACTCAAGGAGCTTAGTGAGGGAATGGACTTAAAGCTTCAAAGGGAAGAAGATGAGTTAAAGCAAGAAGTCCAACAAGAGGAGGAGGTAGAGATTATTGAACAAGAGAAAATAGTGGTTGGAGATTTAGAATATGTATAGTACATGGGAGTATCACAAGTTGAAAAGCCCTATTCCAAGAAGCTTGATATTGGTGTTGAAGAGGGTATACAACCCCCAAAGCATATTATGGTTGAAGACTTGGAAGAGGTTGAAGAGATGGATTTAATCATTGAGAATTTCTTATCTACAATCGAATCCTCTCCCATTGGGCTTGAAATTGAGATTAAGGAAGAAGATGCACAACCTCCCATGCCTTTGGTAAGTAATGAAAATGAGATGGAATTGGAAGAAAGCTACGAAGAAGAATGTTTGGAAGAAGTTGGGCAATCAACAAGTCCTCCTATATATGATGATTCTGCATCAACATATGATCCTTTTGAGCTTGATGAATCCTCCCCTACTATGCTTGGAATCGATAATGAGGTAGATTTCACTAAACCTCCTATCTATGATGAGAGTGATGAGGAAGAGCTTGAAGAAATTGGTGAAGAAGAATGTGGACTTGAGGAAGCTTGGCAAGAGGCAAAGCTTGAAGAATCTTTCCAAGTGGTGGAAGCCTCTAGAAGAGGATGTACGGGAGTGGAACATGCTTTGTCAAGACCGTTGGGAACTCCTCTACCTGAGTTGCCATCTAACCTTTCATTTGAGTGGGTAAAACTTCTAACTCTTAGCTTTCTTATCCCACTTGAGTATGGTATTATCGAGACGGATGGCCAACTTAGGGTGCTTTGTGGAATTAAGCGTAAGCAGAGGATGTTTAGTGGTTGACGTTGTAAGTCTAGGCTCATTATGATTGGAGGCTCAAAATTGAGGAGCATGGATTGGTGTAGTATTCAAATAGATGGGTCTAAGAGGGTAGTTTGGTGCCCTCATGAGAATTCGGCTTGCTTACCACCCGGAGAGAATTATCATGACCAATTTGAAGACGGGTGTGAGAACAAAGTATGGGATCCCGGATTATAAGGTGTGGATCAACTTTAGGAGCTCATAGTTTGTGAAGAAATCCATCAAAGCTTGGATATATCAATTTTGAATGATGGAGCTTATTGGAGGTCCAAGCATTGGTGGATGTTCAAGGATGGGTTCAAGCACAAGCCACCTTGATGAAGAGCTCCCCATAAGTCCAACTTAAGGACAATAAACAAAAGTGCTAGGTAGAAGACACCCCACCATGGTAAAATCTTTTCATTTTTCTCTTTTGTAAATATTGGTAAGATTAGTTTAATTTCATGTTTTGATTGGTTTGTTGAGTTTAATTGGAAGTTTGGTATATTAAATAACGTTTTATGGTGTTTTGGTAGCTGCTTGGAGGTGTGAAATGCTTGGTTTGGTGCAAGAACATGGAAAAATTTTGAAAAACTGAGCACCAACCCACGCGTATGCGTGACCCAAGTTTTTTTCGACCATCCACGCGCACGCGTCACCCACACGTACGCGCGGATTCCAAATTTTCACCCCGAAGCCAAAAACCCGAGAGTTGTGCGTGAAGTGTGCCAACTTTGTGCCTTCACCCACACGTACGCGTATCTCACGCGTACGCGTCGACCTTCTCTGAATAACCCACCACGTGTACACATGCTTTACGCGTACGCGTCGCTCCCATTTCACCACTCCACGCGCACGCGTCACTGACGCGTACGCGTGGGCTGCCTTGTTTCATCCATCTCCTTTTCTTCTCCCTTTTCCATTTCTTTCCTTCTTCTTTCTTCTTCTCTTTTATTTCCACCCTTCAATCATCATCTAACATTACCAAATACCATCTATAACAAATTATTTTAGTTAGTTGGTTGGTTGTTTAGTTAGTTTAATTTTTGTTTAATCTTCTCTTTTCTTCATAATAAATGTTGGATTATTAATCTTGTTTACTGTTTATTGCTGCTTATTATTAACTGAATGCTATTTTACCATAACTATTTTTGATATTCATTATTGGATTCTTTGTTGAGGGTACAATTTTGTTACTTGGTTTCGAGTTCTTAATACTTAATGTTTTGAATACCAAGTGCTTGTACATTGCCTCCAAGTATCTTAACTCTTTTGAATTGCATGTTTTGGCCGCCATGCATTCATCATCCATCGTTAGGCAATTGTACATTATCAATGCATTTTTTAGGTGATGCTTGCTATGCTTGATCCGTATTCACATCACCTATTTCATGCGTTGAGATTTTGGAATTGTGAAATTGGATCGAAAGCTTACCTGAGTGATATATTTTTGAGCTCTTCAAGCTTTGTGGACCATGCTTGCTATGTGATTGATCTTAACTCTTATATTTCTTTTCCTAAGTTCCATAACATCCATGTGCTCCACCTCTATGTCACTTAGGTGTTGCAAACAAACTTCAATATGTGTCATTGTTTGATGTGTAAGTTTCACATTTCATCTTGTTCATTAAAGTTACCGTGCACATCAATCAATGTCCATCCATTATCCAATTCACAATTGCTTGACTTTGCTTGAATGCTTTATGCTCCCTTATTGCTTGTTTGGTTGTCTTAACCTACAAGTTCTCTCCGAAGTATCTCAAGCACACTAGAATGAGTGACGTGCATACTTTCTTTGTATAATTGTGACATATCTCTCTATGATAGTGTGTGTGTGTTCTAAAGGGTGCCTAATTTATAACTCACACACCTATTCTGTATCAATGTCACACTAGTTCACTGATGAGCGGATATTTTATACGCTTTTTAGGGATAATTTCATATAGTTTTGAGTATGTTTTTGTTAGTTTTTAGTCTATTTTTATTAGTTTTTAGGAAAAATTCATCTTTTCTGGACTTTACTATGAGTTGTGTGTTTTTCTGTAATTTCAGGTATTTTTCTGGCTGAAATTGAAGGAGCTGAGCAAAAATCTGATTCAGGCTGAAAAAGGACTGCTGATGTTGTTGGATTCTGACCTCCCTGCACTCAAAGTGGATTTTCTGGAGCTACAGAACTCGAAATGGCATGCTTCCAATTGCGTTGGAAAGTAGACATCCAGGGCTTTCCAGAAATATATAATAGTCTATACTTTTTACAAGGATAGACGACGTAAACTGGCGTTCAACGCCAGTTCTCTGCCCAATTCTGGCGTCCAGCGCCAGAAAAGGATCAAAAGCTGGAGTTGAACGCCCAAACTGGCATAAAAACTGGCGTTCAACTCCACAAATAGCCTCTGCACGTGAATTGCTTAAGTCTCAGCCCAGCACACACCAAGTGGGCCCCAGAAGTGGATCTCTGCATTATCCATCATAGTCTACTCATATTTTGTAACCCTGGGCTACTAGTTTAGTATTTAAACAACTTTTAGAGACTTATTTTGTATCTCATGACATTTTAGATCAAACTTTGTATTCTCTGACGGCATGAGTCTCTAAACCCCATTGTTGGGGGTGAGGAGCTCTGCTGTGTCTCGATGAATTAATGCAAGTATTTCTGTTTTCCATTCAAACACGCTTGTTCCTATCTAAGATGTTCATTTGCGCTTAACTGTGATGAAGGTGATGATCTGTGACACTCATCACCTTCCTCAAACCATGAACGTGTGCCTGACAACCACCTCCGTTCTATATACGATTGAATGAGTATCTCTTAGATTCCTTAATCAGAATCTCCGTGGTATAAGCTAGAACTGATGGCGGCATTCATGAGAATCCGGAAAGTCTAAACCTTGTCTGTGGTATTCCGAGTAGGATTCAAGGATTGAATGACTGTGATGAGCTTCAAACTCCTGAAGGCTGGGCGTTAGTGACAGACGCAAAAGGATAGTAAATCCTATTCCAACCGGATCGAGAACCAACCGGTGATTAGCCGTGCTGTGATAGAGCGCGTGAGCGTAGTTTTCACTGGAAGGATGAAAGGTAGCCATTGACAACGGTGATCCACCAACACACAGCTTGCCATAGGAGGATGTGCGTGCGTGAACAAGAAGACAGAGGAAAGCAGAGATTCAGAAGACAAAGCATCTCCAAAACTCCAACATATTCTCCATTACTGCATAACAAGTAACCTTTAATCCATGTTCTATTGTTTATTTGCAATTCAACTGATAAACATAATTGACTTCCTGACTAAGATTTACAAGATAACCATAGATTGCTTCAAACCAACAATCTCCGTGGGATTTGACCCTTACTCACGTGAGGTATTACTTGGACGACCCAGTGCACTTGCTGGTCAGTGGTACGAGTTGTGAAAAGTGTGATTCACAATTTGTGCACCAAGTTTTTGGCACCGTTTCCGGGGATTGTTCGTGTTTGAACAACTGACGGATTATTTTGTTGCTTAGATTAGGAAAATTTTTCTTTTTAGTCTAGAGTCTCTTATTAGTGTTCTTGGTTAAAAATATCCTTCTTTAAAACAAGTGTTACATTTACTGCCCAACTGGCTAGAGCGTTAGTCTAAGCCCGTGGCAGTTTGGTACACTCTTTTTAAAACCTTTTTCATAAATAATATTTTCTCTATAAAATTTTGTGCCAAACTTTAAGTTTGGTGTTTTCTTGTTGATTTTTCTGTGTTTTTCGAAAATTTATTTTGGTTTTCTAAAAATTTTAAGTTTGGTGTTCTTGAGTTTTCCTTGTGACTTGATCTTAAAATTTTTAAGTTTGGTGTTCCTTGGTGTTTTCTCTCCAAAATTTTCGAAAATAAGGAGCATTAGATCTAAAAATTTTAAATCTTGTGCTATCTTATTGTTTTTCTCTTTCCTCTTAAAAATAAAAAATATCTTTTCTCTCTATTTTAAAAACAATTTTTCGAAATATATTTCTAAAAATTCAGATTTTTATTTCAAAATTTAAATTTTTTCAAAATCATCATATCATTTTAAAAACTTCCTAACCACTTTCTCTCTCCTCAGTTTTTCGAAAATCTTCACTCAATTTTTATTTATTTTAATTTATTTCATTTTCGAAATAAATATATAAATAAATAAATAAAAATATTTTTTCTATTTTACATCATCTTCCTTTTTCCATCATGGATCTAAGTGGAAATGAACAGTCCAGGAGGACTCTGGGGTCATATTCAAACCCCTCTACTGCTTCATATGGGAGTAGTATCTGCATACCCTCCATTGGAGTCAGTAACTTTGAGTTGAATCCTCAGCTCATTATCATGGTGCAGCAAAGCTGCCAGTATTCCGGTCTTCCACAGGAAGAACCTACAGAGTTTCTAGCAAAATTTTTACAAATTGCTGACACAGTACATGATAAGGAAATAGATCAGGATGTCTACAGACTATTACTGTTTCCATTTGCTATAAAAGATCAAGCTAAGAGGTGGTTAAATAACCAACCTAAGGCCAGCATAAGGACATGGAAACAGCTGACAGAAAAATTTCTGAATCAATATTTCCCTCCAAAAAGGATGACACAGCTAAGGCTGGACATCCAAGGCTTTAAACAAGGAGATAATGAATCTCTTTATGATGCCTGGGAGAGATACAGAGAGATGCTACGAAAATGCCCCTCTGAAATGTTTTCAGAGTGGGTTCAGTTAGACATCTTCTACTATGGGCTTGCAGAAGGAGCTCAGATGTCTCTAGATTACTCAGCTGGTGGATCTATCCATATGAGAAAGACAATTGAAGAGGCTCAAGAGCTCATTGATACAGTTGCCAGGAATCAGCATCTGTACCTAAGCAGCAACCCTTCCATGAATGAAGAGGTTAACACAGTAACTGTTGAATTCAGTACTGTAAAACAAGCTGCTGAATTCAATCAGCAATTGGATTTTCTAACAAAGCTGCTAGCTGAATTCAAGGACAGGCTACAAGAGACAAGGATAGCTAATATACATATGGACGAACAGTTTAAGCAAACAAAGCAGCAGCTATCAAGGCAAATAGCAGAAGAATGCCAAGCAGTTCAATTAAGAAGTGGGAAAACATTAAATACCCCACCTCAAGGCATCAAAAAGTCAAGAAATGAGCAACCCACCAAAGATTCACCTGAGGACAGTAAGAGCCCAGGGAAAAATAATTCTGGCGCTAAAACGCCAGAGAATTGGTGGAAGGCTGGCGCTGAACGCCCAGACTATGCCCAAAACTGGCGTTCAACGCCAGAAACAAGGCAGGATTGGCGTCCAACGCCAGAAATGGGCAAGAATCTGGCGTTGAATGCCCAAATAGGGCAGAATCCAGCGTTGAACACCCAAAATGGGCACAGTTCTGGCATTCAGACGCCAGAAGCAGACAAGGAGCTGGCGTCCAGTTTCACTCCAGCTTCTAACTCTGGCACTCAATTGCCAGTGAGGGATCAGACACACACAAGTGCTGATAACAACCCTTCTAAAAAGGCTTCTTTAACCACTAAGGTTGAGGAATATAAAGCCAAGATACCTTATCCTCAAAAACTCCGGAAAGAGGAGCAGGATAAGCAATTTGCTCGCTTTGCAGATTATCTAAGGACTCTTGAAATAAAGATTCCATTTGCAGAGGCACTTGAGCAAATACCTTCTTATGCCAAGTTCATGAAAGAGATCTTGAGTCATAAAAAGGAGTGGAGAGAAACAGAAAGAGTTCTCCTCACTGAAGAATGCAGTGCAGTCATTCTGAAAAGCTTTCCTGAAAAGCTTAAAGACCCTGGGAGTTTTCTGATACCATGCATATTAGAAGGTGATTGCACCAAGACAGCTTTATGCGATCTTGGGGCAAGCATCAACCTAATACCTGCATCCACTATCAGAAAGCTTGGTTTAACTGAAGAAGTTAAACCAACCCGGATATGTCTTCAACTTGCTGATGGCTCCACTAAATACCCATCAGGCGTGATTGAAGACATGATTGTCAGGGTTGGGCCATTCGCCTTTCCCACTGACTTTGTTGTGCTGGAAATGGAGGAGCACAAGAGTGCTACTCTCATTCTAGGAAGACCCTTCCTAGCAACTGGACGATCCCTTATTGACGTTCAACAGGGGGAAATAACCCTGAGAGTCAATGATGATGAGTTCAAGTTGAATGCTGTCAAAGCCATGCAGCATCCAGACACATCAACAGACTGCATGAAAGTTGATCTTATTGACTCCTTGGTAGAAGAGATCAACATGGCTGAGAGTCTCGAATCAGAGTTGGAAGACATCTTTAAAGATGTTCAGCTTGATTTGGAGGATTCAGAGGACATGAAAGAGCCTCTGAAATTTCTTCTAAAAGAGGAAAAACCTCCTAAACCCGAGCTCAAGCCATTACCACCATCCTTGAAATATGCATTTCTAGGAGAAGGTGATACTTTTCCAGTGATCATAAGCTCTGCTCTAAGTTCACAGGAAGAGGAAGCACTTATTCAAGTGCTAAGGACACACAAGACAGCTCTTGGGTGGTCCATAGGTGACCTTAAGGGCATAAGCCCAGCTAGATGCATGCACAAAATCCTATTGGAGGATAATGCCAAACTAGTGGTTCAACCACAGAGGCGGCTAAATCCAGCCATGAAGGAAGTGGTGCAGAAAGAGGTCACCAAATTACTAGAGGCTGGGATTATTTATCCCATTTCTGATAGCCCCTGGGTGAGCCCTGTTCAAGTCGTCCCAAAAAAGGGAGGCATGACAGTGATTCATAATGAAAAAAATGAACTGGTTCCTACAAGAACAGTTACAGGGTGGCGCATGTGTATTGACTACAGAAGGCTCAATATAGCCACCAGAAAGGATCATTTTCCTTTACCATTCATAGACCAGATGCTAGAAAGACTAGCAGGTCATGATTATTACTGCTTTTTGGATGGCTATTCAGGCTATAACCAGATTGCAGTGGATCCCCAGGATCAAGAGAAAACAGCATTCACATGTCCATCCGGAGTGTTTGCTTATAGAAGGATGCCCTTTGGGCTATGTAATGCACCTGCAACCTTCCAGAGATGCATGCTCTCTATTTTCTCTGACATGGTGGAAAAATTTCTAGAAGTCTTCATGGATGACTTCTCAGTATATGGAGACTCATTCAGCTCCTGTCTTAATCACCTGAAACTTGTTTTGAAAAGATGCCAAGAAACCAACCTAGTTTTAAACTGGGAAAAGTGTCACTTCATGGTGACTGAAGGAATTGTTCTTGGGCATAAAATCTCAAACAAGGGAATAGAGGTGGATCAAGCAAAAATAGAGGTAATTGAAAAATTACCACCACCTGCCAATGTTAAGGCAATCAGAAGCTTTCTGGGGCACGCAGGATTCTATAGGAGGTTTATAAAGGATTTTTCAAAAATCGCAAAACCTCTAAGCAATCTGCTAGCTGCTGACACGCCATTGGTGTTTGACACAAAGTGCCTGCAGGCGTTTGAAACGCTGAAAGCTAAGCTGGTCACAGCACCAGTCATTTCTGCACCAGACTGGACATTACCATTTGAGCTAATGTGTGATGCCAGTGATCATGCCATTGGTGCAGTATTGGGACAGAGGCATGACAAGCTTCTGCATGTCATTTATTATTCCAGTCGCGTTCTAAATGATGCCCAGAAAAATTACACAACCACAGAAAAAGAACTACTTGCAGTGGTTTACGCCATTGACAAGTTCAGATCATACTTAGTAGGATCAAAAGTGATTGTGTATACTGACCATGCTGCTCTTAAATATCTACTCACAAAGCAGGATTCAAAACCCAGGCTCATCAGATGGGTATTGCTTCTGCAAGAGTTTGATATAGAAATAAGAGACAGAAAAGGGACAGAGAACCAAGTGGCTGATCATCTGTCCCGGATAGAGCCAGTGGAAGGAACGTCCCTCCCTTCTTTTGAGATCTCTGAGACGTTTCCTGATGAGCATTTATTCGCCATTCAGGAAGCACCATGGTTTGCCGATATTGCAAACTATAAAGCTGCAAGGTTCATACCCAAGGAGTACAACAGGATACAAAAGAAGAAATTAATTACTGATGCAAAGTACTACTTGTGGGGTGAACCTTATCTCTTTAAGAGATGTGCAGACGGAATTATCCGTAGGTGTGTGCCTAGAAAAGAAGCACAGAGAATCCTGTGGCATTGCCACGGATCTCAATATGGAGGCCACTTCGGAGGTGAGCGAACAGCCACCAAGGTCCTCCAATGTGGCTTCTATTGGCCCACACTCTATAAAGATTCCCGAGAGTTTGTACGTAATTGTGACAGTTGCCAAAGAGCTGGTAACCTGCCTCATGGTTACGCCATGCCTCAACAAAGAATCTTGGAAATTGAGTTGTTTGACGTATGGGGAATTGACTTCATGGGACCTTTCCCACCATCATACTCAAACACTTATATTCTGGTGGCAGTTGACTATGTATCCAAATGGGTTGAGGCTATTGCCACACCCACCAATGATACTAAAACAGTGCTGAAGTTCCTCCAGAAACATATCTTTAGCAGGTTTGGTGTCCCTAGAGTACTAATCAGTGATAGGGCACTCACTTCTGCAATAAACAGCTTTACTCTGCCATGGTTCGGTATGGAATTCACCACAAGGTGGCCACTCCATATCATCCACAAACCAATGGGCAAGCTGAAGTCTCTAACAGAGAATTAAAGAGAATCCTGTAACGGACAGTAAATACCCATAGAAAGGATTGGGCACGGAGCCTGGATGATGCTCTGTGGGCTTACAGGATAGCATTCAAGACCCCCATAGGGACATCTCCATACCAACTCGTGTATGGTAAGGCATGTCACCTGCCCGTGGAACTGGAATATAAGGCCTACTGGGCAACCAGATTCCTAAACTTTGATGCCAAATTAGCAGGAGAAAAACGATTGCTTCAGCTAAATGAGCTAGAGGAATTCAGATTCACAGCTTTCGAAAATGCCAAGCTTTATAAAGAAAAATAAAAAAAATGGCATGACAGAAAGCTGTCATCTAGAATCTTTGAACCAGGACAGAAGGTCCTGTTGTTTAACTCTAGACTCAGGCTATTCCCCGGGAAACTGAAATCCCGGTGGAGGGGACCATACGTGATTACAAGTGTGTCACCATATGGATATGTGGAGCTTCAAGATATTGATTCTGATAAGAAGTTCATTGTCAATGGACAGAGAATCAAGCATTATCTTGAAGGCAATATTGAGCAAGAATGCTCAAGGCTGAAGCTAGATTAAAAGCTCAGCAAGGTCCAGCTAAAGACAATAAAGAAGCGCTTGCTGGGAGGCAACCCAGCCATGGGGCAACAATCCTCTAAGCATTTCTGCCCTATTCCTATTTTTATTTTTATTTGTTTATATAGAGTTCATTGATAACAAGGTAAATAATCATTTACAGAAGACCTCGACACACAAAACAGAGAAAAAAATCTCACTGGCAAGAAAACGCCAGTAAAAGTGCATTTTGGGCGTTCAACGCCCAAAATGGGCATCCACTGGGCGCTGAACGCCAGTGATGGTAGCAGCTGGGCGTTCAACGCCAGAAAGGGGCACCCACTGGGCGTTGAACGCCAGTAATGGTAGCAGCTGGGCGTTGAACGCCCAGGAGAGCAGCAATTGGGCGCTGAACACCCAAAACAGGCAGTGTTTGGGCGTTCAGACGCCAGGACAGCAAGGAGGAGCCAAATTCATTTTTTCCACACGTATTTCCATTTTAATTTCAAATTTTATGCTTCAATGCATGATTTTTACATGAACATGTCAAGAACCCTGATTTCTAAAATCCTTAATTTCTAAAAATCCATCTTTCCAAATTCAATCCAACTCTTTTCAAATCTTTTCTGAAAACAAATCTATCTTTTTCACTCTAAAATCTTTTCAACTAATCCATATCTTTTTCAAATCTCCATATTATCTTTTTCAAAATTCAGATTTATCTTTTTCAAAAATCTATCATATCTTTTCAAAATTAAACTATATCTTCTATCTTATCTTTTTCAACTCAATCTTTTTATCTTATCTTTCCCAATTTTTCGAAAACCCACCCCCCATCCCTTTAAATTTGGGTTCGGCCTCCCTCCTCCTCCATCAACAATTGCACCTAGCTCTCCTTCTATCCCTATCCTTTCTTTTCTTTTGCTTGAGGTCAAGCAAACCTCTAAGTTTGGTGTGTTTATCCGAGATCACTAAGATCATGGCTCCTAAAGGAAAATAACCCACTCCAAGAGGCAAGAAAGAGAGCGTTCCAAAACCACTTTGGAATCAAGGGAAGTTCTTATCTAAAGAACATTCAGACCATTATCTTAAAGTAATGGGTCTAAGATCAGTGATCCCGGAAGTTAGATTCGATCTGAAAGAAGATGAATATCCGGAGATCCAGGAGCAAATTCGAATCAGGAACTGGGAAGTCCTAGCTAATCCTAAAACGAAAGTAGGAAGGAACATGGTCTAGGAGTTCTATGCTAATATGTGGCAGACTGACAAGCAAAAACTATCTGGAACTGCCTTCTATGAATTTCGGACCATGGTCAGAGGGAAGATTGTTCATACCACCCCTGACAAGATCAGGGAGATCTTAAAGCTACCTCAGCTAAAGGATGATCCAGACTCCTTCAACAGGAGGATGATGAGAGCAGACATTGACCTGGATAAGATTCTAGAGGACATATGTATCCCTGGAGCCAGGTGGACCACCAACACAAAGGGTGTCCCAAATCAACTCAAGAGAGAGGATCTCAAACCTGTCGCCAGAGGATGGCTGGACTTCATTGGGCGTTCTCTGTTGCCCACTAGCAACCGTTCTGAAGTCACAGTCAAAAGAGCAGTGATGATCCATTGCATCATGATGGGGAAGGAAGTGGAGGTTCATCAGCTGATTTCAACTGAACTCTACAAGATTGCTAACAAAAATTCAAAAGAGGCCAGGTTGGCTTATCCAAGCGTGATTTCTCTGCTCTGCAAGGACGCTGGAGTAAGGATGGGAATAACTGAATATATCCTAATTGAAAAGTCAATCACCAAAGCAACAATGGAAAAACAACAAGCATAGGAGGATCCCATCAAGAAGAGCGCACAGGAATTCCTCCCAGAGATCCCTCAAGCTGAATACTGGGAGTATCTTGAGACGTCCGTTACCAAGATACGGGAAGCTATGGAGCAAATAATAAAAGAACAGAAGGAACACAGTCAAATGCTGACCTATATGTTTAAAGAACAAGAGGAGCAGGGGCGTGACTTAATGGAACTGAAGCGCCAAAAGTCTTCTCTTGTAGGACCAAGCACCCCAAGGATCAGAGGAACCCCCGTGCCCCCAGAATAAAGGTTGTTAATTTCCAATTTCTGCCTTAACTCTGTGACAGTGTCCTTATAAAAGTTTACCTTAGAAGTCATATAGTAGTAATTAGTATCTATTTTGATTCTATCTCCAATTAAGCTATAGTTTATTTTTCTCATCATCAGCAAACATGAATAAAGTAGTAGATCTTTTGAATAAGAGGCAATAAAATTTCGAGTTTTAATAAGAGAAATTCTAATTAGTTAAATATGGTGGCAATGCTTTCTGTCTTCTGAATGAATGCTTGAACAGTGCATATGTCTTTTGAATTTGTTGTTTAAGACTGTTAAATATGTTGGCTCTTGAAAGAATGATGAACATGAGACATGTTATTGATAATATGAAAAATCATAAAAATGATTCTTGAAGCAAGAAAAAGCAGCAAAGAACAAAGCTTGCAGAAAAAAAAATAAAAAAATAAAAAAATAAAAAAATAAAAAAATAAAAAAATAAAAAAAGAGAGAGAGAGAGAAAAGCAAGCAGAAAAAGCCAATGACCCTTAAAACCAAAAGGCAAGGGCAAATGAAAAGGATCCCAAGGCTTTGAGCATCAGTGGATAGGAGGGCCTAAAGGACTAAAATCCTGGTCTAAGCGGCTAAACCAAGCTGTCCCTAACCATGTGCTTGTGGCGTGAAGGTGTCAAGTGAAAACTTGAGACTGAGCGGTTAAAGTCAAGGTCCAAAGCAAAAAGAAGAGTGTGCTTAAGAACTCTGGACACCTCTAATTGGGGACTTTAGCAAAGCTGAGTCACAATCTGAAAAGGTTCACCCAGTTATGTGTCTGTGGCATTTATGTATCCGGTGGTAATACTGGAAAACAAAGTGCTTAGGGCCACAGCCAAGACTCATAAAGAAGCTGTGTTCAAGAATCATCACACTAAACTAAGAGAATCAACAACACTATCTGAATTCTAAGTTCCTATAGATGCCAATTACTCTGAGCTTCAATGAATAAAGTGAGATGCCAAAACTGTTCAGAAGCAAAAAGCTACTAGTCCCGCTCATCTAATTAGAATCTGAGCTTCAATCAAAAAATCTGAGATATTATTGCTTCTCAACCTATTAGTCTTCTATTTTATTTATCTAGTTGCTTGAGGACAAGCAACAGTTTAAGTTTGGTGTTGTGATGAGCGGATATTTTATACGCTTTTTGGGGATAATTTCATATAGTTTTGAGTATGTTTTTGTTAGTTTTTAGTCTATTTTTATTAGTTTTTAGGAAAAATTCATATTTCTGGACTTTACTATGAGTTGTGTGTTTTTCTGTAATTTCAGGTATTTTTCTGGCTGAAATTGAAGGAGCTGAGCAAAAATCTGATTCAGGCTGAAAAAGGACTGCTGATGCTGTTGGATTCTGACCTCCCTGCACTCAAAATGGATTTTCTAGAGCTACAGAACTCGAAATGGCATGCTTCCAATTGCTTTAGAAAGTAGACATCCAGGGCTTTCCAGCAATATATAATAGTCCATACTTTGTACAAGGATAGATGACATAAACTGGCGTTCAACACCAGTTCTCTGCCCAATTCTGGCGTCCAGCGCCAGAAAAGGATCAAAAGCTGGAGTTGAACGCCCAAACTGGCATAAAAACTGGCGTTCAACTCCACAAATGGCCTCTGCACGTGAATTGCTTAAGTCTTAGCCCAGCACACACCAAGTGGGCCCCAGAAGTGGATCTCTGCATTATCCATCATAGTCTACTCATATTTTGTAACCCTGGGCTACTAGTTTAGTATTTAAACAACTTTTAGAGACTTATTTTGTATCACATGACATTTTAGATCAAACTTTGTATTCTCTGACGGCATGAGTCTCTAAACCCCATTGTTGGGGGTGAGGAGCTCTGCTGTGTCTCGATGAATTAATGCAAGTATTTCTGTTTTCCATTCAAACACGCTTGTTCCTATCTAAGATGTTCATTCGCGCTTAACTGTGATGAAGGTGATGATCTGTGACACTCATCACCTTCCTCAAACCATGAACGTGTGCCTGACAACCACCTCCATTCTATATACGATTGAATGAGTATCTCTTAGATTCCTTAATCAGAATCTCTGTGGTATAAGCTAGAACTGATGGCGGCATTCATGAGAATCCGGAAAGTCTAAACCTTGTCTGTGGTATTCCGAGTAGGATTCAAGGATTGAATGACTGCGACGAGCTTCAAACTCCTGAAGGCTGGGCGTTAGTGACAGACGCAAAAGGATAGTAAATCCTATTCCAACCGGATCGAGAACCAACCGGTGATTAGCCGTGCTGTGACAGAGCGCGTGAGCGTAGTTTTCACTGGAAGGATGGAAGGTAGCCATTGACAACGGTGATCCACCAACACACAGCTTGCCATAGGAGGACGTGCGTGCGTGAACAAGAAGACAGAGGAAAGCAGAGATTCAGAAGACAAAGCATCTCCAAAACTCCAACATATTCTCCATTACTGCATAACAAGTAACCTTTAATCCATGCTCTATTGTTTATTTGCAATTCAACTGATAAACATAATTGACTTCCTGACTAAGATTTACAAGATAACCATAGATTGCTTCAAACCAACAATCTCCGTGGGATTCGTCCCTTACTCACGTGAGGTATTACTTGGACGACCAGTGCACTTGCTGGTCAGTGGTACGAGTTGTGAAAAGTGTGATTCACAATTTGTGCACCATTCACTCACTCCATTCTAGTGATTTACCTCATTCCAATAATTTACGCTTCATTGCTTTTTTATTTTCTCATCTTACGGTGTTATTTCCTATTTTTCATGACTGATGCACCATAAGCAAAAACATAAGCGGGAAAAAGAACATGCAGCACCGGTTGACCCGCCAGCTGAAGACGACAATTCGGAAAGTCGCCGTACCTCCTTGCTCATCTTTGAGTGCACCGAGGACGGTGCAAAATTTTAAGTGTAGGGAGGTCGCCCGACCAGTCGGCATTTTTGGGTGACAAGTTTCTAATCCCAACACTTTTGCATTTTATTTTTAGGTCTTTTAGGAATTTTTGTTGTATTTTCTTATTTTGCATATATATATAATAAGCTTAGTCAAAATAATGAGAATTTCTCAAGGATTTTATCTATAGGGTACCCCAATTGATTGAAAAAAAATTAGAACTTGCTTGAACTACATATTGTGGAACATGATTTTTGAGCTAAGAACACAAGCATGTGAGACTTGAGCCTAATTGTGTGGTTATATCATATGACCACTTATTTTCATTCTTGTGTACATTATTCTCTTTCTATGATTGTAATCTTTGATTTGTTTGATTCTTTATGTCCATTATTTTGTGTATGAATGCGCTTATATGATTGAGGCCATTGTTCAAATAGCTCACTTACCCAAATTGCCTACCTTTTATCTTCTATTGTTAACCAACTTTGAGCCTATTTAGTCCCATTTGTTCTTAATTTTAGCACATTACAAGCCCTAAGCGAAAAACAATAAATATCCCTTGTTTGGATCTTTGATTAGCTTAGACTAGTGAGAGTGTTATCATTTGATTTTGGGAGAGTTGGGAATATTGGATAAAGATAAAAGTGTATTTTGTAGTTTTGTTGAAAATATTGGGAATTGGGTGCATACTCATGCATCGAACGTTAAATCATATGCATTGATATTTTTGTATATATTTTAGTTTGAAAAAAATGAGAAAATATTATATATATATATATATATATATATATATATATATATAGAAAAAGAAAGAAAAAGAAAAGTAATAAAAAGGGGACAAAATTTCTCCAAAGTAAAGTTCAATAAAAATCAATGCATATGTGCAGTAAAGTGAAAAGAGAATGCATGAGTGTGTAAAAAAGTAAAGAATGGGTAGTTAGGTTAGCTTTGAAATTGTATAGGTTGTTATATAGGTTAGGTGGAAAGCTTATGTTAATCAAATATTCAAATCTCAAGCTCACTTGACCATATGCACCCTTACCTTGACCCTAGCCCCATTACAACCTATGGTAAAGACCTCATGATATTTGTATGCATGCATGAAATAATTGTTGATTGTTAGATGAAAAACAAATCTTGGAAAGCATGATTAGAAGGGAATTGAGTGAATCAATCCCATACACTTGAGTGACTAGAGCGGATACACATCCGGTGAGGGTTTGATCGCTCAATTATATGCTTCCACCCATGATCATCTTTTCTTGCAAGTTGTGAACTATTTTTAATAACTCAATTCAATTGTGGGTTTGCTTTGATTGCTATTGCTTTAGCCCTTGTACTTGTATATGCTTTCCTGGGAATTGATTTATTTTGACCAAGTACTTGCATTCATTTAGATAGATTACATATAGGTAGAAATGAAGCGAAAAGCATTGGATGGAAGAAATGAAGAGAAAAGCATGCAAAATGGAGAATTCACAAAAAAAAATGAGCATTTGCAGAATTGAGGGCCACGCGCACGCGTCATCCACGCGTACGCGTGCATTGAAGATTTGCAAGCCACGCACACGCGTACGCGTGAGTAGGAGTTTGGCCAGCGACGCGAACGCGTCACCCACGCGTATGCGTGACGCTCGGCACGTGACTCACTTAAAGTGAAATCGCTGGGGGCGATTTCTGAGTTGCCCAGGCCCAAATCCAACTCGTTTCTGAGGGTATTTCATGCAGAATTCAAGCTTGGGCAAGGGAGGAGCACTTGGTTGTAGCTTGGCATCATGTAGTTTAGTTTCTAGAGAGAGAAGCTCCCTCTTCTCTCTAGAATTAGGGTTCTTAGGCTTATTTCCATTTTAGATCTAGGTTCAATTTATTGTTCTCATCTTGTTTTCTTCACATTTTCATGCTCTAGTAGTTTGATTCTCTTAGTTTTCATGATGATTTTCCCTTTATGCCTCTTTTATGTTGTTGATGAACTCTTGTTGGATTTGGATTCTCTTTAATGCAATTAATGTTTGATGTTCTTTTATTGTTGATTTCAGTTGTGGATCTTACTTTGCTTGTATTGGGTAGTTGTAGAATTTATCTTTCCTTTTAATTTACTATGCTTTTCTTTTATGCCTTCCAAGTGTTTGACAAAATGCTTGGTAGGATGTTAGAGTAGATCTTTTAACATTCTTGGCTTGGAAAGAAGAATTAGGTGACCTTGAGTCATGAATACCTGGTGCACGAAATTGTGATTACACTTTTCACAACTCCGCACAACTAACCAGCAAGTGCACTGGGTCGTCCAAGTAATACCGTACATGAGTATGGGTCGATCCCACAGAGATTGTCGGCTTGAAGCAAGTTATGGTTATTTTATAAATCTTAGTCGGGAGATTAATGATAAGAGTGATTATATTTATGAAAAATAAATAACATGAAATAAATAGTACTTGTGATTCAGTAATGCGAAACAGGATGAGGTTCCGGAGATGCTCTGTTGTCTGAATCTCTGCTTTCCTACTGTCTTCTTCTGTAAACACGCATAGCTTATCATCTGTCGGTTCCCGCTAGTGTCGGAATAAGACCCTTGTCCTTTTGCATACTGTCACTGCGCCCAACATTCACAGGTTTGAAGCTCGTCACAGTCATCCCTTCCCAGATCCTACTCGGAATACCACAGACAAGGTTTAGACTTTCCGGATCCCAGGAATGCTGCCAATTGGTTCTAGCCTATACCACGAAGGTTCTAACCTCCGGACTTGGTCCGTGGATTAGAAACCCAAGAGATACGCACTCAAGCTGTCGCCCAATGACTATATTGAGCTCAGATAGAACGGGTGTGGTTGTCAGGCATGCGTTCATAGGTTGAGGATAATGATGAGTGTCACGGATCATCATATTCTCCATATTGAAGTACGAGTGAGTATCTTAGAATAGAATCAAGCGCGATTGAATAGAAAACAGTAGTAATTGCATTAATCCTTTGAAACACAGCAGAGCTCCTCACCCCCACCTATGGGGTTTAGAGACTCATGCCGTCAGAAATACAATATGAAGTGTAAAAATGTCATAAGTTCCAAAATGAATCTCTAAAAGTAGTTTTTATACTAGACTAGTAACCTAGGTTTACAGAAAATGAGTAACTAAGTGTAGATAGTACAGAATTCTACTTCTGGGACCCACTTGGTGTGTGCCTGAGCTGAGCTTTCAAGCTTTCACGTTCATATGCCCAAAGTTGGCGTTAAACGCCACCCTGGGTGCCAGAATGGGCGTTTAACGCCGAAAAAGTTGCCAGTTCTGGCGTTTTACGCTAGAAAGTTTTAGGATGAATTTGGACGCCGGTTTGGGTCATTAAATCTCGAAAAAAGTATGGACTATTATATATTGTTGGAAAGTACAAGATGTCTACTTTCCAACGCAATTGAGAGCGCGCCAATTGGACTTCTGTAGCTCCAGAAAATCCATTTAGAGTGCAGGAGGGTCAGAATCCAACAGCATCTGCAGTCCTTTTTCAGCCTCTGAATCCGATTTTTGCTCAGGTCCCTCAATTTCAGCCAGAAAATACCTGAAATTACAGAAAAACACACAAACTCATAGTAAAGTCTAGAAATGTAATTTTTGAATAAAAATTAATAAAAATATAATAAAAAGTAACTAAAACATACTAAAAACTATATAAAAACAATGCCAAAAAGGGTATAAATTATCCGCTCATCACAACACCAAACTTAAATTGTTGCTTGTCCCCAAGCAACTGAAAAAATAGGATAAAAAGAAGAGAATATACAATGAATTCCAAACTTATCAATGAAGATTAGCTTCAATTAGATGAGCGGGACTTGTAGCCTTTTTGCTTCTAAACAGTTTTGGCATCTCACTTTATCCTTTGAAGTTCAGAATGATTGGCATCTATAGGAACTCAGAATTCAGATAGTGTTATTGATTCTCTTAGTTCAGTATGTTGATTCTTGAACACAGCTACTTTATGAGTCTTGGCCGTGACCCTAAGCATTTTGTTTTCCAGTATTACCACCGGATACATAAATGCCACAGACACATGACTGGGTGAACCTTTTCAGATTGTGACTCAGCTTTGCTAGAGTCCCCAGTTAGAGGTGTCCAGAGCTCTTAAGCACACTCTTTTTGCTTTGGACCACGACTTTAACCGCTCAGTCTCAAGTTTTTCACTTGACACCTTCACGCCACAAGCACATGGTTAGGGACAGCTTTATTTAGCCGCTTAGGCCAGGATTTTATTCCTGTGGGCCCTCCTATCCATTAATGCTCAAAGCCTTGGATCCTTTTCACCCTTGCCTTTTAGTTTAAAAGGGCTATTGGCTTTTTCTGCTTGCTTTCTTTTTTTTCTTTTTTTTTTCGCCATTTTTTTTCGCAAGTTTGTCTATTCACTGCTTTTTCTTGCTTCAAGAATCAATTTTATGATTTTTCAGATTACCAACAACATTTCTCCTTTTTCATTATTCTTTCAAGAGCCAACAATTTTAACATTCATAAACAACAAATTCAAAAAATATGCACTGTTCAAGCATTCATTCAGAAAACAAAAGGTATTGTCACCACATCAAAATAATAAAAGAAAGGAAATTAAAGACATAAAAATAAATGACACTAATACTAATGCTTATGTGACTCTTAAAATAGATCTCTAATAACAAAAGTTATCACAGAGTTAGGACTCAACAACCTGTATTTGGAGAAGCAAGTGCTCCTTCAATTTGTAGGACGCCTGGCTCTTCAAGGGACAGCTTCTGGCGCTTTAGTTCCTGTAGCTCGCGCCCTTGCTTCTCTTGTTCTCTGAGCAGTTTGCAGAGCATGCTGTTCTGATTCTACTGCTCTTCTTTGAGTTGATCCATAGATTCTTGCAGCTTGTTGACAGATGCTTCTAAGCGGTCCAATAGTCAAATTGGGGAATTTCTGGGAGGAGCTCATGCGCCCTCCTTTTGATGAGGTTGTCTTGAACTTGAGGTCCATCCATCACCCTTTTGGTGATTGGGTGTTCGACTGGGATATACTCATCAACACCTATTTGTACTCCCGCACTTTTACATAATAGATTGATCAAGCTTGAGTAGGCCAATTTGGCCTCAGTGGATTCCTTGTTTGCAATTGTGTAAATTTCACAAGGAATTAATTGATGAACTTCCACTTCTTTTTCCAACATAATACAGTGGATCATCATTGCTCTTTTGACAGTGACTTCAAAGCGGTTACTGGTGGGAAGAATGGATCGCCCAATGAAATCCAGCCAGCCCCTAGCAACTGGCTTGAGGTCTCCTTTCTTCAGTTGGTTTGGGATACCTTTTGAATTGGTTATCCACTTAGTTCCAGAGATGCATATGTCCTCTAGAACTTGATCCAACTTTTTATCTTTAGCCATTCTC
Source organism: Arachis hypogaea (assembly GCF_003086295.3). Taxonomy (NCBI): domain Eukaryota; kingdom Viridiplantae; phylum Streptophyta; class Magnoliopsida; order Fabales; family Fabaceae; genus Arachis; species Arachis hypogaea. The sequence continues at coordinate 40,847,579 of NC_092051.1, read as the reverse complement.
CTGTTAAAGGATTCTGGATCATCTTGCAGTTGAGGAAGTTTGAGGACTTCTCTCACTTTGTCAAGATGGAAGTAGATAATCCTCCCTCTGACCATGGTTCGAAAAGTGTGGAAGGCAGTTCCCTCCATTCTTTGCTTATCTATTAGCCACAGATTTGCATAGAATTCCTGGACCATGTTTCTTCCCACATGCATATCAGGATTAGCTAGGATTTCCCATCCTCTGTTTCAAATCTGCTGTTGGATCTCCGGATATTCGTCTTCTTTCAGATCGAACTTGACTTCCGGGATCACTGATCTTCTACACACTATTTTTAAGTAATGATCTGCATGTTCTTTGGTGCAAAACCTCTCATGCATCCATTATGGTTTTGGATTATTTTCTTTCTTGCCTCTTGGAGTGGTTTGTTATCCTTTAGGGGCCATGATCTTGGTCAGTGATCACGAAGAATCACACCAAACTTAGAAGTTTGCTTGTCCTCAAGCAAAAGCAAAGAAAGAAGATGAGTAGATGGAGAGAATAATTCGAATGATGGAGGATGGGTGATGGCCAAATGTATAAATAGAGGGGAGGGAGGGTATGGTTTCGAAAATTTAAAAAAAAAATAAAAAGATATGATTGAAAGATATGATTTATAAAAGATAAACATGATATGCAAAAGAGAAGATTATTTTCAAAATTTAAGAGATATGAAGAAGATATGAGGAAGGTAAATCTGAATTTTTGTTTATGTATCTAAGAAATAAAAGATAATATGAATGAATTGAAAAGATTTGAAAAGAAATTGGGAAGTTAAATGAGTTTTTGAAAAAGATTTGAGAAGAATTTGAATGAAAATTAAAAAGAATTTATAAGATTATGAATTTTTGTTAATGGAAGTTAGAAATTGAATGTTTGTAATGTTTAGATGCAGAAAATTTTGAATTAAAACAAGAAAATTCGAAAAAATTTGGATTGAAAATGAAATTACCTTTCCCCTGTCTGTTCTGGCATTAAACACCCAGAATGATATCCATTCTGGCGTTTAACGCCCATCTGGTGGCCATTTTGGCGTTTAACGCCTAGCCAGGTATCCTGGCTGCCGTTAAACGCCAGAAATCCTTCTTCACTGGGTGTTTTTCTGAACGCCCAGAATGATACCATTACTGGCGTTAAACACCCAGAATGGTAGCCATTCTGGCGTTTAACGCCCAGATTGCCTCTTTACTGGCGTTTTGACGCCAGTGAGCTCCTTTCCTCTGTGATTCCTCTCTTTTATGTCTTGTACCTCCATTATCCTGACTTTTTCACTGAAAATATATTAATTAACAAGGATAACAAAATTAAAAAGACTTATCTAACTGTTACAAACATCTAATTATTGATAATGGCTGGGTTGCCTCCCAGCAAGCGCTTCTTTACTGTCTTTAGTTGGACTTTACTGAGCTTTTAACTTAGTCTCAGCTTTGAGCATTCTTGCTCAACATTGCCCTCAAGATAATGTTTTATTCTTTGTCTATTAACAATGAACTTTTTGTCAGAATCAAAATCTTGAAGTTCTACATAGCCATATGGTGACATACTTGTAATCACATATGGGCCCCTCCACTGGGAGTTCAATTTCCCGGGGAACAATCTGAGCCTAGAGTTAAACAACAGGACCTTCTGTCCTATCTCAAAGACTCTAGATGATAGCTTTTTGTCATGCCATATTTTTGCTTTCTCCTTATAAATTTTGGCATTTTCGAAAGTATCGAGTCTGAATTCTTCCAGCTCATTCAATTGGAGTAATCTCCTCTCTCCAGCTACGTTAGTATCAAGGTTTAGGAACCTGGTTGCCTAGTAGGCCTTGTGTTCCAGTTCCACTAGCAGATGACAGGATTTTTCATACACAAGCTGGTATAGAGAGGTCCCTATAGGAGTCTTGAATGTTATTCTGTATGCCCACAGAGCATCATCGAGACCTCTTGCCCAATCCTTTCTACGGGCATTTACAGTCTGCTCCAGGATTCGCTTTAGTTCTCTATTTGAGACTTCAACCTGCCTATTTGTTTGGGGATGATATGGAGTTGCCACTTTATGGTTGATTCCATATTGTATCAGAGCAGAGTCATGCTGTTTATTGCAGAAATGAGTTCCTCCGTCGCTGATCAGTATCCTAGGGACACCGAACCGGCTGAAGATATGCTTCTGGAGGAACTTCATCACTGTCTTAGTATCATTAGTCTCTTGGAACCTTTTCAGAACAAGTGCTAAATGGTCAAGGCAAGAGCTGAATGAGTCTCCAAATACTGAAAAGTCATCCATGAAGACTTCCAGAAATTTCTCTACCATATCAGAGAAGATAGAGAGCATGCACCTCTAAAAGGTTGCAGGTGCATTACACAGACCAAATGGCATCCTTCTGTAAGCAAATACTCCAGATGGACATGTAAATGCTGTTTTCTCTTGGTCTTGAGGGTCTACTGTAATTTGGTTGTAACCTGAATAGCCATCCAAAAAGTAGTAGTATTCATGACCTGCTAGTCTCTCTAGCATCTGGTCTATGAATGGTAAAGAAAAATGATCCTTCCTGGTGGCTATATTGTGCCTTCTGTAGTCAATACACATACGCCACCCTGTAACTGTTCTTGTAGGAAGTAGTTCATTCTTTTCATTACGAACCACTGTCATGCCTCCCTTCTTGGGGACAACTTGTAACACCCTAACTTTCAGCACGTCATGATCGTACCAAAGCAAGGCGTTACTGACCTATTTTCCTTATTTACTATTTAATATTGAGCCTTTAGTTCAATTTCGCGTTTCAATTTTTAGGAAAAAGCCGAAAACTTTTGTTTTTATTACTTAAAATCATATATCAAAGATCTCCAAGAAATACTAGTCACATAGTTATTAATAATAATAAATATCTTACAAAAGAATACAAAAGAAACTCAGTTACAACTCCTATCCCTCTGTATAAAATAAAATAAAAAAATAACAAGGGCGAGGGAATTCTATAAAAGCAACTCAACATATAAACTTAACTTAAATAAAACTCCTAATCGCCCGCGGCTTCAAATTGAGTCTCCGAACCTGTCACTGAAAGGGTGGAAGATTTTGGGGTGAGAACAAACCACTAGTTCTCAGTAGGGAATATGAATGCCGCACTAAACAGAGTAAATACAAATAGCTAATTCATATCATAAAAACAATTTAACTTAAAATAGTTTTAAGTTCCTTCCTTTAATTCACGTTAATTAAACAAAATTCCAATCACATTAACAATTCCTTATCCATAAACATCATTCCTAATTACTTTATTAAGACCACAACACAAGTAAAATATCCATAAAGCACGTAAGCACATCACCAAAACAACAGCACAAACACAAATAAATAAAATAAAGCAAACACAATCAAATGTAAATGCGCAAATAAGATGATGCATGCCTGTTCCTAGCGCAGGCCATGAGCTCATGCGTCGGTTGTCTACCCGCAACCCGACGTTACTCGGAGCGAACCCCGAATATGGTTTCTCTACTGTGTCAATTAGACACCTTGGCATCACGGTTATCCGTGTCAATTAGGCCTCATCATAATAATGTGTATCACAGTAAGAAACAGTGCTATCAATTAGGCGAACATTCCTGCATTAGCAATCTCAGGCTATCCGTTAGGCGGACAATTTCGCATTAGCAGTTTGGCGCAGGGCCCGTTTAACATACAATTCTCATTTATTTACTTCATTCATGACTTTTTATTTTCTTTCATTTCATTATACCTCCACATCACCAATTACATACTCATACCTCCACATCACCATATTATTAAACGTACCTCCGCATCACCGCTTAACTATACATACATCCGCATCACCAATTAACTTTAAACCCTTCCTAGTTGTTATAGTACTACTGGTTTAAAAGAAAAACTTGGTGTTGAGGTAATTTGGTTACAATTAAAACTTGTACCATCTCTCTTAAAATTCGGTTATTGTTTTCTAAGAAAAAGCAGAAAAACAGCAGAAAGTAGTAAGTTTGATAAATTCCTTAAAAATTCAATTTTCACCCATTGCCTTTCAAAACTCACGACCTCAAACAAGACTCTTTTAGCTTTTCATTGGATCAAATTTCAGATTAATACCATGTCATATGAAAAAGTTATGAAGTGAGAAACACAACCATGCCTTTTAGAATTCGGTTTTCCAAAATCCAGTGAGCTACCCATACTCTTTTCAACATATCTACTTGGTTAAGTAGGGTATTGACATGAAATTTAAAATGAAGACTGTGGACACAGGAAGATTGAAAATGCCATTAGTTTCAGCTAAAATACTTACCAGAATTGAAAGTTAAGGGAGTTGGAAGTTGGTGCTTCTGCAGTATAGAAACGGAATTTTCTGCAGAAACCATCAATCTTCAAAAATTCATTTCTCCCAAACCACTCATCAATAAATTCTGAATTTTTTATGAGATGCTCAAAACACATTAAAGTTTCATGAAAAAATAGTTTCATTCAAATATATGACCTGTGCTTCTCCCAGAAATTGATTCTTTCTACTGTCATGTATGCAGAAATTCTGCCTTAAGCATTTTCAACAACCTTACTTATCAAAAACCACATTTGAACTTATAACCCTTCCAAAATCACACGTTTAACCTCTTTCCAGTTATTCAAAATTGTCTTCATTGCCAACACAGCCCAAGAACCCATAATCAATAATTGACACAATGTCAAGTACTTAAGCATCATCAAACCCTTTTCTTTTCTACACTATGCCAAGCATAATTTTCCATATCATCATCATTCAAACACATAATAACTCATCAATTCACACCAGCAAGCTCAGCAATAAAAGTAACACCATTTATTCTATCCCTTACAATATTCAGTACGCACAATCATCAAATCAATCACCAACTACAGTTATAATTCAACTCAATTCCGTCAATTATTCACACAAAGCAACCATAAACCATTTGCAGATACTCATTTAATTTTAGTAGCATTCATAAGTTAAAACTTTTACTTTTAAAATAAATCCTCTACCTTAGTTAGTCGAAATCCACAAGGTTAGGCGTGACTCCAACTTTGTTCTAACTCACAGCAGTAGCAACAGCCTCAAACCGGATTAGCAACAGCAGTGGCATTAGCCTCACCAACAACTCTCCACAATAGCAATATCATCGAACAATTTACAGCGGCATTTACACAACCCTAATATATTAATATCTCAAGGTTCTCAACAACCATGAAAAAGAATGGTAACAGTGAGGGTTTTTGGAATGAGTGCAACTTACGGAATTCAAAAGAATAGTGGAATGGGGCGACCAAAACTTCGTCGGTGACTTCCGACGATCAGAGCAGAGACAAGGAGCTCTAACAGCCACATGCAACTTGATGAGGGTGACTGAACGGCCTTCCTTCAGCGGCAGTAGTACGGATGACTAAGATGGCTTTCTCCTCCACCTTCGTTTGTGACTCCGGTGGTGGCGATGGCTAAGAGAACACGCACCACCACGCGTTCTTCTCCTCCTTTGGTTGCTCGCGATTCTCCCTCTCCCTAACCTAATCGATGACGCGGCTTTGGAGATGATGGTGGCAGTTTCCATGGTGACGGTTGATGCGAGCTCGACGGCAGCTGAACTAACGGCGGCGGCGGCAACGCATGGCAGTGACGAGGACGAACAGCGTGAACGTCTCCGTCGATCTCTCTCTCTTCGCGGTTTTACTTCTCTCCTTCTCTAGCTCTCGCGGCAGCGATGACAACCGGCGCAGGGAGCAGCACAGCCCGACGATCCTCCTTCCTCTGTTCCGTCACACTTTTCTTCTGATCTCTGTTTTCCCCTCAAGCCCCCCTGTTTCCATTCTTTCCCTTTCTGATTTCTTTCTTTCTTTTGTTGCGTTGGTGTGGGTGGGATAAAAGGAAAAAGGGAATGGTGATGGTGAGTGAATAGCGGTGAGGAGTGGGTAACGTGGCTAATTGGGGGGTGAACGAGTGTGAAGGGAGGGGTTTACGTGTGTGTGGGTTGGGTAGAAGAGATTAGGGTTTGGAATTGGGAATTTAGGGTTTTGTATTTGAAATTGAGAATTTCGGATAATTTAGTAATTTCAATAAAATTGAAGGTAATAGAGTAATAATTTGAAATCAAATTTAATCAAATAATAATAACTATGAAAATACTGTTTAATTATTAACTTATAATTTATTTTTCAAATAAAGACTCAAATTCAATAATTAGAGATAATCAAATTAATTTTCTTTTAAAATTATAAAATAATGTTCAAAATCTAATTATTCAAATTAGCGCATATAAAATCGTCATTGTTTTTAAATCACTAAAACTTTAAATCAATAATAAGAAAGTACTTAATTAATACAAAAATTTCTGAAAATATGCTCTCAAATAAATAAAATAAATCATAAATAATTTATTATTAAATTTTCAAAATCTGGGGTCTTACATCTTACCCCACTTATAAAAATTTTCGTCCTCGAAAATTGATACAAGATGGGAAAGATTCATTTCAAGTTCACTTTTAAAAACATCAAAGAAAAGAAACAAAACGGTTTGGCATATTCAGTTTTTCAAATTTGAAAGAAATCATACCTCATGAAGATGACAGAAAAAGAGTAGTGTACTGCGGAGATTTAGAAAGATTCTTAAGATTGGACTCTAACATGGATGCACATAATAATGACAGGTAAACAGCATTAAGGTTGAATGTTCCGAAAGGTTCAAGTAATAACTAGGAACATACTCAAGTAAGAATATGTATGAATGACAAGTTATGGTCAAAAAATATTCAAAACACATCCCAAGATGAAGATTCAGAGCAAAGAATTCCACTGCAAGCAATCAAGGAAGAAATGACTTCAAACAAACTAGCACGAATAAGAATTATGCTTTGAAATGGAGCTAATCCCTAAAACTTAACTTCTAACATTTCCAAACCCCGTGATTCGCATTATCTATTAGCTCTATTTCGTCCATGACAACCCCTTAGTGTTCCCATATACATAAATCATTAGTATTAAGTTGGCCAGACCTAATACCATGAGGTATGCAATGGTAGACTAACAGCGTTAATCATCAGATAGTCATGCATATCAAATCTAAATTCTTGTTATCAGAATAAGTCACTAAGCACGACAGACACTCAGAGTATGCAATGAAGCATAGTCAGTCCAATCCTAAGGCTCTAACGGGAACGAACTGCTCTGATACCATAATGTAACACCCTAACTTTCAGCACGTCATGATCGTACCAAAGCAAGGCGTTACTGACCTATTTTCCTTATTCACTATTTAATATTGAGCCTTTAGTTCGATTTCGCGTTTCAATTTTTAGGAAAAAACCGAAAACTTTTGTTTTTATTACTTAAAATCATATATCAAAGATCTCCAAGAAATACTAGTCACATAGTTATTAATAATAATAAATATCTTACAAAAGAATACAAAAGAAACTCAGTTACAACTCCTATCCCTCTGTATAAAATAAAATAAAATAATAACAAGGGCGAGGGAATTCTATAAAAGCAACTCAACACATAAACTTAACTTAAATAAAACTCCTAATCGCCCGCGGCTTCAAACTGAGTCTCCGAACCTGTCACTGAAAGGGTGGAAGATTTTGGGGTGAGAACAAACCACTAGTTCTCAGTAGGGAATATGAATGCCGCACTAAACAGAGTAAATACAAATAGCTAATTCATATCATAAAAACAATTTCACTTAAAATAGTTTTAAGTTCCTTCCTTTAATTCACGTTAATTAAACAAAATTCCAATCACATTAACAATTCCTTATCCATAAACATCATTCCTAATTACTTTATTAAGACCACAACACAAGTAAAATATCCAAAAAGCACGTAAGCACATCACTAAAACAACAGCACAAACACAAATAAATAAAATAAAGCAAATACAATCAAATGTAAATGCGCAAACAAGATGATGCATGCCTGTTCCTAGCGCAGGCCATGAGCTCATGCGTCGGTTGTCTACCCGCAACCCGACGTTACTCGGAGCGAACCCCAAATATGGTTTCTCTACTGTGTCAATTAGACACCTTGGCATCACGGTTACCCGTGTCAATTAGGCCTCATCATAATAATGTGTATCACAGTAAGAAACAGTACTATCAATTAGGCGAACATTCCTGCATTAGCAATCTCAGGCTATCCGTTAGGCGGACGATTTCGCATTAGCAGTTTGGCGCAGGGCCCGTTTAACATACAATTCTCATTTATTTACTTCATTCATGACTTTTTATTTTCTTTCATTTCATTATACCTCCACATCACCAATTACATACTCATACCTCCACATCACCATATTATTAAACGTACCTCCGCATCACCGCTTAACTATACATACATCCGCATCACCAATTAACTTTAAACCCTTCCTAGTTGTTATAGTACTACTGGTTTAAAAGCAAAACTTGGTGTTGAGGTAATTTGGTTACAATTAAAACTTGTACCATCTCTCTTAAAATTCTGTTATTGTTTTCTAAGAAAAAGCAGAAAAACAGCAGAAAGTAGTAAGTTTGATAAATTCCTTAAAAATTCAATTTTCACCCATTGCCTTTCAAAACTCATGACCTCAAACAAGACTCTTTTAGCTTTTCATTGGATCAAATTCCAGATTAATACCATGTCATATGAAAAAGTTATGAAGTGAGAAACACAGCCATGCCTTTTAGAATTCGGTTTTCCAAAATCCAGTGAGCTACCCATACTCTTTTCAACATATCTACTTGGTTAAGTAGGGTATTGACATGAAATTTAAAATGAAGATTGTGGACACAGGAAGATTGAAAATGCCATTAGTTTCAGCTCAAATACTTACCAGAATTGAAAGTTAATGGAGTTGGAAGTTGGTGCTTCTACAGTATAGAAACGGAATTTTCTGCAGAAACCATCAATCTTCAAAAATTCATTTCTCCCAAACCACTCATCAATAAATTCTGAATTTTTTATGAGATGCTTAAAACACATTAAAGTTTCATGCAAAAATAGTTTCATTCAAATATATGACCTGGGCTGCTCCCAGAAATTGATTCTTTCTACTGTCATGTATGCAGAAATTCTGCCTTAAGTATTTTCAACAACCTTACTTATCAAAAACCACATTTGAACTTATAACCCTTCCAAAATCACACGTTTAACCTCTTTCCAGTTATTTAAAATTGTCTTCATTGCCAACACAGCCCAAGAACCCATAATCAATAATTCACACGATGTCAAGTACTTAAGCATCATCAAACCCTTTTCTTTTCTACACTATGCCAAGCATAATTTTTCATATCATCATTATTCAAACACATAATAACTCATCAATTCACACCAGCAAGCTCAGCAACAAAAGTAACACCATTTATTCTATCCCTTACAACATTCAGTACGCACAATCATCAAATCAATCACCAACTACAGTTATAATTCAACTCAATTCCGTCAATTATTCACACAAAGCAACCATAAACCATTTGCAGTTACTCATTTAATTTTAGTAGCATTCATAAGTTAAAACCTTTATTTTTAAAATAAATCCCCTACCTTAGTTAGTCAAAACCCACAAGGTTAGGCGTGACTCCAACTTCGTTCTAACTCGCAGCAGTAGCAACAGCCTCAAACCGGATTAGCAACAGCAGTGGCATTAGCCTCACCAACAACTCTCCACAATAGCAATATCATCGAACAATTTGCAGCGGCATTTACACAACCCTAATACATTAATATCTCAAGGTTCTCAACAACCATGAAAAAGAATGGTAACAGTGAGGGTTTTTGGAATGAGTGCAACTTACGGAATTCAAAAGAATAGTGGAATGGGGTGACGTTAGGATTTTTGCCAGTAAAGAATTTCATAAAAACAGTCGCGTTGTAGATATAGTCTCTAAACCGACAGAAATCCCTTCGTACAAACGTTTTGGTTGTCACAAGTAACAAACCCCTTTGAAATTGATAACCGAGTATTCAAACCTCGGGTCGTCTTCTCAAGGAATTGCAGGGAAGTATGTTCTTATTATTGGTTATGAAGATTGTAAATTGGGGGTTTTGGAAGTAAGGTGGGAATATGTTATATGACAAGTAAAATAAAATAATAATAATAAAATCTCTCGGCAATGTATAAGAAATTGGAAGTCCACACCAAGTTATCCTTATCAATGATAATGAAAATTGAATCTTAATTTCACTTAGTTAACCCTTACTTAAAGCAGAGGAAGGTCAAGTGACTAATTAGTTTGATCTTCAAATCCTAGTTAATTCCTAAGAAAAGATTGGGATTATTGAAGCTCAGTTCAATTGGCAAGATAACAATTAACAATTATGCTGTTGAGTTGGATAACTCCTGAGTTACTGATTTCTTAACCAAAACAAAAAGGGGAAAAGTAAATCTACTGGAATAAAAATGCCTTCAGATGGGAAGCAATAATCATGTAAATAAAAGAAAGCAATATTAAACTGAAATACCTCAAATTACATTAACAAAAGAACTTAAATCTGACATAGACATGCATGGAAAAATAAATAAAATAAAGAACTTGGGATTGAGAGTTACTCCTAAAACTAAGAGAAGTCCTAAATCCTAATCCTAAGAGAGAGGAGAGAACCTCTCTCTCTAAAAACTACATCTACTCCTAAAATTGTGAATATGAGAGCCTCCCCTATGAATGGATGCAGTCCCCCACTTTATAGCCTCTAATCTGTGTTTTCTGGGCCGCAAATTGGGTCAGAAACAGCCCAGAATTTGCTGGTTGCAAATTCAGATTCGCTGATTTTCGTCACTTGCGACGCGGCCGCATGGATCACGCGGTCGCATCACCTAGCGTCAGGGAAACTATAGCTTATTATATATCAAATCGAAACCCCGAACGTTAGCTTTCCAACGCAACTGGAACCGCGTCGTTTGGACCTCTGTAGCTAAAGTTATAGCCGTTTGAGTGCAAAGAGGTCGGGTTGGACAGCTTAGCAATTTCTCCAACTTCTTGCATTCCTTCCACTTTTGCATGCTTTCTTCCCATCCTCTAAGCTATTCCTGCCTTATAATATCTGAAAACACTTAACACACATATCAAGGCATCTAATGGTGATAAGAGAGGATTAATAATAAGTAAATATAAGTCCAAAGAAGCATGTTTTCAATCATAGCACATAATTAGGAAGGCAAATGTAAAATCATGCAAATAGTATGAATAAGTGGGTAAAGAGTAGATAAAAACCACTCAATTGAGTACAAGATAAACCATGAAATAGTGGTTTATCAACCTCCCCACACTTAAACACTAGCATGTCCTCATGCTAAGCTCAAGAGAAACTATAAAGATGAAGAGGAATGGTATGAAATGCAACCTATGAATGCAACTACATGCTGAGATATTTCTACCTACTTGGTTAAAAGTAAATAAATCTTCAAGACAAATATAAATCAGATTTCACTAATTCAAATCATACAATAAAAAGCAAGAAAACTTGTAAGAAGATAGCTCATGAAAGCAGGGAACATAGAATTAAGCACTGAACCCTCACTGGTAGTGTATATCACTCTAACTCTCAAGTGTTTAGGGTCAATCACTCTACTCTTCTCTAATCATGCTTTCTAAACCTTGTTCTTCATCTAACCAATCAACAAATATTTAATGTACCAATGCAAACATCATGAGGTCTTTTCAAGGTTGTAATGGGGCTAAGGTAAAGGTAAGGATATATGTATGGCCAAGTGAGCTATAATATGAATCTTCAATTAACCTAAGCTCTCACCTAATATACATATACTCTATATACTTTTAAATTCATGCCTAGCTACCCATAATTCTCACTTTTGTATAATTCCCATACTCATGTACCAAATTTTTCTATAATTTTCATCACATGTGCATTGATCTTTTATTAAACTTAATATTGGGGTAATTTTGTCCCCTTATTTACTTATTTATTGAGTATTTTTGGATTTTTCTCTTTTTTCTCTCTTTTTTTTTTAGAGAAACAAACATAACTTATCAATGCACATGGATTTTCTATTAATTTTCTATTTTGGTTTTTCATGAGTAGGTTTCCAAATTCCTGATATTCAAATAAATTAGAAACATTATACATTCCCTTATTAACCCATGTTCCCACAATTTATCCACACTTAGTTGATGCACAATCTCTATCTTAAGCTAACCAAAGATTCAATTGGGGTTTTTAATTTGTTTTTTTGCTTAAGGCTAGTGATGTGGTAAAGTATAGAATAAATGGGGATTAAAAGGCTCAAAGTGGCTGACAAGGGTGATTTAAAGGGTAGGCTTATTTGGGATAAGTGAGCTAAAATCAAACAATGGCCTCAATCATATGCAAGCATGTAAATACACTAAATAATGGACATATAGAATGGAACAAAGTAAAGATTACAATCATAGAGAAGGGAACACACATGAATAAAATATTTATGGTTAAATAATGTAACCATATAAATAAGCTCAAATCTCACAGGTTGTGTGTTCTTTAGCTAAAAAAAAACATGTTCCAAATACAACTTCCAAACAAGTATAAAATTAAAAAAAAATTTTCAATTTAAATTAGTGAAATATTATAAAAATTTCTTGAAAAAGGAAATATTACTTCAACCAAGTAGTAACTAAATGCATAAATTCAAATAAACATACAATTAAATATGCAAATGTAACAATTAACAAAGAAAATAAAATATTGGTGTTTGAGACAGGAAAGTACTAACCCATGGAGATCGGTATCGACCTTCCCACACTTAAAGATTGCACCGTCCTCGGTACATACTGAGATGTGCAGGTGGACGGGTTGTTTCAACTGTTGCTTTTCTCTCAGGATTGTGCGGATGGACTTGTCTGTCTCCCCATGTAAAATGTCTTCCGCTTTCCTTCCGGGTGGCCATCTTGAAAGAAAAAGGGAAGAAGAGTAACCCAGAAATAGAGATAAGAAAATAAAAGAAGTATGGGTGGGTTAATGCCAAATGATAAGGGTCTCATTTATATGGAAGCTTCAACATGTAAGTGAGAAAACAATAGAAGTACATGGCAGATCAAGAGTACAAAAATTTGCAACAATGGGAGGAGAGAGTGGGTAATGAAAGACAATGTAAGTTCGTGACAATGCAAATGAAGTGCAAGTATTATAAAAGATTGGCATTGGCAGATAATTAATATCATCTCACAGTGTAAAACAAGTTATTAAGCACCAAAGTAATTCAAGAAAAGATGTAACAGTTGAATAAGAACTTTTGAATACCAAAATTAATAAATTTAAAAAAAAATAAAAATATGCAATGAATGAAAGTATGCAAATAAATTAAATAAAATAGAATGGGAGTGAGAGAAAATAAGAGAGGAAGAAGAAAGAAATAAGAAAAGATAAGAGAATAAGGATCCGGAGAAGAAAAGATAAGAAAATTGGCACTAATCTGGATAGGTTGTGCGACGCTGGCGACGTGGTCGCGTGGGTGACGCAGTCGCGTGGTGCGCAATAAGGTTAGGCGACGCGGACGCGTGGGGCACACGATCGCGTGACTTGATTTGTGCTAGTGGCGCGAGTGCAGCCTCGCGGTCGCACAACTCTCTGTTCAAAACTTAGTATTGCCAAAATCCTGGGTGACGCGATCGCGTGGGGGACGCGATCGCGTGAGTGGCCATCATGGGGATATGACGCGGACGCGTGGGGCACGCGTTCGCGTGGTGAGGCTTGGGCTTTCAGCACGATTCCAGCCCAACTCCAGCTCAACTTTCGGCCATGCACCTGGTTGACGTCGATTTTCAGGTCACGCGGCCGCGTGGGGCACGCGATCGCGTGGGAGGCCATTATTCCCATATGACGCGGTCGCGTCAGTGACGCGGTCGCGTGGGTCAATTTGTGCCATTGGCACGCCTCCAACGCTGCTCCTGCGAAACTCTCTGTTCATATTAATATTGTCTCCCATCTCCTTGCGACGCGGACGCGTCGCTGATGCGGTCGCGTCGCGTGCTTGCTTCTTTTTTTTTTTGTAATCTGAAAAATGCAGAATGCAGTGTTAATATGAATGTGATGCAAAATTCCAGGTTCAATATAACAAAATAAAATAAAATTCAAAAACAAATAAAACTAAATAAAAATAAAAAATGAACGATCATACCATAGTGGGTTGTCTCCCAACTAGCACTTTTAGTTAGAGTCTTTAAGTTGGACAATTGATGAGCTTCCTGTTATGGTGGCTTATGCTTGTATTCATCCAGGAATCTCCACCAGTGTTTGTGATTCCAGTAACCTCCGGGGTCCCAAACTAGGCATGTAAAATCCTTGAGCAGCTTCAAAAAGATTCTTAGGCTCCCGGGGTGTTGGATGTCAGAACAGATTCCAGGATCCCAAATCTTGCTTTTACACCCATCTTTGTCGGGATCTGTATTTTTCCAGCCAGGTGATTAGTAATTTGAATTCTCATTGCAGCTACCAAACAGCTTCCTAGACCCATTCAATTGAGCTTTATACCAACCCTTGCGTTTAAACTTAAATCTTCCAACCATAATAAACCTTGCAGGACAATTCTTACCACTGGCCATCTTCCTCTTACTCTTAATGCCACAAAGAGATCTAAGTTGACTATCCGTCTCCAGTAGCCCATGTTCAAGTGGGATTAGAAAGCTACGGGATATGAAATTTACCCACTTGAATGTTGTGAAGGATGATGGCAACTTAGGGGGAGGTGTTTTTAATGAAATTGCAAGCTCCACTCCCTTGTGCTCTTCTCTGATAATTACCACCTCTTTGCAAGCTTCTTCCATTTCAACCTCTTCCTCTTGGCAACTCTCTTCCAATTTAATCTCCTCTTCATTGCTTTCCAAGGGTATGGGAGGTTGTGCTTCTTCTTCTTGAATCTCCATCTCTTGATCAACCTCTTCCAAGTCTTCAACTATGATATGCTTTGGAGGTTGTACACCCTCCTCAGCATCAATTTCAACCGTCTCGGAAGGAGGCTCTATGATTGGACTTTCCCATGGAGGTTCTGCATCTCCTAAGTCTTCAACCACTTCTTCTTCTTCTTGAATAATGACAGCTTCTTCTACTTGTTCTAGTACGAATTCATTCTCTGTCTTGTCCACTAGGGTTTATGGTATCTCTTTCATGCTACGCTCTTCACTAGACTGTCCACATGGAGCTGTGGCTGATCCTTGTGTATTTAAGCGTCTAGAAGCCCATTGAATTAATACTTGCCCCAGTTGTTGAGTGGTTGTCTGAAATCGATCCACTGTTTCCTTGAGACGATCCTTTGCCTCTTGATGCACTCGGCTTTCATAAATAGGATCATAATGCTCTTGGATTGATGGATATGGAGATGGTGAATATTGAAGTGGTGGTTCTTGTGAGTAATTGGGTTGGAATTGGGGTGGTTCTATATATGGTTCATATGGCTCATAAGGTGGTTGGTATGGTGGTTGAGGGTTAGGGTCATATGGAGGTTGGTACGCGGAATCGTGATTACACTTTAATTATGTAAAATTCATTGCTCTTTCTTTCCCTGGAAATGGCGCCAAAAACATGATGCCAAGACCATGGTTCACAACTCCGTGTAACTAACCAGCAAGTGCACTGGGTCGTCCAAGTAATACCTTACGTGAGTAAGGGTCGAATCCCACGGAGATTGTTGGTATGAAGCAAGCTATGGTCACCTTGCAAATCTCAGTTAGGCAGATATAAATTGATAATGGTGTTATTGAATTTAATATAATAAAATAGGGATAGAAATACTTATGTAATTCATTGGTAGGAATTTCAGATAAGCGAATGGAGATGCTTTCGTTCCTCTGAACCTCTGCTTTCCTGCTATCTTCATCCAATCAGTCTTACTCCTTTCCATGGTTGGCTTTATGTGATACATCACCACTGTCAATGGCTACTTTCGGTCATCTCTCGGGAAAATGATCCAATGCCCTGTCACGGCACGGCTAATCGTCTGGAGGCATCACCCTTGTCAATGGCTTCATCTTATCCTCTTAGTGAAAATGGTCAACGCACCCTGTCACGGCACGACTATTCATCTGTCGGTTCTCGATCATGCTGGAATAGGATTTACTATCCTTTTGCGTCTGTCACTAACGCCCTGCAATCGCGAGTTTGGAGCTCGTCACAGTCATTCATTCATTGGATCCTACTCGGAATACCACAGACAAGGTTTAGACTTTTCGGATTCTCTTGAATGCCGCCATCATTCTAGCTTACGCCACGAAGATTCTGATTAACAGATCTAAGAGATACTCATTCAGTCGAAGGTAGAACAGAAGTGGTTGTCAAGCACGCGTTCATAGGGAATGATGATGATTGTCACGTTCATCACATTCAGATTGAAGTACGAATGAATATCTTAGAAGCGAAATAAGATGAATTGAATAGAAAACAGTAGTACTTTGCATTAATCCTTGAGAAACAGCAGAGCTCCACACCTTAATCTATGGAGTGTAGAAACTCTACCGTTAAAATTACATAAGTGAAAGGTCCAGGCATGGCCGAGATGGCCAGCCCCCAAAACGTGAACAATAGATCAAAAGATAATCCAAAGATTTCAAATACAATAGTGAAATGTCCTATTTATAATAAACTAGCTACTAGGGTTTACAGAAGTAAGTAATTGATGCATAAATCCACTTCCGGGGCCCACTTGGTGTGTGCTTGGGCTGAGCTTGAGTGTTGCACATGTAGAGGTCCTTTCTGGAGTTGAACGCCAGCTTTTGTGCCAGTTTGGGCGTTCAACTCTGGGTTTGGCTCCTTTTCTGGCGCTGGACGCCAGATTTGGGCAGAAAGCTGGCGTTGAACACCAGTTTACGTCATCTATTATTGACCAAAGTATGGACTATTATATATTGCTGGAAAGCCCTGGATGTCTACTTTCCAACGCAATTAAAAGCGCGCCATTTCGAGTTCTGTAGCTCCAGAAAATTTACTTTGAGTGCAGGGAGGTCAGAATCCAACAGCATCAGCAGTCCTTCTTCAACCTCTGAATCTGATTTTTGCTCAAGTCCCTCAATTTCAGCCAGAAAATACCTGAAATCACAGAAAAACACACAAACTCATAGTAAAGTCCAGAAATGTGAATTTAACATAAAAACTAATGAAAACATCCCTAAAAGTAACTAGATCCTACTAAAAACATACTAAAAACAATGTCAAAAAGCGTATAAATTATCCGCTCATCACAACACCAAACTTAATTTGTTGCTTCTCCCCAAGCAACTAAAAATCAAATAGGATAAAAAGAAGAGAATATACTATAAATTCCAAACTATCAATGAAACATAGCTTCAATCGGGACTTATAGCTTTTTGCCTCTTGAATAGTTTTGGCATCTCACTCTATCCATTGAGGTTCAGAATGATTGGCATCTATAGGAACTCAGGATTCAGATAGTGTTATTGATTCTCCTAGTTCAGTATGATGATTCTTGAATACAGCTTCTTTATGAGTCTTGGCCGTGGCCCTAAGCACTTTGTTTTCCAGTATTACCACCAGATACATAAATGCCACAGACACATAATTGGGTGAACCTTTTCAGATTGTGACTCAGCTTTGCTAAAGTCCCCAATTAGAGGTGTCCAGGGTTCTTAAGCACACTCTTCTTTTGCTTTGGACCTTGACTTTAACCGCTCAGTCTCAAGTTTTCACTTGACACCTTCACGCCACAAGCACATGGTTAGGGACAGCTTGGTTTAGCCGCTTAGGCCAGGATTTTATTCCTTTAGGCCCTCCTATCCACTGATGTTCAAAGCCTTGGGATCCTTTTTATTTGCCCTTGCCTTTTGGTTTTAAGGGTTATTGGCTTTTTGCTCTTGCCTCTTGGTTTTAAGAGCTTTGGCTTTTTCTGCTTGCTTTTTCTTTTTTTTTTCTTTCTATATTTTTTTTCGCCTATTTTTTTCTGCAAGCTTTGTTCTTTGCTGCTTTTTCTTGCTTCAAGAATCATTTTTATGATTTTTCAGATTATCAAATAACATGTCTCCTAGTCATCATTCTTTCAAGAGCCAACATATTTAACATTCTTAAACAACAACTTCAAAAGACATATGCACTGTTTAAGCATACATTTAGAAAACAAGAAGCATTGTCACCACAACAATATAATTAAGCTAAGTTCAAGGATAAATTCGAAACTCATGTACTTCTTGTTCTTTTGAATTAAAACATTTTTCATTTAAGAGAGGTGATGGATTCATAGGACATTTATAACTTTAAGACAAAGTTACTATCTACTAATGATCATGTAATGAAGACACAAACATAGATAAGCACATAACATAGAAACGAAAAATAGAAGAAACAAGAACAAGGAATGAATCCACCTTAGTGATGGTGGCGTTTCCTTCTTGAGGAACCAATGATGTCCTTGAGCTCTTCTATGTCTCTTCCTTGTCTTTGTTGCTCCTCCCTCATTGCTTTTTGATCTTTTCTTATTTCATGAAGCATGATGGAGTGCTCTTGATGTTCCACCCTTAGTTGTCCCATATTGGAACTCAATTCTCCTAGGGAGGTGTTAATTTGCTCCCAATAGTTTTGTGGAGGAAAGTGCATTTGAGGCATCTCCGGGATCTCATGGTGATGAGCTTCATACGCTTCTTGAGCTCCATGACTGGGCTCTCTTGCTTGCTCCATTTTTTTCTTAGTGATGGGCTTGTCCTCTTTAATGAGGATATCTCCCTCTATGTCAATCCCAGCCGAATTGCATAGGTGGCAAATGAGGTGAGGAAAGGCTAACCTTGCCATAGTGGAGGACTTGTCAGCCACCTTGTAGAGTTCTTGAGGTATAATCTCATGAACTTCCACCTCTTCTCCAATCATGATGCTATGGATCATGATGGCCCGGTCTATAGTAACTTCAGACCGGTTGCTAGTGGGAATGATTGAGCATTGAATGAACTCCAACCATCCTCTAGCTACAGGCTTGAGGTCCAATCTTCTTAGTTGAACCGGCTTGCCTTTGGAGTCAATCTTCCATTGAGCTCCTTCTACACATATGTCCATAAGGACTTGGTCCAAACTTTGATTAAAGTTGACCCTTCTAGTGTAGGGGCGTTCATCTTCTTGCATCATGGGCAAGTTAAACACCAACCTCACATTCTCCGGACTAAAATCTAAGTATTTCCCCCGAACCATTGTAACATAGTTCTTTGGATCCGGGTTCTTACTTTGATCATAGTTCTTGGTGATCCATGCATTGGCATAGAACTCTTGAACCATTAGGATGCCGACTTGTTGGATGGGATTTGTTAGAACTTCCCAACCTCTTCTTTGAATTTCATGTCGGATCTCCGGATACTCATTTCTTTTGAGTTTGAAAGGGACCTCGGGGATCACCTTCTTCTTGGCCACAACATCATAGAAGTGGTCTTGATGGGCTTTGGAGATGAACCTTTCCATCTCCCATGACTCGGATGTGGAAGCTTTTGTCTTCCCTTTCCCCTTTCTAGAGGATTCTCCGGTCTTAGGTGCCATCAATGGTAATGGAAAAACAAAAAGCTTATGCTTTTACCACACCAAAATTAGAATTTTGCTTGCCCTCGAGCAATAAAAGAAAGAATAGATGAAGAAGAAGAAGAAATGGAGGAGAGGGAGAGTGGTGAGTATTTCGGCCAAGAAGGGTGTAGAGGGGTGTGTTGTGTGAATTTGATGAAGAATGGTGGGATTTATATAGGGAAGGGAGGGGGGAAAGGTTTCGGCCATATGGGTGGGTTTGGGTGGGAAATTGGTTTTGAATTTTTGAAGGTAGGTGGAGTTTATGAGGTAGGTTTATGGGGAAGAGTGGATGGATGTGAGTGGTGAAGAGGTGATGGGGAAGAGAGTTTGAGGTGATTGGTGAAGGGTTTTTGGGGAAGAGTGTTTATGGGGTTATGTGAAAGAGAGTGGTGAGAAGAAGTGAGTGGAGGTAGGTGGAGATCCTGTGGGGTCCACAGATCCTGAGTGGATCCTGTGGGGTCCACAGATCCTGAGGTGTTCAAGGATTTACATCCCTGCACCCATTAGGCATGTAAAAATGCCTTTGCACACAACTCTGGGCGTTCAGCGCCAGGTTGGTGGCCATTTTGGGCGTTCAACGCCCATTTGTGTGCCATTTCTGGCGTTGAACGCCAGAACCATGCCTGTTCTGGCGTTCAGCGCCCAGAAGCTGCCCATTTTGGGCGTTCAGCGCCAGAACCATGCTCTGTTCTGGCGCTGAACGCCAGACAGATGCTCTTCCAGGGTGTGATTTTTCTTCTGCTTTTTTGATTCTGTTTTTAATTTTTCTATTTATTTTGTGACTCCACATGATCATGAACCTACAAAGACATATAACTAAGAAAAATATAGTTAGATAAATAAAAATTGGGTTGCCTCTCAACAAGCGCTTCTTTAATGTCAATAGCTTGACAGTGGGCTCTCATGGAGCCTCACAGATGTGCAGAGCTTTGTTGAGACTCTCCAACACCAAACTTAGAGTTTGGATATGGGAGTTCAACACCAAACTTAGAGTTTGGTTGTGGCCTCCCAACACCAAACTTAGAGTTTGACTGTGGGGGCTTGGGTTGACTCTGCTTTGAGAGAAGCTTTTCATGCTTCCTCTCCATGGTTGCAGAGGGAGATCCTTGAGTTTTAAACACAAGGGAGTCCTCATTCCCTTGAAGGACTAGTTCACCTCTGTCAACATCAATCACAACTCTTGCTGTGGCCAGGAAAGGTCTTCCTAGGATGATGGATTCATCCTCTTCCTTTCCAGTATCCAGGACTATGAAATCAGTAGGGATGTAAAGGCCTTCAACCTTTACTAATACGTCCTCTACTTGTCCATATGCCTGTTTTCTTGAATTGTCTGCCATCTCTAATGAGATTTTAGCAGCTTGCACCCCATAGATTCCCAGTTTCTCTATTACAGAGAGGGGCATGAGGTTTATTCCTGAACCAAGGTCACACAGGGCCTTAAAGATCATGGTGCCTATGGTACAAGGTATTATGAACTTTCCAGGATCCTGTCTCTTCTGAGGCAATGTCAGTTGATCCAGATCACTTAGTTCATTGATGAACAAGGGAGGTTCAACTTCCCAAGTATCAATGCCAAATAATTTGGCATTTAGCTTCATGATTGCACCAAGAAACTTGGCAGTTTGCTCTTCAGTAACATCCTCATTCTCTTCAGAAGAGGAATACTCATCAGAGCTCATGAAGGGCATAAGGAGGTTCAATGGAATCTCTATGGTCTCTAGATGAGCCTCAGAGTCCTTTGGTTCCTCAGAGGGAAGCTCCTTATTGACCATTGGACGTCCCAGGAGGTCTTCCTCCTTAGGATTCACGTCCTCCTCTCCTTCTTTGGGTTCGGCCATGGTACTTATGTCAATGGCCTTGCACTCTCCTTTTGGATTCTCTTCTGTATTGCTTGGGAGAGTACTAGGAGGGATTTCAGTGATCCTTTTACTCAGCTGGCCCACTTGTGCTTCCAGATTTATAATGGAAGATCTTGTTTCATTCATGAAACTCACAGTGGCCTTAGATAGATCAGAGACTAGATTTGCTAAATTAGAAGCATTTTGTTCAGAGTTCTCTGTCTATTGCTGAGTGGATGATGGAAAAGGTTTATTATTGTTAAACCTGTTTCTTCCACCATTATTAAAGCCTTGTTGAGGCTTTTGATCCTTCCATGAGAAATTGGGGTGATTTCTCCATGATGAGTTATAGGTGTTTCCATAAGGTTCACCTAAGTAATTTACCTCTGCTATTGCAGGGTTCTCAGGATCATAAGCTTCTTCTGCATAAGAAGCCTCTTGAGTACTGTTGGATGCAGCTTGCATTCCATGCAGACTCTGAGAGATCATATTGACTTGCTGAGTCAATATTTTATTCTGAGCCAATATGGCATTTAGAGTATCAACTTCAAGAACTCCCTTCTTCATAGGCGTCCCATTACTCACAGGATTCCTTTCAGAAGTGTACATGAACTGGTTATTAGCAACCATGTCAATGAGTTCTTGAGCTTCTGCAGGTGTTTTCTTTAGGTGAATGGATCCACCTACAGAAGTGTCCAGTGACATTTTTGATAGCTCAGATAAACCATCATAGAATATATCCAGGATGGTCCATTCTGAAAGCATGTCAGAAGGACACTTTTTGGTCAACTGTTTGTATCTTTCCCAAGCTTCATAGAGGGATTCACCTTCTTTCTGTCTGAAGGTTTGAACATCAGCTCTAAGCTTGCTCAGCTTTTGAGGAGGAAAGTACTTGGCTAAGAAAGCCGTGACCAGCTTATCCCAAGAGTTCAGGCTGTCTTTGGGTTGAGAATCCAACCATAATCTAGCTCTGTCTCTTACAGCAAAAGGGAAAAGCATGAGCCTGTAGACTTCAGGATCTACTCCATTAGTCTTAATAGTATCACATATCTGCAAGAATTCAGTTAAGAACTGAAAAGGATCTTCAGATGGAAGTCCATGAAACTTGCAGTTCTGCTGCATCAGAGAAACTAATTGAGGTTTCAGCTCAAAGTTGTTTGCTCCAATGGCAGGAATGGAGATGCTTCTTCCATGTAAATTGGAATTAGGTGTAGTAAAGTCACCAAGCATCTTCCTTACATTATTATTATTTTCGGCTGCCATCTCCTCTTCCTGTTCGAAAATTTCTGAAAGGTTATCTCTGGATTGTTGTATTTTAGCTTCTCTTAGTTTCCCTTTCAGAGTCCTTTCAGGTTCTGGATCTGCTTCCACAAGAATGTTCTTATCCTTGCTCCTGCTCATATGACAAAGAAGAGGGCACAGAAAAATAATAATAATAATAATAGAGATCCTTTATACCACAGTATAGGGATCCCTGTGTGAGTAGAAGAAGAGGGGGAGACAAAGAATGTAATGTAATGGAAGAAACACAACTGTGAGGAGGGTTGAGATGTGAGATGAGATGTTAGTAAATGAATAAATAAATAGTATAAGATGGGAGAGGGAGAATTTTCGAAAAATATTTTTGAAAAAGAGTTAGTGATTTTCGAAAATGGTTTTTGAAAAATGTTAGTATTTTTCGAAAATTTTTAAAATCAAAAATAAAAATAAGAATAATTAGTTAATTAAAAAGAAATTTTTGAAAAAGAGAGAAGATATTTTCGAAAATTAGAGAGAGAGAGTTAGTTAGGTAGTTTTAAAAAAGTTAAGAAACAAACAAAAAAGTTAGTTAGTTAGTTGAAACAAATTTTGAAAAGATAAGAAGTTAGGAGGTTAGAAAAGATATTTTGAAACCAACTTTTTGAAAAAGGTAAGATAAGAAGATATTTTAGAAAGTAGTTTTGGAAAAGATTTGATTTTTAAAATCTCAATTAATGACTTGATTCATAAGAAATCACAAGATATGATTCTAGAACTCAAAGTTTGAATCTTTCTTAACAAGCAAGTAACAAACTTGAAATTTTTGAATCAAAACATTAATTGTTATTGTTATTTTCGAAAATTTGGTATAAAAATAAGAAAAAGATTTTTGAAAAATATTTTTGAAATTTTCGAAAATAACTAAGAATTTTGAAAAAGATTTGATTTTTGAAAAAGATTTTGAAAAAGATAAGATTTTCAAATTGAAAATTTGATTTGACTCATAAGAAACAATTTGATTTTAAAAATTTTTGAAAAAGTCAATCCAAATTTTTGAATTTGATGAGAGAAAATGGGAAAGATATTTTTTTGATTTTTTGAAATTTTTATGATGAGAGAGAAAAACACTAAAGAGATGCAATGCATGAAATTTTTAGATCAAAGCATGTGACGCATGCAAGAATGCTATGAATGTCAAGATGAACACTAAGAACACTATGAATGTCAAGATGAACATCATAGACACAATTTTGAAAAATTTTTAATGCAAAGAAAACATGCAAGACACCAAACTTAGAATTCTTTAATGCTTACGCACTAAGAATTCAAGAATGCATATGAAAAACACCATACAACACAAAACAAAAAATCATCAAGATCAAACAAGAAGACTTACCAAGAACAACTTGAAGATCATGAAGAACACTATGAATGTATGAAATTTTCGAAAAATGCAAGATGCACATGCAAATGACACCAAACTTATGATATGACTCAAGACTCAAATAAGAAACACAAAAAATGTTTTTGATTTTTTTATGATTTTCTAAATTTTTTTTGGATTTTTTCAAAAATTATATGAAAAAGAAAAAATAAAGATTCCAAAATTTTTAACATGAATTCCAGGAATCTTGCATTCTTAGTCTAAAGCTTCAGTCCAGGAATTAGACATGGCTCACTAGCCAGCCAAGCTTTCAATGAAAGCTCTGGTCCAAAACACTAGACATGGCCAATGGCCAGCCAAGCTTCAGCATGTAATTCAGACATGACACGCCTGACATACTCATTCCCAGAGGAATTAGACATGGCTTTACAGCCAGCCAGGCTTCAACATGCTTCATGAAACACTAGAATTCATTCTTAAAAATTTTGAATAAAATTTTTGAAAACATTTTTATATTATTTTTTTTTCGAAAACAAAGGAGAAAATTTTGAAATATTTTTGAAAAATTTTTTTGAAAAGAAAACAAAAAGAAAATTACCTAATCTGAACAACAGGATGAACCGTCAGTTGTCCATACTCGAACAATCCCCGGCAACGACGCCAAAAACTTGGTACGCGGAATCGTGATTACACTTTAATTATGTAAAATTCATTGCTCTTTCTTTCCCTGGAAATGGCGCCAAAAATATGATGCCAAGACCATGGTTCACAACTCCGTGTAACTAACCAGCAAGTGCACTGGGTCGTCCAAGTAATACCTTACGTGAGTAAGGGTCGAATCCCACGGAGATTGTTGGTATGAAGCAAGCTATGGTCACCTTGAAAATCTCAGTTAGGCAGATATAAATTGATAATGGTGTTTTCGAATTTAATATAATAAAATAGGGATAGAAATACTTATGTAATTCATTGGTAGGAATTTCAGATAAGCGAATGGAGATGCTTTAGTTCCTCTGAACCTCTGCTTTCCTGCTATCTTCATCCAATCAGTCTTACTCCTTTCTATGGCTGGCTTTATGTGATACATCACCACTGTCAATGGCTACTTTCGGTCATCTCTCGGAAAAATGATCCAATGCCCTGTCACGGCACGGCTAATCGTCTGGAGGCATCACCCTTGTCAATGGCTTCATCTTATCCTC
Organism: Arachis hypogaea; assembly: GCF_003086295.3. NCBI lineage: Eukaryota > Viridiplantae > Streptophyta > Magnoliopsida > Fabales > Fabaceae > Arachis > Arachis hypogaea. Next base: position 40,822,458 of record NC_092051.1, on the reverse strand, counting down.
TCAGTGAAAATGGTCAACGCACCCTGTCACGGCACGGCTATTCATCTGTCGGTTCTCGATCATGCTGGAATAGGATTTACTATCCTTTTGCGTCTGTCACTAACGACCTGCAATCGGGAGTTTGGAGCTCGTCACAGTCATTCATTCATTGAATCCTACTCGGAATACCACAGACAAGGTTTAGACTTTCCGGATTCTCTTGAATGCCGCCATCATTCTAGCTTACGCCACGAAGATTCTGATTAAGAGATCTAAGAGATACTCATTCAGTCGAAGGTAGAACGGAAGTGGTTGTCAGGCACGCGTTCATAGGGAATGATGATGATTGTCACGTTCATCACATTCAGATTGAAGTACGAATGAATATCTTAGAAGCGAAATAAGATGAATTGAATAGAAAACAGTAGTACTTTGCATTAATCCTTGAGAAATAGCAGAGCTCCACACCTTAATCTATGGAGTGTAGAAACTCTACCGTTAAAATTACATAAGTGAAAGGTCCAGGCATGGCCGAGATGGCCAGCCCCTAAAACGTGATCAATAGATCAAAAGATAATCCAAAGATTTCAAATACAATAGTGAAATGTCCTATTTATAATAAACTAGCTACTAGGGTTTACAGAAGTAAGTAATTGATGCATAAATCCACTTCCGGGGCCCACTTGGTGTGTGCTTGGGCTGAGCTTGAGTGTTGCACGTGTAGAGGTCCTTTCTGGAGTTGAACGCCAGCTTTTGTGCCAGTTTGGGCGTTCAACTCTGGTTTTGGCTCCTTTTCTGGCGCTGGACGCCAGATTTGGGCAGAAAGCTGGCGTTGAACGCCAGTTTACGTCGTCTGTTCTTGGCCAAAGTATAAACTATTATATATTGATGGAAAGCCCTGGATGTCTACTTTCCAACTCAATTGGAAGTGCGCCATTTCGAGTTCTGTAGCTCCAGAAAATCCACTTTGAGTGCAGAGAGGTCAGAATCCAACAGCATCAGCAGTCCTTCTTCAACCTCTGAATCTAATTTTTGCTCAAGTCCCTCAATTTCAGCCAGAAAATATCTGAAATCACAGAAAAATACACAAACTCATAGTAAAGTCCAGAAATGTGAATTTAACATAAAAACTAATGAAAACATCCCTAAAAGTAACTAGATCCTACTAAAAACATACTAAAAACAATGTCAAAAAGCGTATAAATTATCCGCTCATCAGAGGTGAATGGCGGAAAGGGACTTGTGAGTTTGGTGGTCTAAAGTTGTGTTGAGGAAAGGGTTCATAGGCATTTGGTGGTGGTTGTTGATAGTCCATTGGAGGTGGTTGTTGCCATGAGGGTTGATCAAATCCTTGTGGCTCCTCCCATCTTTGATTGTTCCAACCTTGATGCCTGTTCTCATTGTAATTTCTTCTTCCTGCAATATTATTGTAACCAGACTAATAGCCAAAGGGGTGAGAGTTCATAGTAGTAAATAAAAATTAAAAAAAAATAAAAACAAATTGAAATTAAAAGGTTTTTTAAATTTTGAATATGAAAATTAAAATTTGAAATTTGAATTTTTTTTTAAATTTTGAATTTAAAAAAAATTAATTTGAATTTTGAAAATTGACTTTTGAAATAAGATAAGATAAGATAAAAATTTTAAAATAAAAATCAATAACCTCTTAATTTAATAAAAATAAAAATAAAAAAAATAAAAAAACAAATATTTACAATAACCAATAATAAGGCACACGTTTGCAATTCCCGGGCAACGGAGCCATTTTGACGTTAGGATTTTTGCCAGTAAAGAATTTCATAAAAACAGTCGCGTTGTAGATATAGTCTCTAAACCGACAGAAATCCCTTCGTACAAACGTTTTGGTTGTCACAAGTAACAAACCCCTTTGAAATTGATAACCGAGTATTCAAACCTCGGGTCGTCTTCTCAAGGAATTGCAGGGAAGTATGTTCTTATTATTGGTTATGAAGATTGTAAATTGGGGGTTTTGGAAGTAAGGTGGGAATATGTTATATGACAAGTAAAATAAAATAATAATAATAAAATCTCTCGGCAAGGTATAAGAAATTGGAAGTCCACACCAAGTTATCCTTATCAATGATAATGAAAATTGAATCTTAATTTCACTTAGTTAACCCTTACTTAAAGCAGAGGAAGGTCAAGTGACTAATTAGTTTGATCTTCAAATCCTAGTTAATTCCTAAGAAAAGATTGGGATTATTGAAGCTCAGTTCAATTGGCAAGATAACAATTAACAATTATGCTGTTGAGTTGGATAACTCCTGAGTTACTGATTTCTTAACCAAAACAAAAAGGGGAAAAGTAAATCTACTGGAATAAAAATGCCTTCAGATGGGAAGCAATAATCATGTAAATAAAAGAAAGCAATATTAAACTGAAATACCTCAAATTACATTAACAAAAGAACTTAAATCTGACATAGACATGCATGGAAAAATAAATAAAATAAAGAACTTGGGATTGAGAGTTACTCCTAAAACTAAGAGAAGTCCTAAATCCTAATCCTAAGAGAGAGGAGAGAACCTCTCTCTCTAAAAACTACATCTATTCCTAAAATTGTGAATATGAGAGCCTCCCCTATGAATGGATACAGTCCCCCACTTTATAGCCTCTAATCTGTGTTTTCTGGGCCGCAAACTGGGTCAGAAACAGCCCAGAATTCGCTGGTTGCAAATTCAGATTCACTGATTTTTGTCACTTGCGACGTGGCCGCATGGATCACGCGGTCGCATCGCCTAGCGTCAGGGAAATGATGAGCGGATAATTTATACGCTTTTTGGCATTGTTTTTAGTATGTTTTTAGTAGGATCTAGTTACTTTTAGGGATGTTTTCATTAGTTTTTATTTTAAATTCACATTTCTGGACTTTACTATGAGTTTGTGTGTTTTTCTGTGATTTCAGGTATTTTCTGGCTGAAATTGAGGGACTTGAGCAGAAATCAGATTCAGAGGTTGAAAAAGGACTGCTGATGCTGTTGGATTCTGACCTCCCTGCACTCAAAGTGGATTTTCTGGAGCTACAGAACTCGAAATGGCGCTCTTCCAATTGCGTTCGAAAGTAGACATCCAGGGCTTTCCAGAAATATATAATAGTCCATACTTTGGCCAAGAATTGACGACGTAAACTGGCGTTCAACGCCAGCCTTCTGCCCAAATCTGGCGTCCAGCGCCAGAAAAGGATCCAAAACCAGAGTTGAACGCCCAAACTAGCACAGAAACTGGCGTTCAACTCCACAAATGGCCTCTGCACGTGCAACACTCAGGCTCAGCCCAAACACACACCAAGTGGGCCCCGGAAGTGGATTTATGCATCAATTACTTACTCATGTAAACCCTAGTAGCTAGTTTATTATAAATAGGACCTTTTACTAGTGTATTAGGCGTCTTTTTGACCATCTTTGGTCTCAGTTTTATTTCATTGTTCATCTTTAGATTACCTTATGATCCTTTGATCACGTTTCAGAGGGGCTGGCCATCTCGGCCATGCCTGGACCTCTCACTTATGTATTTTCAACGGTAGAGTTTCTACACTCCATAGATTAAGGTGTGGAGCTCTGCTGTTCCTCAAAGATTAATGCAAAGTACTTCTGTTTTCTATTCAATTCATCTTATTTCGCTTCTAAGATATCCATTCGCACCCAAGAACGTGATGAAGGTGATGATTATGTTTGACGCTCATCATCCTTCTCCCTTATGAACGCGTGCCTGACAAACACTTCTGTTCTACATGAAATAAGCTAGAATGAATATCTCTTAGATCTCTTAACCGGAATCTTCGTGGCGTAAGCTAGAATGATGGCGGCATTCAAGAGAATCCGGAAAGTCTAAACCTTGTCTGTGGTATTCCGAGTAGGATTCAATGATTGAATGACTGTGACGAGCTCCTAACTCGCGATTGCAGGGCGTTAGTGACAGACGCAAAAGGATAGTAAATCCTATTCCAGCATGATCGAGAACCGACAGATGAATAGCCGTGCCGTGACAGGGTGCGTGAGCATATTATTCACTGAGAGGATAAGATGAAGCCATTGGCAAGGGTGATGCCTCCAGACGATTAGCCGTGCCGTGACAGGGCATTGGATCATTTTCCCGTGAGATGACCGAAAGTAGCCATTGACAGTGGTGATGTATCACATAAAGCCAGTCATGGAAAGGAGTAAGACTGATTGGATAAAGATAGAAGGAAAGCAGAGGTTCAGTGGAACGAAAAGCATCTCCACTCGCTTATCTGAAATTCCTACCAATGAATTACATAAGTATCTCTATCCCTATTCTATTATTTAATTTCGAAAACTCCATTATCACTTTATATCTGCCTGACTGAGATTTACAAGGTGACCATAGCTTGCTTCATACCAACAATCTCCGTGGGATTCGACCCTTACTCACGTAAGGTATTACTTGGACGACCCAGTGCACTTGCTGGTTAGTTGTATCGAAGTTGTGACAATTATGAATTAAGATTAGAGCACCAAGCTTTGGAGCCATTACCAGGATTTGTTCGAGCCTGGAGATCACAATTTCGTGCACCAAGTTTTTGGCGCCGTTGCCGGGAATTGTTTGAGTTTTCGGCAAGCTTTTGGTCCGGTAACATCAGTGCCAAGTTCGAATCCGGCAACAACACCAAGTTTTTGGCGCCGTTGCCGGGGATTGTTTGAGTTTGGACAACTGACGGTTCATCTTGTTGCTCAGATTAGGTAATTTTCTTTTTATTTTATTTTCAAAAAAATTTTTCAAAAATATTTCTAAAATTTTCTCATCTGTTTTCAAAAAAAAAAAAATGTTTTCAAAAAAATTTTTATTCAAAATTTTTAAGAATGAATTCTAGTGTTTCATGAAGCATGTTGAAGCCTGGCTGGCTGTAAAGCCATGTCCTATTCCTTTGGGAATGAGTATGTCAGGCGTGTCATGTCAGAATTACATGCTGAAGCTTGGCTGGCCATTGGCCATGTCTAGTGTTTTGGACCGGAGCTTTCATTGAAAGCTTGGCTGGCTAGTGAGCCATGTCTAATTCCTGGACTAAAGCTTCAGACTAACACTGCAAGATTCCTGGAATTCATATTAAAAATTTTGGAATCCTTATTTTTCTTTTTCAAGTAATTTTCGAAAAAAATCCAAAAAAAAATTAGAAAATCATAAAAAAAAAATATATTTTGTGTTTCTTGTTTGAGTCTTGAGTCAAGTTATAAGTTTGGTGTCAATTGCATGTGCATCTTGCACTTTTCGAAAATATCATGCATTCATAGTGTTCTTCATGATCTTCAAGTTGTTCTTGGTAAGTCTTCTTGTTTGATCTTGATGATTTTTTGTTTTGTGTCTTTTCATGTTTATCATATGCATTCTTGAATTCTTAGTGTCTAAGCATTAAAGAATTCTAAGTTTGGTGTCTTGCATGTTTTCTTTGCATTAAAAATTTTTCAAAAATATGTTCTTGATGTTCATCATGATCTTCATAGTGTTCTTGGTGTTCATCTTGACATTCATAGCATTCTTGCATGCATTCATTGTTTTGATCTAAAAATTTCATGCATTGCATAATTTTCATGTTTTCATAAAAAATTCAAAAAATCAAAAAAAAATATCTTTCCCTTTTTCTCTCATCAAATTCGAAAATTTGAGTTGACTTTTTCAAAATTTTTTAAAATCAAGTTGTTTCTTATGAGTCAAATCAAATTTTCAATTTGAAAATCTTATCTTTTTCAAAATCTTTTTCAAAAATCAAATCTTTTTCAAATTTCTTAGTTATTTTCGAAAATTTCAAAAATATTTTTCAAAAATCTTTTTCTTATTTTTAATCAAATTTTCGAAAATAACATAAACAATTAATGTTTTGATTCAAAAATTTGAAGTTTGTTACTTGCTTGTTAAGAAAGATTCAAACTTTAAGTTCTAGAATCATATCTTGTGATTTCTTATGAATCAAGTCATTAATTGAGATTTTAAAAATCAAATCTTTTTCAAAACTAATTTCAATCATATCTTTTCAAAAATATCTTCTTATATTATCTTTTTCAAAAATATCTTTTCAAAATATCTTTTCTAACTTCCTAACTTCTTATCTTCTTAAAAATTTGTTTCAACTAACTAACTAACTTTTTGTTTGTTTCTTAACTTTTTCAAAACTACCTAACTAACTCTTTTTCAAAATAATTTTCGAAAATTATCCTTCCCCTATCTCATTCTATTTATTCATTCATATCCTAACATCTCATCTCACCTCTCTTCCATCCTCATAGTTGTGTTTCTTCCATTATATTACATTCTTTGTCTCTCCCTCTTCTTCCACTCACACAGGAATCCCTATACTGTGGTATAAAGGATCTCCATTATTATTATTATTTTTTCTGTGCCTTCTTCTTTGTCATATGAGCAGGAGCAAGGATAAGAACATTCTTGTGGAAGCAGATCCAGAACCTGAAAGGACTCTGAAGAGAAAATTAAGAGAAGCTAAAACACAACAATCCAGAGATAACCTTTCAGAAATTTTCGAACAGGCAGAGGAGATGGCAGCCGAAAATAATAATAATGTAAGGAAGATGCTTGGTGACTTTACTGCACCTAATTCCAATTTACATGGAAGAAGCATCTCCATTCCTGCCATTGGAGCAAACAACTTTGAGCTGAAACCTCAGTTAGTTTCTCTGATGCAGCAGAACTGCAAGTTTCATGGACTTCCATCTGAAGATCCTTTTCAGTTCTTAACTGAATTCTTGCAGATATGTGATACTGTTAAGACTAATGGAGTAGATCCTGAAGTCTACAGGCTCATGCTTTTCCCTTTTGCTGTAAGAGACAGAGCTAGATTATGGTTGGATTCTCAACCCAAAGACAGCCTGAACTCTTGGGATAAGCTGGTCACGGCTTTCTTAGCCAAGTACTTTCCTCCTCAAAAGCTGAGCAAGCTTAGAGCTGATGTTCAAACCTTCAGACAGAAAGAAGGTGAATCCCTCTATGAAGCTTGGGAAAGATACAAACAGTTGACCAAAAAGTGTCCCTCTGACATGCTTTCAGAATAGACCATCCTTGATATATTCTATGATGGTTTATCTGAGCTATCAAAGATGTCACTGGACACTTCTGCAGGTGGATCCATTCACCTAAAGAAAACGCCTGCAGAAGCTCAAGAACTCATTGACATGGTTGCTAATAACCAGTTCATGTACACTTCTGAAAGGAATCCTGTGAATAATGGGACGCCTATGAAGAAGGGAGTTCTTGAAGTTGATACTCTGAATGCCATATTGGCTCAGAATAAAATATTGACTCAGCAAGTCAATATGATCTCTCAGAGTCTGCATGGAATGCAATCTGCATCCAACAGTACTCAAGAGGCATCTTCTGAAGAAGAAGCTTATGATCCTGAGAACCCTGCAATAGCAGAGGTAAATTATTTAGGTGAACCTTATGGAAACACCTATAACTCATCATGGAGAAATCATCCAAATTTCTCATGGAAGGATCAAAAGCCTCAACAAGGCTTTAATAATGGTGGAAGAAACAGGTTTAGCAGCAGCAAGCCTTTTCCATCATCAACTCAGCAACAGACAGAGAACTCTGAACAAAATGCTTCTAATTTAGCAAATCTAGTCTCTGATCTATCTAAAGCCACTGTAAGTTTCATGAATGAAACAAGGTCTTCCATTAGAAATCTGGAAGCACAAGTGGGCCAGCTGAGTAAAAGGATCACTGAAATCCCTCCTAGTACTCTCCCAAGCAATACAGAAGAGAATCCAAAAGGAGAGTGCAAGGCCATTGACATAAGCGCCATGGCCGAACCTGTGAGGAGAGGAGAGGACGTGAATCCCAAGGAGGAAGACCTCCTGGGACGTCCAGTGGTCAATAAGGAGCTTCCCTCTGAGGAACCAAAGGACTCTGGGGCTCATCTAGAGACCATAGAGATTCCATTGAACCTCCTTATGCCCTTCATGAGCTCTGATGAGTATTCCTCTTCTGAAGAGAATGAGGATGTTACTGAAGAGCAAACTGCCAAGTTTCTTGGTGCAATCATGAAGCTGAATGCCAAATTATTTGGCATTGATGCTTGGGAAGTTGAACCTCCCTTGTTCATCAATGAACTAAGTGATCTGGATCAACTGACATTGCCTCAGAAGAGACAGGATCCTGGAAAGTTCATAATACCTTGTACCATAGGCACCATGATCTTTAAGGCTCTGTGTGACCTTGGTTCAGGAATAAACCTCATGCCCCTCTCTGTAATAGAGAAACTGGGAATCTATGGGGTGCAAGCTGCTAAAATCTCACTAGAGATGGCAGACAGCTCAAGAAAACAGGCTTATGGACAAGTAGAAGATGTATTAGTAAAGGTTGAGGGCCTTTACATACCTACTGATTTCATAGTCCTGGATACTGGAAAGGAAGAGGATGAATCCATCATCCTAGGAAGACCTTTCCTGGCCACAGCAAGAGCTGTGATTGATGTTGACAGAGGTGAAATATTCCTTCAATGGAATGAGAACTCCCTTGTGTTTAAAACTCAAGGATCTCCCTCTGCAACCATGGAGAGGAAGCAGAAAAAGCTTCTCTCCAAGCAGAGTCAACCAGAGCCCCCACAGTCAAACTCTAAGTTTGGTGTTGGGAGGCCACAACCAAACTCTAAGTTTGGTGTTGAACTCCCATATCCAAACTCTAAGTTTGGTGTTGGAGAGTCTCAACAAAGCTCTGCACATCTGTGAGGCTCCATGAGAGCCCACTGTCAAGCTATTGACATTAAAGAAGCACTTGTTGGGAGGCAACCCAATGTTTATTTATCTAACTATATTTTTTCTTAGTTATGTGTCTTTATAGGTTCATGATCATGAGGAGTCACAAAATAAATATAAAAATTGAAAACAGAATAAAAAACAGCAGAAGAAAAATCACACCCTGGAGGAGCATCTGTCTGGCGTTCAAACGCCAGAACAGAGCATAGTTCTAGCGCTGAACGCCCAGAATGGGAGCATCCTGGCGCTGAACGCCCAGAACAAGCATGGTTCTGGCGTCCAACGCCAGAAATGGCAGCAAAGGGGCGTTGAACGCCCAAAATGGGCACCAACCTGGCGCTGAACGCCCAGAGTTGTGTGCAAGGGCATTTTGCATGCCTAAATTGGTGCAGGGATGTAAATGCCTTGACACCCCAAGATCTGTGGATCCCACAGGATCCCCACCTACCTTCACTCACTCTCTTCTCTCTTCTCAATCATCCTCTATCCCCAATAAACATTCATCCCTTCTGTCTTCCATTTACCACTCACACCCATACACCCACTTACCTTCAAAAATTCAACATCTCTTCCCTACCCAATCCCACCCATATGGCCGAATACACACAGCCATCCATCTCCTCCATATCCTCTTCTTCTTCTATTCTTTCTTCTTTTGCTCGAGGGCGAGCAACATTCTAAGTTTGGTGTGGTAAAAGCATAGCTTTTTTGTTTTTTCCATAACCATTGATGGCACCTAAGGCCAGAGAAGCCTCTAGAAAGAGGAAAGGGAAGACAAAAGCTTCCATCAAGGGTCTATAGCTCAGTGGTAGAACATTTGACTGCAAATCAAGAGATCCCTGAGATACCTCAGGGGATACATTTTCTTCCACACAATTATTAGAAGCAACTAAGGGTGGAACATCAAGAGCACTCCATCATCCTTCATGAAATCAGAGAAGATCTAAAAGCAATGAAGGAGGAGCAGCAAAGACAAGGAAGAGACATAGAAGAGCTCAAGGACATCACTAAGGTGGACTCATTCCTTGTTCTTATTTCTTCTGTTTTTTGTTTTCTATGTTATGTGCTTATCTATGTTTGTGCCTTCATTACATGATCATTAGTAGTTAGTAACTTTGTCTTAAAGATATGAATGTCCTATGAATCCATCACCTCTCTTAAATGAAAAATATTTTAATTCAAAAGAACAAGAAGTACATGAGTTTCGAATTTATCCTTGAACTTAGCTTAATTATATTGATGTGGTGACAATGCTTCTTGTTTTCTGAATGTATGCTTGAACAGTGCATATGTCTTTTGAAGTTGTTGTTTAAGAATGTTAAATATGTTGGCTCTTGAAAGAATGATGACTAGGAGACATGTTATTTGATAATCTGAAAAATCATAAAAAATGATTCTTGAAGCAAGAAAAAGCAGCAAAGAGCAAAGCTTGCAGAAAAAAAAAAAGAAGAAAAAAAAAATAGGCGAAAAAAAATAGAAAGAAAAAGAAAAAGCAAGCAGAAAAAGCCAATAACCCTTAAAACCAAAAGGCAAGGGCAAATAAAAAGGATCCCAAGGCTTTGAGCATCAGTGGATAGGAGGGCCTAAAGGAATAAAATCCTGGTCTAAGCGGCTAAACCAAGCTGTCCCTAACCATGTGCTTGTGGCGTGTAGGTGTCAAGTGAAAACTTGAGACTGAGAGGTTAAAGTTAAGGTCCAAAGCAAAAACAAAGAGTGTGCTTAAGAACCCTGGACACCTCTAATTGGGGACTTTAGCAAAGCTGAGTCACAATCTGAAAAGGTTCACCCAATTATGTGTCTGTGGCATTTATGTATCCGGTGGTAATACTGGAAAACAAAGTGCTTAGGGCCACGGCCAAGACTCATAAAGAAGCTGTGTTCAAGAATCATCATACTGAACTAGGAGAGTCAATAACACTATTCGAAATCTGAAGTTCCTATAGATGCCAATCATTCTGAACCTCAATGGATAAAGTGAGATGCCAAAACTATTCAAGAGGCAAAAAGCTATAAGTCCCGCTCATATGATTGGAGCTCTGTTTCATTGATAGTTTGGAATTTATAGTATATTCTCTTCTTTTTATCCTATTTGATTTTCAGTTGCTTGGGGACAAGCAACAATTTAAGTTTGGTGTTGTGATGAGCGGATAATTTATACGCTTTTTGGCATTGTTTTTAGTATGTTTTTAGTAGGATCTAGTTACTTTTAGGGATGTTTTCATTAGTTTTTATGTTAAATTCACATTTCTGGACTTTACTATGAGTTTGTGTGTTTTTCTGTGATTTCAGGTATTTTCTGGCTGAAATTGAGGGACTTGAGCAGAAATCAGATTCAGATGTTGAAAAAGGACTGCTGATGCTGTTGGATTCTAACCTCCCTGCACTCAAAGTGGATTTTATGGAGCTACAGAACTCGAAATGGCGCGCTTCCAATTGCGTTGGAAATTAGACATCTAGGGCTTTCCAGCAATATATAATAGTCCATACTTTGGCCAAGAATTGACGACGTAAACTGGCGTTCAACGCCAGCCTTCTGCCCAAATCTGGCGTCCAGCGCTAGAAAAGGATCCAAAACCAGAGTTGAACGCCCAAACTGGCACAGAAACTGGCGTTCAACTCCACAAATGGCCTCTGCACGTGCAACACTCAGGCTCAGCCCAAACACACACCAAGTGGGCCCCGGAAGTGGATTTATGCATCAATTACTTACTCATGTAAACCCTAGTAGCTAGTTTATTATAAATAGGACCTTTTACTAGTGTATTAGGCGTCTTTTTGACCATCTTTGGTCTCAGTTTTATTTCATTGTTCATCTTTGGATTACCTTATGATCCTTTGATCACGTTTCAGAGGGGCTGGCCATCTCGGCCATGCCTGGACCTCTCACTTATGTATTTTCAACGGTAGAGTTTCTACACTCCATAGATTAAGGTGTGGAGCTCTGCTGTTCCTCAAAGATTAATGCAAAGTACTTCTGTTTTCTATTCAATTCATCTTATTTCGCTTCTAAGATATCCATTCGCACCCAAGAACGTGATGAAGGTGATGATTATGTGTGACGCTCATCATCCTTCTCCCTTATGAACGCGTGCCTGACAAACACTTCTGTTCTACATGAAATAAGCTAGAATGAATATCTCTTAGATCTCTTAACCGGAATCTTCGTGGCGTAAGCTAGAATGATGGCGGCATTCAAGAGAATCTGGAAAGTCTAAACCTTGTCTGTGGTATTCCGAGTAGGATTCAATGATTGAATGACTGTGACGAGCTCCTAACTCGCGATTGCAGGGCGTTAGTGACAGACGCAAAATGATAGTAAATCCTATTCCAGCATGATCGAGAACCGACAGATGAATAGCCATGCCGTGACAGGGTGCGTGAGCATATTATTCACTGAGAGGATAAGATGAAGCCATTGGCAAGGGTGATGCCTCCAGACGATTAGCCGTGCCGTGACAGGGCATTGGATCATTTTCCCGTGAGATGACCGAAAGTAGCCATTGACAGTGGTGATGTATCACATAAAGCCAGTCATGGAAAGGAGTAAGACTGATTGGATAAAGATAGAAGGAAAGCAGAGGTTCAGTGGAACGAAAAGCATCTCCACTCGCTTATCTGAAATTCCTACCAATGAATTACATAAGTATCTCTATCCCTATTCTATTATTTAATTTCGAAAACTCCATTATCACTTTATATCTGCCTGACTGAGATTTACAAGGTGACCATAGCTTGCTTCATACCAACAATCTCCGTGGGATTCGACCCTTACTCACGTAAGGTATTACTTGGACGACCCAGTGCACTTGCTGGTTAGTTGTATCGAAGTTGTGACAATTATGAATTAAGATCAGAGCACCAAGCTTTGGAGCCATTACCAGGATTTGTTCGAGCCTGGAGATCACAATTTCGTGCACCAGGAAACTATAGCTTATTATATATCAAATCGAAGCCCCGAACGTTAGCTTTCCAACGCAACTGGAACCGCGTCGTTTGGTCCTCTGTAGCTAAAGTTATAGCCGTTTGAGTGCAAAGAGGTCGGGCTGGACAGCTTAGCAATTTCTCCAACTTCTTGCATTCCTTCCACTTTTGCATGCTTTCTTCCCATCCTCCAAGCCATTCCTGCCTTATAATATCTGAAAACACTTAACACACATATCAAGGCATCTAATGGTGATAAGAGAGGATTAATAATAAGCAAATATAAGTCCAAAGAAGCATGTTTTCAATCATAACACATAATTAGGAAGGCAAATGTAAAATCATGCAAATAGTATGAATAAGTGGGTAAAGAGTAGATAAAAACCACTCAATTGAGCACAAGATAAACCATGAAATAGTGGTTTATCATGGGGCGACCAAAACTTCGTCGGTGACTTCCGACGATCAGAGCAGAGACAAGGAGCTCTAACAGCCACATGCAACTTGATGAGGGTGACTGAACGGCCTTCCTTCAGCGGCAGTAGTACGGACGACTATAGCAGCAACGGGGAAGATGGCTTTCTCCTCCACCTTGGTTTGTGACTCCGATGGTGGCGATGGCTAAGAGAACACGCACCACCACGCGTTCTTCTCCTCCTCTGGTTGCTCGCGATTCTCCCTCTCCCTAACCTAATCAATGACGCGGCTTTGGAGATGATGGTGGCAGTTTCCATGGTGACGGTTGATGCGAGCTCAACGGCAGCTGAACTAATGGCGGCGGCGGCAACGCATAGCAGTTATGAGGACGAACAGCGTGAACGTCTCCGTCGATCTCTCTCTCTCTTCGCGGTTTTACTTCTCTCCTTCTCTAGCTCTCGCGGCAGCGATGACAACCGGCACAGGGAGCAGCACAGCCTGGCGATCCTCCTTCCTCTGTTCCGTCACACTCTCCCTCTGATCTCTGTTTTCCCCTCAAGCCCCCCTGTTTCCATTCTTTCCCTTTCTGATTTCTTTCTTTCTTTTGTTGCATGGGTGTGGGTGGGATAAAAGGAAAAAGGGAATGGTGATGGTGAGTGAATAGCGGTGAGGAGTGGGTAACGTGGCTAATTGGGGGGGTGAACGAGTGTGAAGGGAGGGGGTTACGTGTGTGTGGGTTGGGTAGAAGGGATTAGGGTTAGTAATTTAGGATAATTTAGAGAATTTCGGATAATTTAGTAATTTCAATAAAATTAAAGGTAATAGAGTAATAATTTGAAATCAAATTTAATCAAATAATAATATCTATGAAAATACTATTTAATTATCAACTTATAATTTATTTTTCAAATAAAGACTCAAATTCAATAATTAGAGATAATCAAATTAATTTTCTTTTAAAATTATAAAATAATGTTCAAAATCTAATTATTCAAATTAGCGCATATAAAATCCTCACTGTTTTTAAATCACTAAAACTTTAAATCAATAATAAGAAAGTACTTAATTAATACAAAATTTTTGAAAATATGTTCTCAAATAAATAAAATAAATCATAAATAATTTATTATTAAATTTTCAAAATCTGGGGTCTTACACAACTTGGACAGGGCTTACCTAAGAGCTATCAGAAATAGGATAAATAATTCCAGCCTCTAGTAACTTAGTGACCTCTTTCTGCACCACCTCCTTCGTGGCTGGATTTAGCCGCCTCTGTGGTTGAACTACTAGCTTAGCATCATCCTCCAATAGGATCTTGTGCATGCATCTTGCTGGGCTAATGCCCTTAAGATCACTTATGGACCACCCAAGAGCTGTCTTGTGTGTCCTTAGCACCTGAATTAGTGCTTTCTCTTCTTGTGGATTTAAGGTAGAGCTTATGATCACCGGAAAAGTGTCACCTTCTTCCAGAAATGCATATTTTAGGGATGGTGGTAGTGGTTTGAGCTCGGATTTAGGAGGCTTATCGTCTTCCTGAGGAGTTTTCAGAGGTTCTTTCGTTCTCTCTGGTTCCTCCAGATCAGGCTGAACATCCTTAAAAATGTCCTCTAGCTCTGATTCGAGACTCTCAGTCATATTGACCTCTTCCACCAAGGAGTCAATAACATCTGTGCTCAGGCAGTCTTTTGGTGTGTCTGGATGCTGCATAGCTTTGACATCATTTAACTTAAACTCATCCTTATTGACTCTCAGAGTTATCTCTCCTCTTTGGACGTCAATGAGGGTTCGTCCGATTGCTAGGAAAGGTCTTCCTAGAATGAGAGTTGCACTCTTGTGCTCCTCTATTTCCAGCACTACAAAGTCAGTAGGAAAGGCAAATGGCCCAACCTTGACAATCATGTCCTCAATTATGCCTGATGGAATTTTGATGGAGCCATCAGCAAGTTGGAGGCATATCCAGGTTGGTTTAACTTCATCAGTCAAACCAAGATTTTTGATAGTAGATGCAGGTATTAGGTTGATACTTGCCCCAAGGTCACACAGAGCTGTCTTGGTATAAGAATCCTCTAATGTGCATGGTATCATAAAGCTTCCGGGATCTTTAAGCTTCTCTGGTAAGCTTTTCAGAATGACTGTACTGCGTTCTTCAGTGAGAAAAACTTTTTCAGTTTCTCTCCAATCCTTCTTATGACTTAAGATCTCTTTCATAAACTTAGCATAAGAGGGTATTTGCTCAAGTACCTCTGCAAATGGAATCTTTATTTCAAGAGTCCTGAGGTAGTCTGCAAAGCGGGCAAATTGTTTATCCTGTTCCGCTTGGCGGAGTTTCTGAGGATAAGGCATCTTGGCTTTATATCCTTCAACCTTGGTTGCTGCAGGTTTATTTCCTGCAGAAGTGGTTGGAGAAGCCTGCTTAAGGGGATTGTCATCAGCACTTGCAAGTTTCTAACCCCTTTGTGGTGTTTGAACGCCAGAATTGGGGGCTGCATGGGCATTTAACGCCAGATTGCCACCCTTTTCTGGCGTCTGGACGCCAGAATTGGCTATCCCTTGGGCGTTTAACGCCACTTTTTCACCCTTTTCTGGCGTTTGAACGCCAGAATTATTTCTCTTTGGGCTCTTACTGTCCTCAGAGGGATTTTGGGTAGTGGTTTGGTTATCCTTTATTAGTTGTTCCTTTCTTGGCTTCTTGCTACCTTGGATTGATACGTTCAATGTTTTTCCACTCCTTAATTAAACAACTTGGCATTCTTCTGTTATCTATTTAGATAGCTGTTGTCTTGTCTGATTCAATTGTGCTTCCATATTTTGGTTAGCAATTTTAGTATCTTGGAGCATCTCTTTGAATTCTACGAACTGTTTTGTTATTGTAAGCAATTGCTGATTGAGTTCAGCAACTTGTTCTTGAGGACTAAGTTCAGTGGATACTGCTTTAGCCTCTTCTTTCATGGAAGACTCACTACTCAAGTACATATGCTGATTTCTAGCAACTGTATCAACAAGCTCTTGAGCCTCTTCAATTGTCTTTCTCATATGTATAGATCCACCAGCTGAGTGGTCTAGAGACATTTGAGCTTTTTCTATAAGCCCATAGTAGAAGATGTCTAACTATACCCACTCTGAAAATATTTTAGAGGGGCATTTCCTTAGCATCCCTCTGTACCTCTCCCAGGCATTATAAAGAGATTCATCATCCTCTTGTTTAAAGCCTTGGATGTCCAGCCTTAGCTGTGTCATCTTTTTTGGAGGGTAATATTGATTCAGGAATTTGTTTGATAATTGTTTCCATGTTCTTTTGCTTGCTGTGGGTTGGTTGTTTAACCACCTCTTAGCTTGATCTTTTACAGCAAATGAAAATAGTAATAATCTGTAGACATCCTGATCCACTTCTTTATCACGTACTGTGTCAGCAATTTGTAAGAACTGTGCCAAAAACTCAGTAGGTTCTTCTTGTGGAAGACCGGAATACTGACAATTTTGCTGCACCAGGATAATGAGTTGAGGATTTAGCTCAAAACTGCTTGCTCTGATGGGGGGTATACAGATACTACTCTCGTATGCAGTAGTAATGGGGTTAGGATATGACCCTAGAGTCCTTCTGGACTGTTCATTTCCACTTAGATCCATGATGGAGGAAGGGAGATGTTGTAGATTGTAAAATAGAAATAAAGTAAAAGAAAAATCAAAATATTTTTATTTTTATTTTATTTATTTAATGCTAACCGAATTCAAAAGAGAAGAAAATAAAATAATTGGGAACTAGAAAAATAAGCTTCCAAAATTAAATTAAATAAAATAAAGTAGATTAAAATAAATAAAAAAAATTCGAATGCTAAAATGGCTGATGAATTAAAAAGATTTGAAAAATTTTGGATATGATTTTTGAAAAAGATTTTGAATTTTGAAATTTTAAAACTAAGATAAGATAAAATAATAAAAAATTAAAATAGAAATATGAATTGTTAAATGAAATTTTCGAAATTTCATTAAATAAATAGAAAAGATATTTTTAAATTTAATGAGGAAAGAGAAAAATAATAAAATGACACCAAACTTAGAATTTTCAGATCAAAACTAAGAAAGCAAACAGGAAAACTTTAAATGTCAACATGAACACCAAGAATAAGCTTTAAAATTTTTTAAGAAGATAGAAACACAGAGGATACCAAACTTAAAAATTTTTATATTTTGGACACTAATAATTCGAAAATGTATAAGATAAACAGCAACAAACACCAAATAAGAAATTTTAAAGATCAAATAAGGAGAATTATCAAGAACAATTTAAAGATCAATAAAGAACTAAGAACATATAATTCAAAAAATTGAAAGAAAAATAAAATCATGCAATTGACACCAAACTTAAAACATAAAACTAAATTCAAACAGAAGACTAAATTATGAAGTTATTGGTTTTTAAAAATTTTCGAAAATAGTTTAGAAAAATAAAATAAGAATTTTAAAATTTTAACCCAAAACAATAATAGAAGACTCAATGTTAGTGACTCTAAACCAAAAAGATAAATTTTTCCTAATCTAAGTAACAAAATAAACCGTCAATTGTCCAAACTCGATCAATCCCCGGCAATGGCGCCAAAAACTTGGTGCACGAAATTGTGATTACACTTTTCACAACTCCGCACAACTAACCAGCAACTGCACTGGGTCGTCCAAGTAATACCTTACGTGAGTAAGGGTCGATCCCACAAAGATTGTCAGCTTGAAGCAAGCTATGGTTATTTTGTAAATCTTAGTCAGGAGATTAATGATAAGAGTGATTATATTTATGAAAAATAAATAACATGAAATAAATAGTACTTGTGATTCAGTAGTGCGAAACAGGCTGAGGTTCCGGAGATGCTCTGTCATCTGAATCTCTGCTTTCCTGCTGTCTTCTTCTCCAAACACGCATGGCTTATCATCTGTCGGTTCCCGCTAGTGTCGGAATAGGACCCTTGTCCTTTTGCACACTGTCACTACGCCCAACATTCGCAGGTTTGAAGCTCGTCACAGTCATCCCATTCCGGATCCTACTCGAAATACCACAGATAAGGTTTAGACTTTTCGGATCCCAGGAATGCTGCCAATTGGTTCTAGCCTATACCACGAAGGTTCTAACCTCCGGACTTGGTCTGTGGATTAGAAACCCAAGAGATACGCACTCAAGCTGTCGCCCAATGACTACATTGAGCTCAGATAGAATGGGAGTGGTTGTCAGGCACGTGTTCATAGGTTGAGGATAATGATGAGTGTCACGGATCATCATATTCTCCATATTGAAGTACGAGTGAATATCTTAGAATAGAATCAAGCGCGATTGAATAGAAAACAGTAGTAATTGCATTAATCCATTGAAATACAACAGAGCTCCTCACCCCCACCTATGGGGTTTAGAGACTCATGCCATCAAAAATACAATATGAAGTGTAAAAATGTCATAAGTTCCAAAATGAATCTCTAAAAGTAGTTTTTATACTAGACTAGTAACTTAGGTTTACAGAAAATGAGTAACTAAGTGCAGATAGTGTAGAATTCCACTTCTGGGACCCATTTGGTGTGTGCCTGGGCTGAGCTTTCAAGATTTCACGTTCATATGCCCAAAGTTGGTGTTAAACGCCACCCTGGGTGCCAGAATGGGTGTTTAATGCCGAAAAAGGTGCCAGTTCTGGCGTTTTACGCCAAAAAGTTTTAGGCTGACTTTGGACACTGGTTTGGGGCATCAAATCTCGGGAAAAGTATGAACTATTATATATTTTTGAAAAGCCTAAAATGTCTACTTTTTAACGCAATTAAGAGCGCGTAAATTGGGCTTTTGTAGCTCCAGAAAATCCATTTCGAGTGTAGGAGGGTCAGAATCTAACAGCATCTGCAGTCCTTTTTCAGTCTCTGAATCAGATTTTTGCTCAGGTCCCTCAATTTCAGTCAGAAAATATATGAAATTATAGAAAAACACACAAACTCATAGTAAAGTCCAGAAATGTGATTTTTGAATAAAAACTAATAAAAATATAATAAAAAGTAACTAAAACATACTAAAAACTATATAAAAACAATGCAAAAAAGGGGTATAAATTATCCGCTCATCAATACCCAACCTATGTTGGTGATCTAGAGTTGTTAGCTAGTATTGTTTCCATTGACTCTAATCTATTGCTAATTCAGTTAGTGAGTTGATTAGGACTTTTGGATTAAGATTAGCTAGTCTTGTTTGACTTTCTCTCATGTGAAGATAACATTATACCTTCTACTATTGTTAGGGATGACGAAATAGAATAATTCTTGTTAATTATTGTTATGATTAGTGACTAGGATAGAAATCCTATGATCTCAACCCTTGCCATGAATATCTCTCTTTATTACTTGCTTTCGTTAGTTACTTGATTTACGTTTGTTGCCATTTATTTTCTTGCCCTTTTACCAATCAAACCCCCTTGCATCTTCATAGTCAATAATCAAATATTTCATTGCAATTCCTTGTGAGATGACCCTAGGTTTAAATACTTCGGTTAATTTTTATTGGAGTTTGTACTTGTGACAACTCAAATTTTTTATGTGAGAATTGTTTGTTGGTTTGGAGCTATGCTTACAACGAAATTCTTATTTCTATAAGAGAAATTCTAGATCGACACGACAATTTCTCTCACTATCACTCTCTCAATGGAAACACAAACACACACACTCAGCTCACCGGACTCATGTACACACTACACACAAGACACACAATGCCATGAGAAGAAGAAGGGAGAGGTAGTTGCGCAGAGAGAAGAGGAGGGAGAGGGATTTCCGCTGCGCGGCGGCATTGGGGCTCGCCGTCGCCGAAAGGAGCGCAACCGCCACGAGGAGTCGCCATCATCGTCATCCTTGCAGGCTACCTCTGCATGCGTCGTCCTCGCCATCCCATCCATGGAGCCCGAGCCCGCGTCGCTGTCGTTCATCCACTTTCTATCGCCACCACTACAAGGGTCTGTCGCCGTCGCAAATGAAAAAGACGCCACCGCTGCCATTAAGGAAAGCCGTTGTCATTGCCGAAGCTCACATTGCCATCAGGAAGCCCAACCGACAGTGAGAGAGAGAGAGAGAGAGAGAGAGAGAGAGAGAGAGAGGGTTGGAGCCGCAAGGAGCTGTGACTCGCCGCTGTTGTCGTGCTCGTCGTCGCCATCTATGGAGGCCGCCATTGTTTCCGTTGAGCTGTTCCACCATAGAGAGGAGTGTCGATAGGAAAGAGAACGAAGAGGTGGCTGCCACGAGAATCACTACCAAAGGAGGAGAAGAATGTGTCGGGTGTTTCTGACCACCGAAACTACTACAGGGACTGCCGCTACTTGGTTCAATCGTTTCTTCTTAGTTGTGGTAAGCGTTTTCGTTTTCGAAACCCTTGAAATCAGCATTCTGTTATATTTGGTTAAAAATTCTGAGGTTTTGGTAACGTAGGATCGAGTTCTGGTTATTGCATGTCACGATTAGAGTTGTTGTTGCTGTTGTTGCGAAAGTAGTTTGGAGGTGAGGTTGCAGCTGCCGCCGTTGCAGGCCGAGAGAAAACAAAATTTCGTCGCGTTGTTGAGTCGCGATCGAGATAGGGGCACTTTCCTTAAACTCATGTTATTGTCAAGAATTTTTATAAATCGATATTGATGCAAAAATATATTTTTGGTGGTTATGTGAGTCTTATGGATTGACTGCATTATTTTGAAAGAATGTGATTATTTACTTGATTGAATTCTTGACTGATTGAGTTAGCGTTGTGATGGTTAACGAAAGCTTAATTTGAAAATTTGTTTGTTATGTTTATATTGAGAAATGAGTTGCGTTGGAAATCTGATTTATATACGTTTATATTAAGTAGTGGTTTGGTTTTGAAACTGTTTGAGAAGGCTAAGAATTCTAAATTATGAATTGATTTTGTTGAAGTTAGTTTGAATTGTGATTGATGAGATTGACTGCTTGAGTTCTAGGCTTTGTTGATTCCTTGAGTTGAGTTGGTATTATTGTGATAATGGTTTATTGGAAGTGATTTGAATGATTGAGAGATGTTTGGTTTGGTTGTTGGGACCCTTGAAGAGTGGCAAAGTCCGAATTTTAGAGGAGATGCTGCCGAAATTTTTATAAAAATTGGAGATTTAGTTTGAAGAGTTATTTAGAAAAGTTTAGATTCAATGATTATATTTTTCGATTTCGATTTATTAAGAAAAGAAATGAATTATGTCTTGGAGTTTTATTTATTAAGAAAAATATTATGTTTTGAGTTCGATTTATTAGGGAAAGGATTATGTTTTGAGTTTTATCTATTAAGAAAAGTATTACGTTTTGATTTTGATTTATTAAGAAATGAATTACATTTTGAGTTAGATCTAATATGAAAATGATTATGTTTTGAACTTGATTAAAGATCACATTTTAGGGAGTTTTAGCAAATTTATAGTATTTGAGTTTGATTGGCAAAAAGAAATGATTTTAAGTCTTTTGAAAGGGATTTAAACTGAAAATTATTCTAAAATTGGTTTGGGGGATTTTGATTTAGTAAATATGAGTTTTATGAAAGAGAACGGGTTTTGAGTGACGTTGTTTTAAAGGTTTCGAAAAATATTATAAAAAGTGGTTTTGGTTTTAAAGGAGAATGATTTGAGAAAAAGTGATTCTTGGCGTGTTGTGAACTGAATGTATATTGCTATTGAAGTAACTAGGCAAGTTGAGATTGAGAATTCTCTCTCTTGCTATGATAGACAATTTAAGGTTAAGGATTCCTTCTCTTGTTGTGGTGGATAAGCTTGAGGTTGAGGATTTCCTCGCTTGTCGCACCAGAAAGTTGGATAGAAGGTCAAGGATTCTCTTTGGTTCAATTTTATATTGTTAATTCTAATTTTGGTTGTATTTGACTATGTTGGATTGAAAGGAGTTTTAGATTGATATGGTGAGGACGGTGGTTTTGTCCCACTCACGTCAGGTTGAGATTGAGGATTCTCTCTCTTGCTATGATAGACAAGCTGAGATTGAGAATTTACTCTCTTGTTGCAGTAGACAAGCGGGGTTGAGAATTTTCTTTCTTGTTACATCGGAGAATTGAATGGAGAAGGTTAAGGATTCCCTTTGATTCAATTTCTGATTGTGGTATGAACGAGTTAGGTTGAGGATTTCCTATCGTTACATTATAATCTCTCTCGGATTGGGAGATTGAGGATTCCCTCCTGGAAGGTTGAGGATTCCCTTCACTTAGAGAGGCGATATCCAGGTTAGCTATCGGGTGTGTCGGGTTTGGATGTATAATCGACAGATGAGCTCATGGCCATAGGGTAGGTATGCATCATTTGCATTTGTGTGCATTATTTGGGTTGCATCTTGTATTTGGCTTGCCTATTTGCATAATTGTATCTATATGCTTATTGAATTAATTGTTGTAATTGTTCTCTCTGTTTGTGTATTCCTTGCATTTTGATTGTGTTTGAATAACTAAGAGATTTCTTATACTGGTGGTGGTGACACTAAGGGTTGTTCCTGATGTGGTACTAGCTGAAATTGTTCTTTGAGTGTATTGCCTTGTACCGTTTGATGCTAGTAATTGATTCTATTTTGAGATTGAGTATTGATGGAGATTTAATTTGAGTTGGGTTGAAGGCCGTGTTTTGAGTTGATTTGGGTCAGAGGCCGAGTTGATTTTGATTTGGGTCGGAGGCTGTAATGAGATATGATTATATGTTGGGCGGGAGGCTGAAATTGATTTTGTTATGAGATATTAATTGAGTTTTGAAATTCTTTTAACTAAAGAAGTGAACTTTGAATTTTTAAAAAATTACTTATTAATGTTTTGAATAGATTTATAAGACAAATGATAATCACTACAACTGAAATCAGTTTTCTTTATACGTATCCTCTTATGACAATTTTTAGAAACTCCTTACTGAGAACCAGCAAGGACGATATTCTCACCCCCTACAGATTTTCCTTTTCAAGACGGACGAAGAGTTTAAGAAGTTTCTTTCTCGCATCTGATTTGTGTTGTATATTATTGTATATATTATAGTTTTTTCTCGCCCTTGTTATTATGTCTTTGTAAGAGGGATAGGAGTCATAATGAGATGTATGCTTATAATATTTGTAAAGTTACTTGTATTGGAAGTCTAGTATGTTTATATAAATTTATATGTATGAGAGTTGTGATTGGAATTTGGTTATATATGCATGTTTGATAAATAAAAAATATTTTCGGTTTTTCAAATAAAACAACGATATAGTTTCGAGTTAAAGGCTCATATTTTATTATTAAATAAATGAAAGTCGTCATAATATTCTCGCTATCAGAGTAGCGCAGCTGGAAGCGTGACATTCTGATAGTGAGGGTGTTACACTACCTAACCATCCTGATGTGTAGGAATGGGACATCCATGCATGTGATCAAAAGGATGGTGAACAGAATCGGAATGTAACCATGACAGCAGAAAAGCATACGGTGCATCAGGATCAAAGAGGAGTGAATCTAGCGGGTGCTGAAAGGGATGATCTCTAACTACGTACTTACGGACTCAAGGTTTCGCGGCCACCACATAGAAGCTGTGAAGAATACGATCCCCGTATACATAAGGCTACTCAAACTCACAGAAGATTACACTCGTCTCCATATGAAGGGGGTAGGAAGATAGGGATATGAAATGGGGAGTTCTTAGTAGGGTCGGGGTGAAACAAATTGATTTGCTTTTACATAACGGCCACGTGTCTCAGATCAAACCGACCACAACAAAAGAACATAGGCCAACAACAAACAAAAGCAAACAATAACATAACATACAACCACAAGAACGAATTCGAAACACACAAGAGATATGCACAAACAAGTATGATGCATGTCTAGCCCTAGTGTAGGTAATGAGCTCATCCGTCAGTTTTCGACTCGCGCCCGACATTACATCCTTACGGACGTTGTCTCTCGTTGCCATCGCTTCAGGGTATAGTGCCCGGTACACTTTTGGGTTATAGTGTCTGCACGCTCTTGGAATATAGCACCCATACTGCTCCCACGATTAAAGTGACGGGTCACACTCTTGAGCTATAGTGCCCGTAATGCTCTTCGGCAATCGCCGAATAAATCAATGACAAGAAGAGTCATTGGTGTAGCACTTCCAACCACAATTATCTCATCACATAATCAAATACCTTTCAATATATAATAATTTCTTATGCAGAATTCCACAATTTTTCTAAAATAATCAACTGAAACGGGTCATGAGATTTAACTTTAGAATAACTTTTTCGAATATCTCAAAGTTGTGTTTAAATTCTATTAAATACTTTTAAAAAAATTCATAAATATGTTTAAACTTTGAAAAAGGGCATATTTTGCAAGTTATTTTAATTAAATTGGCGTATTTTAAAATTACTCTAAATAACTCTAAACTTCTATAAAAGAGCTCGAGTCTTCACTAATTACTTTATAAATTATTCAAAATATTGTATAAATTTTCAAATATCCAAAACTTCAGTAAAATAAGTAAATTGGATACGGTTCTTCCGTTTTCAAAATAAAACCTTTTTCGTTCAATTAGAGTCATATTTTTTTCAAAGCCGTCTTCCACTTTAAACCCTTTATTACAAATCAAATATTTTTCTTCAAAAAAAATGAAACTCAATTAATTTCAATAAAATTTATATATTTATAAATAAATAATTTTCATTCATTAAATCTTTCTCAAAAGTTAAATCTCTGCTATTTTTTTACTCGAAATCTCCATTCAAAATATTCATTTAGTTATATTTAATCCCAAATCAACTTTCGTCCGACAAAACTCAGTTACATACTATTATATAACTCAAATTTTATCCAATTATTCAACAACAACATCTCAGTTCCCAAATTCTCAATACGGTCGAATCACAACAATAATTCCACCAGCAATTCAGCTAAAATTTCAAAGCCAATAATCACATATTTGAATAGCAGACATCAACAGACAACAATCCAACCACATATATTAATTAATTCATAATTTTAACCGATTAAAGAGTCAAATCCTACATTTGTGAAGCGTAAAATATACACAAGATATCAGAGGAGGTTTTTGATCGGTCAAACAGAGTGAAAACGTCGAAAACACGGTGGTTCCTCCCCTCCTTGGTTCAGATGAATTGGTTCCTGGCAAGGGCAGCTCCACTTCGCGATTCCACCGAATAAAACACACGTCACCGCATAGAGGAGGAAGATACGGTTACTTCTATCGGATTAGAATTTTTGTAAGAGTCACGGATCTTAAGAAATCAAGCTCGGAAAGTCTAAAATAAAAAAAAATCCTCCCACTCTTCCCATGCATGCCTCGACTCAGAGAGAGAGAGAGAGAGAGAGAGAGAGAGAGAGAGAGAGAGAGAGAGAGAGAGAGAGAGAGAGAGAGAGAGATTGTGCTTTTATATGGCTTGATTAGTGGTTAAGTGTCACTTAATCAAGGGGAAGGATGTATGCGTCGCAACACATGGCGTATTAAGAACTGCATGTTGCGATTTTAAACTGCTAAGTCAGTAAGGTTACTTTTTAAATATCATGGAAGGTAATTAAAGTAATTATTAGACATGGTAAAAGCTCAAATAATTATCTCAAGTGGTGGTATTTAATTAAAATAAAAGTTAGATAAATTACTAATGTAAATGATATTAATAAAGTTAAACTTTTATAATTTTTTGAGCTTAATATCAAGTGATATTTTTCGTCAAATAAAATTAAATAATAACATATATTATTATTCATTTTATTTTAAAGTTTGCCAAAAAAAAATTGTCATAGATATTATGCAAATAAAACATAAAATTTGTATACGCGATTCAATCACAAAAACCAAAATGTTACACTATTCAACAAAAAGTGTTCAATTTTTAACTATTCAGAGTCTTGTTGACCAAATTAATTGCATGTAAGGTCTAATTGATGAACTAAATCGATTAAACCATTAATTTATTAAATTTTTGGTCGAATCAATTTAGGGGTGTTTGCGGTACGATTTGGTTCGGTTTTAAGGGAAAAAGTCATCCGATCCGAACGCTTAATTTATGTGCGGTACGGTTTGGATTGGATGAAATTTTTTTGGAAATCCGATCCGATCCGATCCGATTACAAACGGTTTGAATTGGTTTGAATTTGCGGTTTTAAATAAAAAAAATTAAATACATATAATAAGTCTCAACATCAAATTTTAAATAATCAACAATGATATAACAAGTCTTAATAATATCTTAAAAAGCTAACGATAACATAACAATAGAAATAAAATTATAGGTTAGTTAAAATAAATAAATAAATAACATTTTGAACATAAAATATTTATTAAATAATAATAATACATGAATAATAGAACAATGTATAACAAATTGAACATATTATAAGTATAATTATAAATATAATAATAAAATAATAATATTATAACATATTGTGCGGTTTGAATTTGATTGGATCGGTTATGAAAAGTAGATTCGAAATCCGATCCAATCCAGCGGTTTGTAAAAAATAGAATCCAATAGAATCTGAATTAGTACGGTTTTAATCGATTTTCGATTTAGATCGAATTGGATAAACAATTTAATTTAAATCGGTTTGGATTTGAACACCCCTAAATCAATCGATCCGGTTCGATCTGATTTTAATAATAATGCTAATAAGTAATAACAACTTTGACTCCGAGTCTCGGAGGGGTCTAGTGTAAAAACTTGCAATGACAATTGAACTGAAGCACATGTGTCATTGCATGTGTAATGCCAAACTTGATTTTTCTTTTTCCATAGAGGATCTTAGAGAAGCCATGAGGATGATAAAAACCACGGGTGTATATGTATGAGAAATGCAAGCAACTATTAGAATTTATTGTTTTTAATTATTACTTAATCATAATTTAATTTTAGATAGTTTAATAATTTAAAAATATATTTTATTTTAATAACAAATTCAAAAATTTTAAGCAGTGAGATAAATATGACAAACATGTAACATATAAAAATAATAAAAAAAATTATAAACGTATCGAAGTATATTAAAATAAATAATATACAAATATTAAATATTAAATAAATTTTTATTATATTAAATAATATTGCAAAAAAATAGTTATTAATTCACCTTTTTATAAAATAATAATAATAATAAATAATGAAATTAATTAAGATGATAAAATATTATTTTCTAATTAATAATGAAAGTCAAACATAATTTTTTTATGAATTATGTATGTCAAATTGTATTTTAGAAAAAAAATTATGCACCAAATTTCTCATATTCTTATTATATATTTTATAGATTATTTAATAATTATTCAATTATTTAATAAAAGAAAGACTGAGAATTAATTTCAAATAATAATAATAATAATAATAATAATAATAATAAAATTAGTTACTTAGATAGAAAAAAAGTACAAAATGTGTTATTATTTTAATTGATTTGTAATTTACTTTATGCTTAAAAATTAATAATCAAAATATATGTCTAGTACAAAATTCTTCAATTTACTAATAAATATTAAAGTTGAGTAGAAAAAAAAATATTCAAGGATAAATTTTAACTAAATAAAATTCAATTTACTCCAATGTAATCAATATAAAAGATAGTTATTTTTTATGATATGGTATTACATAATTAAATGCACATGTTGATATGTACAACTATTTTATATTAATAATGTATTAAAATTTTATTTTAAAAGTTAAAAAATATATATAAAATAAATATTTTAACATAATTAATAGTTATTTTTTTTAATGTAAGGAAAAATATAATTTTTCAATGGAAATACATATATATTTATACATATAATTTTTACACTTTTTTAAAATGTTAGTGGGGCAGTTGCCCCACAAATTAAAGCATGAGTCCGTCTCTGATTTCATACTTTTAACATTGATAACTAATAGTAAAAATTTAATAAATTCTGATAGTCTTTTAATATTATGAGTTAATAGTCAAAATCGTCCCTGAAAGATATACCATTTTCGTTTCCGAAAGATAAAGTTAATCAAAATAATCCTCAAAAGATAACCGAGTTATTCACGTTCGTCCTTCTGTCATCTCCCTTGCTGAGTTGGCGGACGTGTGACGTTTACTGCCACCGTGGCAGGCACCTAGGTATCCCCTGCTATTGCTAACAAGGTAACTATGCTGAAACAGTTCAAATCAGTCTCTTAGGTAGTATTTGGTGGAGAGACAGAGACGGAAAGACTGAGACTGAGAGACAGAGACTAAGAGACAGAGATTGAAATAAATTTCAGTATTCTGTTTGGTGCAAAGTGAGAGACAGAAATTGAAACAAGAATGAAACTCTAATTTAATTTGTACAAATGGTAAAATTGAAATTAATTAATTTATGAGGATATTTTAGGTATAAAATGTTATTAAAGTTTCAGTCTCCATCTTTAAAAATTTTAGCCCCCTGTGTCCCTACTTTTTGGAGGTACTAAAATACTGAAATTTTAGAGACAGAGACAAAAATTTTAGTACCAGTCTCTAAACCAACAAACATGATACTGAGTCTCAGTCTCTCAGTCTCTGTCTCAGTACCTCAAAACAAACGCTACCTTAGTGTTTGAACCCTAATCTTCAATTCGACGATAAATAAGTCGCGTTCAACAATCAGAGGTTGAAGATTCAACACCTTCACAGCAATAGGTCTTTCAAATTGGACAAGTGTTCCTTTATATACAGAGCCAAAACTTCCGGTGCCAACTAGATTTGATGCAGAAAATCCGTTGGTTGCTCGATGTAGCTCTCCATAAGAAACCTTCAGGTACCTATGTTCCAGTGATGGTGAAGAAGATAATGTTTTGGGCTTTTTCCTCAAAAAACAAATGCAGATGAAAACTACAAAAGATGTCGAAACCACTAATTACAATGATCACGGTAACTTTAAAAGAACTCTTATGTTTATGTGAAAGCAACTCAGAACTTGGAGGGAGATTCAACTGAGGTATCCCACCACAAGGTTCTTCATTTCCAATGAGTGACATTGCCGTGATGTTTCTGAAGATTCCTCCTATTGGGACCTCACCATAAAAATAGTTAAAAGACAAGTTTAAATAATTTAGAAAAGTCAGATTCTCAAGTTCATTCGGAATTGTGCTTGAGAAGTTGTTGATTGAGAAGTCTAAAATTTCTAGATTTCTTAGAGAACCCAAGAACGAAGGCATACTTCCATGAAAGAAGTTTCTCGTTAGACAAAAGTCTGTTAAAGCGGAACAAACACCAAGTTCCAGGGGAACTTCACCAAACAAATTATTTGTATGTAGATACAGTATGGAAAGTTGTTTCAAGTTACCAAAATCTGAAGGAACTAAACCGGTCAAGGCATTGATGGATAAATCAAGAGTTATTAAACCTTTTTGATACCCGAATGTATTATTGGGTATATTACCACTTAAGTAGCTTGTATCTACAACAAGTTTCTGCATCATGGTACAGTATCTAAGGGTAAATGGAAGGCTTTCTTCGAACTTATTGATGCCACGATAAACTTCAGATAACATAGTAAGATTGCAAATAACACTAGGAATGTTACCAGATAACTTGTTCTGTTGCAAGTTCAATCTTGCTAGATTTTCAAGCTTTCCAACTGAATCTGAAATTGATCCCTAAAGAGAATTCTGTGCCAAAATAAGTGTAGTCAAGCCGATTAAGTTTCCAATTATTTGAGGTATCCTCCCAGATATCTGATTAACTCACATATCAAATAAATAGAGATGGGTAGATAAGTTGCCTATGAGATCTGACAATACATCACCTAGATTATTTGCCTCAAAACACAACTTTTGCAATTGAGTACAATTGGTTAGTGAGAAAAGAAAATCCAAATCATGAGCTTGTCCACTCCCAAGATTGTTATAGTCCATTATAAGTTGCTGAAGCTTGTTCAAGCCAATTCCCAAAGTAAATGAATTTGTTCTCTAAAATTATTCACTCCTATATCACACACTTGCAACTGAGACAGGTTGAATATTGAAGATGAAAAAGTTCCAGTAAATTGGTTCAATCTAATAGTAAACTACTGAAGATTGGGAAATGCATGGTCTACATTTGAAGGAAGAGTACCCACTAATTTTTTTCCCTAAATCAAAATCTCGAATATCGGAAAGATTATAAAGTGAAAGAGGAATCATGATTGACAAATTATTTGAACCAAGAAAAATAGAATTCAAATTGGATAACCTACCCAAAATATGAGGTATATTTCCTTCAAGATGATTTATGCAAGTGATAGAGTCTCCAACGATGAAAGATTTCTCAAGGAAGGTGGAATTCTTCCAACTAAAGTATATGGCCCTCTGATTGTTGAATGCAACTTATTTATTATTGAATTGAAGATTAGGGTTCAAACATTAAGGGACTGATTTGAATTGGTTCCGCATAGTTATCTTATCAACAATAGCAAAGGACACCTAGACGTCTGCAACGGTGGCAGTTAACATCACACATCAGCCAACGTTAGCTAACTCAACGAGGAAGATGACGGAAGGATGAACATGAATAACTCAATTAATATATATATATATATATTAATTCTAAATTCTTCATAACAGGAAACTAAGTGCGTAAAAGTATAGAAAATAGTGGATGAATGTGGATCAAATTAGATTTGATATAACTAAAATTTTGATTCGATCTGCACTAAAATTATTGGATCAATCTTAAATATATCCACAAAACATAAAATTATTTTTAAAAATTTATTTTTAGTAAAAAGTATTAATAAAATTATTTTTTTTATTCATTCTTTTAAATATATTTTTTTGAGTAACTCACTCTTTTAAATATGTTACTTTAAACTTGAACTTACATAAAAATTAGTCATCCGGTAAAAGAATAAAATAGAAAGAATGAATCTGACCTTTTTTGGTCAACCTTTTTTTGGGCTTTCTTGTCAGCAACTTTTCTTTTGGACTTATGTGAGTAAATACTGGTTTCGGATCAATACTCACTGTAATACCTTAAATTAGTCTTGGGCTGAAGGGTCATTGGTTCTCAACTCGGTGAATGAGTTGAGCTATTGAGCCCTCTGTCGTACCACCAAAACGAAAAAAACTATTTTTCTGACATTGACATCGGCGGCCTCAGATTTATAACAGCTTTGCTATGTCGATAAGCCTTATCTGACATGGCATATGTCCCCTTTTTTATTAAAAGATCTTGAATTCAACTCTTATCTAATGTAAATTTGACCAAAAGAAAAAAAATTGTGTGTGTATAAATGTGTATAATACTTAAGATTGGAGTTGTCCAATTTATTGACAAAAAAAAAATAATAACTTTGTTGTCGTGAGTGGTCCGATGCAGTTTAAATTGATTTTGAATGACTTCGAATCGTATTTGATTTATAATTTTGTAAATTAAAAAAATAAATATAGTATAATAAATTTTAATATTAAATTTTAAATAAATAAAATAATTAATAGTGATATAAAAATTTAAATTGTTTTTTAAAAATAATATAATAATAAGAAATAAATTATAAATTAATTAATTAATATTGACAGAAAAAATTAATTATTTAGTATTATTATTTTAAAAAAAAGATACAAAAGCTTTTGAAATTTATTTTGAATAAATAGTTTAATTAATTTTTTTTTAAAAAATAAATAATAAATATTTATATTAAAAATAATTTATAAATAAATTATTTTATATTTAACTTTTTAATTTTAAAAATTTTTATTTTAAAAGAAGAATAATAAAAAAATATTTATAAAAAATATTTTTTTAATTTTTTTATAAACATTTAATAATTTTTTAAATATTATAATTTAATTTTATAATTATACCAAATATTAATATTATAACTTTTTATAAATTAAAAATTAAAAAAAAATATTTATACATCTATCCAAAGTTCCAAACTGACCAAACTAATATAGTATAACGTATTATTATTTATTAGGTAACTTGCCAAGTCCCCCACTCTCCTTCCTACGAATTGTGTTTTTCCTCTGGGTTGAGCTTTACGCAATCCCATGTCCCCATCTATTCTCTATCTATATTTATTTCAGGATTTAATATTTGCTTTGTCCGTTCTATTTTAATCTCATCTGGTTCCAAATCTAATAAATAAACATACATAATCTTTTATTCTTCTCTTCATAGCTTCATTCGTTACCATATCTAATTACCTAGAACACTAAAAATAAATAAATAAAACATCAAAATTTATTACTTTTTGTTATTATTTAATTAATTATTAATTTAATTTTTATTTTTAATAATTTAATAATATATTTTATCTTATATTTAATAATAAAAAATAATAAATTTTAATAATTCTCTAATATTCTTCAAAAAAAAAATCTAAAAACCCAAAGTATTTTATTTTATTGTTTAAAGAGAGAGAATCTCCCTTCAATAATTCCAAGTTTTCACAGCACCCTTTTTCGCCACCACCATCAACACAACAACATCAACGACAATAACAACCAGAACAACAACAAACCCTCTAAGCTTTTCTGCTCATAAATCTTACATTCATTTCCTTCCCCCCTTCCCCACATTTTCATTTCTCTTTCTATTTCTTTTACAAAGCTCTCTAAAAACAAAAGAAGGAAAAAAAACAAAACACAAAAATTCTACCGCCGGAACCACCGGTGTCTGAAAAATCCAGTTATTCACAAAAAAAGGGGGGAAAAACATTTTATTTAAAATTAGGGTTTGTTTTTCTAATTCCCCAATCATGGGCAACGCATCGAGTAGCGGCGGCACCACCCGTCGGCGACATGTTGTTTCTAGAAGGACTCATCCACCGCCTCCTCCTCCGGTGACGCCGCAGCCGGAGATCACCTCCAATCCCTTCCTGTATCCCGGAGGCAACCCGTACCCGGCTCAGTACCCGAACCAGAACCGTCCGATGCAATACCCGCAGTACCCTTACCCCGCTTACTACCCTCCGCCGCCGACGGTGCCCTTCCCCCACCACAACCAGCACCAGCACCAACACCAGCCTCAAATGGGGGTCGGGTGGGTTGGCGGCCGAGGTTACCCTTGCGGGACCATGGTGGCTCCTCCAGCACCTATCGTGGAGCACCAGAAGGCCGTGACAATCAGGAACGACGTAAATGTCAAGAAGGAAACATTGAAGATCGAGCCCGATGAGGAGAACCCTGGCCAATTCCTCGTCTCATTCACGTTTGACGCCACGGTTTCTGGCTGGTAAGGTTTTTTTTTTTTTTTTTTTTTTTTTTTTTTTTTTTGGCTTTTCTGTTAGTTGTTGATCATGGTAATGTTAATTATGTGAATGAATTTTGTTGTGTTGAATTATCAATGTATGTTGTGGTTGTCGTGTTTGTTGAATACATATTGTGATGTGCTCGAACCTTTCATGCTGTGGTGGTAAACTTGACTAAACTGAATTAAAGGTGATTCTAATGTAAATTAGGATATGAATGTGCTAATATAATTGACACCATGTTATATGTTTATCCATTTAGATATGCAATTATATTATCGGAAGAAAAGATTTGTGTAGGAAGTAGGAAGGTTGCTGCATTCAAGAAGTTGATGGCTTCGGTAGCTCATTGACCCCTTTTTTTTAATTCTATGGAAAACAGTTTTTGTTGAATGAATATCTTGTTTTGCAGGTGGTTGTGGTTTGCTGGTTTAGAAAATATTCATGTATCTAGGGCTTGATTTTCTTTATAATCTGGGGAGCCAATTTGACAAAGCATAACTTATTGCTGCTACAGATTGCTGGAGTGATGATGATATATCTTTGTTTGATAATCCATAATTGCTTATGAATTGTATTTCGTTTACCTGTTTGGCTGTTTCTAATTCTATGTACGCTGCCAAGTAGGGGGTGGGTTGGGAGCGTTATGGAATCACATATTGTCTCTTGCATGATCTATTACCTCTTATTGCAATATATGTTTCTAGTATCCACCCGTTGTTAATTATCTGAGTTGTTTCTATAATACATACTTCATTTCTCCAACATTGTGTAAGCTGATTTTTCCCCCCTCCCTTTCTAATGCGAACATACCATTGGATTACTTTCAGTATTTATGAGTATTTTTTGCTTTACTGTGAAACAGCATTATGTAGCCATGTTTTATACTTTTGTCTTAAATGCTAATTGCCATTTGTGTTGAGGTTTTTGTCATCAAACGATGATCTACTGATTATGAATGT
This sequence comes from Arachis hypogaea, assembly GCF_003086295.3. NCBI lineage: Eukaryota > Viridiplantae > Streptophyta > Magnoliopsida > Fabales > Fabaceae > Arachis > Arachis hypogaea. The sequence continues at coordinate 40,788,279 of NC_092051.1, read as the reverse complement.
TTTTGTACTAAAATTCTTTGTTTTGCATGTTCTAACTATCCTGTTTCTTTATCTCTTTAACAGCATCACAATTTATTTCTTTGCGAAAGAAAATGAAAGCTGCATTCTAACACCAGTGAAAGAAAACCTTCTCGCACCCATGACGGTTAATTTTCAGCAAGGTCTTGGCCAGAAGTTCAGGCAGCCTGCTGGAAGTGGTATTGATTTTAAAATGTTGAATGAGACAGAATTATTGCAAGTGGGTGAGATGGATGTCTACCCTCTAGTAGTAAAGGCAGATGCATCTCCTAGTAATACCAATGGATCTGATGAAACTACAACATCTAATACCAGAAACTCGCAGATAACACAAGCAGTGTTTGAGAAGGAGAAAGGTGAATTCCGGGTAAAAGTTGTCAAGCAGATTTTGTGGGCAAATGGAATGAGGTATGAGTTGCAGGAGATATACGGTATTGGAAGTTCAACAGAGACTGGTGCAGATGAGAGTGACCAGGGGAAAGAATGTGTCATCTGTTTGACAGAGCCTCGCGACACAATTGTGCATCCCTGCCGACATATGGTATTTGCATTGCCCTTTCTTTAATAAAGTTTACTTCGATTTGTTGACAGTATGATGCAATGCTAATCATTAGTATTAGGGCAGTATGATTGTCCTTCTATCCCTTGTCATTCTGGGGCTTTTAATGATTCCCCGTGTTATTTTTGGCAGTGCATGTGTAATGGATGCGCAAAGGTTTTGAGGTTCCAGACAAATAGATGCCCAATTTGCAGACAACCAGTTGAGAGGCTTTTGGAGATAAAGGTAGGACCTGAGGAATGAGGAATTTATATTGGTTGCCCCTCAATATTCTGTACAGCCCAAGTGTTATACTTTAGTACTTCTCCCTGTTTCATTCATTTCTAGGTTTCTGCCTCATTTTTCTTCCATAATCAGGGGGGAAAAAAATTGTAGAATGAATCTTATGTATGATGACATGAGGTTTAACATGGTGAACAGGCTCGCTTTGCACCTGGCTTGTATAAGACAGTACTAATGCAATACCTTCCCTTACAAAATATAATTAAATATGTCTCACTTCAAATAACACTTAAATAAATAAAAAAACGAAAGCTTTGATGTTTTTCGGTTTTCTGTAATAGCCTGTATTAATGTATATTTTTGTCGTCCCTGTTGTAAAAAGTTGAGTCCTTTATAGTATCGATAAGGAGGGTATGTTGGGCATCCCACCTTACGAGGTAAAGGGAACATAATAAAGAGTGGGTAAAGAATAGAGATCAAGGGGCAGAAGAGGTAACTGAATGGTAACAACCTTGCTTAACAAAACATTAGGATTTAGGAAGGGGAAGACATTTAAGGATTGTAACAATGTAGAATTAGGTATTTTGATGGAGGTGATCGGAACCTTAAGGTTTAGGTTTGCCTTTCGTTATTTAGCTAGCTTCCTTTCCCATTTCCATGTAGTTACAGTTGTGGCTTATGAAAGATCAAGGTGTCAATGTTTGACACAAATGGATTGTCATACGAGTATGTGTGATGGGTGTTTCTTTCTTTTCTCATCCTATCTCCAGCTATGTTTTGTTTGCGCTTTGGGGAAACGTTAGGTTGTGGGTCGGGTGATATTGACAGCTTCATCATGCACTCATCTCTGTTGGTCTTGTATAACCAACAAGCCAATTGATATTTTAAAATGAGCAATGCTATATGGTCAGCAAATATTTATCTTTTTTGGCCAATATTTGACCAGTAATAATTTACACTAATAAGCAGCAAATATTTATCTTTTTTGGCCAATATTTGACCAATAATAATTTACACTAATATTTATAGATGTTTTACACACAATAAATTTATAATTTGTACTTATATTACTAGAGTTTTACACACATAAATTAATACAATTTATACATATATTTTTTAGAATTTACACATGAATTAGTAAAATTTATCTGTTAAAGATAATTTAGTATTTGTGCTGGTCAAATAATGGTTAAAACTACTAAAAATTGCTGGTTCCAATAATTTTTCATTTAAAATACTTTAGTAACGTCCTTGTAGTTGTAGATAAATTAAGATAAGAATAAACTACCGCATGCATGCACATCGCACTTATGGTGTGTTGCACATACATGATAGCGTTGCCAAGTGATAGTGATATATGAACAAGAGTGGCCTCGGATGTGTTTTAGGAGTAGGCTAAAATATTTGTTGCTTTATAATTTTATATTGCATGTAACACATCGAGTTTGCTATTTAAGATGTAATTAAAAAGTGGATATATACGATATAACAATTTCCTCTAACATGACGTGAGTATGGTTCACACAATGGACACTCGGTAACCTTCTTGACCTAGGTATTCAGAGTTTCAAACCAATATCCAAATCACAGAAAGTATCGTGATCAAAAGTCTTTCGTCGCAGTGTGGAGCTCAGAGAGATATTCAAAAACATGCAAGGTAAATTGAAGATTGAATGAACTAAATAAGTATGAAGCACAAGGTCAAACATAAGGAGAAATATTGTAACACCAAGGCGTTAGTACAACAATAACCAACGTACGGGATAAGAGTAAAGTATTATTCATCATGGCATCTATTGACAATTAAATAATAGGTACGTTAATTGATGCCGATGGCCTCATTTTGTATTAAAAGCCTAAAACACACCCCAAAACTTAGATTAAATAAAGATAAAGGAACATAACAGAGATTTTATTAGCAAACCGTACGAGAATGACAACAGTGGTTGATTATTTAGTAGCAAGCGCCCAACCATAAAGCACTCGGATGTTCATAGCATCCAACACACCTCAACAAACAACAAAACGCAATAATAACTCACAAGACACTTGGAAACACGATTTGCTTCTTATTCAGATCATGCATAATTTAGTCCGCCCACCACTGATGAACGTAGACACCATTGCTTCTGAGACCCTTGTAAATATCCATGCAGCTATCCTTGCCCATACCAGTTTTCTCATCGTCATTTCCACTCTCTGGGCACCTCAGAAACAATTCATCCACAAAGCATATTGCTCCACTCTCAAACACATCCAAGAGGAACTTCATTTCAGCATTCCCTGCATTCATTTTGAGGACAACAAAATCAGCATACTGCACAGTTTCCTTGAACCAAGCAAGGAAATCAAACTCGTCCTCCCCAACAAACGGTTCCAAATCTCCATCATCATCATCAGCAGCATCAAGATTAGCCTTGGCCGCGGCCTTACCGGCCAACCCGGGATAGTAAACAAATGTCACACCAGGTCGCTTCACATAGGACAACATTACCGAAGTGTTATAGTGAACAAAATACACATTGAAATCCTTTTGACTAATAGGGTAAGATGGCAAGAACCAATCACTAGGATTATCATTAGCATTGAGGATCTCTCGCCCCCCATTAATATCAATATAAACCATCCTCTTCCTAGAAGAAACATCCACGAACTTTGGCAAGTAAGGTACCATCTTCTCATACCCAAGTGGCGGCTTCTGACTCACAAGAGGCTCCATGAGCTGAATCAAAGGCTTTGTAAGACTTATGCTAGAACAATCCGCAGGAAGTGGATACTGATAGAAAGCACCAGAAACAGTATCATTTTCCACCCTTTTCCTGAACACAACAAGGTTGAGATCACCAACAGAACCAACATGCAGAACGGTGGAAGATCTTAGCAACGATGAAACCGGTGTTGCAGACCTAATGAGGTCGTTGGGGATGGAATTGGAGCCAGTGGGACCCACAAGAAGGGCACCGACACCACCTGGCTTTAGAACACGCTCAACCTCAAGAACGAGCAACGCAGGAACAGAAACCTTGTCAAGATCCCTTGACAGCACGAAATCGAATGAACAGTCCTGGTAATTGAGCTCGTACACGATTTTCTTCTGCTTGAGGGAGAAGAACCGGTGCCTGTGGACACCGGTAACGCTGGAGAATCCCATGTGCTTCATGGCGGCGACGGCCATCGCCGAACCTTCTCCGACGCAGAGGCTCTTGGCTCCGCAATTCAGCAGTTGCTTCTTCATAAGGTCGTTGACCACGTTGACCGTCAAGTTTTCGTCTTTCTCGCAGTAGAAGGAGCTCCAGAAAGTGCTGAGCACGCGGCTCTGCAGAGTGGCGTTTTCGAAACGCATTTCGGAACCCGCGGCGACGCAGTCGGTGTAGGTCAGTGTCACCGGAGCTAAGTCAGCCAAGTCGAAGGCGGAGAAGGCGCGGAGCAGAGAAACGATCGAGATGGCGGAAGCGAGCATGATTGAGCGGAAGAACACGCGCCTCGCTATGGACCCCTTCAGGATCTGGAGTTTGATGGCTTTGGCATCCATGGGATTCGAGGATTGAAGATAACACCAATAAAGAAAAATTTAAAATAAAAAAAAAAAAGGAAGCTCGGAGTTCGGTTGATTGATTGAACACAAGAAAGGGTTCTTGAAAGATTTGAAAGCCGGAAAGTGGAGAAGAAGAGATGATTAGCGAGTGCAAAACCTGGAGGAGGTGTGATTTCCACCCACGAGGACGCCCATTGAGATTTGGAACCTTAACCAGACCCCCCTTGGAACCCTTTTCGGTGATGATTCATACCATAATCCCCCACCCATCATCGTCCCCATTGTGCCCCCCTCACATTCAGTTCCTTACTTCATCCTCCCAACTCCAGCATCAAATCAATATTCTAACAAAAATTGAAAGGGTGCTATGAGTAAAAAACCCTAGGTAGATCTGAAGCAGAGGTGGAGATGGAGCGAGTGTGTGTCTCTGAAGAGATTGGGAGTTGAGTGAGTGTAGATCTGGGGAAAATATAGGACCGGGAAATGGGGGGTGATTGCGTGTTACGCAGTAAGGTAAGGACCAGCGAAGGTGTCATCTATTATTTGCTGCCATGGCCCATGCGATGCAAAATGTTAGCTACGTGGCATAATATCGTCGACCATCCTCTCCTCTTGTTACATCACCATCCTATTTTCTCTGCTTTTTAAAAATTACAAAGTTAATATTTTGTATTTTATTAATTGAAAGTTTTCTGTATTTGCATTTCTTTTTTTGTTATAAGTTAAGAATATTTTCAAAATCATTTATGAAAATACATTTTAATTATTTTTAAAAATTAACTTTAATATACAAATTTTAAATAGACCTATATAAATAAATAAAAATTGTCCCTAAATATTAGTTATTATTATCCAAAAATTTTACAAGGATAAAGAGGTATCAATAAATTTGTGTCTTTTATTTAATTTTACGTCATGTTTTTAAGGATTTTTTTTAGAAATAAAATAAAAAAAAATCATATTTTCTCAAACATTATTTTTAAATTTTAATTTTTTAAATACGATTTTTTTAGAGCAAATTCGTCGCACCGCCAATGAGTTATAACTCAAATGGCATAATCTCCCCATACTTATTCAAGAGGTTGCGGGTTCGAGTCTTCCTATTAAAAAAGTTCTCTATAAAAATGAGAGTTCGCCTTCGCCTTACCCCGCGCGAATTCACTTCAAATATTTTAAACCCTACGTTTTTAATCCATTTTAATTCATTATCATCATCTCCAAAATAGATTAAAAACGTGGAGTTAAAAATATTTGAAGGGAGTTCGCCGAGAGTTGAGCTAACTCTATAATTTTTATAAATTTCATCGGGAGTACGGTGAACTTGCTCTAAAAAAAAATCGTATTTGAGGAATTAAAATCTAAAAATAGTGTTTGAAAAAATATGAATTTTTTTTATTTTATTTCTAAAAAGAATCTTGTTTTTAAAGATTGCTAAATCGTACCATTTTAATAGCTACCTCAATATTACGCTCATCAAAAATGAGTTCTAATAAAATCATGCATATACTTATCAAATTTTAAAAATTATTTAATCGATAATGTATTTTAGGAATTTTTTATCAATGCTTAAATTTTTTAAATACTAAATTCATAGTTAATTCTTATTAAATAGTTTATGAATTTTAAAATTGTAAAGTAAATTTTTTATTATTTTTAATAAATTTTGGTAGTTCAATATAAAATTAAAACATTTTAACTACAAATTTACGTAGTACATATTTAATAATGTAAAAGTTTAGAAACTAATAATTACTAAACAATGATAAGAGATTAAAGTGACCATTAGAAAAAATTAGAGGTTATTTTTAAAGTTTATTTTACTCTAAATAATAGTATTATGTCTATATGCATGTATGTATACTTTAATGATGATGTGAGTGTATATATCTTTGTTTATCAATTTTTTTATGGCAATATATATATATTTCAGAAGCTAAGCATGTTAAGCATAGATCTAAAAATTACATCGGATCGATTAATTAAATTAGTCTAATTGCAAATTAGATAGTAATATGATTTGGTTTATCGTTTAAAATCGACAATTTTAAAATTGTTCTTAAACCATTGAATTGATTGAGAATTGGCTGTCGAACCGAATTAAAATTTAGCTGATTTTATTGAAACGACATCATTTTATTATTAAAAAAATAGAAAGAGAAAGAGATGGAATTTCCTTCTTAAGCTCTCGAGTCCTTTGTCTCATCCTCAAACAAAGCTTTTCCTCCCCCAAAAGCCAAAATAGAGAAAAGAGAAAGCGAGGAACTCTAAGACAGTGGTCTCCCCCACCGCTGCAAGGAGTGAGAGTTGCTGTCGCCGTCTGTGGCGCTCGGGCACCACTTTGTCTGCGCTTCTTCTTCTTTCAACACACTACAAGAAAAACGTTGAGTATCGTCGGGTTTAGCGTCACAGAGTAACGACGGACTTACCGTCGGATTTACCAGCGATAACGACGTCAAATTCGTAAGGTTAAGTAATTATCGGCAGATTCTACTTTCCGACGATAAATCCGCCAGTAATATTTGGAGGAAAAATAAGTTAAATTGGATGTACAACCATCCCTGACCCAGCTACACGAAGATCTCCGCTGAGACCAGGGAGCAATGGTTTCAGAAATGGGCAGTAATTATCTTTTTTTTTTTAGTTTTAAACATTTTTATCTAGTTTATATCTTCTATCTTGTTTAACTAATTTTAAAGTTTTTTTTGTTGTAGTTGCACTTTAGGTGGGACACTGAGCACGACCTTACCATCAGGAAGATATTCGACCATAGTATGGGTCGGTGATTCCGGCAGATGCTGGATGATGTTCATTAGGGGCGGACGACCTGGCTCCGCTTGGAATTAAAGAAGACTCTGTTTGTTCATTGAGAGACTGATAAGGGGTTCCGACATCGGCGTCTCACCAACAGAGCTAATAGGGCCTCAGCCAGGTCGTCCAAGTACACTGGCGGCTCAACGACTCTCATGAAGACTAAGGTCAGGCTGGTATGTAAAGTGACTTTCATTTTGTTAGTAACTTAGTTATATTCTTTTGCATATCACTACTAGGCAACCTAATCATATTGTTCCAATGCAGCATGTGTAGTCAAAGTTGTTGGATCACGAGGCGACATTGGCAAAGGCGTTCAAGTGCACCTACATGCTGAAAGAGAACAAAGAGAGATTTTCTTATCAGCGGTCTCAGGACCATTATGTGAGTAAATATACATCTAATTATCTTTTGTTATAAAATTATTAAAAATTAACTGTATATCTATCGTACTAATCACAATAACTTGTGTTAATTACACAGGATTTCTACACACAGAGGCTAGAGGCCGCGACTTAGAAGTCTCAGCAAAGTGGGGAGGACTGCAGCTTCATTCATCGATCCCAATACAGTTTCGCGTGAAACTGCCTTAGCGCGCGTACAAGAACTGTGTATATGGGATGGGGTGATGGGGTCGTTCTTCGTCAGTAGCCTTCGCACCTCCACGTTGAGGCCATCGTCAGACTCCGCCACTAGTCGAGCCATTGAGCTCGAGGAAGGCGTTGATTTGAGGCTGCAGGAGCTCCAACGCAGCCTCCAGCAGTAGGCTCAGAAGCTTATTGATTATCGGAAGATGTATCAGAAGATCCTCACCGGCGTGACGTCTATGAATGAGCTCAGGCTGGAGTGGAGGGAATCGCTGGAATGGATGCAGCGTATGAAGGCTCAGATGAGGGTGTACCAAGCCCAGATGTGCGCCGCTGGCATCGATCTTATTGGTGGTAGTGGTCCTGTGGTGGCATACGGACATCACCGCCTTCTGTGCCGCCAACTCAGAGCCACGAGACCGACGAAGACGATTACCTGGATTTGTAGTTATTAGTTTTTTGTTTTGTTATTTCATTGTATTTATTTGATTTACTTGACTTTTAATTTATTTGAACATTGTATTATTTATTTTAAATAAAAGTTTTTCATTATTTATGAATTGACCACTAATTGGGTGAAAAAAAATTTAATTTAAAATTAAAATTGACTATTTATTTCAAATTTAAAAAACTAACATTACCGTCGGAATTACCGTAGGAATCATCCGACGGTAATAGTGCGCAAAATAATATTTTTTGGCGTCAACAATACCGTCGGAAAAATTCGCCCCTAACCAATTGGTTTTTCGAGGTGGTAATCCATCACAGAATCCGATGGTAATTACTATCGGACAAAAAAATTATGACGGTAAATATTACCGGCGAGGTTTATACCGTTTGATTATTTTCGACGGTAATTCACTTACCGTCAGATTTTATTCATTTTTCTGACGGTACTCAACGTTTTTCTTGTAGTAACAATCGCTGCATCATTGCGTCTTTCTCGAGCTCGCCGTCAATGGTCTTCGTCTTCCTCGAGCTCGCCGCCAGTGGTCTTCGTCCTCTTTGAGCTTGCCATCAGTGGTCTTCGTAAGTGGTTGTCGTGGTCGAAGTCTCAAATAGTCCAACCCCTCTTCAACAGTCCAAATCGTTGCGCATCTGCCGCCGTCCATCATCCTGTTTGTCGTATGGTCTCTGTATCCGTTGTGCTTCTGTCCCTCTCCTCAAATTGCTCAAAACAAAGACAATGACTTTATTTTTATTTTTAATTTTTCGTTTTCTGTTCTTTGTTTTTTGCTCAGAACATTGTTTTTTTTTTTGTATTCTGCTAGTGCTACTCAGATTGAAATTTAAAGCATTGAATGATTGAACGATTAGTTGATTTTGGTCTTCAATTTTCATTCTCTGTATTGTCCTTTTTCTTGTTTTGGATTGAATGAATGGTTTTAATTTACTGATTAATCTTTATTAAAATTATACTCAAATCTTGCTAAACTTGTGATTAACTGACAATCTTATTGTCAATCTTGGAATCTTTACTAAAATTATACTGAAAATTTTGTTAAAAGTTTATCAAATAAGAAGTAAATTATGTTGAAAATTTAATCTTTATTAAAATTATCATAAGTCTTTTGTTTGAAAAAAAAATATATTGAATATCATCAGTTTTTCAATTCAATAAAAAATATATAAATTGAATTAACTCAATTAAAACAGTTGATGATTGATACGATTAAATTTCAATTGGACCAATTAAACTAATGAATTAATAACTAAAATGATTCGACAACCAATCTAATTTTTAAAACCTTGATGTTAAACTGATATAACAATTCTTTTTAGTAGTATGTTTGAAATAATATTTAGTGATTCCAAAGTGTATAAAGGTGGAGTGTTCACATGCATCCATTCTTTTCAACATTTGATGCACGGAGCCTTCACATTTTCATTTTAACTCTCAAATACTTTCCAAACTAACGAACCTGCTAAATTTAATGTGGTCCTACATTCATGCATTGTCAGCTTCTGTTTCTGTCAAATTCATTTATTATATAAAATTGATAATAAAATTGTTAATTTCCAAGGTTAATTAATTTCAACTATATATCGTGGATTGTAGACTTGTAGTTCAATGATTATTACAGTCTTTATTTTCAAAATTTTATCATAGATAGTTTAAATATTAGGGATAAAACTTTCTAGTACTGTTTAAAACATCTTTAGGATATTGATACTTTAATTTTTTTGACAGCAGAATGTGTTCATTATATTAATTAATTTATGCACAGTACATTTTAGAGTCATATTAGAGTGGTAATTGATCCAAATAAATAAATAAAAATAAAAAAGTGTACGATAAAAAAATGTGAAACTGTATGATTGGATCTAAAGTACATAAGCCAACGGATCGACAGAGAGACAGCACGCACCAACAAGCACAGTACAAGATATACTTTTATATTGGATTTTCTATTTTAAATTTAAATTAATAAAATATAAAAATATAGAATAAATATCTTTTCCAATTCCCTTTCTTTTTTGAAAATTGATAAATTACTCCCTAACATTTAAAAAATAACAAATAAGTTCCTATCTATTTCTTTCATTAGACACATCGATCCTTTTGTAGTCAATAAACAGGGATTGATGTGTCTAATGGAAGAAATAGACAGAGACCGATTTGTCTAACAGAAGGGTCGATGTGTCTAACGGAAAAAATAAATAGGAATTGATTTATCGTATTTTAAACGTTGAGGGGGCAGCTTGTCAATTTTCAAAAAGGACAAGAATCAAAAAGAATATTTACTCAAAAATATATTAGAAATTTAGAATCTTTACTAGTATGGGAGTTTTGGATTGATAGACATGAGTGGAGGTGAGAGAGAAAAAGAGACTGTGAAAGAGACACATTGAGGTAGCCGGTAACACGGGCGGAAGACATAAAAGGAAGAATAAGAGAGGGTCCTATCCGAAGCAACGAGGGAAATAATCTAGAGAAGCATGTTAAGATCTTTTTCAGAGACAAAGTTGTGGACAATTCATCCTCCAATGCTCTTATCAGGGCCGTTTCACTTGTGGGTGACTGCATGGTCAAAATAATCAGAAAACAAGGAGACAAAGTACTACTAAGTGTAGTCTTCACGCCGAAAGCTACAAAAATTTTATCAGAACCATATAAAGATGTAGTGGTGATCAAAGTGTTTGGTAAACACTTTAATTACACTGCCTTGGTTCATAAACGCAAGGGAGTTTGGCGTACTAAAGGAGGGTACGAGGTCCTTGACATGGGTTTTAATTACTTTTTTTGATCTTTCGGAAGATTGTGAAAAGGTGTTGCTAGATGGTCATAGATGCTTTTGAGTAGTTACGTAATATAAAAGCGTGGAGTCCTAGCCTCCGGTCAAACAAGGGTTCTTTCGAATTTACTCTTGTTTAGATAAGAATTACTGGTTTAAGGATATGGTATTATCATGATGAGCAAACCATAATGAAAATAGCGAAAACTGTGGGGAAACCAATCAAAATTGACCTTGCGACTAAGTTAGCAGAGAGAAAAAAGTATGCCAGGAACATGTGTGCAAATTGATCTAGAACTACCAATCATCAAAAAGATCAATGTTGATGAAGTATAATATGAGATTAAATATGAGAGTTTACACTTGATTTGTAGTAAGTGTGATTGCTACGAATATGTTGCTAGAGAATGCAAGTCTGAAAACCAATCTTTTCCTCCAGGTGGGACCATTTTGAAGACGTCAGATATGAAGGAAATGTCGGAGGTGGCAGTGGTTGAACCAGAAGTTACCTCTTAAAAAAATTTTGAATTTGAATATCAATCTTTTATCATGATACAAAATTTGTAATCAGTGAATTCGGAAAAAAATTTATTGCAAAATGTTGACATTGAGGATAAGGGACATGCAAAAGAGGCGGGATGGCTTGAAGTCAAATGAAAAGGTAAGCAAAAAGTGGGAGTTTCTTTTTTTTTTTCGGACGGGAGCAAAAAATGGGGTTGAATAAAACTTTTATGTATTATAATTCTAATGGGCTACTATACTCCAAGCCTAATGTAACAAAAGGGCCTTGATTTGGAATGGGAGACCAAATCTCTCTTTCACTAACAAACATGGAATGGGCCAAAGGAAAACCAACCTGTATTCTTCTCAATACCACCCTTAGTCTTAACTTTTTCTTTCTTACGGTGACCATCTTTGACTGTGCGACATCAGTGACTTTCATGAGAGGGGGCTATGTGAGAGAGATCGAATGAGGCAAGAAAGTAAAGTCCTTCATAGGGTAGGAAAAAGGGTTCGAAAATCGGGTGAAAGAAAAGGTTTTTCAGGAACGTCAGCTGCGGTACCAAGAGTGGAAGAGTGGATGGTAGATGAGGAAACCATGGGGGGAGGAAACAAATCTGCTGAAGTTTGTATGCTGAGCTCCAACAATGTTGATGAAGCACAAAAAATCAGGAGCAACCACTCTTTTGCTTCAATCGTGAAGACATGAGCCAATCCCACAGATGTGATGATGGCACAAAGAAAGGAAGATGTTGAAGAAAACGAAGAAGATGAAGAGAACGCCTAAGAGATAACTATCGAAAAAATCCCTTCTGGTTTGTTTAATTTAATTATAAGTGAAGCTGTAAAAAAAGAAATTCGAAAAGAATAGTGGGACTCTCTTATAGTTAAGCTATTAGGAAGGAGATTATCACTCCAAGCTATGGAACAAAGGCTAGAAATTATGTCGAAAAAAATGGGGAGTTTAGATGTCATTGACTTAGGAAATGATTTTTTTTCTAGTGAGGTTCTATAATTCTTAAGATCTGGATTTTTCTATCATAGAGGGGTCATGAAAAATTCTAAATTATTACCTTACTATTAGATTCTGGAAGCCAGATTTTAACCCTTATACTGCCACTATCGATAATATAGCGGTTTGGATAAGGTTACTTAGGCTTGCCATTGAATACTATAACAGAACAATTTTGAAAATAATTGGAAACATAGTGGGGCACACTTTTAAAGTGGATATGAATACTGCTGAAATCTCCAGAAGAAAATTTGCTAGGATATGTGTGGAGGTCAACCTAGCAGATCCTTTGGTGTCTCAATACCAGATTAATAGAGTAACTTATACTGTGAAATATGAAGGCATTCATCAGGTTTGCTTTCAGTGTGGTAAAGTAGGTCATGAGAAGGAATCTTATCCTGATTTACTAAAAAATAACAAACAGGATAGAGAAAAAGCTCAGCAGACAAGGATGGAAGTTGAAGATGAGGGCGTTCATGGGAATTCAAGAAAAAACAAGGACAAATAATTAATTGAGGATAGTCAAGAGCAATATGGCCCTTGGATGTTGGTCCAACGTAGTACACACGGAAAAAAATATTTGAAAGATGGAGAAGGTACAAGCTCTGAAGAGAAAAGAAAGGAAAAGGATTCTGGGAACGTGGGTGGAGAACATTCTACCCGTTTTGCAGTACTGAGAGAAGAAAATCTAAATGAACATAACGGTAATAACGAGGCTCAAGAGGATAACGTTAGGGGAATAAAGGATAAAATGAAAAAAAAAATGATAAAGAACACCCCAATAGATCCAGCAACCTTTAAGAAGAATCAAGCCAACCCACTTAGACCGAAAAGCCCAAAAAAAAATGCCCCACAACATCCTTCAAACATAACCTTTAATCCCAGCCCAACCACTTTGGCTCAATCTGCACCCACTAGAACACAAAACTTGACCCCCCACCAGCTGCCAACACAAAACAACGTCAATTTCCAACCAGCCCAAAATGTGCAAACCTCCCAATATCAATCCGCTAAAAAAACTCCTCATAATATGGCCCTGCTTTTCCACCCAGCTAAATTCTAGGAAAACTGGATTTCTCAAAGTTTGGTGAGTCAAACAGATTCTCAAAGTGAAATTGATACTGAAGAGAACATTCACACAAGAGAAGACTCTCTAGAACCAAAACTCTCGGATGTTGGGATAATTGACACTTACGAGATGATACAAGCAATGAAGCAAGTTGAACACTAGTGCTTGCAAGGTGTAGGACAGAATCAAGAAGGAGAACCTTTAACATCAGAGAACATGCAGTGTGCTTAGAGGGGCTGTGTAGCTCTTCTCTGTTTTTTCCTACTCTCTCTTTTCTTTTATCATATAATGATTATTATCGCTTGGAATATAAGGAAAATTGTGAATAATGCGTCAATTTGCACTCTCAAAGAAATAAGGTGCCAGAAAAATTCAGATATTATTTTGCTTTTCGAGACTAAGTGTAGTGGAGAAAAAGCTAATGAAGTTGTCAAGAACTTGGGCTTGGAGTTTGCACATAGGGAAGAGGCGAAGGGTTTCGTTGGTGGAATTTGGGTTCTTTGGAGTAAACAGGAACTCAACCTCAGAATTGTTAGCTCTCACCATCAATTTGTGCATATGGAAGTGAATGGTAGAAAGAATGGTTTGTGGTTCCTCACTACGGTTTATACAAGTCCACAAGAAGGAATTAGAAAAATATTTGCTGAGGAAGTGCTGAACATTGCCAACAACATGATTGCCCTTTGGATGTTGATAGGTGACTTCAATGACATTCTAGATGATATAGAAAAGAAGGGTGGAGCGAGAATAGATATTCATGCTTGTCACCACTTCCAAAGATAGATTAAAGATTGCAAGCTTATCGACTTAGGTTCTTTTGGTACTAAGTTCACTTGGAAAGGTAGAGCTAGGGATGGTTTAGATAGTGTCTTTAAAAGGTTAGATAGGGCTCTATCTAATGCTTCTTGCCAGACTCAATTTTAAGAGGCGAGAATTAAAGTTTTACCTAGGGTGAACTCAGACCATCATCCGCTTATGGGTAATCTTTTCCCCTCTAGAGTTGATAGAGGAGAAAAGCCGTTTGGATTTGAAGCGATGTGAAAAACTCACCCGGATTTCAGTAATTTTGTTAATGAAGCTTAGAAGAAGAATCTAACCATTCCAATAGTCCTAAAGTCCCTCTCTGATGATCTTAGATAATAGAATAGGGATGTTTTTGGACACCTCTTTAAGGAAAAAAGAAGGCTTCTAAACAGGATAGCTAGTATTCAAAATTCTCCTTCTTATGGCACTAATCCTTTTCTAGATGACCTCGAAAAAGAGCTGAGTAGCGAGTTGAACATTATCCTAGACAGGGAGGAGGTTTTTTGGCTACAAAAGTTGAGACACCAATAGATTGTTGATGGAGATCGAAATACACGCTTTTACCATACAAAAACTTTTATTAGAAGGCATAAAAACTGTATTGTGAAACTTAGAAGCAAGGACGGAGCTTGGATTGAAGACCAAGAAGAGATGAACAGTTTAGCAAGAAATTATTTCAAGGAGCTGTTTAGGGAAGAGGATCATGATAGGCCTCAATTTCAACTTAACACGACATATCCGAGTATGAATGCTACTCACCAGAGAGACATAGTGAGATGCCCATCAGTGGAGGAAATTAGACAAGCTTTATTCAGGATAGGCCCTTTCAAGGCACTGAGTGAAGTTGGCTTTTCAGCATACTTCTTCCAAGACCAGTGGTATACCATTATGCCTTTTCTTTGTTAATTTATTTCCATGATGTGGACAGATCCGAAGAATATAAGCAGTGTCAACACAACTCTTATTGCCCTTATTCCAAAAGTCCAATAGCCTGAGTTCATTGTACAATTCTGGCCAATTACTCTATGCAATGTGGTTTACAAATGCCCAACAAAAATTCTGGTAGAAATAATTAAACCCACATTTAAAGACAGGATACATCAAATCAGTCGAGCTTTATACCGGGAAGGGTGATACATGACAACATTATAATTGCTAAGAAAATGGTATAAACTATGAAGAAGATAAAGGGAAAAAATAAGTTTATGACCATCAAAATAGACTTTGAGAAAGCTTATGATAGGTTGAATTGGGAGTTTTTACAAGGCTGCCTAAGAGAGTTTGATATTCGGCTCAGATGGTGAAAATCATAATGGCTTGCGTCTCATCAGTATCATATTCTTTGTTATGGAATGGATGCAAATCAAATTTCTTTCAATCGTCTAGAGGCATTAGGCAAGGGGACCCAATCTCCCCTTACCTCTTTGTTAATGCTGTTGATAAATTATCTCAAGCTATAGAAGAACATGTGGAAAGCGGTAAATGAAAGCCTATGCGTGCTGGAAAAGAAGGTCCTCCTATATTCCACCTGTTGTTTGCTAATGATCTTCTTGTTTTCACAGAAGCTTCCTACAAGAAAATAGAGATTGTTATGCAAATGCTAAACTCCTTTAGCCTAGCATCTGGCTTAAAAATAAATGCAAACAAGACTTCAGTTTACTTCTAAAAAAATGTTGAAACTGGGACTAGGGAAGATATTAAATGAAGAAGTAGATTTAAAAAAGTAGACTATTTAGGATGCTACTTAGGGGCCTTTTTCACTAATCAAAGAAGGGGGAATGAGAGGAATAAATCGGCTATTGATAGAGTAAGAAATAAGTTGAAAGGGTAGAAAATTAACTGTCTATCTCTAGTAAGACGGATCACTCTTGCCAAATCTGTTATAGGGCCAATCTTGAATTTTGATATGAGTTATGCTCTTATACCAAAAGACGTTTGTGATGAGGTAGAGAGATTACAATGCTAATTTGTTTGCGGAGAAGTAGCCACTAGAAGAAGAATGCACGCTGTGAGTTGAGAGCTTCTGTGTAAACCCCCTAAACTGTGTGGTCTGGGGTTTAGAAAGCTTTCATGCATGAATGACACCTTTATTATGAAAACTCTGTGGAGGGTTTTAAAAGAGCTAGAGGAGCTATGGGTTTCAGTCCTTTATGGGAAGTATCGAAGGGGCAAAAATCTTCTTCAAGAATTTCCTATGTCATCTAATGATTCAAATCTTTAGCGTAACATGTATAAACTTTGGAATAAGGTTCGAGACAATGTCATATTTGCTATGGGCAATGGCCAATCTATATGCTTTTGGAGGGACCGATGGATTAGAAAGGAAAATCCTCTTTTAGAATACACTACGACACTTATTGAAGCAGATAATATTAATTGCAAAGCCACGAAATATGTGCTCCCAGATAAAAATTGGAACATACCTTTGCTTTGTCAACTTCTTCCCATAAACATTGTCGAAAAAATCAGAGCTCAAATGCCCCCTAGTGAAGATTTAGAGGAGGACAAAATAATGTGGGGCCTTACCTCTCATGGAGATTTTTCGATTTCAAGTGCTTACAAGAGCATCTATCAAGCCCTGGGAGTACAAGATAGAAGTTGGGAACTCCTTTGGAGGTGGAAAGGGCCTTAAAGAATTAAAATATTTAACTGGCTGGCCTTTCACAAGAAACTGCTAACCTCAGAACGTCGTGCACGTTTTTTTGGCATCTCCTCCTACTGCAACAGATGCAACGAATATCCAGAAACCTTGGAACATGTTTTGAGAGACTGTACTGGTGCTTCAAGTTTATGGACACGTTTAATACACCCTTATAAGGTATAATTTTTCTTCAGAGCTCCCTTTAATTTCTGGTTTTGCTGGAATTTGATTGAACAAATTGGAAACCGCAACCAAAATGATTGGACTTTAGTTTTTCTTATCTCCACTTGGATGCTCTAGAATTGGAGGAACCGTGAAATCTTTGCTCCACCTTTTAAAAGACTGGAAGATACTCGATCAATGATTATAACTTTATAAATTCAGTGCATGTAGTTTTTTTAAAGAGAGTTGAGCATTAAAGAAAGAAGAAGGAAGATTGAGGCAGAAATTTGGTGGAACCCCCCACCACACGGATGGATCAAAATAAATATAGATGGTTCCTCTTAAGAAAATCTGGGATTTGCTGGATGTAGAGGACTCATAAGAGATGAACACAGCAGATAGGTAGCAGGATTTATGCATAATATTGGTTCTTGCTCTGCATATCAAGCAGAGATGTAGGGTTTGAGAAATGGCCTTAATAATTAATATGACATGGGAACTTGGGTTTAGAAAAGTTGTTGTGGAGATGAACTCGAGGGCTGTCCTGGAATTAAATTTTAACAAGAGCAAGCGCAGAGACCATTCTGACCCCATAATCAGAAGCATTGATGGTCTGATAAATAGAGAATGGAGGATTGAATTCAGGCACACTGGTGCTCGAATCCCCACGCTTCATACAGCTGAACCAACAAGTGCACTGGGTCGTCCAAGTAATACCTAAGTGAGTCAGGGTCGATCCCACGAGGATTGTGGTTTGAAGCAATCTATGATTATCTTACAGATTTTAATCAGGCGGATAGAAGAGTTATTGGTTTGAATTTGGTTAAAAGCATAAAAGAAATGAAAAAGGGTAATCAGAATCAGAAGTCGTGTAAACTATGATAAGAAGGGGGTTAAGGCTTGGAGTTGCTTTATCCTTCTAGATTAATTCTGGTTTTACTATCTTCTTCAATTGTGAATGATTTCTTCTATGGCAGGCTGTATGTGATTGACGCTGGTTTGAGCAGCCACCAATACTCCTCCAGATCTGAACCCCAGGGTTAGTGCGGATCCATTCTGATCGAGGGTGAAGTTCCTACAGTCCATTCTCTTTGGTGATCCTACTCAAAACGCCAAAGACAAGGTCGAATATTCCAGATTAGAGGATGCTGCACCTTGGTTCTAGCCTCTACCACAGAGACCCTAATCGCCCCATACCTCGAATGAACTGGTGTCTCGAGAAGTCCCCAACGAAGTCGTGGATTAGCCGTCTAAGAGATGTATAGTCAAGCTGGCGGTTTAATGCTTTCCACTTAAGTATTCACACGAACCCAAAAAGAACACGGGTGGTTGTCAGGAACACGGTCTTAGTATGATGAACGAAAATGATTGTCATGGGTCATCCTATTCATCATGTTGAAGAACGAAAATACATCTTAGAATTAAATCAAACACGAATTGAAGAGAAACAGTAATACTTTTATTAATCCATAAAATTCAGCAGGACTCCTCCCCTCAACCTAGGAGGTTTAGAAACTCATACTGATAGGAAATATAATGATAAACAAAAATATGGCATAGAGGTATGTATGATTATGTAAAATACCCGTTAAATACTAAACTAATGACTAAGGATTACATAAGAAGTGTAAAAAAATCTTTTTAGTGCTAAAATCCACTTCTGGGATCCACTTGGTGAGTGTTTGGGCTGAGCTTTGATGAGATCCACGTGCTAGGAGGCCTCTAGGGCATTGAACGCTGTCTAGAGGATCCTCTTTGGGCGTTTGGTCGCTGGTATCCTCATTTGTGCGCTGGATGCTTGGAATAAGGCAGGAAACTGGCGTTGAACGCCAGTTTTGGGTGTTCTATTCTGAAGTAAAGTATGGACTATTATACATTGCTGGAAAGCTCTGAAAGTCAAATTTCCATAGCTATTGAGAACGCTCCATTTCGACTTCTGTAACTCCAGAAAAGCTCTTCCGAGTACAAGGAGGTTAGATCCGGACATCATCTACAGTGCTTTCTCTGTCTTTGAATTAGACTTTTGCTCCAGCTCCTCAATTTCAGCCAGAAAATACTTGAAATTGCATAAAAACACACAAACTCAAAGTAGAATCCAAAAATGTGAATTTAACACTAAAACCTATAAAAACTTAATAAAAATTAAACAAAACATACTAAAACTAGATGAAAATGATGCCAAAAAGCGTATAAAATATCCACTCATCACAACACCAAACTTAAACTGTTGCTTGTCCCCAAGCAACTAAAAACACAGTAGGATAAAAATAAGAGTAAGATAAAGTAAATCTCAGAGTTTCCAATGAAGCTCAGTTTCAATTAGATGAGCGGAACTTAGTAGCTTTTTGCTTCTGAATAGTTTTGGCATCTCACTATCCATTGAAACTCAGAAATGTTGGTCTCTTTAGGAACTTGGAATCCAGATGATATTATTGATTCTCCTAGTTCATTTCTTTTTTATTCTTGAACACAGCTTTTAGAGTCTTGGCCGTGACCCTAAGCACTTTGTTTTTCAGTATTACCACCGGATACATAAATTCTAGAGACACTTTAACTGGGTGAACCCTTTCAGATTGTGATTCAGCTTTGCTAGAATCCCCAGATAGAGGTGTCCAGAGTTCTTAAGCACACAATAGCTTTGAAGAGGAAAATACATCCCTTGAGGCATCTCAGAGATCTCATACTGAGGCGGCTGCACAGGCTCTTGTGCATGCTCTCTAGTTTGCTCCATCCTCTTCTTAGTGATGGGCTTGTCCTCCTCAATGAAGATGTCTCCTTCTATGACAATTCCATCTAAATTGCATAGATGACAGATGAGGTGTGGGAATGCCAAACTTGAGTTGGTGGATGGCTTTTCAGCTATCTTGTACAGCTCTTGAGGAATCACCTCATGTACTTCCACCTCATTTCCAATCATGATGCAATGGATCATGATGGCTTGTTCAATAGTCACTTCTGACCGGTTGCTAATGGGGATGATAGAGCATTGGATGAATTCTAACCATCCTCTAGCTTTGGGCTTGAGGTCAAGCCTTCTTAGTTGAATGAGCTTGCCTTGGGAATCCCTTTTCCACTGTGCTCCTTCCACACAGATGTTTGAGAGTACTTGATCCAGTCTTTGATAAAAGTTGACTCTCCTAGTGTAAGGATGTGGGTCTCCTTGCATCAGAGGTAAGTTGAATGCCAACCTCATACTTTCCAGGCTGAAATCTAAGATTCTCCCTCAGACCATGGTGCACCAATTCTTTGGATTTGGATTCACACTAGTGTCATGGTTTTTAGTAACCCATGCATTAGCATAGAACTCTTGCACTATTAAAATTTCAACATCTTGAATGAGATTGGTTAGGACTTCCCAACCTCTTCTCCGGATCTCTCTTCGCATTTTCGGATACTCATTCTTCTTGAGTTTGAAAGGGACCTCAGGGTTCACTTTCTTTTTGGCCACTACTTTATAGAAGTGTTTTTGGTGGGGTTTTGTGATGAATCTCTCCATCTTTCAAGATTTAGAAGTGGCGACTACTGCCTTTCTTTTCCTCTTTCTAGAGGATTCTCGAATCTATGGTGCCATAAGTGGTAATGGAAAGCAAAAAGCAACACTTTTCTCACACCAAACTTAAAACCTTTGCTCGTCCTCGAGCAAAAATAAAGAAAAGAGAAGAATAGAGTAGAAGAAGAAGAAAATAAAATGGGATAGAGGGAGAAAGAGTGCTCGGCCAAATGGGGCTTATGAGTGTATGAAGTGTGTGTGTATGAAGGGTTAGAAGGAGGGGTATTTATAGGAAGGGGTAGGGTTGGGTTCAGCCATGGGTGGGTAATTGGGAGGGAAATTTAATTTTTAAGTGTGTGGGAGTTGGTGGGAGTTATGATGGTTTTAGGGAAGTGATATAGATGTGATTGGGCTAGCATTTATAGGGAAGAGTGTATAGGAAAGTGTGAAAGAGAGAGAAAAAAGTGGGGTAGGTAAGGATGCTGTGGGACCCATTGGTCCTAAGAGGTTAGGAAATTCAGATTCCCTGCCCTCTGCACTGGCGTTTGAACTCCCATGGTCTGCTGCCAGGCTGGCGTTCAACGCTAGCTATGCTGCCCATTGGGGGCGTCGAACGCCCAAGGTCTGCTACCTGGTTGGCATTCAATGCCAGCAACACTCCATCTAGAGTGTTCTGTTTTCACTGCTGAACATTTCTGTCTCTGTTCTGACTGTTGCGCATGATCATGATCCTAAAAAAATAACTTAAAGAAAAAAATGAAAGAAAAAAAATAATTAATTAAGGTTGGGTTGCTTCCCAACAAGCGCTTCTTTTATGTCACTAGCTTGACGGTTAGCTCCTTACGGAGGTGAGTATGGGCTCAGAAGTTTGCCCTTTATAGTAAACTTTCTTCCTGTCTTTTCATGAATGAGCTCCACATGCTCTAGAAATAGGATACGACTCACTGTATGTGGTATGATTGGTTTCTTGGTGAAGACAACTCTCATGCTAGGTGAGAAGCCTTCAGTGGGGACTTTCTTGTCCTTCCAGCCTTTAGGTACTTTCTTCTGAGTACCTTTGTTCTCAGTGCTTGTTAATGGCTGCCCAACACCAAACTTAAAATTGAAGTTTGGGGGTTTAGTACAGCTTTGCACGGAAAGAGATGGTTGTAACACTAGATGTTACACCATTGTCCCTTGCTTATCAGAGGGAGAATTGGGATTGGACATCTTGAACAAGATGTAGTCCTCTCCTAGTTGGAAAACCATTTCTTCCTTTGCCACATTAATCATGGCATCTGCAGTAGCCAGGAAAGGTCTTTCGAGGATGATAGAATCATCCTCATCCTCTCCTATGTCTAAGACTATGAAGTTTTTAGGGATGTAGTGGTCTTCAACCTTTACCAAGACATCCTCTACTAAGCCACATGGCTTCTTCATTGACTTGTCTGTCATCTCTAGTGAGATGTTTACAGCTTGTACCTCAAAGATTCCCAGCTTCTCTATTACAGAGAGTGGCATGAGGTTTATGCTTGATCCTAAGTCACATAGAGCATTCTCAAAGGTTATGGTGCCTATGGTGCAAGGAATCAGGAAGCGTCCAGGATCTGGAAGCTTGAGGTAGCTTCTGCTGAACCAAACATTGAGTTCTTTGGAAAGCACTGGAGGTTCTTCCTCTAAAGGCTTTGTACCAAATAGCTTGGCATTCAGCTTCATGAGAGATCTTAGGTACCGAGCAACTTGCTCTTCCCTTGTGTCTTCATCCTCATCAGAGGATGAGTGTTCATCAGAACTCATGCACTACAGAAGTGCATGCAAAGGAACCTCTATGGTCTCTCTATGAGCCTTGGCTTCCTTTAGTTCTTGGATAGGGATTTCTTGAGTAGGTATTGAGAACTCAGAGGGTGTGCTATTACTGGCGTTTAACGCCAGCTCTAATGGCTCTTTGGGCATTGAATGCCCATGCTGTATACCCTTACTGGCGTTAAACGCTAGTTCCCTTATCATTTTGGGCGTTGAACGCCTAGCAAAGATGTCCTGGCAAGCGTTCAATGCTAGCTTCCCTGTCCGTTGGGGCGTTGAACGCCTAGTGAGGGCTTCCTCACTGGCGTTCTGCGCCAGAATTTCTGCTTGTTTGGGCGTTGAACGCCTAGCCAATGTTCCCTGGCTGGCGTTCAATGCCAGCTCTGTTGCCAGGATGGGCGTTGAACACCCAGTGATGGCTTCCTCACTAGCGTTCAGCGCCAGCTTTGCTGCCTGGTTAGGCGTTGAACACCCAGTGAGATCTTCCTCACTGGCGTTCAATGCCGTCCCAGTTTCTCCAAATTCGGCCTCTACCTCTATGGTGATGGCCTTGCACTTTTCTCTTGGGTTCACCTTAGTGTTGCTAGGAAGAGTGTTAGGAGGGGTCTCAGGGATTCCCTTGCTCAGTTGACCAACTTGTACCTCGAAATTTCTGATGGAGGACCTTATTTTAGTTATGAAACTATGAGTGGTCTTAGAGAGGTTGCAAACTAGAGTGACTAAGTCAGAAAGGCTCTGCTTAGGAGTCTCCATATTCCCTTAAGAAGATGGGAATGGTGGTCTATTGTTGAACCTATTTTGGTTCCTTCCACCTTGATTATTATTGAAACCTGGCTGAGATTTCTGTTGATCCTTCCATGAGAGGTTAGGATGATTCCTCCATGAAGGATCATAGGTGTTTCCATAGGGTTCTCCCATGTAATTCACTTCCTCTATGGTGGGTTGATTAGGATCATAAGCTTCTACTTCAAAAGAAGCTTCCGGAGTGCTGCCAGCTGCAGCTTGCATTCCAGTCAAATGCTGAGAGATCATGTTGACCTACTGGGTCAAGATCTTGTTCTGAGCTAATATGACATTCAGAGTATCAACTTGAAGAACTCTTTTCTTCTGAGAGATCCCATTGTTCACAGGGTTTCTCTCAGAGGTGTACATGAATTGGTTATTTTTAACCATCTCAATGAGTTCTCTTGCTTCTGCAGGCATTTTCTTCAAGTAGAGTGATCCACCTGCAGAGCTGTCCAATGATATTTTGGACATCTCAGATAGACCATCATAGAAAACTCATAAGATAGACCATTCTGAGAGCATGTCAGGAGGACATCTCCTGATCAGTTGCTTGTATCTTTCCCAAGCTTCATAGAGGGATTCACCTTCTCTTTGTCGAAAGGTTTGAACTTCCACTCTAATTTTACTCATCCTTTGAGGAGGAAAAAATTTAGCCAGAAAAGCATTAACCAGCTTTTCCCAAGAGTCTAGACTCTCTTTAGGTTGAGAATCCAACCATATCTTAGCTCTGTCTCTTACAGTAAAAGGAAAGAGCATAAGTTTGTAGACCTCAGGATTCACTCCATTGGTCTTAACAGTATTATAGATCTGCAAGAATTCATCTAGGAACTAATGTGGATCTCCCCGTGGAAGTCTATGAAACTTGCAATTCTGTTGCAGAAGAGAGACTAATTGAGGCTTAAACTCAAAATTGTTAGCTCCAATAGCAGGTATAGAGATACTTCTGCCATAGAAGTTAGAGGTAGGCATGGTAAAGTCACCAAGAATCTTTCTTGCCTCTACTTCAAGTTCGGCCATGTCTTCAGCTTCTTGTTCAAAATTTTTTGAAAGGTTTCTTCTGGAGTGTTGTGCTTTAATTTGTTGTAAGCTCCTCCTTAAAGTCCTCTCAGGTTCAGGATCAAGATTAAAGAGAGGTTCTTTATCCATGTTCATGGTCATAAACAAGAAAAGAAGAAAAGAAAGAAAGAAAGAAAGCTTCTATGTCTGATTTGAGTATAGAGAGCTCCCAGTGAGATGTGAAGAAAGAATAGGAAGATAGAAGAATGAAGATAGAAGAAGTAGAAGAAGAGTTCAAATAAATAGAAGTAGAAAAGATAAGCAAGAATTAAAATATTTTTTATTTTATTTTATTTATTTATTTATTTCAAAAAATAAGGGTTAATAAATTAAAAGGAGTTGAAAATTTAATTATGAATTTCGAAAAAGAAGAGAGAGAAATAGAAGAAGAGTTTTCGAAAATTAGAAGAGAGAAGAATTAGTTGGGAAGTTTTGAAAAAGAAGAGAGAGAAGATAAGTAACTAATTAAAAAAGATTTGAAAACAAGATAAGATAGAAGATTAGAAAATATTTGAATTTAAAATTTAAAATTTAAAATTTTAAATTTTGAAATTTTAAAATTTGAATTTTGAAAAAGTCAACAAGATAAGATAAAGATTTAAAAAAGATTTGAATTTTTGAAAAGGTTTAATTTTTAAAATTGAAAATTGAAATTTAAATTTTGAAAATTGAATTTTAAAATTTGAATTTGAAATAAGATAAGATAAGATTTTTTAATTTTGAATTTTAAATTTTTGAATTTTAAAGAAAGATAAAAAGATAAGATAAGTATTGAAAAAGATATGATTTTTGAAAAGATTTGATTTTGAAATTTAAAACTAAGATAAGATAAGATAAAAATTTGAAATTAAAATCTGAATTTTTAATTAAGATTTTCGAAAAATTAATTAAAAGATAAGAAAAGATATTTTATTTTTTTGATTTTTTGAATTTAATGAAGAAAGAGAAAAATAAGTAAAAGACACAAAACTTAAAATTTTTAGATCTAGGACCTTAAGTTTTCGAAAATTTGAAGACAAACACTAAAAAGATACCAAACTTAAAAATTTTTAAGATAAAAAAAAAAAAAACAAGAACACTTTGAAGATTAAGAAGAACACCAAGAACATACAAAAGACACCAAACTTAGAATTTTTGAAAACCAAACACAAAATTTTTGAAAAATTAAAGAAAAGACACAAGAAGACACCAAATTGACACAAGATTCAAACAAAAAAACTATTTTGAATTTTTTTTTGAAAGAAAGACTAAAAAATTTCGAAAATTTCAACAAGAACAAAAATAAAAGACTCAAACCAAAAATAAAGATTAAACAAAGAAAAGAAAAATTTTTTTTTTGAAAAAGGTTTTTGATTTTTTGAAAATAGAAAAATAAAATAAAAGACTCTAACAAAATTAAAGACAATACCTGATCTAAGGAACAAGATAATCCGTCAGTTGTCCAAACTCGAACAATCCCCGGCAACGGCACCAAAAACTTGGTGCACGAATCCCCACGCTTCGTACAGCTGAACCAACAAGTGCACTGGGTCGTCCAAGTAATACCTGAGCAAGTCAGAGTCGATCCCACGAGGATTGTGGTTTGAAGCAAACTATGGTTATCTTGCAGATCTTAGTCAGGCGGATAGAAGAGTTATTGGTTTGAATTTGGTTAAAAGAATAAAAGGAATGAAAAAGGGTAATCAGAACTCAGAAGTCGTGTAAACTATGATAAGAAGGTGGTTAAGGCTTGGAGTTGCCTTCTCCTTCTGGATTAACTCTGAACTGTCTTCTTCAATTGTAAATGATTTCTTCTATGGCAGGCTGTATGTGATTGACGCTAGTTTGAGCAGCCGCTAATATTCCTCCAGATCTGAATCCCAGGGTTAGTGCAGATCCATTCTGATTGAGGGTGAAGTTTCTGCAGTCCATTCTCTTTGGTGATCCTACTCAAAACGCCAGAGACAAGGTCGAATCTTCTGGATCAGAGGATGTTGGCCTTGATTCTAGCCTCTACCACAGAGACCCTAATCTCCCCATACCTCTGCTGAACTGGTGTCTCGAGAAGTCCCCAACGAAGTTGTGGATTAGCCGTTTAAGAGATGTATAGTCAAGCTGGCGGTTTAATGCTTTGTACTTAAGTATTCACACGAACCCAAGAAGAACACGGGTGGTTGTCAGGCACACGGTCTTAGTATGAAGAACGAAGATGATTGTCACGGATCATCCCGTTCATCATGTTGAAGAACGAAAATACATCTTAGAATTAAATCAAACATGAATTCAAGAGAAACAGTAAAACTTTTATTAATCCATAAAACTCAGCAGGGCTCCTCCCCTCAACCTAGGAGGTTTAGAAACTCATACTGATAGGAAATACAATGATAAACGAAAATATGGCATAGAGGTCTGTATGATTATGTAAAATATCCCTTAAATACTAAACTAATGACTAAGGATTACATAAGAAGGGTAAAACAGTCTTTTTAGTGCTAAAATCTACTTCTGGGGCCCACTTGGTGTGTGTTTGGACTGTGCTTTGATGAGATCCATGTGCTAGGAGGCCTATCTAGGGCGTTGAATGCTGGCTAGGGGATCCTCTTTGGGCGTTTGGGTGCTGGTCTCCTCCTTTGGGCATTGGATGCCTGGATTGGGGAAGGAAACTGGCGTTGGATGCCAGTTTTGGGCATTCTATTATGAAGCAAAGTATGGACTATTATACATTTTTGGAAAGCTCTGAAAGTCAGCTTTCCATAGCCATTGAGAACGCTCCATTTGAACTTCTGTATCTCCAGAAAAGCTCTTCCGAGTTCAAGGAGGTCAGATCCGGACAACATCTGCAGTGCTTTCTCTGTCTCCGAATCAGATTTTTGCTCCAGCTCCTCAATTTCAGCCAAAAAATACCTGAAATTGCATAAAAAAAAAACTCAAAGTAGAATCCAAAAATTTGAATTTAACACTAAAACCTATGAAAACTTAATAAAATTTAAACAAAACATACTAAAAATTATATGAAAATGATGCCAAAAAGCGTGTAAAATATCCGCTCATCACAAACCTTCCGTGAAGGCAATAGAGGTGCGGACCTCTTGGCTAGGAAGAGTCTTTAGTGTCCCCCAAGCTTTCAATTTGTGGATCTCTCCTCACATATTTTACAGCTCATTCTAAATGATGATTGTAGAGGGTTTCTACCCCTAGATTAATCTCAGCTTTGTAATTCTTTTTGGGCTCTTAGCCCCGCTGTTTTACCAAAAAAAAAAAAAAAAACAAGCAATGGGTCAAAGCTCCAAGTATTTGAATTGCAGCGTTGAACATGCTGAGAAAGTGATGCAAACACGTGAGCTCCCAAATGATGTTGGAACTCCACCAAATGCTGTTGGAATGCTGATCATCTTAGGGAAGCATAAGCGGTAGCGTCTGGCATCGCTTTAAGATACTCCCGATGGGGAGAGCAACCGATAGAGCACTGGTGACATCCATCTGAAGGTGGATAACATGGTTGTCGAGAAGAAGATCATGACTCATGTGTTGGAATTTGGCGATGATAAGCAAGACAAGGGTTTGGGAGATGTTCCTAATTCTCTTTAGCTGGGCATTGCTTAATTTTAGTTTAGGGGTTCCTCATTTTTTTTCTGTTAAGATGATAAAAGAAAATTTTAATATTATTACATGGAATGTGCGTGGAGCTTCTAGCAAAAATACTTAGGGAGGCAAAGAAATGGCTAAAAGACTAGACAAGGTTTGTGTAAATGGTGATTGGAGACTACTTTTTCTTAAAGCTTTTGCGAAAGTTCTTTGTAAGTTATATTCAGATCATAGCCCGATCTTCATCCGTTGCTGTGGGCTGAAGCATAAGAAGGGTAATTGCCCTTTTAGATTTGAGACGACTTGGGTGTCACATCCTCATTATAGAAAGTTATTCAATTTTCATGGAATAAAGCATCTCTTAGGATGCGTTTGTTTATAGGCACGAGACACTAAGATAAGAATACAAAGATACAAAATTATATTTGGTAGATGAGATATAGATAGAGATATTATATCTAGAGATACTGAATTAGTGTATTTTGTATCCATCCTGATAGAAAAGACATAGAAACACGCATTAATAAGAGATACAAGTTATTTTTTTATTTTTCTTTCATTATTCATGTAAATTTTTCATAATTATATTTTTTATTATTATACTTTTCTTTCCAAATTTTTTGAATGAAAAAATGAGAATAAATTGAACTTTCATAATTTGTTCTAGTTTATCACCAAACAAAATATAAGAATACTAATTTTTGTGTCTCTGCCATTTGTGTCTTGTTCTTAGTGTCTTGTCTTATCTTGTTATCAGAATTGAACGCAATCACACAACTTATTTTTCATTTTTTTCATGATTCTCATCAAATTTTTATAATTATATTTTTATCACTATATTTTTTTCTCAAATTTTTTGCATAAAAAAATGAGAGTAAAATTGAACTTTTATAATTTGTTCTAGTTTATCACCAAACAAAATATAAGAACACTAATTTTTGTGCCTCTGTCTTTCGTGTCTTATTTCCAGTGTGTTGTCTTGTCTTGTTCTCAAAACCAAACATAGTCTTAATGTCTCTAGCAGCTTGTTGAAGTTCAAAATAATTTTTTGAAATTTAATTATAAATTCTTTGGTAACATTTTTGTTAGGAAAAAAGAACTGGAGAATCAAATTGATGGTATTCAGAAGATGTTGGACAACTGGGATTCTTTGACTCTTAAAATGAAGAAAAAAGAGATGATGGAGGAGTACAACCAGTTTTTGCTTCAGGAAGAGATATTATGGTACCAAAAATCTCGTGAGATTTGGGTGAAATATGGAGATAGGAACAATAGATTTTTTCATATGCAAACCATTAGCTGAAGAAAAATTAATAAAATCCAGAGATTATTTGTTTAGGATAGATCTTGGTCCGATAATGTTGATGTTCTTCAATAGGAAGCTCTTTCTTTTTTTAGAGATATTTTTTGTTTAGTTGAAAATATTGAATTGGATAGTATGGGGGATATGCCTCCACCGTCCCCTAGTAAGGAGACCTATGATTCTTTGCTAAAATCTATGACTATGTTGGGGGTTAAATCAACGATTAATATTATGAGTCCTCTTAAAGCCCTAGATCCTCTTTTTAGAGAGTATTGGAATATTTTGGATGTTGATGTGTGACAAGTTCTGAGAAGTGCTTTCATGGGAGAGTAGCTTATTGGTAAAACTCTTATTGTTCTCATACCTAAAGTGGATGAGCTGATCAAGGTGAGAGAGGTGAGACCCATCAGCTTGTGTAATGTAATATACAAAATCATTACTAAGGTACTTGTTAATAGATTGAGACCCTTCTTTATTAATATCATTGGCCTAATCACAGGGTAGTTTTATTCCTGGAAGAGGAGCTCTCAAAAATATCATCATAGCTCATGAGACACTCCACTTCATGAAACCGACAAAATCTAGGCATGGAGCTCTTGGTTTCAAGATTGATCTAGGGAAGGCTTATGATAGAATATATTGGAGCTTTCTTGAACATACACTTGGTTGTTTTGGCTTTTCTAGATGTATTATTAACCTGATCATGAACTGTATCCACTCTTCTTTTCTCTTAGTGCTTTGGAATGGAAATCAGCTTAAAAGTTTTGCTCCTTACAAAGGCCTTATATCTCCTTACCTTTTTGTGCTATGCATGGAGAGACTTGCCTGCTTCTTTTTAAAGCAAGTAAAAGAGGGCCCATGGAAGCCTATTGCTATTTTAAAAGGGGCCTAAAATTTCTCATTCAATGTTCGCTAATGACCTCATTTTCTTTTGTGAATCTAGGAAATCTCAAGTGGAGATGGTTATAAAGTTAATGGATCTTTTTGCAGGGCTTCAGTTTTGAAGATGAATCTCCATAAATCCAAGGTACTTTGTTTTAGGAATGTCTCTAATAGAAGAAAGGATGAAAGGATGTCTTTACTAGGTTTCTAGTATTCGTTTCACTTAAAATTTGGCTATATATTTCGGTGTCACTCCCTCTCATGCCAGAGTCAGCAGAACATTCTTTTAGAGTATTGTGGATAAGGTAGAAAATAGATTGGCTAACTGAAAGGGCAGACTTTTGAATAGAGCTGAAAAGATATGCCTTATTAAGTTAGTGACCTCCTCTCTCCTGATTTATCAAATGCAAATAATCATTTTTCTGTCACTATTTGTAATAGATTAGATTCTATCATGAGTTCATTCTCATGGAAAGGAAAAATTGATAAGAAAAGACTTAGTCTTATGAATTGGAGCAAGGTGGTTACCCCTAAGAGGTATGGAGATCTTGGAATTAGAGATTCTTGTTGTGTTAATATTGCTTTCTTTGAAAAGCTAATTTGGCAGCTCTCAAGCATCCGGATAAACTCTGGGTTTCAGGGAATATACACATGGAGGCAGGTGTTCCAAACATGCTTTTAGAATTTGGAGGAATATTATACAAACTATTACAAAGCTCAAGGAAAGTTTCTTTTGGTGCAATAGATATCTTTCTCAATCCTTTTGGTATGATAGGTGGCTGTCATGGGGAAGATTGGCTGACATGTTCCCTTTCATTCACATTTCAAATACTGCTCTTACTGTAAGGAATGTATGAAGGGATAGTCAATGGCATTTGGGTTAGTTGTATACGCCTCTTTTTGATAATCTGCATTAGAACTTGCTAGCTTTTAAACTGAGTCAACAAAAGGAGTAGCTTTTGGTTGGTTTTGGTCCATAAATAACTCAAAGATGTATACAGTCAGAGATAGTTATGAATGGTTAACTAAAAGAAAGCATGACTTGATCACAACTGAGTAATGGCTTTGATTGTGTTGCTTAAAGGTTGATAAACCACTATTTTATGGTTTATCTTGTACTCAATTGAGTGGATTTTATCAACTCTTTACCCACTTATTCATACTATTTGCATGGTTTTACATTTGCCTTCCTAATTATGTCCTTTGATTGAAAACATACTTCTTTGGCCTTAAGTTCCCTATGTTTAATCCTCTCTTATTACCATTAGATGCCTTGATATGTGTGTTAAGTGATTTCAAAGATTACAGGGCAGGAATGGCTCAGAGGATAGAAAGGAAGCATGCAAAAGTGGAAGGAATACAAGAAGTTGGAGAAACTGTTAAGCTGTCCAGCCTGACCTCTTCGCACTCAAACGACTATAACTTGAACTATAGAGGTCCAAATGATGCGGTTCCAGTTGCGTTGGAAAGCTAACATTCGGGGCTTCGATTTGATATATAATTTACCATAGCTGCCCTGAAGTTAGGTGACACAAACGCGTGAATGACGCGCCCGCATCGCATCTGTAAAACTGCAATCCACGCTAACGCGTGGACGACGCCTCCGCGTCACTTGCTCGCGACCTGAACGTAACAGAAATCGCAAGGAACGATTTCTGGGCTGTTTTTGACCCAGTTTTCAGCCCGGAAGACACAGATTAGAGGCTATAAAGTGGGGGAATGCATCCATTCATAATCATGCGCTCATAATTTACTTTTTATAATTTAGATGTAGCTTTTAGAGAGAGAGGTTCTCTCCTCTCTCTTAGGATTTAGGATTAGGATTCCTCTTAAAGGATTTAGGATTTCAACTTCTTCTCAGGTTCAATGTTTCTTTTATTTATTTTTCCAATTTAATTTATGAATATCCATGTTAGATTTAATTTCTTTTGTGAATGCAATTCGAGGTATTTTCAAATTTAATTTTTCTTTGCTTTATTTATATGAATGCTTTTAATTTAATTTAGATATTTTCCCTTTTGGCTTTGGTTAAATAATTGGTGACTCTTGAGTATCAAACTCATTGTTGATTGAAAATTGGAATTCTTCAAGAATTAATTCGAATTCCAATAACTCTGACTTTTCCCAAGGAAAGACTAGGACCTGAGGAATAAAAATTAATTCATCCACTTAACTTACCTTCATAGTTAGAGGTTAACAAAGTGGGAGAAAAATTCAATTCTCATTACAATTGATAAGGATAACCAGGATAGGACTTCCAGTTTTCATATCTCGCCAAGAGTCTATTTTATAGTTATTATTTATTTTACTTGTCATTCAACATATTTCTCTCTTACTTTCAAAACCCCCCAATTTACAAGACTCCTAACCAATAATAAGAACACCTCCCTGCAATTCCTTGAGAAGACGATCCGAGGTTTAAATACTCGGTTATCAATTTTAAAGGGGTTTGTTACTTGTGACAACGAAAACGTTTGTAAGAAAGGTTGATTGCTTGGTTTAGTAACTATACTTGCAACGAGAGTTTACTATAACCTCTAAACCATCAATCTATAGTTCTTCAAAATGGCGCCGTTGCCGGGAAATTGCAAACGTGTGCCTTATTATTGGTTATTGTAAATATTTGCTTTTTTCTTGTTTATTTGTTTTTATTTTTGTTTTTATTTTTGCCTTTTCGTAAATTAAGAGGTTATTGGTTTTTATTTAGTTATTAAAAATTTTTCAAAAGAAAATTTTTTTTTCTTGGTGTTCATCTTGATCTTCAAGTTGTTCTTTGTGTTCATCCTGACCTTCAAGTTGTTCTTAGTTGTTTTCTTCGTTTTGATCTAAAAATTTTCAGTTTGGTGTCATTTTATTGTTTTTCTCTTTTCCTCATTAAATTCAAAATTTTAATTTTAAAATTTAAATCTTTTTCAAAAAAAAAATCATATCTTTTTCAAAATCTTATCTTATCCTATTTCAAAAATCAAATTTCAATATTTAAATTTCAAATTTCAAAATTCAAATTTCAAAAATTTAAAATTCAAAATTTCAAATTTCAGATTTCAAAATTTAATTTTCAAATTTCAAAATCTAATTTTCAAATTTAAAAATTTAAATTTCAATAACCTTTTAATTTCAATTTGTTTTTATTTTTTGTTTTTAAATTTTTTATTTGTTATCATGAGTTCTCACCCCCATCGCTATGAGTCTGGTTACAATTATGTTGCAGGAAAAAGAAATTACAATGAGAACAGGCATCAAGGTTGGAACAATCAAAGATGGGAGGAGCCACAAGGATTTGATCAACCCTCTTGGTGACAACCACCTCCAATGGACTATCAACAACTACCACCATATGCCTATGAACCCTTTCCTCAACATGACTTTGGACCACCAAACTCACAAGCCCCTTTACACCATTTACCTCCATATGACCTTAACCCACATCCACCATACCAACCACCCTATGAACCGAATGAGCCATACATAGATCCACCCCAACCTCCATTGGATAACAATACACTCATCTCTAACATCATTGGTCTCACCTCTACACTCCAAAATCTTATATCCCGCATGAACCAACCCTCTACCTCCAATATTCAACCCTCAAGTTCTAGTGCACTTTCTTTTCAACCACATAATGATCTTTTCATCCCATCACCACCCTCCATAGAAGAGCACCCACATCCATCAGTCCAAGAGCAAGATGATCCCAATTATGCTATTGATATGGAACAAGAAAGAAGGAATAATCTTCGCGAATCCATACTTCATAAAGAGCTAGAGGAGGCCCTACGGGTAAAGGTAGGAGAGACCCTTAAAGATGAAAGAGTAGTTGAAAGGAGTTGTCATGGAAAGAAAATCATCCAGGATGAGTACAATTTTATACTTAAACAACTGGACAAAGCAGCAATTATTAAAAAGGAAGAAGTGGTTGCAGACTTAAGAGATGCTGTACCTCCATGGGAAGGTCAAGACATAGAGCCTCCTTCCAAGATGGTTGCATTTGATGTTGAGGAGGGTGTACAACCTCCAAGGCATGTCATGGTTAAGGACTTGGAAGAGGTCGATCAAGAGATGGAGATTCAAGAAGAAGAAGCACAACCTCCCATACCCTTGGAAAGCAGTGAAGAGGAGATTGAATTGGAAGAAAGCTACCAAGAGAAAGAGGTTGAAATTGAAGAAGCTTACAAGGAGGTGGAAGTTGTCAGAGAAGAGCACAAGGGAGTGGAGCTTGCAAATTCGTTAGAAATACCTCCCCCTAAGTTGCCGTCATCCTTCACAACATTCAAGTGGGTAAAATTCATATCCCTTAGCTTTCTAATCCCACTTGAATATGGGCTACTGGAGACGGATGGTCAACTTAGAGCTCTTTGTGGCATTAAGAGTAAGAGGAAAATGGTCAGTAGTAAGAATTGTCCTGCAAGGTTCATTATGGTTGGAAGCTTTAAGTTTAAATACAAAGGTTGGTGTAAAGCTCAATTAAATGGGTCTAGGAAGCTGTCTGGTAGCTGCAGTGAGAATTCAAATTACTTATCACCCGGCTGGGAAAATACGGATCCCGACAAAAATGGGTGTAAAAGCAAGATTTGGGATCCTGGAATCTGCTCTGACATTTGTCACCCCTGGAGCCTAAGAATCTGTTTGAAGCTTCTTAAGGGATTTACATGCCTAGTTTGGGACCCTGGAGGTTACTGGAGATACAAACATTGGTGGAGATTCCTGGATGAGTTCAAGCACAAGCCACCATAACAGGGAGCTCACCAAATGTCCAACTTAAGGACTTTAACTAAAAGTGTTAGGTGGGAGACAACCCACCATGGTATGATTGTTCCTTTTTCAGTTTTAATTCTAGTATGTTTTGTTTGTTTTTAAGTTTTAT
Source organism: Arachis hypogaea (assembly GCF_003086295.3). Classification (NCBI taxonomy): domain Eukaryota; kingdom Viridiplantae; phylum Streptophyta; class Magnoliopsida; order Fabales; family Fabaceae; genus Arachis; species Arachis hypogaea. The sequence goes on along the minus strand of NC_092051.1, from coordinate 40,753,395 downwards.
TTTATTTTATTGGACCTAGAATCATGCACAACATTCATATTAGCATTGTATTCTGCATACTGCATTATTAAAAAAAAAAGAAGCACGCATGTGACGCGGCAGTGTCACTGATGCGTCCGCGTCGCCAGTGCATTGGAAAGAAAAAAATCGAACAGAGAGTCACGCGATAGTGTGGCTGGAGGCGTGCCTTTGGCACAAATTGATCCACGCGACCGCGTCGCTGACACGTTCGTGTCATGTGGGAAAAATGCCTCCCACGCGTCCGCGTCGCCCACGCGAACGCGTGCTCCAACAAATCGACGTAAAAGGGGTGCATGGCCGAAAGTTGTGCTGGAGTAGGGCTGGACTCGTGCTAGAATCCCAATTCCTCCCATGCAAACGTGTCACCCACGCGTCCGCGTCATATTGGAAATAAGGCCATCCACGCGATCGCATCAACCACGCGACCGCATCACCCCAAATTTTGGCAATAAGCAAACTGAACAGAGAGTTGCGCGAACGCAAGGCTGCACTCGCGCCAATCGCACAATTTAGGCCACGCGATCGCGTGACCCACGCGTCCACGTCACCTGACCTTATCGTGTACCACGCGACCGCGTCACTCACGCGTCCGCGTCACATGCGGCGCACAGATTATCCCCATTAGCCAAAATATCTTATCTTTTCTTCCCCAAATCCTTATTTTTGTTTTCCCTTATTATTATTTCTTTCTTTTCTCTTCTTTCCCTTCTCATTCTTCCTATCTTTTATTTTATTTTACTTAATTTATTTGTATATTTCATTCACTGCATCTTACTTTTATGCATATTTTTATTTTCTTTTCTAAATTAATTAATTTTTTGTTTCTTTGGTGTTAAAATTTTCTTATTTAACTGTTGCATCATCTCTTGAATTATTTTGGGTGCTTAGTGACTTGTTTTATTCTGGATAGGTAATATTATTTATATCAATGCCAATCTTTTGTACCTGTATTACTTTTACATTGACATGAATTTTTATTATCTCTTTTTACCCACACTTTCTTCCCTATTTTTGCAAATTTTTGCACTCTTGATTTGCCATGTACTTCTACTGTTTTCTCATTTGCATGTTGTAACTACCATGTAATTGAGACCTTTATCATTTGGAATTAACACCAATATTTTATTTATGTTCTTATCTTTATTTCTGGGTTACTATTCTTCTTTTTCTCTTCTTTCAGGCTGGCCACCAAAGACGGAAAAAGGGAGAAACTTCTAAAAGGGGAGACAAACAAGTCCATCTGCACAATCCTTGAAGAAAAGCATCAGTTGGAAAAACCCGTCCACCTGCACATCTCAGCATGCACCGAGGACGGTGCAATCTTTAAGTGTGGGGAGGTCGATACCGATCTCCATAGGTTAATATTTCCTTCTCAAACACCAATATTTTATTTTCCTTGTTAGTTGTTGCATTTGCATGTTTGATTGCATATTTGTTTGTTTGATTTTATGCATATTTTACCACTTGGTTGAAGTAATATGTTCTTTTTCAAGAAACTTTTTAGAGCATTTCACTAATTTAAATAAAATTTAATATTACACTTGTTTGAAGAAATATTATACTGGAACATGGTTTAGAGCTCGAACACACAAAACCTGTGAGATTTTTGAGCCTATTTGAATTGGTTGCATTTTACCAACCAATATTTTATTTTTGGTGTGTGTTTTTCTCTCTAAAAATTGTGATCTTTGTCTTGCTTAATTCTATATTTCCATTATTTGATGTATGCATACACTTACATGATTGAGGCCTTTATTTCACTGAGCTTACATACCCATATGGCCTTACCCTTTCATTATTCTTTGCAAACCAATGTTGAGCCTATTATACCCCTTTGTTATTTACTTTAGCACATCATTAACTCTAAGCGGAAAACAATAATGTCCTTAATTTGAATCCTTGGTTAGCTTAGACTAGTGAGAGTGCTCATGAATTAAGTATGGGGAAAGTTGAATTTGGAAACATTTGGTTTGAGAATTGAGTATGTTAGAATTTTCTGAAAATGTGAAAATAATGTTTAGGACATGATTCATGCATCCAATAATTTAATCATATGCATTGAGAAAAATAAAAGAATATATATATATATATATATATATATATATATATATATATATATAAATGAATGAAAAAAAAGAGAGCAATTAAGCAAAAAGGGGACAAAACGCCCCAAAGTAAGTGGTGAAAGTAATGCATATGTACTGTACTTGAAATAAGAATGCATGAATATGTGGAAAACATGGTTAATGGATAGTTAGATTTTGTACTTTGATTACATGGATTGTCTTAAGTTAGGTGGAAAAAGTTTAAGTTAATTAAGAATTCAGATTTTAGTCCACTTGGCCAAATACAATCCTACCTTGACCCTAACCCCATTACAACCCTTAAAAGACCTCTTGATATGTGTATATGTGCATTAAATTTATGTTGATTGTTAGATGAAGAGCAAGCCTTAGAAAGCAAGGTTAGTGGAGAATTGAGAGAATCGAAGCTTAAACACTTGAGTGATTAGAGTGTATACACTACCAGTGAGGGTTCGATGCTCAATTTCTTGTTCCCTGCTTTCATGAGCTATTTTCTTCTTGCAAGTCTATTTGTACTTCATTTTCATGATTTGAATTAGTGAAATCCAGTTCATATTTCTTCTTGAAGGATTTGTTTACTTTTAACTAAGTAGGTAGAAACATTTTGCATGTAGTTGCATTCATATAGATAGGTTGCATTTCATATTAATCTATCATTCCTCTTCACTTCTTTATAACTTCTCTTGAGCTTAGCATGAGGACATGCTAATGTTTAAGTGTGGGGAGGTTGATAAACCACTATTTTATGGTTTATCTTGTACTCAATTGAGTGGATTTTATCAACTCTTTACCCACTTATTCATACTATTTGCATGGTTTTACATTTGCCTTCCTAATTATGTGCTTTGATTGAAAACATGCTTCTTTGGCCTTAAGTTCCCTATGTTTAATCCTCTCTTATTACCATTAGATGCCTTGATATGTGTGTTAAGTGATTTCAAAGATTACAGGGCAGGAATGGCTCAGAGGATAGAAAGGAAGCATGCAAAAGTGGAAGGAATACAAGAAGTTGGAGAAACTGCTAAGCTGTCCAGCCTGACCTCTTCGCACTCAAACGGCTATAACTTGAACTATAGAGGTCCAAATGATGCGGTTCTAGTTGCATTGAAAAGCTAACGTTCGGGGCTTCGATTTGATATATAATTTACCATAGCTGCCCCGAAGTTAGGTGACACAAACGCGTGAATGACGCGCCCGCGTTGCATCTGTAAAACTGCAATCCACGCTAACGCGTGGACGATGCCTCCGCGTCACTTGCTCGCGACCTGAACGTAATAGAAATTGCAGGGAACGATTTTTGGGCTGTTTTTGACCCAGTTTTTGGCCCGGAAGACACAGATTAGAGGCTATAAAGTGGGGGAATGCATCCATTCATAATCATGCGCTCATAATTTACTTTTTATAATTTAGATGTAGCTTTTAGAGAGAGAGGTTCTCTCCTCTCTCTTAGGATTTAGGATTAGGATTCCTCTTAAAGGATTTAGGATTTCAACTTCTTCTCAGGTTCAATGTTTCTTTTATTTATTTTTCCAATTTAATTTATGAATATCCATGTTAGATTTAATTTCTTTTGTGAATACAATTCGAGGTATTTTCAAATTTAATTTTGCTTTGCTTTATTTATATGAATGCTTTTAATTTAATTTAGATATTTTCCCTTTTGGCTTTGGTTAAATAATTGGTGAGTCTTGAGTATCAAACTCATTGTTGATTGAAAATTGGAATTCTTCAAGAATTAATTCGAATTCCAATAACTCTGACTTTTCCCAAGGAAAGACTAGGACCTGAGGAATAAAAATTAATTCATCCACTTAACTTACCTTCATAGTTAGAGGTTAACAAAGTGGGAGAAAAATCCAATTCTCATTACAATTGATAAGGATAACCAGGATAGGACTTCCAGTTTTCATATCTCGCCAAGAGTCTATTTTATAGTTATTATTTATTTTACTTGTCATTCAACATATTTCTCTCTTACTTTCAAAATCCCCAATTTACAAGACTCCTAACCAATAATAAGAACACCTCCCTGCAATTCCTTGAGAAGACGACCCGAGGTTTAAATACTCGGTTATCAATTTTAAAGGGGTTTGTTACTTATGACAACCAAAACATTTGTAAGAAAGGTTGATTGCTTGGTTTAGTAACTATACTTGCAACGAGAGTTTACTATAACCTCTAAACCATCAATCTACAGTTCTTCAAAGGTTCCTGAGAAAATCAAATATTTCTTGTGGCTCTGTCTTCATGATGTCATTCCAATTGCAGTCTTCAGACACAAGCATCTAGGTGCGGAATTGCACCTGAATTAGTTCTCATTGCTTCAGAGACCCCCAAAGCTTTAGCAATTTGGAATAGGTTGGTCCTTTGCATCTCAAATCTTTCTAGTATTAAGGGTCTGCTGTTAAAGGAAGTTAAAGAGCATGAATTTTTATTTTCAACAGTTGTTTGGTGAATTTAGAAAGAAAGAAATAATGATATTTTCCATCAGGATAACTCCTCTGGAGAATTAATAAGGTGTGTATGCTTATCCAGCACTTTGTCTATGAATTTACTCATTTTATGAATGTTCATAATAATCTGCTGCCTCCTTTCTCTTTTAATGAATGGGAAGTCCCTCCCTTAAATACTATTAAAGTTAACTATGATGCTAGTGTTCTTGCGAATGATGGTTGATGAGCGGATAATTTATACGCTTTTTGGCATTGTTTTTAGGTAGTTTTTAATGTGTTTTAGTCACTTTTTATTATATTTTTATTATTTTTTAAATAAAAATCACATTTCTGGACTTTACTATGAGTTTGTGTATTTTTCTATGATTTCAGGTATTTTCTGGCTGAAATTGAGGGAGCTGAGCAAAAATCTGATTCAGGCTGAAAAAGGACTGCAGATGCTGTTGGATTCTGACCTCCCTGCACTCAAAATGGATTTTCTGGAGCTACATGAGTCCAAATGGCACGCTCTCAATTGCGTTGGAAAGTAGACATCCAGAGCTTTCCAGAAATATATAATAGTCCATACTTTGCTCAAGGATAAATGACGTAAATTGGCATTCAACGCCAGTTCCATGTTGTATTCTGGCGTTAAACGCCAGAAACAGGTTACAAGTTGGAGTTAAACGCCAGAAACAGGTTACAACCTGGCGTTTAACTCTGGAAACAGCCTAGGTACGTGTAAAGCTCAAGTCTCAGCCCCAGCACATACCAAGTGGGCCCCAGAAGTAGATTTCTGCACTATCTATCTTAGTTTACTCATTTTTTGTAAACCTAGGTTACTAGTTTAGTATTTAAACAACTTTTAGAGATTTATTTTGTACCTCATGACATTTTAGATCTGAACTTTGTACTCTTTGATGGTATGAGTCTCTAAACTCCATTGTTGGGGGTGAGGAGCTCTGCTGTGTCTCGATGAATTAATGCAATTATTTCTGTTTTCTATTCAAACACGCTTGTTTCTATCTAAGATGTTCATTCGCACTTCAATATGATGAATGTGATGATCCGTGACACTCATCACCATTCTCAATCTATGAACGCGTGCCAGACAACCACTCCCGTTTTACCTTCGATTGAATGAGTATCTCTTGGATTCCTTAATCAGAATCTTCGTGGTATAAGCTAGAATCCATTGGCAGCATTCTTGAGAAACCGGAAAGTCTAAACCTTGTCTGTGGTATTCCGAGTAGGATTCAGGGATTGAATGACTGTGACGAGCTTCAAACTCACAAGGATTGGGCGTAGTGACAGACGCAAAAAGATCAATGGATCCTATTCCAGCATGAGTGAGAACTGACAGATGATTAGCCGTGCGGTGACAGCGCACCTGGACCATTTTCACTGAGAAGACGGATGGTAGCCATTGACAATGGTGATCCACCAACACACAACTTGCCATAGGAGGAACATTGCGTGCGTGAAGAAGAAGACAGGGGAAAAGCAGAGATTCAGAAGACAAAGCATCTCCAAAACTCCAACATATTCTCCATTACTGCATAACAAGTATTTATTTCATGCTCTTTTATTTTTCGCAATTCAAACTGTTAATCATAATTAATCTCCTGACTAAGATTTACAAGGTAACCATAGATTGCTTCAAGCCAACAATCTCCGTGGGATCGACCCTTACTCACGTAAGGTATTACTTGGACGACCCAGTGCACTTGCTGGTTAGTTGTGCGGAGTTGTGAAAAGTGTGAATCACAATTTCGTGCACCAAGTTTTTGGCGCCGTTGCCGGGGATTGTTCGAGTTTGGACAACTGACGGTTTATTTTGTTGCTTAGATTAGGAAAAATTTTTCTTTTTTTTGGTTTAGAGTCTTCTATTATTGTTTTTGGTTGAAATTTTTTTTCTCTAATCCTTATTTTCTCTTTTTAATTTTTTTTGAAAATTTTTATAAACTAATAATTGAGTTTTTCTGTTTGAGTTTAGTTTCTTATTTTAAGTTTGGTATCAATTGCATGTTTTTATTTTCTTTTAAATTTTCGAATTTGTGTTCATTGTTCTTTCTTAATTTTCAAGTTGTTCTTGCTATTTTTCTTGTTTGATCTTTAGTTTTTCCTGTTCTGTGTATTTTCTTGTTTTTCTTGTGCTTTTTTCAAAATATCAGTTTTCAAAAAATTTTTATTTATTAAACACCTTGTTAAAACACGTTAAATTTATAGCTCAATTGGCTAGAGCATTGTGCTTATGTTCTTGGTAATTGGTTATCTCCCTTTTAAAATCTCTTTTTTAAAAATAATTTTTCTTTGATTAAATCGTGTGCCAAAATTTAAGTTTGGTGTTTTCTTGTTAATTTTTTTGGTTTTCAAAAATTTTATTTTGGTTTTCTAAAAATTTTAAGTTTGGTGTTCTATCTTCATGTTCTTGTTGTTCTTGTGAGTCTTCAAGGTGTTCTTGAGTCTTCCTTGTGTTTTGATCTTAAAATTTGTAAGTTTGGTGTTCTTTGGTATTTTTCCTCCAAAATTTTCGAAAACAAGGAGCATTAGATCTAAAAATTTTAAGTTGTGTGTCTTTTGTGTGTTTTTTTTTTCATCATAAAATTAAAAAATCTAAAAAATATCTTCTCTAACTATTTTTGAGCAAATATTTCGAAATTTTTCAAAAAAATTCAGATTTTTATTTTATCTTATCTTAGTTTTAAAAATTTCAAAATTTTATCTTATCTTATTTCAAATTTCAATTTTCAACTTCCAAAATTTCAAAAATCAAATTTCAAAATTTAAGATTCAAAATCTAATTTTCAAATTTAAAAATCAAATATTTTCAAAATTTAAATCTTTTTCAAATCCTTATCTTATATTATTGACTTTCTCGAAAATTCAAAAATTCAATTTTCAAATTTCAACTTTCAAATTTCAAATTTCAAATTTCAAAATTCAAAATTTAATTTTCAAATTTAAAATTTAAATTTCAAAACTTTTTAATTTAAATTCCTTATCTTCTCTTACCTAACTTATCTTATCTCAAATATTAAAATCAAATCTTTTTCATATCTTTTATTTTATTTTATTTTATTTTCTTACAAGTATCTTTAATTTTGAGACATATCTTTTTCAAAACTTCCTAACCAATTTCTCTCTCTTCATTTTTTTCGAAAATCCTCACCCACATCTTTTTCAAATCTTTTTAATTAATTAATTTAGTTTTTAATTTTCTTTTATTTCTTTTTCTTCTAATTTTCAAAAATATAGTCAATTTTTCATTTATTTTATTTTATTTTATTTAATTTTAATTTCGGTTTTCAAAAAAAAAAAATTATTTGCAATCCGCATCATCTCCCTTTCTCCATCATGGACCTAATTGGAAATAAACAGTCCAGAAGGACTCTGGGGTCATATACTAACCCCATTACTGCTGCATATGGAAGTAGCATCTGTATACCTCCCATCAAAGCAAGCAGTTTTGAGCTAAATCCTCAGCTCATTGTCATAGTACATCAAAACTGCCAGTATTCCGGTCTTCCACAGGAAGAACCTACTGAGTTTCTGGCACAATTCTTGCAAATTGCTGACACAGTACGTGACAAGGAGGTAGATCAGGATGTATACAGACTATTACTGTTTCCGTTTGCTGTAAAAGATCAAGCTAAAATGTGGTTAAATAACCAACCCACATCAAGCATAAGAACATGAAAACAGTTATCAGACAAATTCCTGAATCAATATTTCCCTCCAAAAAGGATGACACAGCTAAGGCTGGACATCCAAGGCTTTAAACAAGAGGATGATGAATCCCTTTATAATGCCTGGGAGAGGTACAGAAGGATGCTAAGGAAATGCCCCTCTGAAATGTTTTCAGAGTGGGTGCAATTAGACATCTTCTACTATGGGCTTACAGAAAGAGCTCAGGTATCTCTAGACCACTCAGCTGGTGGATCTATACACATGAGGAAAACTATTGAAGAGGCTCAAGAGCTTATTGATATAGTTGCTAGAAATCAGCATCTGTACATAAGTAGTGGGTCCTCCACAAAAGAAGAAGCCAAAGCAGTATCTACTGAGCTTGGTCCTCCAGAACAAGTTGCTGAACTCAGTCAACAATTGTGTTTTCTAACAAAATAGCTAGCAGAATTCAAGGAGATGCTACAAGACACTAAAAATGCTAATAAAAATATGGAGGCACAATTGAATCAGACAAAACAGCAGTTATCAAAGCAGATAACAGAAGAGTGCCAGGCAGTTTAATTAAGAAGTGGGAAAACATTAAATACCTCACTTCAGAGCAGCAGAAAGCCAAGAAAAGAACAACTGACAGAGGATGAGCAAAATATTATCCAAAATCCCTCTGAGGACAGTAAGGGCCGAGAAAGGAACAACTCTGGCATTCAAACACCAGGAACAAGCAAGGAGCTGGCGTCAAACGCCCAATAGAAGCTCAGTTCTGGCGTTCAAACGCTAGAAACAGGTAGGAAGTTGGCGTCCAACGCCAATCAAGCTTCCAACCCTAGCATTCAAACGCCAGTGAGGGATCAGATACACACAAGTGCTGATAACAACCCCTCTAAAAAGGCTTCTCCAACCACTTCTGTAGGAAATAAACCTGCAGCAACCAAGGTTGAGGAATACAAAGCCAAGAAGCCTTATCCTCAAAAACTCTGCCAAGAGGAGCAGGATAAGCAATTTGCCCGCTTTGCAGACTATCTCAGGACTCTTGAAATAAAGATTCCGTTTGCAGAGGCACTTGAGAAAATACCCTCTTATGCCAAGTTCATGAAAGATATCTTGAGTCATAAGAAGGATTGGAGAGAAACTGAAAGAGTTCTCCTCACTGAAGAATGCAGTGCAGTCATTCTGAAAAGCTTCCCAAAAAAGCTTAAAGATCCAGGGAGCTTTATGATACCATGCATATTAAAGGGTAATTGCACCAAGACAGCTTTATGTGATCTTGGGGCAAGCATCAACCTAATCCCTGCATCCACTATAAGAAAGCTTGGCTTGACTGAAGAGGTCAAACCAACCTGGATATGTCTTTAACTTGCTGATGGCTCTATTAAATACCCATCAAGCATAATTGAGGACATGATTGTCAATGTTGGGCCATTTGCCTTCCCTACTGACTTTGTAGTGCTGGAAATGGAGGAGCACAAGAGTGCAACTCTCATTCTAGGAAGACCATTCCTAGCAACTGGACGAACCCTCATTGACGTCCAAAAAGGGGAGATAACCCTGAGAGTCAATGAGGATGAGTTTAAGTTGAATGTTGTCAAAGCTATGCAACATCCAGACACATCAGACAACTGCCTGAGCGTTGATATTATTGACTCCCTGGTGGAAGAGGTTAATATGACTGAGAGTCTCGAATCAGAGCTAGAGGACATTTTTACAGATGTTCAGCCTGATCTGGAGGAACCAAAGGAAATAAAAGAACCTCTGAAAACTCCTCAGGAAGAGGAGAAACCTCCTAAACCCGAGCTCAAACCACTACCACCATCCCTGAAATATGCATTTTTGGGAGAAGGTGACACTTTTCCTGTAATAATAAGCTCTGCTTTAGAGCCACAGGAAGAGAAAGCACTAATTCAGGTGCTAAGGACACACAAGACAGCTCTTGGGTGGTCCATAAGTGATCATAAGGGCATTAGCCTAGCAAGATGCATGCACAAGATCCTATTGGAGGATGATGCTAAGCCAGTGGTTCAACCACAGATGCGGCTAAATCCCGCCATGAAGGAGGTGGTGCAGAAAGAGGTCACTAAGTTACTAGAGGCTGGGATTATTTATCCTATTTTTGATAGCCCCTGGGTGAGTCCTGTCCATGTTATCCCTAAGAAGGAAGGTATGACAGTGGTTCATAATGAAAAAAATGAACTGGTTCCTACAAGAACAGTTACAGGGTGGCGTATGTGTATTGACTACAGAAGGCTCAATACAACCACCAGGAAGGATCACTTCCCTTTACCATTCATAGACCAGATGCTAGAAAGACTAGCAGGTCATGAATACTACTACTTTTTGGATGGCTATTCAGGTTACAACCAAATTGCAGTAGATCCTCAGGACCAAGAGAAAACATCATTCACATGTCCATCTGGAGTATTTGCATACAGAAGAATGCCTTTTGGTCTGTGCAATGCACCTGCAACCTTTCAGAGGTGCATGCTCTCTATCTTCTCTGATATGGTAGAGAAATTTCTAGAAGTCTTCATGGATGACTTCTCAGTATTTGGAGACTCATTTAGCTCTTGTCTTAACCATCTAGCACTTGTTCTGAAAAGATGCCAAGAGACTAACCTGATTCTAAATTGGGAAAAATGTCACTTTATGGTGACTAAAGGAATTGTCCTTGGGCATAAAATTTCGAACAAGGGAATAGAGGTGGATCAAGCTAAGGTAGAGGTAATTGAAAAATTACCACCACCCACCAATGTTAAGGAAATCAGAAGCTTTCTGGGGAATGCAGGATTCTATAGGAGGTCTATAAAGGATTTTTCAAAAATTGCAAAACCTCTGAGCAATCTGCTAGCTGCTGACATGCCATTTGTGTTTGACACAGAATGTCTTCATGCATTTGAAACCCTGAAAGCTAAGCTGGTCACATCACCAGTTATTTCTGCACCAGATTGGACATTACCTTTGGAACTAATGTGTGATGCCAGTGACCATGCCATTGGTGCAGTATTGGGACAGAGGCATAACAAGCTTCTGCATGTCATTTATTATGCTAGCCGTGTTTTAAATGATGCCCAGAAAAATTACACAACCACAGAAAAAGAGCTGCTTGCAGTGGTTTATGCCATTGACAAGTTTAGATCATACTTAGTAGGATCAAAAGTGATTGTGTACACTGACCATGCTGCTCTTAAATATCTACTCACAAAGCAGGATTCAAAGCCCAGGCTCATAAGATGGGTGTTGCTTCTGCAAGAGTTTGATATAGAAATAAGAGATAGAAAAGGGACAGAGAATCAAGTAGCTGATCACCTGTCCCAGATAGAACCAGTAGCAGGAGCATCCCTCCCTCCTACTGAGATCTCTGAAACCTTTCCGGATGAGCAATTGTTTGCCATTCAAGAACCTCTGTGGTTTGCAGACATTGCAAACTATAAGACACAAGGTTCTCCTTCTGTAACCATGGAGAGGAAGCATGAAAAGCTTCTCTCAATACAGAGTCAAACAAAACCCCCACATTCAAACTCTAAGTTTGGTGTTGGGAGGTTCCAACCTTGCTCTGATTATCTGTGAGGCTCCATGAGAGCTCACTGTCAAGCTATTGACATTAAAGAAGCACTTGTTGGGAGGCAACCCAATGTTATTTAATCATATCTATTTTATTTTCTTTTTGTTATTTCATGATTTATTAGGTTGATGATCAAGTGAAGTCACAAAAACTACTGAAAAATCAAAAACAGAATGAAAAATAGCATTGAAAACAGCACACCCTGGAGGAGAGCAGACTGTCATTTAAACGCCAGAAACAAGCATCTGTCTGGCGTTTAACGCCAGAAACAAGCATCTGCCTGGCGTTAAACGCCAGAAACAGGCTACATTTGGGCGTTTAACGCCAGAAACAAGCAGCAGTCTGGCGTTAAACACCAGGATTGCACAGCAAGGGCATTTTACACGCCTAATTGGAGTAGGGATGTTAAGTCCTTGACCCCACTTGATCTGTGGATCCTACAGGATCCCCACCTACCTCACCATTCCAATTCAAACCATTCCCCTCCCATACCCACCCATTCACACACCTCCTTCTCCTCCACTTCTCCTTCTACTCCCTTCTATCTTCTTTTGCTCGAGGACGAGCAAACCTTTTAAGTTTGGTGTGGAAAAAGGCGTTGCTTTTTGTTTTTTCATAACCATTTATGGCACCTAAGGCTGGAGAAACCTCTAGAAAGAGGAAAAGGAAGGCAGTTGCTTCCACCTCTGAGTCATGAGAGATGGAGAGGTTCATCTCAAGAGTCCATAGTTCAGTGGTAGAGTATTTGACTGCAGATCAAAGAGCTATGAGGAAGGAACAACAAAGACAAGGAAGAGACATAGAGGAGCTCAAGAGCACCATTGGTTCTTCAAGAAGAGGAAGACGCCACCCTCACTAAGGTGGACCCGTTCCTTAATCTCCTTGTTCTTATTTCTCTGTTTTTCGTTTACTATGCTTTATGTTTATTTATGTTTGGGTCCAATTACATGATTACTAGTATCTAAGTGTCTATGTCTTAAAGATATGAATGTCCTTTGAATCCATCACCTTTCTTAAATGAAAAATGTTTTCTGAAAAAGAAAAAGAAGTACATGAATTTCGAATTTTAAAATAGTTTAATTATTTTGATGTGGTGGCAATACTTTTTGTTTTCTGAATGAATGCTTGAACAGTGCATATGTCTTTTGAATTTGTTGTTTATGAATGTTAAATTGTTGGCTCTTGAAAGAATGATGAAAAAGGAGAAATGTTATTTGATAATCTAAAAAATCATAAAAATGATTCTTAAAGCAAGAAAAAGCAGTGAAGAACAAAGCTTGCAGAAAAAAAATGCGAAAAAAAAGAAGCAAGAAAAACAAAAAGCAAGCAGAAAAAACCAAAATCTCTTTAAACCAAAAGGCAAGGGTAATAAAAAGGATCCAAGGCTTTGAGCATCAGCGGATAGGAGGGCCTAAAGGAATAAAATCCTGGCCTAAGCTGCTAAACCAAGCTGTCCCTAACCATGTGCTTGTGGCGTGAAGGTGTCAAGTGAAATCTTGAGACTGAGCGGTTAAAGTCGAGGTCCAAAGCAAAAACAGAGTGTGCTTAAGAACCCTGGACACCTCTAATTAGGGACTTTAGCAAAGCTGAGTCACAATCTGAAGAGGTTCACCCAGTTATGTATCTGTGGCATGTATGTATCCGGTGGTAATACTGGAAAACAGAGTGCTTAGGGTCACGGCCAAGACTTATAAAGTAGCTGTGTTCAAGAATCAACATACTGAACTAGGAGAATCAATAACACTATCTGAATTCTGAGTTCCTATAGATACCAATCATTCTGAACTTCAAAGGATAAAGTGAGATGCCAAAACTGTTCAGAAGCAAAAAGCTAATAGTCCCGCTGATCTAACTAAGACTGATCTTCATAAATGTTTTTGGAATTCATTGTATATTCTCTTTTTTTTATCCCACTTTGTTTTTAGTTGCTTGGGGACAAGCAACAATTTAAGTTTGGTGTTGTGATGAGCGGATAATTTATATGCTTTTTGGCATTGTTTTTATGTAGTTTTTAATGTGTTTTAGTCAATTTTTATTATATTTTTATTAGTTTTTAAATAAAAATCACATTTCTGGACTTTACTATGAGTTTGTGTATTTTTCTGTGATTTCAGGTATTTTCTGGCTGAAATTGAGGGAGCTGAGCAAAAATCTGATTCAGGCTGAAAAAGGACTGCAGATGCTGTTAGATTCTGACCTCCCTGCACTCGAAATGGATTCTCTGGAGCTACAGGAGTCCAAATGGCGCGCTCTCAATCGCGTTGGAAAGTAGATATCCAGGGCTTTCCAGCAATATATAATAGTCCATACTTTGCTCAAGGATAAATGATGTAAACTGGCATTCAACGCCAGTTCCATGTTGCATTCTGGCGTTAAACGCCAGAAACAGGTTACAAGTTGGAGTTAAACGCCAGAAACAGGTTACAACCTGGTGTTTAACTCTGGAAACAGCCTAGACACGTGTAAAGCTCAAGTCTCAGCCCCAGTACACACCAAGTGGGCCCCATAAGTGAATTTCTGCACTATCTATCTTAGTTTACTCATTTTCTGTAAACCTAGGTTACTAGTTTAGTATTTAAACAACTTTTAGAGATTTATTTTGTACCTCATGACATTTTAGATCTGAACTTTGTACTCTTTGACTGCATGAGTCTCTAAACTCCATTGTTGGGGGTGAGGAGCTCTGCTGTGTCTCGATGAATTAATGTAATTATTTCTGTTTTCTATTCAAACACGCTTGTTTCTATCTAAGATGTTCATTCGCACTTCAATATGATGAATGTGATGATCTGTGACACTCATCACCATTCTCAATCTATGAACGCGTGTCTGACAACCACTCCAGTTCTACCTTCGATTGAATGAGTATCTCTTGGATTCCTTAATCAGAATCTTCGTGGTATAAGCTAGAATCCATTGGCAGCATTCTTGAGAATCCGAAAAGTCTAAACCTTGTCTATGGTATTCCGAGTATGATTCAGGGATTGAATGACTGTGACGAGCTTTAAACTCACAAGGGTTGGGCGTAGTGATAGACGCAAAAGGTTCAATGGATCCTATTCCAGCATGAGTGAGAACCGACAGATGATTAGCCGTGCGGTGACAGCGCACCTGGACCATTTTCACTGAGAGGACGGATGGTAGCCATTGACAATGGTGATCCACCAACACACAGCTTGCCATAGAAGGAACATTGCGTGCGTGAAGAAGAAGACAGGGGGAAAGCAGAGATTCAGAAGATAAAGCATCTCCAAAACTCCAACATATTCTCCATTACTGCATAACAAGTATTTATTTCATGCTCTTTTATTTTTTGCAATTCAAACTGTTAATCATAATTAATCTCCTAACTAAGATTTACAAGGTAACCATAGATTTCTTCAAGCCAACAATCTCCGTGGGATCGACCCTTACTCACGTAAGGTATTACTTGGACGACCCAGTGCACTTGCTGGTTAGTTGTGCGGAGTTGTGAAAAGTGTGAATCACAATTTCGTGCACCAATGGTCTGATTGTTTTGGTTGTATTGTGAGTGATTCTTGTGGAAATTGGTTGGTTGATTGTACTGAAAGGCTATTGTATACTAGAATTTTATGGGTTGTGTTATTTGCTTTGGGGTGGAGTCTTATCCTAGCTTGGGAACACGGTTATCATGAAATCCAATATTAAATTGATAACTTGGAAGCCTTGTTGCTTATTAGGAATCATTTGGAAGAGAATCACTTCGTATATGAAATTTAATTTGCAAAATTAAAGAGGTTCTGCATTAGAATTGTGTTGTTCATGTGCTCTGATTCAAAGAAATAGCTAATCTTGTTGCTGATTTGATGGCAAAAAAGGCAGTCTTCCTTTCCTGTGATTTCATTAAGTGGATGCAACCGTGGAATGATTTAGATGTTGTAGTTAGGCAGGATATGTATAGTTCTAGGTTGTGTGTATATTTGTTTATTTTCTTTTTTTCTTTAATCATTAGACACAAAAAAAAAAACTCTACTAGTACGATTGTGCTACTTTTGTTTTAGCAACTTTTATTCCCAACAGATTTGTGAGACACATTTCTATTAAAAGTATTGATGAGTTAGAAAAAATAAATAATATATTGATGATGACAAACATGATTGGCTTGGGTTAATAACCCAGGTAGGTTTTAATGATGTGATTCTAGTGTGCATGCCCAATTTACTTTTGTTGCAGCCCAAACTTGGAAACCCAATAAACTGAAGCAGCTGAAGGAGATGAAAATAAAACAAACTCAATGGCAATCAAGCAATAGTGAAGCAACCCTAAAGCTTTGCCTAGTTCACCTCGGGTGTTGGACAGAAAAGAGAGTGAGCTTCAGTTTGTGCTCAACACCAAAGAGAAAGAAAAGAAAAGCTAATCTATGAAGCTAATGTCAAATCAAGATAATCAAAAGCATGCTAAGCAAGTTCAAAGGTTAAAGGTAACTTGTTTCCTTTAACATGCAAGTTAATTGCTTCACTTTTTCTCCTTTTCCTTGCACCACCATTTCGGACAAGTTGAAGAAAGTGGTGGTTGAATTTTATCTACTGTGAATCAATGGCTTATATCATTTCTTAGAATCAAAGCACATTTTTAAAGGTGTGGATTTGGAAACCTCACTGAGCAAGCCACTGGTTGCTGCCACCATTTCCTCGGTAAAGCCCAAATCAAATTTTAAATTCCTAATTTTTGGACTGATTGAAGAAAGATAAGGAAGGATGACATGTGGTCCAAGAACCAAGAAGTTGACCTTGAAGGAACCCTAACCATGGCTCAAAACAAGGTACAAAAAGAAAAATGATTCGCATTAGAAAAATAAGGAGAGAGAATCCAAAACAGAGAGAAGAGAGAAACCTCACAAACAAAGCTTGTAATCTTGGAAGCATTGCACCTACACTAAAGGGAGCACTCCGCCAAGATGAAGAACAATGTTTTTAAGTTCAGAAGTTAGGTTCAGCATATAGCATCAAGGTTGTCATTCATCATCTCCTTCATTGTTTACTGGTCGTATTTCTGTTTCAATGTCATATCTTTCTTTGTTTTAATTATGTGGTAAAAGGCAAAAGAGAGAGACATTGATAAAAACCATTGAGAGAAAATGCTAAGTGATACATTTGAGAGAAAAGCCAATAATATTTCAGATTTCTTTTGGTTGTATTTCTATTTTGTATCAAGTACTTGAAAGGTATCACTTATTAAGTTGGGTAAGCACTTAGTGTGTCTAGTTTAGGTAGGTACATAACCAAATCAAGTTTATGTTAAAGCTTGATGTGTCTCAGATAGGATTATGTTGAGTCATAGAGAATTGGAGTATGTAATACTTAAAAGATAGTGAAAATTTCACCAACGTTGTGGTGGAGACTGGACGTAGGTTATATTGCATAAGGCAACTAAACCAGGATATATGGCTGTGTCACCTTCTTCCTTTTTGCTCTGAATCTATTTTTCTAGTTTGATGAGACAAAATGAAATTGTCTCCTGCATAATTCGCTCCACAGACTAAACTGAAGCCAAATTACGATTTCTGGTTTAAGGCTTTATTAATCAAAGTTAAAGAAGGTCATAGATTCAACTCTCTTTCTCTAGGTCATCAAGAACCTTCAATTGGTATTAGATCCCGGTCTCAAAAATCAAGCTTCACAACTTGGAAGAAAGGTCCAATGGAAATAACATAGGTACAACACAGTGGCCCACACTCTAACAGAAGCTCAATAAAAAAATAATGCTCCCTTCTTCAATGGGAAGAACTATGATTACTAAAAAGAAAGGATGCAGATCTTCATTCAAATAATTAATTACAACATATGGAAGATAGTTGTGAATGGTCCCAAAATTCCTACAAAGTCTAGTGCTAATGGAATGGTAACTCTAAAGGAGGAAGTCGAATAGAATGATGATGACAAAAAGAAGGTGGAGCTGAATGCTAAAGCTATAAACTTATTGTAATGTACTATCAGTATTGAGGAGTACTGAAAGGTGTCTAGATACAAGACGGCAAAAGAAATCTGGGAGAAACTCCAAGTCACACATGAAGGCACCAAACAAGTCAGAGAAACAAGGATTGATATGCTGCAAAAAGAGTATGAAATATTCACCATGAAGGATGAAGAAAGTATTGATGAGATGTTTGAGAGATTTTTAATCATCATAAACAGCCTAAATGCTATAGGCATGACCCACATTGAACAAACTATGGTGAGGACAGTCCTTAGAAGCCTTACAAAAGAGTGAAAAATAAAAGCAACTGTCCTAGTCGAAAGTAACAACTTGAGTCCATTAACCTATGATGAGTTGAGAGGAAAATCCTAGCATATGAAATCACACACACCAACCAAGACACAAAGAAAAAAGGAATGGCCTTAAAATTAAAAATCGAATCTGTAGAAAGTGATTCTGGTGATAGTTTTTCAGATGACAAACTTGTATTTTTTTCCAGGAGACTAAGGAGGCGAATGAGGAACAAAGGCAGGTACAAAGGCTCAAGCTCAAAAGAGTACAAGAAGGATTTGAGCAAAGTAATATGCCACAATTGCAAGGAGGCAGGACATTTCAAGTTAAATTATCCAAAGCTCATGAAAGAGGACAAGGTGAAGAAAGAAAAGAAGAAAGTGCTGATGGCTTCTTGGGAGAACCTTGAAAATGACTCAGATGAGGAAGAAGACTCTGCAGATAAAACACGAATTTGTTTCATGGCTGGTGAAGATCAACAAGAAGAGATTTGCCTAGCATCCAAGAAGAAGAAAGACATGTGGTACATGAATAGTGAATGCTCTAGGCACATGACATGAAGGTCAACCTTCTTCATCAAACTCAACAAGTATGATGGAGAATTTGTGACCTTTAGAGATGATGGTAAAGGTAAAATTATTACATTTGAAAAAGTAGGTAAAGATCTCTCTACCTCTATTGATGATGTTTTCTTAGTTGATGGTTTGAAGCACAATCTTTGAATATTAGCCAATTGTTGTGACTTAGGTTACTTGGTAATTTTCAAAAGATTGGAATGCCTTGTTGTGAGTGAAAAGACTAATAAAGTGTTATTTATTGCTAACTGTTTCGATAATGTGTATAGTCTCACTCTTGATAAAATAAAGAATCAAAATGTAGCTTGTTTGCATTCAAAAGGAATTAGTGAAAGGTCTTCCTAAGATTATTTTTGACAAAGACATCACATGTGATGCTTGTCAAATGGGAAAACAAATAAAAGAGTTCTTTTAAACAAAAGAAAGACATTTCAACTAAAAGACCACTTGAATTGCTACACATTGATCTCTTTGGTCCAACAAGAACTCAAAGTTTAGGTGGTAAACATTATCATTTGGTAGTTGTGGATGATTATACAAGATTTGGTTGAGGTTTGTTCATTGCTCACAAAAATGAAGCATGTTCGGCCTTTGAGGCTTTTAGAAAAAGAATCCAAAAGGAAAAGGAGTTGAAGATTGCTTCTATTAGAAGTGATCATGGTAAAGAGTTTGAAAATCAATTTTTTGAATTCTTTTGTGATGAACTTGGAATTTCACACAACTTTTCTTTTCCAAGAACACCCCAACAAAATAGTGTTGTAAAAAGAAGAAATAGAAGTATTCAAGAAATGGCAAGGGCCATGTTGTGTGAAAGTGAAGTTCCTAAGTTCCTTTGGGTTGAAACCATAAATACAGCATGCTACATTTTGAATAGAACAATCATAAGAAAATTTTTAAAGAAAACTCCTTATGAGCTTTGGAAAGTGGTGCACGAAATCACAATCACACTTTTGCAATCCCGCACAACTAACCAGCAAGTACACTGGGTCGTCCAAGTAATACCTTACGTGAGTAAGGGTCGATCCCACGGAGATTGTCGGTTTGAAGCAAGCTATGGTTATCTTGTAATTCTTAGTCAGGATATCAGTAATGATTCTTAGTTTTAATTGTAAAAAGTAAAAGAACATGAAATAAATACTTGTTATGCAGTAATGGAGAACATGTTGAGGTTTTGGAGATGCTCTGTGATGAGCGGATAATTTATACGCTTTTTGGCATTGTTTTTAGTATGTTTTTAGTAGGATCTAGTTACTTTTAGGGATGTTTCATTAGTTTTTATGTTAAATTCACATTTCTGGACTTTACTATGAGTTTGTGTGTTTTTCTGTGATTTCAGGTATTTTCTGGCTGAAATTGAGGGACTTGAGCAGAAATCAGATTCAGAGGTTGAAGAAGGACTGCTGATGCTGTTGGATTCTGACCTCCCTGCATTCAAAGTGGATTTTCTGGAGCTACAGAACTCGAAATGGCGCGCTTTTAATTGCGTTGGAAAGTAGACATCCAGGGCTTTCCAGCAATATATAATAGTCCATACTTTGGCCAATAATAGACGACGCAAACTGGCGTTCAACGCCAGCTTTCTGCCCAAATCTGGCGTCCAGCGCCAGAAAAGGAGCTAAAACCAGAGTTGAACGCCCAAACTGGCACAAAAGCTGGCGTTCAACTCCAAGGAGGACCTCTACACGTGCAACACTCAAAGCTCAGCCCAAGCACACACCAAGTGGGCCCCGGAAGTGGATTTATGCATCAATTACTTACTTCTGTAAACCTTAGTAGCTAGTTTATTATAAATAGGACCTTTTACTAGTCTTTTGACCATCTTTGGATCCTGGATTGTATTCTGATCCTGTGATCACGTTTAGGGGGCTGGCCATCTCGGCCATGCCTGGACCTTTCACTTATGTAATTTTAACGGTAGAGTTTCTACACTCTATAGATTAAGGTGTGGAGCTCTGCTGTTCCTCAAAGATTAATGCAAAGTACTACTGTTTTCTATTCAATTCATCTTATTTCGCTTCTAAGATACTCATTCGTACTTCAATCTGAATGTGATGAACGTAACAATCATCATCATTCCCTATGAATGCGTGCCTGACAACCACTTCCGTTCTACCTTCGACTGAATGATTATCTCTTAGATCTCCTAACCAGAATCTTCGTGGCGTAAGCTAGAATGATGGCGGCATTCAAGAGAATCCGGAAGGTCTAAACCTTGTCTGTGGTATTCCGAGTAGGATTCAATGAATGAATGACTGTGACGAGCTCCAAACTCGCGATTGCTGGGCATTAGTGACAGACGCAAAAGGATAGTAAATCCTATTCCAGCATGATCGAGAACCGACAGATGAATAGCCGTGCCGTGACAGGGTGCGTTGACCATTTTCACTGAGAGGATAAGATGAAGCCATTGACAAGGGTGATGCCTCCAGACGATTAGCTGTGCCGTGACAAGGCATTGGATCATTTTCCCGAGAGATGACCGAAAGTAGCCATTGACAGTGGTGATGTATTGCATAAAGCCAGCCATGGAAAGGAGTAAGACTGATTGGATGAAGATAGCAGGAAAGCAGAGGTTCAGAGGAACGAAAGCATCTCCATTCGCTTATCTGAAATTCTCACCAATGAATTACATAAGTATTTCTATCCCTATTCTATTAATTATTATTCGAAAACACCATTATCAATTTATATCTGCCTAACTGAGATTTGCAAGGTGACCATAGCTTGCTTCATACCGACAATCTCCGTGGGATTCGACCCTTACTCACGTAAGGTATTACTTGGACGACCCAGTGCACTTGCTGGTCAGTTACACGGAGTTGTGAACCATGGTTTTGGCATCATGTTTTTGGCGCCATTTCCAGGGAAAGAAAGAGCAACGAACTTTACATAATTAAAGTGTAATCACGATTCCGCGTACCATGTTTTTGGCGCCGTTGCCGGGGATTGTTTCAGTTTGGACAACTGACGGTTCATCTTGTTGCTCAGATTAGGTAATTTTCTTTTTGTTTTATTTTCAAAAATTTTTCAAAAATCTTTCAAAAATTTTTCTTTTGTTTTCGAAAAAAAAATGTTTTCAAAAATATTATTTTTCTTCAGAATTTTTAAGAATGAATTCTAGTGTTTCATGAAGCATGTTGAAGCCTATCTGGCTGTAAAGCCACACCCAAACTGCTTTGGGATTGGTCTTCAACTAATCACCTCAATGGAGTCATGTCCAATTCTTCTGGATAGGGCATGTTAGGCTTGTCATGTCTGAATTACACTCATATTTTTATTAAAGCTTGGCTGGCTATTAAGCCATGCCTGACCCTTTGATTGGAGCTTTAAGACTAACATGGCAAGATTCCTGGAATTCATATTAAAAATTTTGGAATCCTTATTTTTATTTTTCATAATAATTCTCGAAAAAAATTTAATTAAAAGAAAATACAAAAAAAAATCATAAAATTATAAAAATAAAAAATATTTTGTGTTTCTTGTTTAAGTCTTGAGTCATGTTATAAGTTTGGTGTCAATTGCATGTGCATCTTGCATTTTTTCAAAAATTCATGCATTCATAGTGTTCTTCATGATCTTCAAGTTGTTCTTGGTAAGTCTTCTTGTTTGATCTTTGCATTTGCATGTTTTGTGTCTTTTCTTATTTTTCATATGCATTCTTGAATTCTTAGTGTCTAAGCATTAAAGAATTCTAAGTTTGGTGTCTTGCATGTTTTCTTTGCATTAAAGATTTTTCAAAATTGTGTCTTTTATGTTCATTTTGACATTCAAAGTGTTCTTGGTGTTCATCTTGACATTCATAGCATTCTTGCATGCATTCACATGTTTTGATCTAAAAATTTCATGCATTGCATCATTTTAGTGTTTTTCATAAAAATTCAAAAAAAAAAAATCAAAAAAATATCTTTTCCTTTTTCTCTCATCAAATTCGAAAATTTGAGTTGACTTTTTCAAAAATTTTTAAAATCAAGTTGTTTCTTATGAGTCAAATCAAATTTTCAATTTGAAAATCTTATCTTTTTCAAAATCTTTTTCAAAAATAAAATCTTTTTCAAAATTCTTGGTTATTTTCGAAAATTCCAAAAATATTTTTCAAAAATCTTTTTCTTAATTTTATATCAAATTTTCGAAAATAACATAATCAATTAATGTTTTGATTCAAAAATTTGAAGTTTGTTACTTGCTTGTTAAGAAAGATTCAAACTTTAAGTTCTAGAATCATATCTTGTGATTTCTTATGAATCAAGTCATTAATTGAGATTTTAAAAATCAAATATTTTTCAAAACTAATTTCTAAAATATCTTCTTATCTTACCTTTTTCAAAAAGTTGGTTTCTAACCTCCTAACTTCTTATCTTTTCAAAATTTGTTTCAACTAACTAACTAACTTTTTGTTTGTTTCTTAACTTTTTCAAAACTACCTCACTAACTCTTTTTCAAAAATAATTTTTGAAAATTCTCTTCTCCCTCATCTCCTTCTATTTGTTTATTCATCTACTAACATCTCTCCCTCATTAAAAAAAAAAGGGGGGGATCTCTATTATTATTATTTTTCTGTGCCCTCTTCTTTGTCATATGAGCAGGAGCAAAGACAAGAATATTCTTGTTGAAGCAGATCCAGAACCTGTAAGGACTCTAAAGAGAAAATTAAAAGAAGGTGAATTACAACAAACCAGCAAGCAACTGTCTGAAATTTTCAAACAGAAAGAGGAGATGGCAGCCGAAAATAATAATAATGCAAGGAGAATGCTTGGTGACTTTACTGCACCAAATTCCAATTTACATGGAAGAAGCATCTCCATTCCTGCCATTGGAGCAAACAACTTTGAGCTGAAACCTCAATTAGTTTCTCTGATGCAGCAGAACTGCAAGTTTCATGGACTTCCATCTGAAGATCCTTTTCAGTTCTTAACTGAATTCTTACAGATATGTGATACTGTAAAGACTAATGGAGTAGATCCTGAAGTCTACAGGCTCATGCTTTTCCCTTTTACAGTAAGAGACAGAGCTAGACTCTGGTTGGATTCTCAACCTAAGGATAGCCTGAACTCGTGGGATAAGCTGGTCAAGGCTTTCTTAGCCAAGTTCTTTCCTCCTCAAAAGCTTAGTAAGATTAGAGTGGACGTTCAGACCTTCAGACAGAAGGAAGGTGAATCCCTCTATGAAGCTTGGGAGAGATACAAAGGACTGACCAAAAAGTGTCCTACTGACATGCTTTCAGAATGGACCATCTTGGATATCTTCTATGATGGTCTGTCTGACTTAGCTAAAATGTCATTGGATACTTCTGCAGGTGGATCCATTCACCTAAAGAAAACGCCTGCAGAAGCTCAAGAACTCATTGACATGGTTGCTAATAACCAGTTCATGTACACTTCTGAGAGGAATCCTGTGAGTAATGGGACGCCTATGAAGAAGGGAGTTCTTGAAGTTGATACTCTGAATGCCATATTGGCTCAGAACAAAATATTGACTTAGCAAGTCAATATGATTTCTCAGAGTCTGAATGGAATGCAAGCTGCATCCAACAGTACTCAAGAGGCTTCTCCTGAAGAAGAAGCTTATGATCCTGAGAACCCTGCAATAGCAGAGGTGAATTACTTAGGTGAACCTTATGGAAACACCTATAACTCATCATGGAGAAATCATCCAAATTTCTCATGGAAGGATCAAAAGCCTCAACAAGGCTTTAATAATGGTGGAAGAAACAGGTTTAGCAATAGCAAGCCTTTTCCATCATCCACTCAGCAACAGACAGAGAATTCTGAGCAGAATCCATCTAGCTTAGCAAATTTAGTCTCTGATCTATCTAAGGCCACTGAGAGTTTCATGAATGAAACAAGGTCTTCCATTAGAAATTTGGAAGCACAAGTGGGCCAGCTGAGTAAAAGGATCACTGAAATCCCTCCCAGTACTCTCCCAAGCAATACAGAAGAGAATCCAAAAGGAGAGTGCAAGGCCATTGACATAAGCAAAATGGCCGAACCCAAAGAGGGAGAGGAGGACGTGAATCCCAAGAAGGAAGACCTCCTGGGACGTCCAGTGACCAATAAGGAGCTTCCCTTTGAGGAACCAAAGGACTCTGAGGCTCATCTAGAGACCATAGAGATTCCATTGAACCTCCTTATGCCCTTCATGAGCTCTGATGAGTATTCCTCTTCTGAAGAGAATGAGGATGTTACTGAAGAGCAAACTGCCAAGTTTCTTGGTGCAATCATGAAGTTGAATGCCAAATTATTTGGTAATGAGACTTGGGAAGTTGAACCTCCCTTGTTCATCAATGAACTAAGTGATCTGGATCAACTGACATTGCCTCAGAAGAGACAGGATCCTGGAAAGTTCATAATACCTTGTACTATAGGCACCATGATCTTTAAGGCTCTGTGTGATCTTGGTTCAGGGATAAACCTCATGCCCCTCTCTGTAATAGAGAAACTGGGAATCTATGGGGTGCAAGCTGCTAAAATCTCGTTAGAGATGGCAGACAATTCAAGAAAACAGGCATATGGACAAGTAGAGGACGTATTAGTAAAGGTTGAAGGCCTTTACATCCCTGCTGATTTCATAGTCCTAGATACTGGAAAGGAAGAAGATGAATCCATCATCCTAGGAAGACCTTTCCTAGCCACAGCAAAAGCTGTGATTGATGTGGACAGAGGAGAATTAATCCTTCAACTGAATGAGGACAACCTTGTGTTTACAACTCAAGGATCTCTCTCTGCATCCATGGAGAGGAAGCATAAAAAGCTTCTCTCAAAACAGAGTCAACCAGAGCCCCCACAGTCAAACTCTAAGTTTGGTGTTGGGAGGCCACAACCAAACTCTAAGTTTGGTGTTGAACTCCCATATCCAAACTCTAAGTTTGGTGTTGGAGAGTCTCAACAAAGCTCTGCACATCTGTGAGGCTCCATGAGAGCCCACTGTCAAGCTATTGACATTAAAGAAGCGCTTGTTGGGAGGCAACCCAATTTTTATTTATCTAACTATATTTTTCTTAGTTATATGTCTTTATAGGTTCATGATCATGTGGAGTCACAAAATAAATATAAAAATTGAAAACGGAATCAAAAACAGCAGAAGAAAAATCACACCCTGGAGGAAGCACCTGCCTGGCATTCAACGCCAGAACAGAGCATGGTTCTGGTGCTGAACGCCCAAAATGGGCAGCATCCTGGCGCTGAACGCCCAGAACAAGCATGGTTCTGGCGTTCAACGCCATAAATGGCAACAAATGGGCGTTGAACGCCCAAAATGGGCACCAACCTGGCGCTGAACGCCCAGAGTTGTCTGCAAGGGCATTTTTACATGCCTAAATGGGTGCATGGATGTAAATCTTTGACACCTCCGGATCTGTGGACACCACAGGATCACCTCAAGATCTGTGGACACCACAGGATCATCTCAGGATCTGTGGACCCCACAGGATCCCCACCTTCCTTCATCATAATCCTAGTTTTTTTTTCCACATCTTCTTCTTCATCTATTCCTTCTTCTTTTGCTCGAGGGCGAGCAACATTCTAAGTTTGGTGTGGTAAAGCAATTATGTAAAGGATCTATAGCTCAGTGGTAGAACATGTGGCTGCAAATCAAGAGATCCCTGAGATACCTCAGGGGATGCACTTCCCTCCACATAATCATTGGAAGCAACTGAGGATAGAAATACCAAAAATCACTAGGAATCAAGCCACAAAGGCAAGGAAGAGACATAGAAGAGCTCAAAAACATCATTGAAACGCCATCATCACTAAGGTGGATTCATTCCTTGCTCTTATTTCTTCTGTTTTTCGTTTTCTATGTTATGTGCTTATCTATGTTTGTGTCTTCATTACATGATCATTAGTAGTTAGTAACTATGTCTTAAAGATATGAATGTCCTATGAATCCATCACCTCTCTTAAATGAAAAATATTTTAATTCAAAAGAACAAGAAGTACAAGAGTTTTGAACTTATCCTTGAACTTAGCTTAATTATATTGATGTGGTGACAATGCTTCTTATTTTCTGAATGAATGCTTGAACAGTGCATATGTCTTTTGAAGTTGTTGTTTAAGAATGTTAAATATGTTGGCTCTTGAAAGAATGATGACTAGGAGACATGTTATTTGATAATCTGAAAAATCATAAAAATGATTCTTGAAGCAAGAAAAAGCAGCAAAGAACAAAGCAGCAAAGAACAAAGCTTGCAGAAAAAAAAATAGGCGAAAAAAAAAAGCAAGCAGAAAAAGCCAAAAGCTCTTAAAACCAAGAGGCAAGAGCAAAAAGCCAATAACCCTTAAAACCAAAAAGCAAGGGCAAATAAAAAGGATCCCAAGGCTTTGAGCATCAGTGGATAGGAGGGCCTAAAGGAATAAAATCCTGGTCTAAGCGGCTAAACCAAGCTGTCCCTAACCATGTGCTTGTGGCGTGTAGGTGTCAAGTGAAAACTTGAGACTAAGCGGTTAAAGTCAAGGTCCAAAGCAAAAAAAGAGTGTGCTTAAGAACCCTGGACACCTCTAATTGGGGACTTTAGCAAAGCTGAGTCACAATCTGAAAAGGTTCACCCAATTATGTGTCTGTGGCATTTATGTATCCGGTGGTAATACTGGAAAACAAAGTGCTTAGGGCCACGGCCAAGACTCATAAAAAAGCTGTGTTCAAGAATTATCATACTGAACTAGGAGAGTCAATAACACTATCTGAACTCTGAGTTCCTATAAATGCCAATCATTCTGAACCTCCATGGATAAAGTGAGATGCCAAAACTATTCGAGAGGCAAAAAGCTATAAGTCCCGCTCATTTAATTGGAGCTATGTTTCATTGATAGTTTGGAATTTATAGTATATTCTCTTCTTTTTATCCTATTTGACTTTCAGTTGCTTGGGGACAAGCAACAATTTAAGTTTGGTGTTGTGATGAGCAGATAATTTATACGCTTTTTGGCATTGTTTTTAGTATGTTTTTAGTAGGATCTAGTTACTTTTAGGGATGTTTTCATTAGTTTTTATGTTAAATTCATATTTCTGGAATTTACTATGAGTTTGTGTGTTTTTCTGTGATTTCAGGTATTTTCTGGCTGAAATTGAGGGACTTGAGCAGAAATCAGATTCAGAGGTTGAAGAAGGACTGCTGATGCTGTTGGATTCTGACCTCCTTGCACTCAAAGTGGATTTTCTGGAGCTACAGAACTCGAAATGGCGCGCTTCCAATTGCGTTGGAAAGTAGACATCCAGGGCTTTCCAGAAATATATAAAAGTTCATACTTTGGCGAAGAATAGATGACGCAAACTGGCGTTCAACGCCAGCTTTCTGCCCAAATCTGGCGTCCAGCGCCAGAAAAGGAGCCAAAACCAGAGTTGAACGCCCAAACTGGCACAAAAGCTGGCGTTCAACTCCAAGGAGGACCTCTACACGTGCAACACTCAAAGCTCAGCCCAAGCACACACCAAGTGGGCCCCGGAAGTGGATTTATGCATCAATTACTTACTTCTGTAAACCCTAGTAGCTAGTTTATTATAAATAGGACCTTTTACTAGTCTTTTGACCATCTTTGGATCCTGGATTGTATTCTGATCCTGTGATCACGTTTAGGGGGCTGGCCATCTCGGCCATGCCTGGACCTTTCACTTATGTAATTTTAACGGTAGAGTTTCTACACTCCATAGATTAAGGTGTGGAGCTCTGCTGTTCCTCAAAGATTAATGCAAAGTACTACTGTTTTCTATTCAATTCATCTTATTTCGCTTCTAAGATACTCATTCGTACTTCAATCTGAATGTGATGAACGTGACAATCATCATCATTCCCTATGAACGCGTGCCTGACAACCACTTCTGTTCTACCTTCGACTGAATGATTATCTCTTAGATCTCCTAACCATAATCTTCGTGGCGTAAGCTAGAATGATGGCGGCATTCAAGAGAATCCGGAAGGTCTAAACCTTGTCTGTGGTATTCCGAGTAGGATTCAATGAATGAATGACTGTGACGAGCTCCAAACTCGCGATTGCTGGGCGTTAGTGACAAACGCAAAAGGATAGTAAATCCTATTCCAGCATGATCGAGAACCGACAGATGAATAGCCGTGCCGTGACAGGGTGCGTTGACCATTTTCACTGAGAGGATCAGATGAAGCCATTGACAAGGGTGATGCCTCCAGACGATTAGCCGTGCCGTGACAGGGCATTGGATCATTTTCCCGAGAGATGACCGAAAGTAGCCATTGACAGTGGTGATGTATCGCATAAAGCCAGCCATGGAAATGAGTAAGACTGATTTGATAAAGATAGCAGGAAAGCAGAGGTTCAGAGGAACGAAAGCATCTCCATTCGCTTATCTGAAATTCTCACCAATGAATTACATAAGTATTTCTATCCCTATTCTATTAATTATTATTCGAAAACACCATTATCAATTTATATCTGCCTAACTGAGATTTGCAAGGTGACCATAGCTTGCTTCATACCGACAATCTCCGTGGGATTCGACCCTTACTCACGTAAGGTATTACTTGGACGACCCAGTGCACTTGCTGGTCAGTTACACGGAGTTGTGAACCGTGGTTTTGGCATCATGTTTTTGGCGCCATTTCCAGGGAAAGAAAGAGCAACGAACTTTACATAATTAAAGTGTAATCACGATTCCGTGTACCACTCTGTCTTCTGAATTTCTGCTTTCCTACTGTCTTCTTCTTCACGCACGCAAGGCTCCTTCCATGGCAAGCTGTATGTTGGTGGATCACCGTTGTCAATGGCTACCATCCGTCCTCTTATTGAAAATGGTCTAAATGCGCTGTCACCGCACGGCTAATCATCTGTCGGTTCTCACTCATGTTAGAATAAGATCCATTGATCCTTTTGCGTCTGTCACTACGCCCAGCACTCGCAAGTTTGAAGCTCGTCACATTCATCCCTTTCCAGATCCTACTCGGAATACCATAGAAAATGTTTAGACTTTTCGGATCTCAGGAATAGTCGCCAATAATTCTAGCCTTTACCACGAAGGTTCCAATCTTAGATTAGAAACCCAAGAGATACACATTCAAGCTTGATTGCATGTAGAACAGAAGTGGTTGTCAGGCACGCGTTCATAGGTGAGAATGATGATGAGTGTCACGGATCATCACATTCATCAGGTTGAAGTGCGAATGAATATCTTAGAATAGAAACAAGCGTGATTGAATTGAAAACAATAGTAATTGCATTAATCCATCGAAAATATCTATGAAGATCAGTCTTAATTAGATGAGCGGGGCTCTTAGCTTTTTACTTCTGAAGAGTTTTGGCATCTCACTTTATCCTTTGAAGTTTAGAATGATTGGCATCTATAGGAACTCAGAATTCAGATAGTGTTATTGATTCTCCTAGTACAGTATGTTGATTCTTGAACACAGTTACTTTATGAGTCTTGGCCGTGGCCCTAAGCACTTTGTTTTCCAGTATTACCACCGGATACATAAATGCCACAGACACATAACTGGGTGAACCTTTTCAGATTGTGACTTAGCTTGCTAGAGTCCCCAATTAGAGGTGTCCAGAGCTCTTAAGCACACTCTTTTGCTTTGGACCACGATTTTAACCGCTCAGTCTTAAGCTTTTCACTTGATACCTTCACGCCACAAGCACATGGTTAAGGAAAGCTTGGTTTAGCCGCTTAGGCCAGGATTTTATTCCTTTAGGCCCTCCTATCCATTAATGCTCAAAGCCTTGGGCCCTTTTTACCCTTGCCTTTTGGTTTAAAGGGCTATTGGCTTTTTCTGCTTGCTTTTTCTTTTTTTTCTCTTCTTTTTTTTCGCCATATTTTTTTTATTTTTTTATTTTATTTATTTATTTTTTTCACTATTTTTTCTTGCTTCAAGAATCAATTTTATGATATTTCATATTATCAATGACATTTCTCCTTTTTCATTATTCTTTCAAGAGCCAACAATTTTGATATTCATAAACAACAATATCAAAAATATGCACTGTTCAAGTATTCATTCAGAAAACAAAAGTATTGCCACTACATCAAAATAATTAAACTATTTTAAAATTCGAAATTCATGTACTTCTTTTTCTTTTTCAGAAAACATTCTTTCATTTAAGAGAGGTGAAGGATTCATAGGACATTTATAACTTTAAAGCATAGGCACTAGACACTAATGATCATGTAATAAAGACACAAACATAGATAAACATAAAGCATAGAAAATCAAAAAACAGAAAAATAAGAACAAGGAAATTAAAGAACGGTCCACCTTAGTGATGGCGGCTTGTCTTCCTCTTGAAGATCTTATGAAGTGCTTTAGCTCCTCTATGTCTCTTCCTTGCCTTTGTTGCTTCTCTCCCATGGCCTTTTAGTCCTCTCTAATTTCATGGAGGATAGCGGAATGCTCTTGTTGAAGTCCATGAGTGGGCTCTCTTGTTTGCTCCATCCTTTTTTTAATGATGGGCTTTTGAGATGAATCTCTCCATCTCCCATGACTCGGAGGTGGAAGCTTTTACCATTCCTTTCCTCTTTCTAGAGGTTTTTCCGGTATTAGGTGCCATAAATGGTTATGGAAACACAAAAAGCAATGCTTTTTCCACACCAAACTTAGAAGGATTGCTCGTTCTCGAGCAAAAGAAGAAAGAAGGGAGGAGAAGAAGAAGAAAATGGAGGAGATTGAGAGGTGTGAGTGGTTAAGAGGTGATGGGAAAGGGTGTTATTAGAATGTGTGAAGAAGAGAGAGATTGAGTTGAGGTAGGTGGGGATCATGTGGGGTCCACAGATCTTGAGGTACCAAGGATTTCTCATCCCTGCACCATTCTGGCATGTAAACGCCCTTTTGAGTACCAATCCTGGCGTTAAACGCCAGGTTGCTACCCATTTCTGGCATTTAACGCCAGCTTTTCTTCCCTTTCTGGCGTTAAACGCCAGTCTGGTGTCCATTTCTGGCGTTAAACGCCCAGAATGGTGCCAGACTGGGCGTTTAACGCCCATTTTGCTACCCTTACTGGCGTTTAAACGCCAGTAAGCTCATCCTTCAGGGTGTGCTATTTCTAATGCTGTTTTTGAATTTGCTTTGATTTTTGCAGTTGTTTTTGTGACTCCACATGATCATCAACCTAAAGAAAACATAAAATAACAATGAAAAATAGAAAATTAACATAGGTAAATAAAAATTGGGTTGCCTCCTAGTAAGCGCTTCTTTAATGTCAATAGCTTGACTTTTTACTGAGCTTTAGTCTAGTCTCAGTTTTGAGCATTCTTGCTCAACATCGCTTTTGAGATAGTGTTTGATTCTCTGTCCATTAACAATGAACTTTTTGTTAGAGTCAATATCCTGAAGCTCTACATATCCATATGGTGACACGCTTGTAATCACATATAGTCCCCTCCACCGGAATTTTAATTTCCCAGGGAACAATCTGAGCTTAGAGTTAAATAGCAGAACCTTCTGCCCTGGCTCGAAGACTCTGGATAACAGGTTCTTGTCATGCCACCTTTTTGCTTTCTCCTTGTAGATTTTTGCATTTTCGAAAGCATTGAGTCTGAATTCCTCTAGCTCATTCAACTGGAGCAATCTTTTCTCTCCAGCTAATTTGGCATCAAGGTTTAGGAATCTGGTTGCCCAGTAGGCCTTGTGTTCCAGTTTCACGGGCAGGTGACAGGCTTTTCCATACACAAGCTGGTATGGAGAGGTCCCTATAGGAGTTTTGAATGCTGTTCTGTATGCCCACAGAGCATCATCTAAGCTTCTTGCCCAATCCCTTCTACGGGTACTTACATTCCGTTCCAGAATTCTTTTTAGTTCTCTATTAGAGACTTCAGCCTGCCCATTTGTCTGTAGATAATATGGAGTTGCTACTTTGTGGCTAATTCCATATCAGACCATAGCAGAGTAAAGCTATTTATTACATAAGTGAGTGCCCCCATCACTAATTAATGCTCTAGGGACACCAAATCTGCTGAAGATATGTTTCTTGAGGAACTTCAGCACTGTCTTAGTATCATTAGTGGGTGTTGCAATGGCCTCTACCCATTTGGATACATAGTCGACTGCCACCAGAATATAAGTGTTTGAGTATGATGGTGGGAAAGGCCCCATGAAGTCAATACCCCATATGTCAAACAACTCAATCTCTAAGATCCCTTGCTGAGGCATGGCATAACCATGAGGTAGATTACCAGCTCTCTGGCAACTGTCACAGTTACGCACAAACTCTCGGGAGTCTTTATTCACAAACTTGGTGCACGAAATCACAATCACACTTTTGCAATCCCGTACAACTAACCAGCAAGTGCACTGGGTCGTCCAAGTAATACCTTACGTGAGTAAGGGTCGATCCCACGGAGATTGTCGGTTTGAAGCAAGCTATGGTTATCTTGTGATTCTTAGTCAGGATATCAGTAATGATTCTTAGTTTTAATTGTAAAAAGTAAAAGAACATGAAATAAATACTTGTTATGCAGTAATGGAGAACAGGTTGAGGTTTTGGAGATGCTCTGTCTTCTGAATTTTTGCTTTCCTACTGTCTTCTTCTTCACGCACGCAAGGCTCCTTCCATGGCAAGCTGTATGTTGGTGGATCACCATTGTCAATGGCTACCATCCGTCCTCTCAGTGAAAATGGTCCAAATGTGCTGTCACCATACGGCTAATCATTTATCAGTTCTCACTCATGTTGGAATAGGATCCATTGATCCTTTTGCGTCTGTCACTACGCCCAACACTCGCGGGTTTGAAGCTCGTCACAGTCATCCCTTCCTAGATCCTACTCGGAATACCACAGACAAGGTTTAGACTTTTCGGATCTCAAGAATGGCCGCCAATAATTCTAGCCTATACCACGAAGGTTCCAATCTTAGATTAGAAACCCAAGAGATACACATTCAAGCTTGATTGCATGTAGAACAGAAGTGGTTGTCAGGCACGCGTTCATAGGTGAGAATGATGATGAGTGTCACGGATCATCACATTCATCAGGTTGAAGTGCGAATGAATATCTTAGAATAGAAATAAGCGTGATTGAATGGAAAACAGTAGTAATTGCATTAATCAATCGAAACACAGCAGAGTTCCTCACCCCCAACCATGCAGTTTAGAGACTCATGCCGTTAAAGATACAATAAGAAATGTGTAAAATATCATGAGGTACAAAATGAATCACTAAAAGTGGTTTTTTATAATAAACTAGTGACCTAGGATTACAGAAAATGATTAAGCTAGGATAGTTAGTGTAGAAATCCACTTTCGCGGCCCACTTGGTGTGTGCTTGGGCTAAGAATTGAAGCTTTCACATATAGAGACTTTATTTGGAGTTAAACGCCAGCTTTTGTGCCAGTTTGGGTGTTTAACTCTAGCTTTTATGCCAGTTCTAGCGTTTAACACCAGAATAGGATAGAAAACTGGCGTTTAAACGCCAGTTTGCGTCCTCAAAACTTGGGCAAAGTATGAACTATTATATATTGCTGGAAAGCCCAAGATGTCTACTTTCCAACGCAATTGAGAGCGTGCCAATTGGGCTTCTTTAGGTCTAGAAAATCCATTTCGAGTGTAGGGAGGTCAGAATCCAACAGCATCTGCAGTCCTTTTTCAGCCTCTGAATCAGATTTTTGCTCAGGTCCCTCAATTTCAGCCAGAAAATACCTGAAATCACAGAAAAATACACAAACTCATAGTAAAGTCTAGAAATGTAAATTTTTTGAATAAAAACTAATAAAAACATAATAAAAACTAACTAAAATATACTAAAAACATACTAAAAATAATGCCAAAAAGTGTATAAATTATCCGCTCATCAGAAAGGAAAGTCACCGAACTTGAATTACTTTCATATCTTTGGATGCAAATGCTTTGTTTTAAACACAAAAAAATTTAGGAAAGTTTGATCCAAAATCATATGAATGTATCTTTGTAGGTTACTCCATAACTAGCAAAGCATATAGAGTTTACTATCAGGATGCTAGACAAGTTACTTTTTATGATTCTAACTTGGTTCAAAGTATTTTGAAAGATTATGATATAGGAAATCAAAAGGAAAACAACAAAAATGAATTCCAAAATCAAGAAAAGGATAATTCTGAGCAACCTGAATTGAAAAGGATAATTCCAGTTTAACCGGATTTGTTCCTAAATCCTTAAGACCTTGTGAATGGAAATTTTTGAGGAACTATGCACAAAAATTTGTCATTGGGGATGTCTCTCAAGGTATCATAACTCGATCCTCCTCCAAAAAGCAATTGAAGAAACAAGTTTGGCCTTTCTATCACAAATAGAGCCTCAGAATATCGAAGAAGCACTTGATGACCCTTCGTGGGTAAAGGCTTTGGAGAAATAACTTCAATAATTTGAAAAGAATCAAGTTTGGACTCTTGTTCCTAGTCCCATTGGAAAGAAAGTGATTGACACCAAATGAATTTTTAGGAATAAATTGGGTGAAGATGGAGGCATTGCTAGAAACAAAGTAATATTAGTGGCGCAAGGATATGATCAAGAAGAAGGGATGGAATTTGATGAATCCTTTGCTCCCTAATGAGATGTCATTTTGTGCATGTTTTACTAGCCATTTTTATTTGTTTTCATTAGGTTTCGTGCACTTTCTTACACAATAAGTAAATGATTGGAGTGGAATATCATGTTTATCTTGATTCAATCAAACATTATTAATTTTATACAAAATCATGAGATTTATGCAAGAATTAGGTGATTATTATGAATGATGCAAAACCTTATGATTTTGGTGAGACTTTGATTGCATGTTTGATTGATGGCAGGTGAAAAGATGAAAAGAAAAAGCAGATAAATAAGCAGTGTAGAAGAACGCTACGCTCAATTGAAGAACGATACCATCTCTAGTGATGCACACGCGTGGATGGGGCATCTGGGAAGAAGCACGCAAACGCGTGGGTGGCGCGGAAGCTGGGAGTTGATATTTTGCCATCCACGCGCATGCGCAAATGACGCTCTCGCGTGGGGAGTGCTCATGGTGCGAATGTAGCACTCATGGTGAAGACAGTGATGACGCGCACGCATATGATATGCGTACGCATCACTGGTGCAAAAATGCAAGGGACGCACACACGCAGGGGATGCGTACGTGTTGGTAAATGAGCGTTGCGCTCTCTTTGAGAACGCTACGTTCTCCTTATGCTGCCTTGAAGTACCTTTTCTGACCCACTTCAACAGAGGCCAAAAATCCCACTCCAAGAACTTGATGACTGAATTGAAAAGTGTATAAATAGTTTTAGAATTTTTAGCTAGCAGATCTGGTTTTCTTTCCCATTTCTTTCTGTTCTTCATCTTCTGCAATTTTTCTTTTCTGTTTTGATACTAGAGCAATGATGAACTAAATCCCAACTTCATTAGGGGGAGGAGCTCTATTGTAATTCCAATGAATCAATGAAATTATTCTTCTTCCCTACTCATTTGTGTAGCTATTGGGTATCTTCTGTTTTGATTTTGAATTACTCACTCCGGAAGGGGGTTTAATTCAATGAATGCTTGTGTGAACCTCGGAAGGGGAATCACTAGCATTAGAATTAGAGTTCTATCCTTCACTACTCTCTTAATCAACACTATTCGGGAGGAATTGAGATCCTGAGAGTTAGTGTGGCTTATGGATGAGAGAAATGCACTTAACCTCTTCTCATGACAATTAGATCAAGGAATTGGCAAGATTGATTGTGATTAGAGAGATTGGATTACCAAGAAATTAGGATCCAATCAATTTTAATCCGCCATAGATCTACTCAAATGATTGAGAAAGGAGTTGAGACTCAATTGATTCATGATGGATTACAGTATCTCCAATCCCTGATGAATCAATTCCTTTGATTTTCTTCAATTCAGATCTCTTGAATTTCTTTTAATCTGCAATTGCTTACTGTTGTTTTGATTCCCAGTACCCAAATCCCTTTATAATTCATGTAATTTAAGTTTCCTTGTCATTTAAGTTTTTGCACTTTTACTTTCCTGCAATTTAAGATTCAGTTATTTACCTTTCTTGCAATTTAAGTTTCAGCTCTTTTAATTTCTTGCACTTTAAGTTTCAGCCCTTTAAGCTTCCTGTAATTTACTTTTCTGTCAATTTACATTCTGCACTCTTGCTTTCTTGCAATTTACTTTCTGTTGAATCAAATTTCACTCAATTCATCAATATTAACTTAACTAAATTCATCACCATACTAAATTTGCTTAATCCATCCATCCCTGTGGAATCGACCTCACTTTTGTGAGTTTTACTACTTGATGCGACCCGGTACACCTGCCGGTTAGTTTATACGGAATCGATTTTCCCTCATCACTCCCATGGCTCGAATGGAAGCTATTAGGCTTCTTCTAGCATATGCTACCCATTGTGGCTTTAAATTATTTCAAATGGATGTGAAATATGCCTTTTTAAATGGAATGATTAATAGAGAAGTGTATGTGGCACAACCACCTAGTTTTGAAAATAAAGAGTTTTCAAATCATATTTTTAAACTTTCAAAAGTTCTTTATGGATTAAGACAAGCTCCAAGAACTTGGTATGAAAGACTTAGTTCTTTCCTTTTGAAAAATGATTTTTAAAGAGGCACCACAGACTATCTATTCATTAAGAACTCTAATGATTCTTTTATTCTAATCCAAATTTATGTTGATGACATAATCTTTAAATCAGCAAATAAATTACTTTGTATTGAATTTGGAAAACTCATGACAAGTGAATTCGACATGAGTGTGATGGGTGAACTTAATTTCTTCCATGTTCTTCAAATTAAACAAACTCAAAATGGAATTTTTATTTACCAAGAGAAGTATGCCAAGGAATTAGTTAAGAAGTTTGATATAAAAAAGGCCAAACCTATGGGAACTCTGATGATTGAATTTTTGACGGTATAGAATTTCACAATAAATTCTCGTTGCAAGTATAGTTTCTAAACCAACAATAATCCTTTCATACAAAAATTTGTTTGTCAGAAGTACAAACCCCTAAAACTATAAACCGAAATATTTAAACCTCGGGTAGTTCTCCCTAGGAATTACAATAAGGTGTCCTTGTTATTGGTTATGAAGTATGTTTGGGGTTTTTGAGTTAAGGAACAAGGAATGTAAATTGGAAAAGAAATAAACTAACGACTAAGAAATCTCTTGGCAAGGAATGAGAATTAGAAGTCCTATCTTAGTTATCCTCCTCAATTATGATGAGAATTGTCCATTGCTACCACTTAGTTAACCTCTAACCATGGAGGAAAGTCAAGTGGATGAATTAACTTGATTCCACAAGTCCTAGCCAACTCATAAGGGAAAGACTAGCTTTAGTGGTATCCAAATCAATTAGCAACTTTTAATTATTAATCAACAAAAGCATTAGATAACTCAAGAGTCACTAATTACTCTACCAAAGCCAAGAGGGAAAAAATCTACTCTATAATCCAACCAAGCATTTCATCAAACACATGGAAGACATAAAAGAAAAGTATAGTAAATTGACAACAAGAATAGAGTCTAACAACAATTATTGGAAAGAATTAACAACAACAATTAAAGAAAATAAGATCTACATGAATTACCTCAAATTGCATTAAAGGAAAATAGAAAAAGAAAGAGTAGATCTACAACAAAGCATAAAAACAACATAAAGGAAATTACAACAAAAGAATAGAGGAATCATGAATGTAACAACAAAGAATTGAAGAGTAGAAGAAGATGAAAGCATGAATTAAAACCTAGATCTAAGATTGTTGAACTAAACCTAATCCTAATTCTAATCCTAGAGAGAAGTGAGAGCTTCTCTCTCTAAAACTACTTCTAACTAATCCTAATGAGTCTAAAATGATGCTAATTGATGATTCCCTTCAATCTTTGGTCCTTTTATGCATTTTGGCACCAAAGTTGGTTGCAAACTGGGCCCCACAGCTCCTCAGAATTCGCTGGTCACGTTTTCAATTAAAAATCACGTATGGGCACCGACGCGTACGTGTACAGCACGCGTGCGCGTCCCTTGAGGTTTTCGCGATCCACGCGTGCGCGTGGATGAATATATCCAAATCTTTGGCTTTTTCATGATTTCTCCACTTTGCATGCTTTCCTCTTCACTCCTTTGATCCATTCCTAGCCTTTTCAACCTAAAATCACTTAACAAACAAATCAAGGCATCTAGTAGAATCAAAGGTGAATTAAATTTAGCTAATTAAGGGCCTAGAAAGCATGTTTTCACACATAAGCATAAATTAGGAGACAATTATGAAACCATGCTTTTTCATTGAATAAATGTGGATAAAAGGTGATAAAATCCCCTAAAATCAATACAAGATAAACCCTAAATATGGGGTTTATCAACCTCCCCACACTTAAACCAAGCATGTCCTCATGCTTAAACCAAGAAAGAAACGAAGGGTATCAACATTTATTCAATGAAAACTAACTAAATACAATCTACCTATATGAAAACTATCTAAATGAATGCAATTGCTTAGTAAAAATAAATCAATTCCCAAGAAGCATA
Source organism: Arachis hypogaea (assembly GCF_003086295.3). Taxonomy (NCBI): domain Eukaryota; kingdom Viridiplantae; phylum Streptophyta; class Magnoliopsida; order Fabales; family Fabaceae; genus Arachis; species Arachis hypogaea. The sequence goes on along the minus strand of NC_092051.1, from coordinate 40,714,384 downwards.
TATGCACAAGGGCTAAAGGTATTAACAACCATGTCAAACCACAATTGAATTGAGCTATTAAATAGTTTTACAAACTTGCATGAAAAGTGATGATCATAGGTGGAGACATGTAATTGAGCATCAAACCCTCACCGGAAGTGTTTGCACTCTATTCGCTCAAGTGTTTGGGGTTGATTCACTCAATTCTCCCCTAATCATGCTTTCCAAGATTTATTTTTCTTCTAACAATTAACATTTATTCCATGCATGCATACAATTATCATGAGGTCTTTTCATTGGTTGTAATGGGGCTAAGGTCAAGGTAGGATGCATATTTGGTCAAGTGGACTTGAGATTTGAATCTTTGACAAGCTTAGACCTCCCACCAAACCTATGACATCCTATACAATTAAGTTCTAACCTAACTACCCATTCTTCACATACTCATGCATTTTCTTTTCATTTCACAACACATATGCAGTGATTCTTATTGAACTTTACTTTGGGGCATTTTGTCCCCTTTTTATTTCTTTCTATTTTTTTTTCGTTTTCTTTTGATATCTACATATATTTTTTTGTTTCTTTTTATTTGTTTTTCTCATTTTTGTTTCTTTCAAACTATATACAAGTACATCAATGCATAAGGTCTATACATTTGATTAACATATGAGCATGTACCCAATTCCCAATATTTACAACAAAATTACAAAATGACCCTTTTATTCAACCAATGTCCCAAGATTTTCCACACTTGAATGTTACACACACACAGCCTTAGCTAATCAAAGATCCAAATTAAGGACATTTATTGTTTTTCGCTTCAAGGTTTGTAATGTGCTAAAATTAGAACGAGTGGGTTAATCGTAGGCTCAAATTTGGCTAACAATGGAAGATAAAAAGTAAGACTTTTTGGGCGAATGAGCTAAATAAAATGATAGAATCAATCATATAAATGTACGAATACACAAAATAATGGACATAAAGAATCAAACAAATCAAAGATTACAATCATAGAAAGAGAATAATACACACAAGAAGGAAAAATAAGTGGTTATAAGATGTAACCACACCGTTAAGCTCAAATCTCACAAGCTTGTGTTCTTAGCTCAAAACATGTTCCACAAGATATATAATTTAAGCAAGTTCTATGAAAGGTTTTCCACTCAAATCAATTGAGATGCCCTTTGGATAAAAATCTTGAAAATTTCATTATTCTGACTAAGCTTATTATGTATATATATGCAAAAATAAGAAAATGCAAGTAAAAGTCCTAAAAGACCTAAAAATGAAATGAAAAAATGTTGGGATTAGAAATTTGTCACCCAAAATCGCCGATTGGTCGGACGACCTCCCCACACTTAAAAGTTTGCACCATCCTCGGTGCATTCAAAGATGAGCAAGGGGGTACGGCGACTTTCCAGATTGCTACCTTTAGCAAGTGGATCAACCGGTGCTGCGTGTTCTTTGTCTTGCTTCTGTTGTTGCTTATGATGACTCATCCTAAAAATAGAAGGTAGGATAGTAAGAAAGGTAAATGCAATAGCAAGGAAGCATATATTGTTGGAGTGAGGTAATCATCACTAGAATGAAGTGAGTGGATTAATGTGACATTAATGACAAAGAGGTGTGTGAATTCTAGGATGCATGTGGTCTAGAACACTCACTAACATAAAAAGGCCCATGTCATAATCATACTAAAAGGAACATGCACTTCACTCATCCTAGTGTACTTAAAATGCTCTAAACTTGTAGGTTAAACAACCAAACAAGCAATAAATAAGCATGAAAGCATTCAAGACAAACACATATGGATGCATATGCTTAAGAAGCACAATGCATTAAGGCAAATGCACAACATCCATCAAGAAATTGCCTAATCGAGGAAAAGGATTCCAATTACATGGTGGCCAAATCATGCAATTCAAGAAGAGTTACAAGCTCGAAGGCGATTCTCATCACTTGGTATTCTCAAAAGGTAAGCATGAAGTACTCAAATCCAAGTAGCAAAATATAACCTCAACAATAAGCAGCAATATATAGTAAACAAAATCAATAATCCAACACTTATAAAAAAAGAAAATGAAATGAAATCTAAACTAAAACTAACTAATCAACTAACTAACTACCTAATTAACTAACTAAAATAAATGGTTATCAATGGTGTTTGGAAGTGTTGGATGAGAGGTAGAAGAAGGGAAGAAGAAAGGAAAAAGGAAGAAATGAAAAGAAGAGAAGAAAAGGAATGTAGTGAAGGAAGGGCATCCACGCGTACGCGTACATGGCGCGCGCGCGTGGATGATGGTGTAATGGACGCGATGCGTACACGTGCATCACGCATCCGCGTTGATGGATTATTTTGAGAGTGACGCGTACGCGTCGTGTATGCGTACGCGCGAGTTGGTTTGTGCCTCAAGCATAGTGCTGGCGCAGTGTAGGCGCAACTCTCGGGAAAATGGCTGGGAGGTGAAATCTTGTAATCCACGCGTACGCGTACATGGCGCATGCGCATGGAGAGGCAAAAATGCTTAATGCACGCGTACGCATGCGGTGCGCGTACGAGTGGATGGTGCTCTGTTTTTCAAAATTTTTTCTATGTTTTTGCACCAATCCAAGCATTCTAAACCTCCAAACAGCTACCAAAACACCTTAAAACCTTATTTAACATGTTAGACTACCAATCAAATTTAACAAATCAACCAAAACATGAATTTAGACTAATCTATCAATATGTACAAAAGAGAAAAAAGAAAGATTTTACCATGGTGGGGTGTCTCCCACCTAGCACTTTTATTTATTGTCCTTAAGTTGGACTTATGGGGAGCTCCTCATCAAGGTAGCTTGTGCTTGAAGCTATCTTTGAACATCCACCAATGCTTGAATCTCCAATAAGCTCCATTCTTCAATTTTAATATCTTCAAGCTTTGATGGAGTTCTTCACAAACCACGAGCTCCCAAATTTGATTTTCCTTGTGCGATCTGGGATCCCACACTTTATTTTCACACCCGTCTTGAAGTTGATCGTTATTAGTCCATCCGGGTGGCATGACTTTAGAATTCTCATGTAAGCGACAAACATCCTCCTAAACCCAAGCAATCTAGCTCTATACCAACCCTTGGCTTTAAGCTTTGAACATGTCACCATAACCATCTCCCTCTTGCTCTTAAAGCCACAAATATTTCTAAGTTGGCCATCCGTCTCAAGCAAACCATATTCAAGGGGAATATTAAAGCTTAAGTATAAGGAATTTACCCACTTGAATGAAAGAATGGATGGTGATGGCTTAGGGAGAGGTATCTCCAATGTCCTTGAAAACTCTACTCCCTTATAGTCATTCTTGGTTGCCTCCATCTCTTCACAAACTACTTCAACTTCAATCATTTATTCATCAATTTCATCTAACTCTTCTCCATCACTCAAATCATAAATGGGAGGAAGAGAAAAATCTACCTCCACATTGCTTTTCATCTCATTGGGAGAAGGTTCTTCAAAGTCAAAGGAATCACTGATAAACCACTATTTTATGGTTTATATTGTGTTTAATTGTGTGGTTTTATCATGATCCTTACCCACTTATTCATTAAATTAGCATGCATTTAGATTTCCTTCCTGAATTTATTACATGTTTGAAAACTGCTTCCTAGAGACTTTAATTATTTACTTTTAATTCTCCTTTATTCCATTCGATGCCGTGATCTGTGTGTTGAGTGTTTCAGAATTTACAGGGCATAAATGAGTTAGAGATTAGAAAGGAAGCTAGCAAAAATGGAAGGAACACAAGAATTTGAGGAGATAACCAGCGAGAAGTGACGCGGTCGCATGGCTTACGTGACCGCGCGAAGGAGAGCAAATGGCAGCGACGCGGCCGCATGGCTCACGCGGCCGCACGGGTTGGAAAAGCTCAGGCGACGCGGTAGCGTGGACGACGCGAACGCGTGGCAAAGAAAAAAACACGAATGACACGTCCGCATGGATGACGCGATCGCGTGACATGTGCGATCTACATAATCTACAGAATTCGTTGGGGGCAATTTTGGACCTTATTTCGGCCCAGTTTTCGGCCCGGAACAGCAGACTAGAGTCAAAGAACATGCAGAAACAAAGAACACATTCATTCAGTCAACAGTTTTTAGATCTAGTTTTTACTCTCTTAGGTTTTTCTCTCTAGGTTTTAGAATTTTAATTGGTCTTAGCATTGGAACATTGAGAAGAGTTATTTTTCCTCATCAAGACTTCATCATTCTAGTTTGTTTTCTTAACTTGGTTTCATTCTTCCATGTTCCTTGTTTTGTTCAATTTTGTTATTTGAATACTTTTATGATTAATTAATGCAAGGATTATTTCTTTTTAATTCAATTTCAATTCCAATAATCATGTCTTCTTTTAATTCCCTTTCATGTGCTATGGATTCTTTATTTACAATGCGTGAGTAGTTTCCTTACTTGATGGGGAGTTGATTAAAAGGAATTCTTGAGTTGGAAGGATTGAAAGAGAAATTTGTAATTGGGTTAAATGTTGGATTGCTATCCTGTCACCAACGCCAATCCCTTTGAACTAAGTGGGTTGCAACTTGTGAACAGATCTGGCATTCCAGCTTGTTTGACTTTTCCTTACTTAGTAAAGGATAACCAAATAGAACAACCATTAATTATAAATTAATCTTACAATCACTCCACCAATAATAGAAATTCCAACCAATCAACTCCCAGTCAAGGCTTTTATTCATATTATTTAACTTTCCTCAATTTACATTCCAATTTACTTAGCTCAACTTCTTGGAACATCTGATTAATAAGATAGCACACTTTTCTGCAACTCGTTGGGAGACGACCTAGGACTTAAAACTCCCAGTAATTTTTAATTTAATTCTCTGTGACATATTTCTAAATTGATAGGCAGATTTTCGGTGAGTTAAGAATTATACTTGCAACGTAACCATTTTAATAATTTTTAATTCACCAGCTTCTGCGTCTCATCAATTTTTGGCGCCGTTGCCGGGGAGTTGCAATAGAGTGCTAATTTTATTAATTAGAATTTATTTATTTGTATTTTATTTTATTTTGCTACTATGAGCTGCATGTTTCTTCCGTCAAATGACGCGTTCACTTCCTGATCCGCGCTTGCTAATATTCAATCCTGAAATTGAAAGGACAATTTCACGAATAAGGCGAGAACAGCATCGGTTAGCCCGCTCTGAGGGCGGATCTGAAAGTGAATCTGAGGAAGAAACCAGCCCCCGTTCTACTGATTCGGTTATTTTACGTGCAGAAAATATGGCAGCTAGGAGAGTTACCATCCAGGAGGAAGGAGCCCCTGATTTTACAATGCAACCGTTTCAAGCGCATCACCCAGCGGTGGCTACAGATTTTGAAATAAAGCCCGCACTGCTAAATTTGATGCCTAAGTTTCATGGCCTACCTGCTCAAGAGCCTATCAAGCACTTGAGAGATTTCCAGGCAGCCTGTTCTACTGTCAGGCGTGATGGCACTGATGAAACTTCAATTTTGCTGAAAGCTTTTCCGTTTTCTCTTGAGGGAAAAGCAAGAGAGTGGTACTACACTTAACCTATAGCAAATGTATCCAACTGGGATACACTCAGAAAGGAGTTTCTGGAGAAATTCTTTCCATCTGAAGTTACTGATAAGCTAAGGAAGGATATCTCCACAATTGTTCAGGATGATAATGAGACTCTCTTTGAATACTGGGAGCGCTTCAATAATCTTCTGGAAGCATGCCCCCACGACATGATTGACAAGATCGTGCTACTCAGCTATATTACACAGGGTATGAGTCCCCAAGATAAGACCATACTGGAAAGTACCAGCAATGAGTCTATGAAGAAGTACAAGACCACTGATGAAACTTGGCAATTGATCAGTGATTTAGCTGAATCCACTAGGAACCACAGACAAAAGCAAGGCCGTTCAAAAGCTGTTGCAGAAGTATCTTCCAGCAGAGAGACTGCTGCTCTAACTCAAGGCATCTATGAAATGACCAACTTGCTGAAACAAATACAGTTGAATCAACAAGCTCAGCAAGCTCAACCTCCTCCACCACAGCAAAACCAACAACTAGTCCCACAAAGAATTTGCAAAATCTGTGCTGATTATAGCCATTACACCGATGAATGCCCGCAGCTCCAACAAGAAGACAACATGGTGGCGTCCACTCACAACTTCTATGACCGTCCCAACCAAGGGTACAATCAAAGTGGAAATAATAACCATGGATGGCAGGACAATTCAAACCAGAATTGGAGGGACAACAATAACAGGAGGCAGAGATAATCAGGGAAATCAGAGGTGGAACAATAACAACAACAGGCAGCAAAATCAACCTTACAGAGTACCTCACCTGAGGCAGAACCAAGGACCACAGAACAATCAGCAGCAGACCTCTCAATTTACTCATTCTTCGTTATCTTCTAATGAAGATCTGCTACAATCTCTTGAGAAAAGACAACAGACCATGGAAAACAACATCATAAATAGTATTAACGCTGGTCTGAATGGTCTCACCTCTACTCTGCAAGCTTTTATGACACAGATTGGATCAGCACAAAATTCCAGTAACCAACCTTCAAGCACCACTGGAATCCCCTCTCAACCATTACCCAATCCAAAGGGAGGCATTAATGCTATCACCCTGAGGTCCGGAACCACACTGCAGGAGAGGATTCAGGAGGAACCAAGCTCACCAGAATACGCCTCAGCTGAAGAGGTGGTAGAAATCGAAGATATTGAAGAGGAAGAGGATATACAGGACATAGCTGAAGAAGAGATAGCTCAACCACAGGAGAAAGCACCAAAAAGCGCAGGCACCACAGAAAACACTACTCCCATTCCATTTCCACAACTTGCAAGGAAGCCCAGGAAGCAGCTGGAACCCGATCCTAAAATGGTAGAGATATTCAAAAAGGTTGAGGTAACTGTTCCCCTTTTTGATGTTATTCAGCAGGTACCTAAATATGCAAAGTTTCTAAAAGACTTATGTATCCATAAAGACAAAATTAATGAATTAGAAACTATTCCTTTAGGTAGTTCTATATCTGCTTTAATGGGAGAATTACCTGAAAAATGTAGTGATCCAGGTCCTTGCATAGTTAGTTGCACTATTGGTGGTGTAGTAATTTATGTTTGCATGTGTGATTTAGGAGCATGTGTCAATATAATGCCTTTGTCTATATATGATGTTTTGAGGCTCCCTCCCTTAAAAAGGTCGGCAGCTCGTTTTGTGTTAGCAGATAAAAGCATTATTACAGTGGCTGGAGTTGCTGAAGATGTTTTGGTGAACATTAAAGGGCTCACATTTCCCACTGATTTTTATATCTTGGAGATGCCCCACAATGATTCAGATAAGCCATCATCAATCCTACTTGGAAGACCATTCCTAAAGACATCAAAATTCAAATTGGATGCTTTTTCAGGAATATACTCCTTTGAAATAGATGGCCGTATAGTAATCTTCAATCTGAATGGAGTCATTGACAACCCCCTAGAAGATCGTTCTATCTTCCAGTGTGATGTCATAGACGAAAGTGTAGCTGAAGTTCAAAAGGAAGAGTTTGAAGAGAGGCACACTGGACAAGGTCCAAGTGTGGGGACCCTCTTAACTGACAATGGGAGCACTTCGCCATTTTCACAAGCCCCAGATATTCCAGAGCCCGCCCATGATCAAAAGTTAGAATTGAAACCTCTCCCTCCACATCTCAAATATGCTTATCTTGAGAATGAGCAGAAGCTTCCGGTTATTATTGCGAGGGAACTAACTTCTCAACAAGAAGAGCAGTTACTTGATGTACTGAGGAAGCATAAGAAGGCAATTGGGTGGAGTTTGGCAGACATAGTGGGAATCAACCCTCAAGTATGTGAGCACAGAATATTTTTAGAAGAGGGGGCAAGACCTGTCCGTCATCCCCAAAGAAGATTGAATCCCACCATCTTGGAAGTTGTCAAAAAGGAAGTGACCAGACTATTGGAAGCAGGTATCATATATCCCATTTCAGACAGCGAATGGGTAAGCCCAGTACAAGTGGTGCCCAAGAAATCTGGAGTCACTACAGTAAAGAGTGAGCATGGAGAGCTCATAGCAACTAGAGTTCAGAATGCTTGGAGAGTCTGCATTGATTACAGGCGTCTCAACCAAGCTACCCGTAAGGATCACTACCCACTTCCATTCATCGATCAAATGCTGGATCGCCTGTCAGGTAAGTCACATTATTACTTTTTAGATGGTTACACAGGTTATTTCCAGATTCATATAGCTCCTGAGGATCAGGAAAAAGATTACTTTTACATGTCCTTTTGGGACTTATGCTTATAAGAGAATGCCCTTTGGCTTGTGCAATGCACCAGCTACCTTCCAAAGGTGCATGATGAGTCTTTTCTCTGATCTTATTGAGGACTGTATGGAAGTTTTTATGGATGATTTTAGCGTTTATGGTGATTCTTTTAGCCTTTGCTTAGATGGATTATCTAGAGTATTAGATAGATGTGTTAATACAAACCTTGTATTGAATTTCGAAAAATGCCACTTTATGGTAAAACAAGGGATTGTATTAGGACATGTGGTATCTAATAATGGTATTTCTGTAGACCCAGCAAAGGTGAATGTTATTTCTAGTTTACCTTACCCCTCTTCTGTGAGGGAAGTCCGTTCGTTCCTTGGCCATGCAGGTTTCTACAGGAGATTTATTAAGGACTTTAGTAAGGTGGCACTTCCCTTATCCAGATTACTGCAGAATGATATTGAGTTCGAGTTCAGTGAGGATTGCAAACAAGCGTTTGATAAGCTGAAGACTGCTCTAACTCAAGCCCCAATTGTGAGAGGACCAGACTGGAGTCAGCCGTTTGAAATCATGTGCGATGCTTCCATCCATGCAGTAGGAGCAGCGCTGGCTCAACGTGAAGGTAAGGATCCTTTTGTTATTGCCTATGCGTCTACGACTTTAGACACTGCCCAGTCCAATTACACTACTACTGAGAAAGAGCTTCTTGCTATTGTTTTTGCTCTGGATAAATTCCGAGCTTATTTACTTGGTACTAGAGTAGTAGTGTATATAGACCATGCAGCTCTAAAGTATCTATTAGCTAAAAAGGAATCCAAACCAAGACTTATACGTTGGATACTGCTATTACAAGAATTTGATTTAGAAATAAAGGATAGGAGTGGTAATCAGAATTTAGTAGCAGACCACTTGAGTCGCCTTGAACATATTAAGGATGATTCTACTCCTATAGATGATAATTTTCCTTTTGACAACTTGCAAGCAGTATCTGAGGTAGTCCCTTGGTATGCACCTGTCGCTAATTATTTAGTTAGCCGCACATTTCCTCCACATTTTTCTAAACATCAAAGAGACAAGCTGAAAAGCGAGTCTAAATATTATATATGGGATGACCCATATTTATGGAGATGTGGCGCTGACCAGATAATTAGACGTTGTGTGCCTCAATCAGAATTCCAGTCCATTTTAGAGGCCTGTCACTCATCTGAGAGTGGAAGACATTTTGGCCCTCAAAGAACAGCTAGAAAGATCTTAGACTGCGGATTCTGGTGGCCTACTCTTTTTAGAGACGCTGCTGAATTTTGTAAATCCTGCCCCCCATGCCAGAAGTTTGGTAATATATCCAGGAGGGATGAGATGCCTCAATAATATATGCTTTTCTGTGAAATTTTTGATGTTTGGGGCATTGACTTCATGGGTCCATTTCCAAATTCTAATGGATATTTTTATATATTGTTAGCTGTGGATTATATTTCCAAATGGGTGGAAGCAATTCCTACCCGCACTGATGATGCTAACACTGTTGTTTCCTTTATGAGAAACCATATTATATGTCGCTTTGGATCACCACGAGCGATCGTGAGCGATCAAGGCACCCATTTTTGTAACAGGAGACTAACAGGATTGATGAAGAAGCATGGGATAATCCATAAAGTTGCAACCGCTTACCATCCCTAAACTAATGGGCAAGCCGAGGTGTCAAACAGAGAAATTAAGCGTATCTTGCAAAAGATAGTAAAGCCCCATAGAAAGGACTGGAGCACCAGGCTACAAGATGCACTGTGGGCATATAGAACAGCATACAAGACACCCATTGGGATGAGTCCCTTCCGCTTGGTTTATGGAAAAGCTTGTCATCTCCCAGTTGAAATAGAACACAGAGCCTTCTGGGCAGTTAAGGAGTGCAACATGGGAATTGAGAATGCCGGAGCTGAAAGGAAGTTGCAACTGCAAGAACTGGAGAACCTTCGCCTAGAAGCTTATGAGAACTCCAGAATATACAAGGAAAAAATGAAGGCTGTACATGATCAGCATATCAAGAAGAAAGAGTTCCAACCTGGAGATTTTGTCCTCCTTTACAAATCTCGACTAAGGCTAATGCCCGGTAAGTTGAGATCAAAATGGGAAGGTCCATACAGAGTAGAGAAGGCTGAACCGTACGGAGTTTATCACCTAAGCCATCCTTCAAGCTCTGAACTTATTAAGGTTAATGGACAACGCCTGAAGCTGTACCATGGTGAGAAGGTGCATAAAAATAAAGAACTGGAAATCTTCCGTTTGGAAGATCCCCACATCGCAGCAGATTGAGTTAGTGGAGCGTCCAACTTACGGACGTTAAAGCAAAGTGCTTGGTGGGAGACAACCCACCGCGGTATGATCGTTCTTTTCTTCACTTTCAGTTTTTCTTCTTTAATAACTCTTCTCTTTATTAGTGCTTTCGTGCTCTTTCATTTACATGTCTTTATATTTCTTTAAAAAAAAAATTTTCGCCACGCGACGCGATCGCATCAGCGACGCGTCCGCGTCGCAAAGGGGGTGGAGAAAACAAATAAACGAATAGAGAGTCCGGCTGGAGCGTGGCTGGAGGCGTGCCAATGGCACAAATCGGCCCACGCGACCGCGTCCCTGACGCGTTCGTGTCGCATGGGAATCATGGCCTCCCACGCGACCGCGTGCCCCACGCGGCCGCGTGCCCTGAGTTTTCGACGTAAAAGGGTGCACATCAACATTTTGTGCGAGCGTGATGCTGGATTAGAGCTGGAGGCACAATCCTTGTCACGCGACCGCGTCGCTGACGCAATCGCGTTACCCATTTTATAACGCACACTCATGCGATCGCGTGACCCACGCGATCGTGTCACCCCAATTTGGCAATTAAATTAAAATGAATAGAGAGTTGTGCTGGAGCGAGGCTGCACTCGCGCCAGCAGCGTAACATGGGTCATGCGACCACGTGACCGACGCGATCGCGTCCCCCTACCTGACGTGCACCCACGCGAACGCGTGCCCCACGCGGCCGTGTCGCATGCGCCGCACAGCTCCACCTAAATTGCCAATTATCTTATCTTTCTCTCTTTCAAATCCTAATTTTTCTTTTCCCTCCTTATATCTTCCTTCCCCCTTCCCCTTTCTATCTTACCTTTCACTCTCTATCCCTTTCACCACTATTAACAAGGTTTTACCTTCAAGTTGCGGCACCATCAAGTGCACCATCTCGCCCTAGTACATCAAAGGGAAAGCGTCCAGCCATTGAGGAACCTCCTCCTGAGCCCTCAAGGCCAAAGCCAAGGTCAGATCCTCAGCGTCCTCAATGAGGTAAACCACACATCCCTCTTTGCTCAGTGAAGGAACCTCAAAATGTAGACCCTTTTGCTCACAAATCTCACTTTATGAACTCTCACTCTCACTACAACCCTCTTCGTATTTTCTCTGCCATGAACTTTGAATTTTTCTGAGGTGTTATTGCTCACCGTCCTTTATGTCTACCTTTTTGGCTGACTTACCCACTCTGAAAAAGAAAGATTTTATTTTTGTTAAAAATCTTCAATTTCTGGATTGGAATCATTTTTTTAAAATAAAAAAGCCAATGTGTCCAAATTTAGTTCGTAAATTTTATGCCAATATGACCTACCATGAGGAAAACATTCATTCTTATGTAAAAGGTGTGATTTGAACTTGAATAGTAAAACATTAAGTGATGTCCTAGGTTATACGGTTGTTGGTGTTTTGCTTACACTTAGGATAAATGGGATGAAGGGTTAGGTTTGTCATATCAAGATGCTTTGGCTCATATGTGTGAAAATATTTCTCTGATTGATGGTCTCACTTATAATCATAAAGACCTTGGCCCTCTTCGTGCTCAACTGCATCGTATTGTGAACCATATCATTTTATCCCAAAGTGGCTCTTATCAAAGGGTGTCATTTTGTGTACATTTTAGTTTTGTATGCCATCATCACTAAAACTGAAATTTTTTTTACTTACTTAATGATGAGGTATATGTATGATTGCATAAGGAGTGACAAGAATGTGTCCTTCCCTTTATCTGTATTTTTGAATCATTTAGTGTTGACCTTTCCAATAAATTCTATAAAAATAGACACTCTTATCTAAAAGGGGGTGGTGCAGTGAAACAGCAAAAGAAAAGACTAACAAGAACTGAAAAGGTTGTCCTTGATGATGATGATGATGATGATGATGATGATGATGATGATGATGATGATGAGCTTGATGACATTTCTCTTCATTAAACTTCTAGAACATCTACTTCAACCGGTCACAAATCACTCCTCTATAGAGTTGTCAAAAATATTTTGTAAGAATTCGTGAACTAGTCCAACCATCTCATTTCCACAAGTCAACAAGAGCGGAAGCTTACGGTAAGGAATGAAAATGCCTTATGGAAATCAAGGGATAGAGTGACCGTTCTTCTGAAATATGTGGACAACATCCATGAGGACGACACTATGGCCACAGATCAAGAAGAACCACTGGACACTGAAGAGGATGGCTTGGATGCCTAGGAATATCTCTTGATGAAGATTTTCTGTTTTATGGCTCTTTATTTCATGGAATAATTTAGTTTTAGACTCTGTCTTATGTTCTGGATGATTGTAAACCTTGACAACTATTTTATTTGCACTTATTTTATTTAAAGTTTATGTGGTTTTTATGTGCTAACATCTTTTGCAGGTTTGAATTGGTTCTGGTTTCCTCCCTTGATGACAAAAGAGAGAGTAGTAGTTTTAGTGTGAGTAGTTTTCATGAGTAGTGTTTACTCTTGTGCTTGTGCTTGATGATGAATTTACTTGAGTATTTATGAATTTGTTTGATGACACAAGGGGGAGTAAATATGCCTTTCCTCCCATGATGAATTTGTTTGAGGGTTATAAGTTTTAATTGATGGAACTGTGAGCTTGCTGATTTAAATGTTTTAAAATATTTGATATTGCAAGCTCTGATAATTTAACTGTATCTGAATTGAAATTAGTTTTGGTGTTTGGTTTTAATGCCTTAGTGCTATTTAATTAAGTTTGTGAAAAGAAAATACATGATACATAATGTATTATTTTGCTTGAACTGTTGTAAATGTTGCACTACAAGATAATTCTGAACAGAATTTGTGTGTCTTGTATAATTGTGGTCTCTATGTGTGTACATAAACAGGAAACTCAAGATAAGTACTCATTAAGGAGGAGCAACTCTTGTAAAGGAAAGGGGGAATACATGAAAAACTACAAAGCATCATCAAAGGGAAGTTTCTGAAAGTTACCTATGTTAAATTCTTTGATTATCTCCTTAATTACTATGTTTGTCATCAAAAGGGAGATTGTTGAGTTAGAAAAAAATAACATATTGATCATGACAAACATGATTGTTTGGGTTTATAACCCAAGTGGGTTTTGACGATGTGATTCTAGTGTGCAGGCCTAATTTGCTTTTGTTGTAGCCTAAACCCTGGAAGCCCAATAAACTAAAGCAGCTAAAATGGAGATTATAACAAACCAAGTCCAATGCCAATCAAGCAATAGTGTAGCAACTCTAAAGCTTTTCTTAGTTCACTTCAGGTGTTGGTTAGAAGAAGAGAGTGAGCTTTAGTTTGTGCTCAAACACTAAAGAGGAAGAAAAGAAAAGCTAATCTTTGAAGCTAATGTCAAACCAAGATAATCAAAAGCATGCTAAGCAAGTTCAGAGGTTAAAGGTAGTTTGTTTCCTTTAGCATGCAAGTTAATTGCTTCACTTTTTCTCCTTCCCCTTGCACCACCATTTCGGACAAGTTGAAGAAAGTGGTGGCTGAATTTTCTCTGCTGTGAATCCGTGGCTTATATCGTTTATTGGAGTTAAAGCATATTTTGAAAGGTGTGGATTTGGGAACTTTACTGAGCAAGCCACTGGTTGCTGCCACCATCTCCTCAGTTAAGCCCAAGTCAAATTTCAAATCTCCAATTTTTGGTCTAATTGAAGAAAGAGAAGGAAGGATGACATGTGGTTTAAGAACCAAGAAGTTGTTGACCTTGAAGGAACTCTAATCGTGGCTCAAAACATGGTACAAAAAGAAAAATAATTCTCATTAGAAAAAGAAGGAGAGAGAACCCGAAATAGAGAGAAGAGAGAAACCTCACAAACAGAGTTTGTTGTCTTAGAAGCATTGCACCTACACTAAAGGGAGCACTCCACCAAGATGGAAAATAATGTTTTGAGTTCAGAAGTTGGGTTTAGCATATAGAATCAAGGCTGCCATTCATCTCATTCATGGTTTTATTGGTTGTGTTTCTGTTTCAATGTCATATCTTTCTTTGTTTTAATTATGTGATAAAAGGCAAAACAGAGAGATATTGATAAAAGTCATTGAGAGAAAAGGTTGAGTGATACACTTGACAGAAAAGTCAATAGTGATTTCAGATTTTTTTTTTTTGTTGTATTTCTGTTTTGTATCAAGTACTTGAGAGGTATCCCTTACTAAGTTAGGTAAGCACTTAATGTGTCTAGTTTAGATAGGTACATAACCAATTCAATTTTATGTTGAAGCTTGATGTGTCTCAAATATGATTATGTTGAGTCCTAGAGAATTGGTGTATGTAATATTTAAAAGATAGTGAAAATTCCACCAACGTTGTGGTGGAGACTAGATGTAGGTTGAATTGCACAAGGCAATTAAACCAGGATATATGGTTGTGTCATCTTCTTTCTTTCTGTTCTGAATCTATTTTTTTTTAGTTTTATGAGACAAAATGAAATTGTCTCCTGCATAATTCGCTGTACAGTCTAAATTGAAGCCAAATTACAATTTCTAGTTTAAAGCTTTATTAATCAAAATTAAAGAAGGCCATAGATTTAACCTCCCTTTTTTAGGCCATCAAGAACCTTCAAGTATATATATATATATATATATATATATATATATATATATATATATATATATATATATATAAATTTAAAATTCATGTTATTTGGTTATTGATTCTTTTTATTATTATTCTCTCAAATCTATGCTTTCCCAATAATTATTGTCTCGTGTTTGAATGCATGTTTATTTTGGGAATGTAACCAGCTTACAGGTTACTTAATGCGAATGAATATAGAATAGATATAACATTACTTTTCTTGATTTTATTGGTAAACATTCGAATATATAATTTCCTAAATAAAATTGTTGAAAAATAAGGACGAAAACATAAACTTATTGTTGATCCTCTTGTTCTTGGTTTATCATTTCTGATGTGTTAGAATTTATGATAATAATTTAAGAATAAATTATTAATATTTAAAGATTATTGTTGTATTTTAGATGTACAATAAAAAATTTCTATTTATAAACTAAAAATACAATCTAATTATAATAATGAAACTAATATAATATTAAACTAAATAAACATAAGATCATTACAAAATATATCTAATTATATAATATCCTAAATATATTATAATATTTTCTATTATTTGAGTTTGTAACTTTTTTAAAAATAACAAAATAGAAAAACTAAAATAAGATTCTCAAAAATTTAAAATTACTATAAACTGCGGAAATTCAGAATGCAGACAAAATCATAGAAACAAAGTGCAAATGAAATTGTAAAAACTCATATGTAAGTGAAACTATAAGAATTTGGATTGTAAACAAAATTGCTAAAACTTAGAATGCAGAAGACGAAATTGTTAATACAAAAAATGTAGATAAAATTGTTCGGATTGAACTGTTAAAATTTAAAGTGCAAACGAAATCTATTGTTAAAAAATTTGAGATGCAAGCAAAACTACCAAAAAATAAGATAGAAATGAAGCTACAGAAATTTGAAATGCAGATATAAGATGTATTGTTGTGATTAAAAAGTGTGAAAAAAAAGTAAAAATTCTCTCATAAAAGATATTGGAATAAAGAAAAAATTTGAAAAGTTCAAGAAAGATATATTATGATTTTGATACTATATTAAAATTTATGATAATAACTCAAGAATAAATTATTGATATTTATAGATTATTATTATGTTCTAAATGTACAATAAAAAATACCTATTTATAAAAAAAAGATATAATCTAATCATAATAATAAAATTAATATAATATTAAACTAAATAAATATAAAATCTATACGAAATACACTTAGATATTATATTAATATATAATTATTTTGTTGATTTTTAGCAAATCGATGGTGGTTCGATTCTAATGGTTTGGGAGCAAAACCTACTTCTCTTTTGCGAGTATCAGTTTTCTAAAAGTGCATCAAAGATCCTCAAATTAGACAAGATTTAAAGAAAAGACTGAGAAAACGTAAATAAAGACTTTGAAAATAAACTTGACTGAATTTGAAATGGTTTGCATTGAATTTAAATAGAGCAATAAAACGTCTTCGATTAGATCAAAGGACTTTGAATTCGAAAATAACAATGCGAGAATGTAAATTTGAACAAATAAATTAAATGTTGCTTGAAAGATAAATTTGCGAGAAAAGTAAAGTTTGCAGAAAATGTAAATGGAAAATAAAAACAAGTGGAAGGAACGCTACAGAAATTTGACTCGAAGCAAACTCAGAAAGTCGTTGGGATGTGAATGTGTGGTAGCACGAATCCCCACACTTTCGTGCTGTTGTACCAGCAAGTGCACTGGGTCGTCCAAGTAATACCTGAGCGATTCAGTGTTAATCCCACGAGGATTGTTGGCTTGAAGCAACCTATGGTTATTTTGCAGGTCTTAGTCAAGCAGATCAGAAGGTTGTTGATTTTATGTCATATATGGAGATGTGTTAGGATTATTATAATAGGGTGCTAATACTTTAAGGATATAGTTGAGGATTGGAGTTGCTTTGCCTTTCTAAATTAACTCTGGTACTACTGTCTTCTCTGCTTGTGAATGATCTTCTTCTTTAGCAGGTTGTATGTGATCAACGCCATGGGCCGTGGTCATTGACCTCCTCTGCTACAGATTGAACGCCATTGGCCGTGGTCATCCAATCTGACGAAGAGTGAAGCGCTAGCAGTTCATTCTCTTGGCGATCCTACTCAAAACACCACAGACAAGGTCGAATCTTTTGGATCAAAGGATGCTGCTTCTTAGGATTCTAGCCTATACCACGGAGACCCTAATCTCCCCGAAAATCGGCTGAACTGGTGTGTCAAGAAGTCCCCAACGAAGTCATGGATTAACCATCTGAGAGATGTATAAACATAGATGTTAGCTCGTGCTTTTCAGTCACGTATTCACACGAACCCAAGTAGACGCGGGTGTTTGTAAGGCACGTTCGTCTTAATGTGATGAACAGAGCTGATTGTCACTAATAATCCTATCCACCACGATGAAAATCGAGTATACATCTTAGAAATAAATCAAACACAGATCGAAGAAGAAACAGTAATACTTTTATTAATTCATAGGACTCAGCAGGGCTCCTCCCCTCAACTAGGAGGTTGAGAAAATCATAATGAAGTAAAATACAAAGTAAAACTCAAAAATAATGGCTGTTCTCTAGTATGTTGTTTGAATGATTATGTAAAATACACTTTAAATACTAAACAGATGACTAGTAAGGGTAAAATAGTCTATCTAGTGCTAAAATTCACTTCTGGGGCCCACTTGGTGAGTGTTTGGGCTGAGCTTTGATGAGATCCACGTGTTTTGAGGTCTCTGGGCGTGGAACACCAGTTAGGGGGTCCTCTTTGGGTATTTGGACGCTAATCTCTGCTCTTTGGGAGTTGGACGCCTGGAAGGGGGCAGGAAGCTGGCGTTGGACGCCAGTTTTGGCCCTTCTAATCCAAAGCAAAGTATGGACTATTATATATTGCTGGAAAGTTTTGGAAGTCAGATTTCTATGTCCTTTAAGAGCGCTCTATTTGGACTTCTGTAGCTTCGGAAAAGCTCTTCTGAATGCAAGGAGGCCAGACAGCATCTGCAGTGCTCTCTCTGTCTCTGAATCAGACTTCTGCTCCAACTCCTCAATTTCAGCCAGAAAATACCTGAAATTGTACAAAAAATACAAAAACTCATAATAGAATCCAAAAATGTGATTTTAACACTAAAATCTATAAAAACTTAATAAAAACTAAACAAAACATACTAAAAACTATATGAAAATTATGCCAAAAAGCGTATAAAATATCCGCTCATCAGTGTGCGTGAGTAATTTCTGAAACGAAGTTCCAACCCTTGTGACCTCGAGCCATCTATTATAAGATGTATCTTCATTCTTCATCCTAATGGATTGGGAGTGTAACTTGACCGTCATCCCTATTCCACATGGGCTCTTGCGAGTCCTTGACGGGATAGTACTGAACCACCAGCTTGATTATACATCTCTTAGACGGCTAATCCACGCTTCGTTGGAGACTTTTCGAGACATGAGTTCAGCCGAGGTGTGGGGCGATTAGGGTCTTTATGGTATAGACTAGAACCAAAGGAGCAGCGTTCTCTAATCCGAAAGATCTAACCTTGTCTGTGGCATTTTGAGTATGATCACCAAGGGAATGGACTACTAGAGCTTTACCCCCGTTCAGATTGGATGACCGTTGACCCGGCGTTTGATCTGAAGTAGAGGAGATTAATGACCGCTGACCCGTTGTTAATCATATATAGCCTGCCATGGAATGAATCAATCAGAACTTGGAGTAGATGGTGAGAAAAGTTGATCTAGAAGGAAAAAGCATCTCCGAAGCCTCAACCGTTCTCATACCATTGATTTCACACCTATCTAGTAATGTTTTATTTATTTATCTGTTTTATGCGTTTTCTCGTGACAACTATTTTTTCTATCCGCCAGACTAAGATATGCAAGGTATCCACTGCTTGCTCAAACCAACAATCTTTGTGGGTAACGACCCTCACTCACTTAAGGTATTACTTGGACGACCCGGTATACTTGTCAGTCTATCTGTGCGAAACGTGCGGAGTTAGTTTCATGCACCAGCATCCCTATTTTGAAACTCTTGGCAGTTTCGAATCCATTATACACCTTTGGTTTGAGAATGGCTTATGGGTACAGCGACACTCCTCTGGGGACCACTAGAGCTTTGTCCCTCTGTTCGTCGAACAGACTGTTTCTGACGGGCTTGCTCTTCTCTGTGAGCCAATTCCTTCCTCATCCTTTCCTTCTCGAAACTTGCTGTAGCCTCAGCATCAAAAACTACATTGCATCGAAGACACAGAGATACATCCCGATCCTTTAATTTCTGCTGCACCAAGAAATCCAACAACACATTTCCTGTCCCAGGATAAATAGATCAAACATCTGATTCGAAGTTTCCCAGGGCCATATCAAAGTCATAAGACATTCCAATCATATTCACCCCAAAATATGGTTTAGCAAAACTGGCTTCACTATCGAAAGTAGCAGAATCAACTTTCATCTCTTTCTTATTATCATCGAATTTTAACCGTCCTTCCATGATGGCTTCTTGTATTAAATCCCTGAAGCAAACACAATTGTTAGTCGAATCACTAGTTGCTTGATGATATTTACAAATAAGGTTTTTATTTTAAATCTTTTACCGAGAGCAAAGTTCTGCCTTCAGGTAAAATTAACTGTTTATCTTTAAGCAACACATCGAAAATCTGATCAGATTTCGAAATATCAAAATTATATCTCTTTCCATTTTTCAGTTTTGAATCATTCGACTTCTCATTGTTAGGGATTTTCTTAAGTAACGAACAAACATAAGACGGGCCTTTCCTAAGTTCGGCCAAATCAACCTCTGCCTCTAAATCGAGCTCCTCATCGAAGGACTCCATTGCCACATAAGAGACTTTCTCTTTTCGAGAAAAAGGTTTACTCTTCAACTTCCTTTCATCATTCTTATATTTCTCTTTTCCTTTCCTCAGAATTTCAACCTGACGAACTCTCTCAGGTAAATGAGCCAAGTCAGGTATATGGATATTAAGCAACTTTCGTCGCATATAAAATCCTAATCCTATAACCGCTATTTTCACCACTTCACTTTCAGGGAGAGACACATAGCATCTACTCCTAGCGTTTTTAAAACGAATCATATAATCATCAATGATTTCACCATCTTCACGTTTCAACGCCACTAGATCAGTAACTACCACATTCATTTCTCCCCCATAGAATTGGGCATGAAAAGCAGTTTCTAACTGAGCCCATGTTGTTGTCGAATTTGGTCTAAGATTCGAAAACCAAGTAAATACATTCTTCGTTAACGAAGAAGAAAAAAACTTCATTTTCAAATTTTTATCATTGGCTAAATTTCCAATCTCAACCAAATATTGGGCAACATGTTCGGTAGTTGACTCCCCAACTTCTCCTGCAAACTTCATAATTATTTTAGGATTTTTTACTCCTCTCGGCACCTCATCCATTTGAATATTATGAGAAAAAGCTGACACAAAGTGCGATCGATTTATGAACCCTACATTGAATCCAACTCTATTAAGAACATCTTCTACAATTCTTGTACCTAATAACGTTCACCGACTTGATTAGCACGTAATCAAGCCAAAACATCATATGCATTTTGACCACGAGAAATTAATTGAGGGTTTTCTCTATTTCTAAAAGTGTCATTTTCATTTTGAAATAAATTTTCAAATCCCTCATTATTTTCTCTTGTGTCTTGCCTTTCTCCTTCATCATAATCAACAATTCGAGCAATTCGCTCGACTTGCCTTGCAAGACGATCAAACTTCGTTTCATGATCAGCCATCATAGGATTCATAATTGTAGTCATTTGTTGAATCAATAAATTGGCCAAATCATGATGACTTTTTTCTACATATTGTTGAAATGATACTGTTGAATTAGAAGCATTCGATGTAGAACCCACATTAACATCTCGAGAATACTCAAAATGTGGTTCTGGAATTTGAACATTATGTATTCCAGTTACACCTCCAAATCGGATTGAAGGGCCAAAACCACTTACTGGTGGCGTATAACCTGGAGGAAGACCATAAGGAGGCCAACCAGTAGTTACTTTGGGATGGATTGGTATTGAATTACCACGTGGGTGAATATTGCGCCCATTATTATCAGCCTGCATACTTGTAACCGCTACACTTTCACTTACAATAACACCTTTCGAACGTGAAGTACCGTCCAAAGGTTGTACAACTACTAGTGCACTATTATTTGTGGACGAACCACCATTCACATTCGAAACTTCATTAGCCATGCGAATAATTCTTCCACTTCTTAATTGCATACACTAAGCAATGCCAAAATCATTTGACACACTTAAATTTAAAACTGTCCCACTGGGCGTGCCAATTTATTTTGTCGATTTTTAGCAAATCGATAGTGGTTCGATTCTAATGGTCTGGGAACGAAACTTACTCCTCTTTTGTGAGTATCAGTTTTCTAAAAGTGCATCAAAGACCCTCGAATTATACAAGATTTAAAGAAAAGACTAAGAAAACGTAAATAAAGACTTTAAAAATAAACTTGACTAAATTTGAAATGGTTTGCATTGAATTTAAATAGAGCAATAAAATGCCTTCGATTAGATCAAAGGACTTTGAATTTGAAAATAACAATGCAAGAATGTAAATTTGAACAAATAAATTAAATATTGCTTGGAAGATAAATTTCCGAGAAAAGTAAAGTTTGCGAAAAGTATAAATGGAAAATAAAAACAAGTGGAAGGAACTCTATAGAAATTTGACTCGAGGCAGACTCGGAAAGTCGCTGGGATGTGAGTGTGCGTGAGTAATTTCTGAAACGAAGTTCCAACCTTTGTGACCTCGAGCCTTCTCCTACTTATAGCCATCTTCAACCAATTTGATCAAAGTGTAACTCCCGCGTTTATTGAAAACGTGTGTAACTGTTCCCGCTTCTTCTGCTTTATAATGTAATGTCTTAAAAAGTAATCTTCGAAACTTGAAGTCTTCGATTTGCCTCTTCGACTAACTATAATAGTCAAGTTTCATGTCAATATCAAAATGCCTTCCTCGATACAAGCTTCCTTCTGAGAACACATGCCCGCTGACTTCCAAATAACTTCCTTTTTCGAAATTAATTATTTTCGACTAACAATAATATCCTAAATATATTCTAACACAATGATAACACGTGTCCATTACAATGATCAAGTTAGCATAAATTAAAAAAAGTAATAGATTAAACGGCCACATTTGAGCACACATACCAGAGAGTGCATATAAGTTAAACGACACATTTTTTATTAAAAGGCCACATTTTTAATATATTTATTTGTTTTGTTGATTTTTAATAAATTGATGGTGGTTCGATATCTAATGGTTTGGGAGCGAAACCTACTCCTTTTTTGCAGGTATCAGTTTTCTATAAATGCATCAAAGTGTCTCGAATTAGACGAATATCAAATAGAAATTAAATTAAAATTTGTAAAAGAATAAAAGAAGTGAAAAACGAAGAATTTGAAAAGAAAATTGACTGAAATCAAAATGGTTTGCGTTAAACTTAAACAAAGCAGTAAAATGCTTTCGATTGAATCGAAGGAATTTTGACATAAAAATTAAAAGTGCTGAAATGTAAATTGGGCGAAGAAATTAAATATTGCTTTTAAAATAAATTAGGCAAGAAAAGTGAAGTTTTACAGAAATTGTAAATGGAAAATTAAAGACAAGTGGAAGGAACCCTACAGAAATTTGACTCGAAGCAAACTCAGAAAGTTGCTGGGATGTGAGTGTGCGTGAATAATTTCTAAAGTAAAATTCTAACCTTTATTTCCTAAAACCTTCTAATATTTATAATCTACTCCTATAACTGATCATTAATTCCATGGTGCTATCTTGTATGCGCACTCCCATATAACCGTTCAAGCTCGTTTACTAATAAAAATTATCCATAAATTCGTCACACGGTGAAAGCCTTTAACTTCTCTCCTTAGTGTAATTGTCTGATTTCCCTTTCAACCTCCTATTCGATTCCTCAATCGAATATTTATTCAATTTAAAAAATAGCTGAGTCGAGTCCATGTAAAATAACTTTTAATAAATGCATGCACGTGCGTCATTCTGGCCTTGATTCTCACCCTAACATCTTTTCAATATTTCGAATTAGCTTATCCTAGTCGAAAATAATTTTCGATTAACATTATTTTATATTTATTAAATAAAAAAATTAAATTTTTTTATTAATAATAAATTTAAGGACACATGTTAACTAATTCTATATGTATTAAGGATTTAGCTTATTCCTTGACTTCTTGAGAAATTCATGATTATTATTATTTGATGAACAAGGATTACATTAGAGCTCATTTTATTGTGTATTGGGCCTATATAGCTATTTTTCAACAATGCTCCCAACTCGTACGTGAAGTTAGGACTTCAAGTCTGAGTTCTAGTGAGGTAAATGGTAAGTGGTTAAAATCTCGAATTATTGTGTTCGTTGTATGATTTGTGTACGCTTTGAATTTTGACCATATTTTCTGTGAATTGAATAAATTAATTAGATTTTTTGCATAGTTCGATTTCGAAATTAAATATCACGATTTTGAGAAACAATGGAGATGCATTTATGATTGGCTTTACGGAGACGCAATGCAGGTGGAGTTTCTTTCTTGTTTATCATTGGGAGAGGTGGCTGGCACCATTGTTCGAATATATGATTGAGTAAAATCTATTTTCGCTTTTTATTATTTTTTAATTTAGACAATTTGTACTTTAACAATGGTTTGTTAAAATGTGGGTTGTTTAAATTGAAAAAAGATAGAAGTAAAAAAAAAAATTATTCTATATGATTACCAAAGCAAGATTGTTGAAAGATAGGAACGAAAACACGAAGTCCTTATTGACAGTGGTCAATGGTCATACACGAGCATGTGGATGTAAAATTAAAGAATAATTTGTGTTATTTTAGCTAAATTTGTATAGACTATTTGGTGAATATTTTAAAATATTCTTGATTTTTTTTATATTAGTTTTAATGATTAAGAGTTTCCAAGTCATTATAATCATTAGTGAGCCTTTAATTGTATTTTCAATGTTTAGTAGAGTTTTAATGCTTAGTGGATTAGTTAGAGGTTCAATTTAATTTTACGAAAATTTTAAATATTTAATAATATTTTTAATATAGTGAAACAATAAATATAATAGAGTAATAATTATTTAGTAATTTTTTTAATAAGTTTATCATCCATTTAGCACTATATATGAAGAAATTCCATGAAATATATAAATTAGATTATCATATTATAAAAAATAATTGAGTTTTTTTTTCCATAGAAGAATTTTTCTTTTATTCTGATGTAGAGAACAAATTGTGATGTTATCAAGAAAAATTGTGGCGATTCTTGTAATTTTATCACATAGGTCATAAAGCATACTAAGTAAAAGGTTATATCTAAATGCACTTATTGGAGATAGTACTTAATTACTTATGGATGAAAATACGAGATTATATTGGATTAGATGTCACATGATCTCATGATATAAAATTATAAAGAGACACTCTACTGTATAGATTAGAGTGGTATAGAGAGAATATAATTCTTTTTATAATTATTTTTTATTATTTTATTATTATTCAAAATGTAGGTCCTACCTTTATTAATTTCTCTTTCATTCTATTAAAGGAAAAATCTATAAACTTACATTTTTACCGTATAATTTACCAATTATAAATAGTTACTTATAGAGGAGTGAACGACATTACCACAATTAGTGCTAATTAATGTGGTAGTAGATGAGGGAGAATTATCTATTATTTAGATATTAAATTTATGTCTTGTTTTTTTTTAAAATAACATAATTAATAATTAGGGTAAATAACATAAACATAAATTAAATGGCCTCCAATATTATACTAAGAGTAAAGACCCAATCTGGTCTTTGTCCATTTTCACGAAAAACAAAGTGATTTCTGTCAAAAAAAAATAAGGGACACTTCGACCCTCAACCTTTTTATTTTTGGACAATACGGTCCATCTGTTAAAAAAATTTATTAAATAATAATAAAAATTAGTTTTGTAGGGTTTTATTTATATTTTGTGGGGGTTTTAAACTCCACAAAAATCTTTTCAACAATATAACCAATTACTATCACTACTACTATTATCTTTTTTCATCCTCATTATTATCACTCCTACCTCTATTATTTTTATTGTGTAACTATACTTTATCATCATTATTATCTTCTCTACCGTTATCATCACCAATACCAATATTATCAACATTGAAGTTCTCTTCTTTCATTTCTTATTCGATGTTATTTTTTTTCTTTAAAAGATATTGTACTATAATTACTTTTTTTGTGGCATCATTTTTATCAATGGTTTTTCTTCACTTAACCACCATTGATAGAGAAATTTTTTAAAAACAAAGTTATTAATAGTTTATGGAGGTTTAAAACCCCCCACAAAATACAAATAAAATCCCCACAAAATTAATTTTTATTATTATTTAATGAATTTTTTAACAGAGGGACTGTATTGTCCCAAAATAAAAAGGCTGAGGGTCGAAATGTCCCTTTTTTTTTGACATGGATCGCTTTGTCCTTCGTAAAAATAGACAAGAACTGGATTGGGTGTTTACTCTTATACTAATGTCCCAAAACAAAATAACTTATATGCATGTCCTTAATAATTTTATATAAATTGAATCAATTAGATTTAATTTACACTTTTTAATAGTAAATCGAATCAATTAGATTCGATTTAGCATGTAAGACCCAGAACTTTTAAAAAAGTCTTATCATGATCAAGTCTCAAATTATATAGTTATTTATAGCCTTAATTTCAAAAATTATTATATTAAGGATAATTAAGGCAAGTTTTGATTTATTGGATTTGAGATAAGTTATGATTATTATCCAATTTTATAATTATTGGATTATTTTCTATATTTAAAGTATAAGGTTGATAGTTATGAAATAATAAGGATTTTATATGATTTGGATTAGATAAGAAATATTTTAAATATTACTATTACTATTTTGGAAAAATGAAGACAATAATTATATTATTTCTAATTTTTAGATTTGGGCATTTTATTGAAAACAAATTGCGAAAATGAGGAACAAATAGTATTTTCTATATATAACTAGGGTTGGATTTAATTGAGTTTCAATTACTATGTTATTCCCAATTTTATGCGAAATTACCATAATGCCCCTAACCCTAATTATTTTGAAAAAAGAAATGAAACCCTAAAACCCTACCCGGTAACCCGTTGCTCCCCATGCCCCAGCAGCCACAACACACGGTTTCTTCCTCTCTTTCCATGAAAAAGGAAGGAGCAGAGGCAGAAAAATGAAATTGAGGGAGGAGGGGAGAGAGAGGAACGCCGTCGCACATCCAAGGGTGGAGATCGAGAGAGAGCAAGCCATGCCACTGCCACCACGGGTTGCCGTCGCTAACGCCCAGCCGTCTCTGCCTTTTGTCACGAAACAAGGAGCCTAGAGGAAAGAAAGGGGCGGCACCGCCGTCGCAGTTGCCGTCGCCCCTTGCTACTGCCACCTTCGCCGATCATCCTTGCGCAGCGTCACAGGCAGAACCGCGACCTGGAGAGAGCGCGAGCCATAGCCACCGATGGAGAAAGAGGAGCGCGCGCGGAGAAGGTGAAGCCACCGCTGTCGCCGGCACCCCCAGCCCGCGTCGCCGCCGAGCGTGCCGTAACCTCTGCCGCCGCCAATCTGATTTGCTCTGCCGCCGTGCCATTGAGGAGAAGACCGTCCAGTCACACCGAACAGGTGAGACAGAGAGATCTGCGGCTGAGCCGGGGTTCAGCCACCATGTCCAGCCGCGCTTGCGTCGCCGGTGCCGCCTTGATCGGACTTACCGCCGTCAAAAAGGGGTTTCAGGCCGCCGCGGGTGTCGCTGCCGGAGAAGAGAGCTGCATCTATGTGATTCTGACCGCCAGGGATGGTCTTGTGACTTCCGGGATTGCTGCCGGAGCTCCGGGCTGAGCTTCTGCCACTTGAGACCCTGATGCCGCCGCTTGGCTCGGTCACTTCTCCTTAGTTACGGTAAGAGTTACATTTCGGAGCCCTTGAAAATCTGCACTGTTATATTTGGGTAGGAATCCTAAGGTTTTGATAACGTAGGGCTGAGTTCGAGTTATGGCATGTCACGGTTAGAGTTGTTGTTGCTGTTACGAGTAGTTGGGGCTGAGGTTGCCTCCGTCGTCGGAGCTGTGCCGGGGCCGGTTCGAAACCACAGCTGCTTCGTGTTGTTATTCCGGTAAGAAATTATGTTTCGAAAGCCTTACGTTAGTGTCCCGTACGTGTATTAAAGCCTTTATGGTATTAATGTTCCTAGAGTTAGTAACTGAGGTTGCTTGTTGTAATTTAGAGCTGTTTATGCTGCTGCAAAAATGTGTGGGGCTGTGCTTTGAAGCTGCCTTTGATTTTGAGTTGAGGTGAAAAGAACTTATGAGGCGCTTGGATTATGGAATTGTGTTTTGAGGTAGGGGCGCTTTCCAAAAACTATAGTTTATTATTGAAATTATTACATATGGGTACTGATGTGAGATATTGTGTATTTGGTGATTGTATCTGCCTTATGTATTATTTGATTGACTCGAATGACTATGGATATTGGTTTGGCCGAATTGTTGTGTGGCTTGTGAAATGTAATGTTTGAAGTTGATTCCTTAAAGATTTGAAATGAGTTTAATCCGTTGAGGATTGGTTTGAATTGAGTCAATTATTTTGATGATGTGAAAGATAGAATACTCTTGAAATTCAGCCTGGGTTGCTTTAATTGATTTGGTTTTGATAAATGATTTATTGCTGAACCGATTCTTTAAAGCTTTAGAAATGAGTTAAATCGGTTGATATTGAGTTGATTTTTGAAATGGCTTACTTGAGATATGCCACTGAGGCGACTGTTGGATTTAGCTTGCTTTTGAATTGATTTCTGGTTTTGAGCTGTTGAAAAGGAATGAGAAACGGTTTAGTTGGGACCCGAACCGGGTGGCAAAAGTCCAAGTTTTAGGGAAGGTGCTGCCGAAATTTCTATAGAATCCGAGTCCTTATTTGAAATGTTAATTGGGGAATTTTGAGTTTAATGCCTTTCCTATCTATTTTGAGGATTGTGAAATTATGGCTTCTTTTATTACCTTTACTTAGAACAATTAAGAAAGCAATGAAGTTATGCTTTGAAAGAATTATTGAAAAGAGAATCATGATTTCTCCTTATTTTCCAAGAAGAACAGTATGTCTTTGGGTACAAGTCATTCGAAAGAGAATTTTGCTTTGAGGATGTTTTAAAAGGTAAAACGGGTTTATGTTTTTCTCTATTAAACACAAAGATTGTCCCTTGGGAGAGTTTTCGTGATTTTAAAAGGAATTGGATTTCGATTGATGAGCCTCATTATTTTGACGTTTTAAATAAGATTCAAAGTATCTTTTGAACTCTAGTTTAACACAACAAAAATGATTCTCTTATCAGTTTGAAACGCTTCAGATTTAATTATGGAATTGAAGCCGGTTTTGTTTAAGTAAAGGAAATGGTTTTGAAAGAAGTAAAGATTACGTGACTCGGTTTGGCTTAGATCCTATTTTCTTACTCAAATCAGAAAGCCAATGTTTTAATGATTTTAAATGAATTTGGCGAAATGAGATATGTTATTCTCCCCTAAAGACTTGGGACTCTGTCGAGAAACTTTGTTATAAAATCCCATTGTTGAATGGATGATTTTGAATGTTTCAAAATAAATCTTTAACTTGCCATGGTTATGGAAGTTTGGAAAGAGGATGCCGAGAGTGGCATTGTTTTCAAAGGGGAATTTACCTTGAGTAAAAGTGGCTTATGAGCCTGAGATGATTTGAGAAATGAGATCTTTAAAGCCAAGGCTGAAAAGAGTTGAAACTCGATTTCAAAGTGAAATGAATTGAGAAAATGATTTATGGCTTAAATGCCGACTTTATGAATTTAATGATGTTGAATGGTGGAAGTGTTGTTTTATTATGAGCCAAAATGGCTATGTATGATTATGAATATTGACTGGTTCTGGATTGAACCGTGAGCCGGAATGGCTGTGTGTGATTATCAATATTGGCTGGTTCTGGAGTGAACCGTAAGCCGGATGGCTAAGATGGATGTTGATCCATGGATGAGAATGAATGCATGTATATGCTGAATTATTGATAATTGTGATTTTTGCACTTCCACTATTGGAGATGAGGGTTTCCCTGGGTAGTAGCAATGGCTAGCCGCCATGTGCTCCAGGTTGAGACTCGAAACTCTGTTAACCCAATGTCGTAAGTGTGGCCGGGCACTGTGAAAGGCCCGGATGAGCTCGCCCCCATAAATATTCACCAGTGATGGTGATGGATAAATATTCACCAATGAGGGTGATGGATATGGATCATGATTATGATCAAGTTTATGATGAGTATAACTCGAGTTGGGGATGCACGACAGAGGGACAGTCCCATGGTTAGCTACCAGGACTTGTCGGGTTGGCTCTATAACCGACAGATGATATCATCAGCCACTAGGGACAGGCATGCATCATATGCATTTGTGTGACATTGGTTGGGTGTGCATATTATACTTGGTTTGCCTATGTGATTAATTGCTAACTGTTCTACTTGTAATAACTGTTTGTTTGTGCTTGAACTTCCTATCTGTGTTTGCATCTGGGACTCTGTTGGACTGTGGTGATTGATTGAAGGTTAGATTGTTTGGGCCTAGGGCCGTGGTTGGAATGAGATGAACCGATGGTTGATTTCGATTTTGTGTTTCTGGTTTGGAATAAAATATGAAAGGCTATTTTGTTCAGTATAGATAAACCGTTTTGAAAGGCTTTTGAGTTTTTGAGAATTGAATGGTTCCTCTTTCAGAAAAGATTTCCGACTTTACTTTTATTGTAAACTGTTGTTTTTGAAAAGAGGCATAAGACGGTTATTAATCACTGGTACGGTTTATTTTCACGTATCCTATTACAGTAATTCCCAAAAACCCTCTACTGAGAACCCTTTCGAGGATGATGTTCTCATCCCCCTACATTTTTCCCCTTTCAGGATATGGGCGCAGAAGTTACGAAGAGCTTATTTAATGGTTGTTGTGATGCTCTGTATTGTTTTAGTTATGGTTTATTGTACCCTCGCCTTCATCTTGATATGATCTGTAAGAGGGATATGAATTGTATTGGATTATGCTTGTAATATTACTTATATATATGTATGTATAAATATGGATGTACTCTTTATGAGTTTTGTAATTTGTATGGTATGTATGGATGTACGTTGTATACCAAAAGTATTTTTTGGGAGCGGTATTGCGGTTTAAAGTTTTAAACAGGCTCATATTTTAGTATTAAATAGTATAAAAATCGTCGTAATGTCCGAGCTATCAGAGTCGCGCAGCCGGAAGTGTGAGCTTTGGTAGTTAGGGTGTTACATAGCATATGTATATGTTGTACCAGTATTAAACTAATTGATTCAATTTACTACAAAAATACAGCATACATATATATATATATATATATATATATATATATATATATATATATATATATATATATATATATATATATATCGAAACTAATAATTGATACGATTTACTATTCAACAACACATATATAGTAAATCGAATCAGGTTGATTCGATTTATTACTTATACAGAGTATTGACTTTTACTATTTTTAAGTTATATTAACTTTAAAACATAAAAGTCAATAAAAAAATACCCCACTTGAATTTAAATAAAATACTAAAAATATCAAATCGAATAAGAATAGAAATCTAACTTTTGTATTTTAGTTCAAATTCCAAAAAATTTACATTTTTATAAACTTATGAATTTAAAATAGAACAATAAACGATTTCTAAAAATTCATTAAAAATCATCCTCTATTCATTAGCATCTAAAGAATCATTAGCGGGACTTTTGATATTGAAAAAGTTAATATAAAGTATAACTCTCTAAGATAAAATAGAGGTTAAAACTTACATTTTTTTAGAGTCAGAAGTCATATATAGTTATATTTTATATAAAATGACCAACTATATTTATACAATATATAATTTGAGAAATAATATATTTAAAATTTTAATTACATATTGTATAAATATAATAGGTCATTTTATTAAAATTTTATATTCAACATAGTTACTACTCAATAACTGTGATTCTAAAATTATCCTTATATATAAAATGACCAACTATATTATTTATACAATATATAATTAAAATTTTAAATATATTATTTTTTAAATTACATATTATATAAATATAATTGATCATTTTATATAAAGTATAACTATTTATTACTTCTGATTCTGAAAAAAAAAATCAAATTTTAATTCCTATTTCACCTTGAAGAGCTATATTTTATATTAACTTTTTAAACACTAAAAGTTCTAATAATGATTCTTTAAATGTTAATGAGTCAAAAAATAATTTTTAATAAATATTTAGAAATCGTTTATTGTTTCGTTTTAAATTCATAAGTTTATAAAAATATGTAAATTTTCTAGAATTCAAATTAAAACACAAACGTTATATTTCTATTCTTATTCATTTTAATTTTTTTAATATTTTATTTAAATCCAAATGGGAGATATGTAAATTGAATCTAATTAATTTGATTTACTACTGATATAACATATACATGTTAAATCGAATTCAATTTTGTATTCAGGATATGCATGTAAGTTATTTTAGTTTAGAACATTGGTATAATATTGGAAGACATTTTGTTTATTTGTGTTATTTACCCTAATAATTATCATCATTCTCTTTTATACTTTTATAAATCAATAATTTTAATTGTTCTAATATAAACATTATTTTTAAAAAATAGGAATAAGTATTGTTTTGGTCCCTAACGTTGAGGGTCAGAATCGAAACCGTCCCTATCGTAATTTTTGATTTAGAATCTTCTTTAACGTTTTTTTTCGTATTAAAATCGTCTTTTTTAATAAAATTTTTAATTTTATTCCTAAACTATCCCTATTTAATAAAAAATTATAAAATTTTAAAAAAATAAAATAAAACACACGTTTGGGGGGTGGTGGGGGAGGGGAAAGGACGCGGGGTGGGGTGGGGTGGGTGATGTGGCAGAAATGGGCGGACTAAGAAATTAATGTAAGAGATACGTTGCAAGTACAGTTCTTAACCAATAAAAATTCGCTTATCAATTTAGAAGGGTTGTCACAAAATTAGAATTAAAATACTAGGAGTAAGAATCCCAGGTCGTCTCCCAACGAGTTGCAGAAAGATGTGCTATTTTATTAATCAGATGTTTTCGAAAATGGTTTTGAGTTTGATAAATAGGAAATTAAATCAGAGAATTTATGTAATTTAAATAAAAATCTTGACCGGAAGTAGATTAGTCGAAAAGTCTATTCTTGTTGGAGTTCTCCCAAGATTAATTGATAATTGAAGGTTGTTCTGCTTAGTTATCCTTTACTAGGTAGAGGAAAGTCAAGCAAGTTGAAAGTCTATTTCTATTCACAAGTTCTAATCCTCTCCCTTGGGAAGGATTAGTGTCAGTGACTAGAGGGTGATCCAACAATAAACCCAATTACAATTTTACTCTTGAGCATTCTAACTCAAGGTTCTCCTTTCAATCAACTCCCAATCAAGTTATGGAACTACTCGCTCATTATGAATGTAAACTTCACAAAATAAGAAAGGGAAATAAAGAAAGACATGATAAATAATAATAATAATAATAATAATAA